>NC_062219.1:45771055-46396055 GCF_902686445.1 Sciurus carolinensis | reverse complement strand
CAAATTTCTTTTTGTGGCAGGAGTATTTGCAGTATAATAGTGGCTGTGGACTCAGTGTTTCGTAAGATGCAATGGACACACAAAGGGAAATATGAGAATATGTCTTTTTTAAAAAGTAAATTCAAGAAAATGTGTTTCCTAAAACTCCAAGTCTCATACACATTAAATATTAAAGACATAAGTAAAACTCTTACCTATCATACATATTATTCTAGGTAGGCAATAGACTCCAAGTGATCTACTGTTCCAGAAAAACAATCATTGATTTTATAATGCAATTTAACATTGCATAATTGTACATGAACCCAGCAGCATATAGGTGTAGACCTATAATACATTTAGCCTTTTTTTTTTTTTTTTAATCATTTTAACATTGAGACAAGGACTCTCTAAGTTGCTGAGGCTGGCCTCAAACTTGCTATCCTCCTGCCTCAGTCTCAAGAGTTGCTGGGTTTATGTGCCACAATGCCTGCTGCCAAGGAACATTTTTTAAAGTGGATTAATATTATTATTATTTTTTAAAATTTTGACAGACTGCATTTTGATTCATTGTACACAAACGGTATATAACTTTTCATTTCTATGGTTGTACACAATGTAGATTCACACCATTCATGTAATCAGACATGTACATAGGGTAATAATGTCTGGCTCATTCCACTATCTTTCCTTCACTCACCTCCTCCCACCCCATTTCCCTCTACACAATCCAATGTTCCTCCATTCTTCTCTTATAGCCCTCGTCCCCCATTATGTATCATCATCCACTTATCAGAGAAAGCATTCAGTCTTTGGTTTTTTGGGATTGGTTTATTTCACTTAGCATGATATTCTCCAACTCCATCCATTTACCGGCAAATGTCTTAATTTTATTCTTCTTTATGGCTAAGTAATATTCCATTGTGTATATATACCACAGTTTCTTTATCCATTCATCTGTTGAAGGGCATCTAGGTTGGGTCCACAATTTAGTTATTGTGAATTGAGCAGCTATGAACATTGATGTTGCTGTGTTACTATAGTATGCTGATTTTAAGTCCTTTGGGTATAAACTGAGGAGTGGGATAGCTGGGTCAAGTGGTGGGTCCATTCCAGGTTTTCTGAGGAATTTCCATACTGTTTTCCAGAGTGACTGCACCAATTTGCAACTCCACCAGTGATGTAAGAGTGTGCCTTTTTCTCATATTGACACCAACATGTATTATTACTTGTGTTCTTGATAATAGCCATTCTAATTGGAGTTGGATGAAATCTTCAGGTGGTTTTGATTTGCATTTCTCCAATTACTAGAGATGATGAGCATTTTTTCATATATTGGTTGATCACCTGTATATCTTCTTCTGTGAAGTGTCTGCCCAGTTCCTTAGCCTGTTGCTTTTCTTGTGCCAGGCTAGCTTGGGCGTGGGGTAATTGGTAGAATCAAGACTCAGATTCCAGGAGTTGGGTGGAAGCAAGCATGTGGCGAGCAGCCTGCAAACTCATTTTTTGCGGAAGTACACAAGACTTTTATAGTTCCCTTGACCAATCATCATTTGCCACGGTTACACCTTTGTCCTATCCGAATTGACAACCTTTTCTTAGGTCTCTCAAGTCCTGCCCTTTGGTTCCCTTGGTAACATTGACATCAATTTGGGGCAGTTGTGTACTTTCCCAGATGGCCGGAGCTGAACACTCCTTCCTGCAGGTTTTCCTGTCAGGCCTGTATGTGTGAAGGTTTTCCTTACACACTTGAGACATTCACTGCTGCCAGCCAGGAACTAGAATTTCTCCCAACATCAGCCCATTTATTGATTGGGTTCTTTGTGTTTTGGGTGTAAAGTTTTGTAAGTTCATTATAAACTTCGGAGATTAGTGCTCTGTCTGAAGTGTGTGTAGGAAAGATTTTCTCCCACTCTGTAAGCTCTCTTTTCACATTATTGATTGTTTCCTTTGCTGAGAAGAAGCTTTTCAGTTTGAATCCATTTCATCTATTGATTCTTGATTTTACTTCTTGCACTTTAGGAGTCTTGTTAAGGAAATCAGGTCCTTAGACAACATGATGAAGATCTGGGCCTACTTTTTCTTCTATTTGGTGAAGGGTCTAATTCCTAGATCCTTGATCCATTTTGAGTTGAGTTTTGTACAGGGTGAGAAATAGGGGTTTAATTTCATTTTGCTGCATATGGATTTCCAGTTTTCCCAGCACTATTTGTTGAAGAGGCAATGTTTTCTCCTTTGTATACTTTTGGCACCTTTGTCTAGTATGAAATAACTGTATTTATGTGAGTTTGTCCCTGTGTCCTCTATTCTGTACCATTGGTCTACCTATTTTAGTTCCAATGCCATGCTATTTTTGTTACTATTGCTCTGTAGTATATACTTTACACTCTGGTATTGTGATACCTCCTGCTTCACTCTTCTTGCCCAGGATTGCTTTGGCTATTCTGGCTCCCTTATTCTTCCAGATGAATTTCATGATTACTTTCTCTATTTCTATGAGGAAGGTCATTGGGATTTTAATTGGAATTGCATTAACTCTGCATAGTGCCTTTGGAAGTATGGCCATTTTGACAATATTAATTTTGCCTATCCAAGAACATGGGAGATCTTTCCATCTTCTAAGGTCTTCTTCAATTTCTTTCTTCAATGTTTTAGAGTTTTCACTGTAGAGATCTTTCACCTCTTTGGTTAGATTGATTCCCAAATATTTTATTTTATTTTTGAGGCTATTGTGAATGGGGTAGTTTTCCAAATTTTTCTTTAAAGGATTCATCACTTATGAATAGAAATGCATTAGATTTATGTGTGTTGATATCCTGCTACTTTGTGAATTCATTTATTAGTTCTAGAAGTTTTCTGGTGGAGTTTTCTAGATCCTCTAAATACAGAATCATGTTATCAGCAAATAGGGACAACTTGAGTTCTTCTTTTCCTATTTGTATCCCTTTAATTTCTTTGGTCTAATTGCCCTGGTTAGAGTTTCATGGACTATGTTGAAGTGGTGAAAGAGGGCAACACTGTCTTGTTCCAGTTATTAGAGGGAATATTTCAGTTTTTCTCCCTTTAGAATGATGTTGGCCTTGGGCTTATAATAGATAGCCTTTACAATGTTGAGGTACGTTCCAATTATCCCTATTTTTCTAGTGTTTTGACCATGAAGGGGTGCTGTATTTTATCAAATGCTTTCTCTGCATCAATTGAAATAATCATATGATTCTTAACTTTAAGTCTCTTGATGTGGTGAATTACATTTATTGATTTCCAGATGTTAAACCAACTCTGCATCCCTGGGATGAACCCCACTTGATTGTGGTGCACTATCTTTTTAATATGTTTTTGTATGTGATTTACTAGGATTTTGTTAAGGATTTTTGTGTCTATGTTCATAAGAGATACTGGTCTAAAGTTTCCTTTCTTTGATGCATCATTGTCTGGTTTTGGTATCAGGGTGATACTAGCTTCATAAAATGAGTTTGGAAGGGTTCCCTCCTTCTCAATTTCATGGAATACTTGGAGTAGTATTGGTATTACTTCTTCTTTGAAGGTCTTGTAGAACTCAGCTGAGAATCTGTCTAGTCCCTGACTCTTCTTGGTTGGTAGGCTTTTGATGTCTTCTATTTCACTGCTTGAAATTGATCTGTTTAAATGGACTATGTCCTCCTGATTCAGTTTGTGTGGATCATATGTCTCTAGAAATTTGTCAATGTCTTCAACATTTTCCATTTTGTTGGAGTATAGATTTTCAAAGTAGCTTCTAATTATGTTATGTATTTCAATGGTTTCTGTTGTGATCTTTACTTTTTCATCACGGATTCTAGTAATTTGAGTTTTCTCTCTCCTTCTCTTCGTTAGTATGGCTAAGGATTTATCTATTTTGTTTACTTTTTCAAAGAACCAACTTTTTGTTTTGTCAATTTTTTTGAATTGTTTCTTTTGTTTCAATTTTATTGATTTCAGCTCTGATTTGAATTATTTCCTATCTTCTACTGCTTTTGGTGTTGTTCTGTTCTTCTTTTTCTAGGGCTTTGAGATGTAATGTTATATTATTTATTTGTTGATTTTTTATTCTTTTCTTGAATGCACTCCATGCAATTTTTCCTCTTAGTACTGTTTTCATAGTGTCTCAGAGATTTTGATATATTGTATCATTGCTCTCACTTACCTATAAGAATTTTTTTTATTTTCTACCTAATGTCTTCTGTTATCCATACTTCATTCAATAGTGTATTATTTAGTCTCCAGGTGTTGGAGTAGTTTCTGTTTTTTATTTTATCATTGATTTCTAATTTCATTCCTCTATGATCTAATAGAATACAAGGTAGTATCTCTATTTTTTTCGTATTTACTAAGGGCTGCTTTGTGGCGTAACATATGATCTATTTTAGAGAAGGATTCATGTGCTGCTGAGAAGAAAGTGTATTCACTCATTGATGGATGGAATATTCTATGTATGTCTGTTAAGTCTAAGTTATTGATTGTGTTATTAAGTTGTATATTTTCTTTTTCAGTTTTTGTTTGGAAGATCTATCCAGTGGTGAGAGCAGTGTGTTAAAGTCACCAATAATTATTGTGTTGTGGTCTATTTGGTTGCTGGAATTGAAAAGGATTTGTTTGATGTACATGGATATACCATTGTTTGTGGCATAAATATTTATGATTGACTTGTCTTCCTGATTTATGGTTCCCTTAAGCAGTATGAAATGTCCTTCTGGCTAACTTTGGCTTGAAATCTACTTTATCTGGTATAAGGATGGAAACACCTGCTTTTCTACTGCATCTCTGTGTGTGGTATGTTTTTTTCTCTATCCTTTCACCTCTAGTCTGTGAATGTCATTTTCTATGAAAGGAGTCTCTCAAAGGCAACATATTGTTAGGTCTTTCTTTTTAATCCAATCTGCCAGTCTATGTCTTTTGATTAATGAGTCTAGGTCATTAACATTCAGGTTTATTATTGAGATATAATTTGTATTCCTGGTCATTTTTGGCTTATTTTCAGTTTTTACCTTGGGTAGGTTTCTCCTTTGATTGACTTTACCTTTAGGATAGTTCCTCCCTTTTCTGACTTACATTGTTGCTTTTCATTTCCTCCTCATGGAATATTTTCTGAGAATGTTCTGTAGTGCAGGCTTTCTATTTGTAAATTCTTTTTACTTTTGTTTATCACAGAAGAATTTATTTCATCATCAAATGGGAAGGTTAGTTTTTCTGGGTATAAGATTCTTGGTTGGCATCCATGTTCTTTCAGAACTTGAAATATATTGTTCCAAGCCCTTCTAGTTTTTAGGGTCTGGGCTGAGAAATCTGTTGATATCTGTATTGGTTTTCCCCTATATGTAATATGGTGCTTTTCTCTCGCAGCCTTCAAAATTCTATCTTTATTTTATATGTTTATATTTTCATTATAATGTGCCTTGGTGTGGTAATTTTGTGCATTTGGTGTTCTGTAAGCCTGTTGTATTTGATTTTCCATTTCATTCTTCAGGTTTGGGAAATTTTCTGCTAATTAGTTCATTGAATAGATTGTTCATTCCTTTGGTTTGTATCTCTGTACCTTCCTCAATCCTGATAATTCTTAAATTTGGTCTTTTCATGATATCCCATAGTTCTTGGAGGTTCTGTTCATGATTTCTTGCCATCTTTTCTCTTTGGTAAACTATATTTTCCAGATTAAATATTTTGTCTTCATTGTCTGAGGTTTTGTATTTCAAGTGATCTAGTCTGTTGTTGATGGTTTCTATTGAGTTTTTATTTTGTTTATTGTTTCCTTAATTTCAAAGTTCTTTTTTTCAGAATCTCTATGTCTTTACTGAAATGATTTTTTCCTTCCTGCAGTTACTCTTTTAACTGTTTATTGGATGATCATTCATTGCCTGCATTTGCTCTCTTATCTCATCCTTTGCTTCAAGAATCATTTCAATTATGTATATTCTGAACTCCTTTTCTGATATTTCTTCTACCATCCTGTCATTGGATTCTATTAATATAGAATCTTTCTTTGTTTGAAACATTTTCTTCCATTGTTTTTTAATGTTGTTCATGTATATTCCCCTCTACTAGTGCAGATGTGGGGTAATGCAGTTTCCCCCCTATAGGCTTATAGTGACCCTGCAGGTTTCCAAAACCTCTCCTTTAAGAGGGAGATCAATATTAGCAGCACCCAGTATAGACAATATGTAGCTCTAAACCAAATAGCCCCTATGAAGACATTAACAATATTGTTATAGTAAACAGAGAGGATGAGTTTGATTATTACCTACAGTAGTAAGCACTAGATTTGCAATAAGGTCTACAGTTTCTAATGGTGGACAAAAAGGATGGGGAGGGGCGTAGGATGTAACTGTTAATGGGAAAAGAAAAGAGTATGTAGAGGTACTAGATCATAGGAAGAGTGAAAGCAGAATCAGGAGAAGTTGGTTGTTAGCATGACAAAAGGGAGAAAGAGACTCCAAGGAAACAGGTAAACAAAAGGAAAATAGAGCAAGAAAAATAAAGAAATAAAAACTGAAAATTTTCAAAAAAGAAAAAAAAATCTACACTAGAACAGTCATATACTATTCAAACCTCCCAGTCTTCAGTAGCATGATGCATCAGAAGAATCTGACAATGAACTTCCAGTGTCCAGTAGGCATCTCAGGATGTGAGTTGCCCCACTTAAAGATGGTGACTTCTGCTTCTGGGGTAATCCAAGATGGTTGCACTGACTTCCAAAGTGTTGGTAAACGGGGAGCTGCAACACAGGTGCTGACCAGGCACGGGTGCCAAGTCTGCATGGGTATGGGTGGACCACATGTCCTTAAGGTGGGGGGCAGTCAGTTGGGCCAGGCGTCCTGCAGGTCCTGGCTGTTGTCCCAAAATGATGGCAGCCACGTGTAACCAAACCAGCAGGTGCTGTGACAATGGACTTCCAGGCAACAGCAGGCAGCAGGTGATCTACTGACAATCTGTGGCGGGTCTACAGGCTAACTGAGGATGATCAGCAGGTAGACCTCGGGCAGTGGGTGATGAATAGGTGAAAGGCAATGGACAGGCAAAAGGGTAAATGGCGGATGATAGGTGGCAGTCAGTGAGCAATCTGCACTCAAAAATAGGTGATATGCTGGCAGATGGTGGATGATTGTGGTGGACGAATGGGATAAACAGTAGGGGATTAATGAACAGCACAGACTGCCTCACAGAGAAGCAGATTTTCCTCTGCTTTAATTCCAAATTATGGAGCAACAAGGAACACAGACTCCCTCTAGTCCACCATCTTGGATCTCCCCTTTAGCCTATTTTTGATAACAGTTTTCAGTGTTTGGGTCTAGATGTTACACAACCAGAAATGGAGCTGACTATTGAGTCACTTGCTGAGGATTCTAATGACCACTCAAGGGAGAGGGTGGTCAGATAAAAAGAATTCTAGCCCGAGAGTGGAATTCTTTATAAGGAAGGGACTGGCAGAAATTTTCTCTATAGTGCCAAGTAAGATTTAAGCCAGTCCAGTTAAATGTCTGAGTTAGATTGTATATACTCAAGAGGCCAGAGATACCAGGAGAAGAAATATGTGGCCCTGGGGAGAAGGGAGATATATTTCCAATTTTTGTCTGGTAAACTTCTCAAAGGTCAAATCAAGTATAACAGGGAAGAGGAGGTTTAGAGAATAAGGGTTCTCTTTACTTTAGAGCATAACTATAACTCACTTGTGTTATTTCTGTATCATCTTTTCTTTGCCCCTTCCCTCTTGATCGTTTGCTGGCTCTTTAAGTAGGAATGCCCTGAGAATTGAGGTAATAGACTGTACAAGCACTATGGTTACCATACAATTTGATTTGTGACCTTTGTCTTAAATAGAGTCCTAGGTGGTTGCTGGGCATTCACTTGACATTTTTAGATGATCTCTAGCATTAGTTCAATTACTAATAGATAACAAGGCAGAAAAAAATTCTGAGCAATAGAATATGTGTAGAGGTATTTATAAAAGAAAGATTGATTTCCTAATACTTTAAAGTAGTTTAAAGCAACTCTTAAAGAGTTTTCTTCATTTGGAATTAGTTATTGGCAGCTCATTAACAACACACTGAGCACATTAAACTGTGTTAGTGACCAATATAAGTCCACCACATTCCATTAGCGAATCAAATGAAAAATATTCAACCAATTTTGGTAAATATTCCATTTTAATCTGATATCTGCAGATTGACTCAATGTAATTTACCAAGTTAATTTAAGCTGCATAAATGATAAAAAGAGAACTACATCTATGCCTCTCAGAAGTGACATCTTGGGTTAGACTAGACATCTGTTGATGCCTGACAGTTGATCCTACCTAGACCTTGTACTGTAAGTGGCCTCCCATGGGAGAAGCAGCATGACATAGCTGAAAGCACAATGACCTGATTTAGGAAGACCTTTTGGGAAAAATTTCATTGCCAATGGAATATTATGAATTGGGTCCTAAATTAAGGCTGGAAAGATGATGGTCTAGGACATGCTGTCTAGCCCAGGCCTGCCTAACAGATGAAGGCTTCTATTTTAGGTTTTGATGTCATCTCCAAATCTGACTGTCCAGTTACACAGGGATACAGTAATAGCATTGAAAAGAGAAGGGATTTATTATCACCTTCAGCTTGTGTCACTTTCCTAGACCACATTGACTAAAGTGGACTATGGATATTCTATGATGTATATTTGATATCAAAACATTTTTATTGAGTGGTAGAGCATTTGTCTGGCATATGTAAGGCATTGGATCCCCAACACTACAAAATTTTGTTTTAAATATAAACATTTCAAAAATATAATAAATTTACAACCTAACATATTTACTATAATTGTAGCCTTGAATAAAAAAAAGAAAGTATTTTGACCTGTTATATTGTATGTGATTTTTGGCCTACTCAAAAGTGTTTATTAGTACTTAAAAACTGAAGTAGGAATCTGTACTCTAGAGGCAACTATTTAATTTTTTTTTTTAATATGAAGCAAAGACTTTGTTATTTAGACAAAGGATATCACAAATAATTCTTCATTTGAGAAATGAGAGATGTTCAAAGTACAGATGGTCCCCAACTTATAATGGCTTGATTTGTGTTTTACTTTATGGGGTACAAAAGTATACCTGTATAACCACCCTGGTTTCCATTTTCAGTATGGTATTCAATTAATGATATGAGTTATTCAATGCTTTATTATAAAGTAAGCTTGCGTTAAATGAGGTTGCCCAACTTTGAACTAATATTAGTACTCTTAGCACATTTAAGGTAGGCTAGGCTATAGATGTAGTAAATGCATTTTCAACTTATATTTTCAGTGAACAATGAATTTATCAAGACTTAAACCTATTGTAAATCAGGAAGCATTGGTATACAATTGGTTAAAAAGATTATATAAATATCTTCATCCTTTTACAAAAAGAAAAAATGGCCTAGCTAATAGACAGCAACACGCAAGAGCAGTCTTTGCAGTACAGTCTTTGTTCTAGAACTCCTTTCAGTAATTTATGCCTTCCATAATGGAGGGTTACAAAACTTATTGATCCTGTCTTCAAAATATTGTTGTATCTGCTTTGAAGTTTTCTAAAGGACCCATTTTAGCTCAAGTCAAAAGAGTCTTCTCAATCAGCTTGGGCTGCCATAACAAAAATACCACAGTGTGGGTTCTCGAATAACAGACATTTATTTCTCACAATTCTGGAGGCTGGCAAGTCAGAGATCAGGATGGTTGGGTGCTGGCGAGGGCTCTCTTTCTGGCTTGAGGACAACTGCTTCTGGGTACATCCTTATGTAGTAAAGGAGGGCTCGAGTATCTCTTCCTCCTTTTATAAAGTCACAAGTCTCATCCTACGGGTGAGACCCTCTTGACCTTATCTAAACCTAAACCAAAGGTCCCACTTCCCAAACCCATCATATTAGGGTTAAAACTTCAATATATGAATTTCTGTGGGGACACAAATATTCAGTCCATAGCAGGCATACTCTGAGAGAAGACTTTTAAAGATTTACAGAAACATTTTATATGGTTGTTTCTGTACTTCTTGTAAATAAATGTTTGTAGGTGTACACAATTCAGTCTGACTTATTTTCATTTAACATGCAATCTGGCAGCCAGGTGGTAGGGAGGAGACGTGTAGTCCTGTTTTTTAAATTATCACTGTCGAACTCGGGAGGCCCTGTTCTGAATATAGCCACTTTATCCTGTATCTTTCATTATCTTTTCACCTAGAGGAGCACTTCTTCTTTCTTTCCCTTCCTTTCTTTCTTCCCCCTCCCCTCTTCCCTTTGTAACCTTCCTCCTTTCTTCCTTTCTTTTTTAGTTCTGGTGCTGAGGAGTGAACCCAGGGCCTTGTACATTCAAGGCAAGCACTGTACCACTGAGCTACATTCCAAGTCCTTTGGAGGAATATTTATTCTTAACTAAATTATGTTTTCCTCCCCAAAATTCAAATATGTTAGAACGTACTAATGAAAGAGATCTGTAAAGAACTTCAAATATGATCTCAGAATATTTCTTCATGTGAAGAAATTATTCTTTCTTACCCTGAGTCCTAAACCACAGGTATGTTTCAAAATGATTCCAACAGAGAATTTTTAAGATTTTGAAAACCGTCTTACATGGTGTGTGGAAGGAATGGGGACGAATGATTGACTGTTTAATTCTTAATGCCTCAGCTTCTTTCAGAGATGACTTTGGGAATTGATATAATTTTTCTTTTTCCTTGTCTACAAGTCAGAAAGGCATTTTTTAGTGTGTTGCATTTTGCAATGATGTAGAAAATAAGTTATTTATTAGCAGTTTATTTTTATTTTTCCTTATTCATTAGCAATAGCTTAAGTGTTACTTACAGGCTTATGATTTTTAAGAGGGTGACTACTCTGAATCTCTTCATATGAGTGGAATGTTTTTCAAAATGACTACAGATACTTTGTTGGCACTGTTGTCTCAGGAACAAGGTATCGGAAGTGTGGGGTTTGAAGAAGAATTTTGAAAAGTGAAAGAAGAAACAAACGGATTAAAGACTCAAGGCCTACTCTGGTGAGAAATCAGTGTAATATGTCTTAGGGTATTTGCTTATGTTAAGTTAGTATCCTTTCCCATGCAAAATCACTATGTATGGAACAGAGTATAGTAACATGCAATTAGTAACTTATTTTGTATTTTATCAAAACATTTGAAAATAATATCTTAAAGTGCCCTAAGGCATCAGGTCAGTCAGCAAAATTTTACCTAGTGGAAATCAGGTTCCCTTTTCCCACATTAGATGTTTGCTTATGTGTCCAGTGCACTTATTTCCCAATAAGAAAATGAGACCCACTGTTTTTGAGACCAAGTCTTCTCTGCGGTCTTTCCTGTGGATGAATTTCAAGGACAATCTATCATAACCCCTACCATGAGGTATTGTAGAATGTACAGTTTCACTTTGGTCAAAGATTCTACAACTAAATTCTCAAGTTTCTTGACAAGTTTAAGGTAAATTATTATTATTAAAAAAAAAACACTCTGCTTTCTAACATCTTTTGGTTAGGTCAAGAACATCAGTGTGTTTGTTGTTGTAATTTGATGTAGTGTGTTTGTTGTTGTTATTTGATGTAGTGTTTTTGTCCATCTGTTTCAAGACAACTTGAATGTGAATATTTTCCTGATATTTCCCAGAGTAAAGTCCAGAAAGAATATTAAAAAAAACAATTTTTTTTTAATCAAGTGCTCCTCGTGTTCAAGGCATTGTGCAAAATGCTCCAAGCAACCACCAGACACTCTGTTCTATGTGCCTTAATCCATTAATTGCATTTTTTTGTGTTCAGTGATTATGAAATATTCCCTCATAATTTAAGCCTGGTTAACTCTTCAAAATTAACCAAATTTTAAAAAATGCATTCTGATTTCTTTTAAGGTTATTTTTGTATTCCTTCTTTTGCTTGCTGCATAATTTCTGGTTTTTACTCTAACTTCTAGTCTCAATGTGCTTGTTTTCCTCTCTTTACCCATCATTTCATTTTAAAAGGAAACTTTCTATAATACTCTTCCATGCCTACCCCAGGTCTCATTATTTTGTTTCTTGGTCCATATTTGTTCTAAGACTTTGAAAAGTTGTATTCAATGATCTCCAGACTTCTTGGGGCCTCAAAAGAACTTCTGTTCTAATTGACAATCATTATTCTTTTACCTGAATTTGATCTTTCCATGCCCTTTAACATATTAAATATTCCTATTATTATCAGACCTATTATAAATTCTTCAGGATCACATTTTTTTTTTTCCAGATCCATTGTATCTTCTGGTCCAAGTTGTCAAGTACAGAATCACCCACAGAGATTCTGCAGTCTCTTGTTTATCCAGCAAGTTGTTTCTGCATTTCTGTTTTTCTTTTCTTGGATATGGCCCAATATTAACTATCCTCTTTTAGTAAGTCTGTATCCTTCATTTGTAATTTTGACTGTACCAAATTCCATTGGTTGTCCTTGTTTTTTTTCAAAGCTTCATGTTGTCCATTTTATTAAAGCTCTTCTGTGCTTTTTTTTCCCCCAAAGGAAACTTTAGGAACACACATACACACACACGTATGCACACACCCACATTTTTTTTTAAAGAAAAACTTTCTGAAGAAAAGTAATCTAGGTATGATGATAATATTAAAGAAGATTATATATATTTTAAAACAAAAATAATTTCAAAATAAGATGTCTTTGATCAGTGGTAGATCTTTGAAAGTAAAAACATTATTGCACTGTATGTCTGTGCTAATGCTATTAGCATCACTCTACAATGAAAATTTAATCAAAGTTGTCCTGACTTTTCAATGGAATACATTATTTTTTCCCTCATGGATAGAGTTACAAAGAATCATAGAATCTTAGCTGTGATATTGAAAACACAAACCAGAGTAAGAGGGAGGCCAGAAATTGTTGGTGCATTTACATATTGTTTTTGCATTTATTTCCTAAGGGAATATAAATAACTTATGAAGGGAAACAGAAAGAAGGAACACTTTTGTTCTCTTCTAGGCATAGTAAAATTCAATGTCTTTATTTTTTTCAAAGACCTTATATGTTCATGCTTGACATTATGAAGTTATGAAGTACACTGAGCCTTTAGTTGTTTATAAATGTAAGAAATGATGGTAAAAACTTAATATTTTCTGGTGGTGCTTTTTTTTTTATATAAACCTTTACAAAAACACTTAATAAAAGGGAGGGAAATAAATTCTCTTTATTGGTATTCCTAACATCATATGTTTTAGTTTGAAATAATGTATTTCAGCCTCATAAGGAATAACAATACAAATAACCAAAATAAATCCTTGAGTACTTTTCCTGAACCAAACTATTTTCTGAAAATAGTTTCCTTTTTACTATATAAAGGCTCAGTCCTTAGAGACAGCTCTGTCCTCTGGGTACTGGCATTAGAGTGCTCTGTTAACATGTTGATGTTATTCTAAAATTGACATTCAATGGTTGGGAAACATATTTTTTTAATGAAATTTGGAAATTCTTAATTTCTATGATTTTGTGTACATAAAGTTCTGCCATCAAATCAACGTAATCAACATTATCAATGAGATAGAAAAAATAAATAGAACTCACTGTTTGAGTTCATATTCATTCATTCAATAAATTTTTATTGAGATCCTGCTAGGTTAGATATTGTTCTAATCACAGTAATTCAAAAACTACTTCTCTGAACTCACAAAGCTTCTAGTAGAGGAGACAGACAAAAATTAAGTATGTGTGTGTGTGTGTGTGTAGGCACATGTGTGTATTTAAGCACTTAGAATAGTGACTGATATATGTTAGGCACCAACAGTTTTTACAAAAAATAATTTTATTGAAGTAAAATTTACATAAAATGTGGGGCACAGAAAAAGTCACCCTGAAGATGTCTGTCTTAATCCTCAGAACCCGTTATTAGTTACTTGACAAGGGTGATTGAGGTTACAGATAGAATTAAGATGGCTTATCAATGGACATTAAAATAAGGAAACTACTCTGGATTATCTGGATTAGCCCACTGAAATCACATTGGTTTTTTAGATGTGAAAGAGGAAGGCACAGAAACCAGTGTCAGAATGGTACAATGTGAGAAAGACTTGACTGGCTTTTGTTGGCTTTGAAGGTAGAAGGGATTCATGAGTCAAAGAATATGGGCAGGTTTAGAAGTTGGCAAAAGCAAGAAAATGAATTTTTCTTGCCTCTAGAAAGAATCAACCCTGCCAAAATCTTTGATTAAGTCCAGTGAGACCTGTTTTGAACTTCTGACATCCAGAATTGGAAGTAATATTTTTTTGTCATTTGAAGTCACTAAATTTGTTGTCATTTGTTGCAGCAGCAATAAGAAACTAATACATACATTAAGTTTTATAGACCTTAAGTGTATGTTTGCTAAATTTTAACAAATATCTTTATCCATGTAGCCAACCAAATTATAGATATTTCCATCCCTAAGAAAGTTCCCTCATTGGCCCCTTCTAGTAAAATGA
Organism: Sciurus carolinensis; assembly: GCF_902686445.1. Lineage (NCBI taxonomy): Eukaryota > Metazoa > Chordata > Mammalia > Rodentia > Sciuridae > Sciurus > Sciurus carolinensis. Next base: position 46,381,627 of record NC_062219.1, on the reverse strand, counting down.
CTCCTAGAAGCCATTTAAAATTAGAATTGTTATTCTATTTTGTATTAATTTATTTTAACATGTTCTTGAACTTCATATAAGTGAAATCATAATATATTTATTCTTTTGTATCTGATTTCTTTCTTTCAATATGCTTACTTTGAGATTCATCTAAATGGAGTCTATCAGTTTCTCAATACTTCCTATTGCTTAGTGGTACGCCATTTAAAATGCACTGCCAGATGAGATCAGGAGTACGCATGGAACTAACACTGTCACTTCTGTCATAATCTGTTGGTCAAAGCAGTGACAGTACCCACCAAGATTCAAGAGGGTAGAGAAACAGCTCCTCCTAATGGGAATAGTAAAGACCCTCTTCTGGATGGAATTGTATCATCCTACCACCAATTCATATGTCCCCCTGGAAGCCCAGAATGTGACTATATTTGGAGCCAGGGCCTTCATAGAGTTATTTAAGGTAAAATGAAGTCCTATGGGTGCATCTTAACCCAATATGTCCTTTTAAGAAGAGGTGATCAGGACAGACACTTGCACAGAGGAAGACACAGGGAGAAGATGGCCATCTAAGAGCCAAGGTGAGAGACCTCAGAATGAAAACAACCTTGCTGTCACCATGATTTTGGACTTCTAGTCTCCATAACTGTGAAGAAATTAATTCAGTTGCTCAAGTCACTAAGTCTGTGGTATTTGCAGCAGCCCTCAAATCAATGCAGATCCACTGTAAAAGATGGTATGTTGTTATTGTGGTTATATATGGAAAACACAGTCTTCCATGGTTAGGTCTAAGCCCGCTACCTCCCATTGGTTTTCTAGTTGTCCCAACTGCTTTTGCTTTGTTTTGGTTTTGTTCTTTTTTTTTTTTTTTTTTTTTTTTTTTTTTTTTTTTTTTTGTCTTTCCTGACTTTTTTTGGTTTAACTGATTTATTTTCATTTTTATTTTTCTACAATTTAATTCTTCACATTCTTCATCCTTTTTAGTTCTTACTCTCTTGTGTTCTTTTGGTAGTTGCTCTAAGGGTTATATTCTACATCCTTAATTTATCACAGCCTGTATAGGATCAACATTGTACCACTAACAGTTAACATATGTTTGGCAATATAAATCTTTTGTACTCTTATCATACATTTTTCTTCTACTTATGTTATAAACATTTTTTTTTCTGTTAACAGTCAATAGTCTTTTAAAGAAATTAGTAAAAAAAAAAAAGAAAATAGACTTATATTTGCTCTTAACACTTAATATTTTTGGAGTTTTTCATTTCTTCTTGTAGATCTGACATTCTATGTAGCATTTGATTTCAATATAAAGAATTTTCCTTAGTATTTATAAAAAATAAAGTTTTGGTTACTAGAAAGATTACCTCAGTTTTATTTTATCTGACAAAAAGTATGATTTTACTCTCATTTTTGAAGCACATTTTCACTGAATATAAAATTATAAATTGACAGGTTTTTAAAATTTGTGTTTGTTAAGGGTTGTTGTGTCATCCATGTTACTTTTAAATTCCTGTGTTTAAGTCCTGACTTATAGTACCCCAGAGGATGACCTCATTTGAATGTAGGGTCTTTACAGAAGTAATCAACTTAAAATGAGGTCTAATGTCCTTATAAAACAGGTAAATCTGAACACAATGACATGCATAGAAGGGAACCAGTGTGAACAGGCACAGGGAGAAGATGGCCACCTACAAAGGAGTGGGTGCCGAGCAAGTACCTGAGGCACCACAGGTACTACAGGGACAATATGCTGCTTCCTCTGGTTGCACCAAAATGTGTGAATTTCAACCTCTCAATAGCCCCAACTCCTCTGCTTCCTCCATTCACTGAGTTCATGTTTTCCTCCTGGCTTCCACAAGTATGGGTTGCCAGGGAAGTGTCCTGAGGAAGAAAACTGTAGAGAATGTGCAGCTCATTTTTGTGTTTCCTTGTCTTAAAACAAGTGCTCTCTGTTATTCAACACCTGAAAATATTCCCCTACAATTTCTCTGGTTTCATTGTTATTTATGGTGGAAGAATAAGTTCAATAGTACTTACTCCATCGTGGCCCAAAATGGGAGTTCAGTACTCAATACATTTTTATGCATAAATGAATGAATTTGACTTTGTGCTCCTCGTATTCAGTATAAAGCCTAGCACAGCTGGTATTTAATCAATGCTTGTCAAATAAATTTTCTAAGATGTCAATGAAAATCTATTCTTAAGCTCCTTTATTGGTCCACTATAAATGTAGAAGATAGGAAAACAGAAGTAGATGAGGGTATTAAGTGTTAATATAGGACTTTTTAAAATTTCAGTTTTCTTGCACCTCATGCAAACAGAAAGATATGTTTCTATTTCTAGAGGTTTTTGTTTTGTTTTAAATATTTGTATTAGTTGTTGGTGAATCTTTATTTATTTATTTGAATGTGGTGCTAGAATCGAACCTAGTGCCTCACACATGCTAGACAAGTGCTTCACCACTGAGCCACAATCCCAGCCCTCTAGAGTTGTTTTATTGGTAAACTCTATGAAGAAGATTGAGAGGCACTGCACAATGCAGATTACTTTCTATGTAGAGAGAAAACTGATATCTCTAATAGACTTGACTGAGAAGAAACAACCATGGTGTTGAGATCAGAAGAATTAAATGCTCTCTTGGTTTCTGTGAGGAATAAGGAAGTGTCTTGAAAAGAGACTTGTATCTTATTTGACTGTGAGTGCCATTATTAGTTTTATAAGAGGCTATACTAAAAAAAAAAAAAGCAACCTTCTGATATCCTTTTTAGTATTTTCACCTTTTTTTCCAAGAGTTGTTTTTTTGTTGTTGTTGTTGTTGTTGTTTTGGTTTCACACAAGGCCCAGCTGGGGAATCCTTCTGCATTTGTGGCCTACAGGTCCATTCCATGTCACCAGCTAGGCTGGTTGTCAGCACCCCAATTAATCCTTAATGATCAATCTGCCTCTGGAATTAATGGCATGCTGACACCACACCTTTGTGCTAACAGAATATAGTGTCTAACACTGCAAGTTGTAATAAGGATAGTGCTTCCACTTCCCTTTTTGAATTTGGACTCTCAGCTGAATATCCATTAGGAGAATCAACTGTAATTCACTGTCACAGCTTGCATGCCCACTTTCCTCCTGTATGCTTTCACTCCCATTCTCGGCATATTCTTTGTAGATAGAAATTTGTGTTCTTGTTTACCACAGAAACAGTAGCAGAATTAAAATTTGCTGATGAATCATGTGACCTCTTATAATACAGATTTTATCGACCATCAGAATAGAACCATGCAGATCTGCCTAGCTGCCTGAGTCCTAACACTTCCTCCTTCAGAGAATTAACTTGGTTCAAGACTCTGGAAAGCAAGACGATGAATAAGATATTAATAAGATTGATTTATGCAAAATAAGTCACAACAATGAATATATTGTGCATTATGCATACCAGAGGCAATGCCCTTCAGAATCAGAGTCACTTGAAATGTTAATTACATTGTTATATAAAGAAGTACACAGCAGTGACAATGTCCCACATTAAATATCTAACCTCAGAGCTATCAAATAAAAATTGTAGTTAAAAAATTTTAAAGCAATTAAAAAATCACAACTAAATTGTTATGAACTTATGTGTTTCTTTGCTTAACAAACGTGACAAGATGACAAGTGATAGAAAACCGCTGAGCACATTTGACATGTGCCTTTCTGCTTCACAACACACCTTATATGCCTAATGAAAAGATAACCTTTTCTGTTATAATATGACTCAAATCACATCCCATTGGGAAATGAGGCAGCCATTAATGCACAGCTGTTAGATTTTGTGTAATTGATTCAGAATAAAACATCCTCTATTAGGCTGTTGCCTTTTTGTGAAACAGTAGTGAGATTTCCTACAATAATAGTAATGATAATAATGCCTTACGTTTACTTAATGATTTATAGTTTACAAAGAATTTCAGTTTTAGAATGACAATGGCTACCACTTCTTTACTACTGAATGCATTTGGGCACTTTGCTGAGTACCTTTCCCATTTGTTGGCTTAAGCTTTACAACAGCTCTGCATGGTAGCCAACATTTTCCCCATTTTCCAGATGAAAATACTGGACTTTGAGGGATTAACTAATTTAACTAAGGTCATACAACTGGCTTAAGATCAGAGCTATCTATGTGCTTCAAAATCAGTCATTAAATATGTTTGTTCTGTCTAGTTTGATGCTCTCAACGAATATATTCTAATGTTAAATGAGGATAACTAGCTCCTATCCTGCTTCCAGTGTGTTACAAACTCTTTATGATTTGAAAAAAAAATAATACATTTGCATAAAAGGAAAAAATAGAAAAGGCTGTTTTATCTTCATTTGCTTATGTTTTTCTCTGTACCTTCTATACCCTCAGACACTATCACCTCTGAAGAAACCTGTCATTCTTTAGCCAGTTCCTGTTGTTCACCAGCCTGAAAATCCTCTTGGCTACTCAAATGATTCAGTTCTTCTATCATAGATATTCCCTTGTGTGTGTGTGTGTGTGTGTGTGTGTGTGTGTGTATGTGTGTGTGTGTGAGAGAGAGAGAGAGAGAGAGAGAGAGAGAGAGAGAGAGAGAGAGAGAGAGAGAGAGAGAGAGAGAGAAATGACAGGATCCCACCAAGCCATGTTTAAAAGAGAGAGATCAGGTTTTCTGTGATAACAGTGTTAGCTACTGTGCACTACCTCTAGGCTTTTGAGTCATGCTAGAATATTATTCAGATTCAGTTACTCACTTGTTCATTCATTAATTCAGTGAATGATTCTTAAGCATCTACTCTATAATAGGCTTTGTGTTAGATACTGAAAATACAATGAAAAATACAGATATATTCCTTACTCTCATGGAGCTTATAGTTCAACTGGGAAAATAGGTATTACTCATTGCAATAATATTCAAAGGAGATTTTTTAAATGATGACAAAGCAGCAGTTAGAGTAAATAAATAAATTAATTAATTTAATTAAATTAAATTAAGTTAAATAACTTCTGGGAGTGGTAGAACATTGTCCCCCAACTCCTTACGTTTCCATGGAGGACATGAATTAGTGCAACACCCATCACCTCTCCATTTGTTTTTCATTCTCTGGGTGTCATTATTGTGTGCCTTCATACCTGCTCTCCATTTTTTCCTCTATTAAGTCTTACCTGATTGGTGAGTTTGGGAAGAGAAACCAGACACCTGCAGCCCCATTCCTTCCATTCCCCTTCTCTGTGGGGCTTTTGTCTATAGGAAATGTATGTTTTTGTCTGCTCCACCATACTGTTAAATTATTCCAGGCTGGCTCTGCCCTCTGGAAAGACCCGTGGATTTCAGCACTGACTGAGACTGGGCATGAGACTGTTTAATCTGGGGTGAAATATTAGAAATATATGGTTACTCCATATTTAAGTCACATTCTTCCACATGAGCTTAAAGAATAATAAAGGTGACATTTTACCCCCAATATTACCTTTTTATATTATTTCTCAAATGCTTCAAAGAGCCATTTGAGCGGGGAGATAAAAGGTATAAATTACCGAGTTTCACTTATATTCCAACAGTAGCCATCCTAAGTACTGATTGTAACAATTACTTTAAAACATCTCTACTTTAGAGGAGTACTACAAAACATAGAATTATTCTTATAACCCAATTGTCAACATGATTACTGCCTGTTATTTTATTTCCTGCAGCAATGTCAATTGAATAAAAGTAGTCCTGGAATGAAAAGTTAGGAAATGGTTCTATATTCAATTATTGGTATCTAATTCCTCTTTAACCTTTTCTATATATGTAATTATTAATAGTAAATTTAACTGTGACTCATCATGAGTGAGTTTTCCTTTTTACATAATATTAAGCCTTGGAGATTCATTTCACATTAATACAGAAAAGTTTATACATACAAAAAAATTCACAAAATACAAATGCCCAACATACCATTGAATTATCACTGGATATCTACTCTTCAGTGTGTGAACTCTGATAAAGAAAATAATGTGACAGTGTTTTAAAATTATTTGTTGATTTTTTCAAGTGTCAATGAAATCCAGGAAACTTTGACATCAGCCCAAATTTTAGTTCTTTATTCTTATCTTAGAAGCATAGCCCTCAGAAAGCAGCTGATGATCAGGACACCTCCCAATGTGTGAATTGCCTCTTATTGACCTCCTGGGTACCATTGAGACTGCTGTTTCCTCTTACCTCGCCAATCTCTGTCATTACCAGTGCCACTCCATGCATGGGCATGTGTAGAGGATTTGCACAGAGAGGCTGTTAACTTGATGACATGTCCTTAGGAACTTAGGTGGTTGGAGGAAAAAAAGGAAATGTAATCACCTTTATTTCCTTCTCATTTTGAACGATATGCATTATATTTTCATAGATGAATCTTCCAGTCTATTCAACTCAGAGCTATTTCTTTGCTTGGTTAACTCTAATAGAAATACAGTCAATCTTTCTGCTAATCATATACACGTACAATTTTCACTAGATAATTTTCATTTACTACTATCTTGTTCTTCGGTTCATGAAATTTTTTGTTTAGCATTTATTATTAAGGTCTTTACTAGGTTCTGGGAATGCACAAAGGAATAGGAAATAGAATTATAATGAGTGATAAGCTATGGAATAGATTTAGGAAATAGATTTAGGAGCACAGAGAAGAAAGTGCTTAATACAGACTGGAACCATAAGGAAAGACTTCATAATAAAGGAGGTGAGGGGCATTGTTGATTTGGCTTCATGATATACTAGAGCTAGAAAGACAAAAGAAACTGAGACAACCTCTTTGTTTCATAACTGTTTATCTCTCTTGTTTGTTTCATTCTTCATTCTCTCTGAAGTCTGATATTCAGTACCTAAGCAGACATATTGCAGCAAATGGTTACACTATAATTTAGGTCCAGAATTTTAAGTACTTTGAGTTGATGTATCTCAATTATGAATTTCTGGAACGGAGACCTATATGATTATCACATCCAAGATCAGTGTACACACTTCTTTCACTTACATGTAGCTACTCATTTGCCCCACCACTTACTTTGCAGGGATTGTGAAGACTGATTCTCTGAGAAACAAACACAAGCAGATTTTAAAAGGTCAGGTGGAGTTGGTGGGAAAACGATTTCAATTTCTAACAAATATATATGTGTATGCAGAGTATGCATATAAAACTAAGTTAATTTGTAAATTTCATTTAACATCCTTAAAAATACAGCTCTACTCTAGTGGATTTAGGATTTAATTTTGGAATTAAGAACTCAAGAATAACAAAACTATAGTTTAAATTATTGGTGCATTGTCTCATTGATTTCAGATTCCTTAAAGAATGTAGCTGATTATAGCCAGGCAAATTGTACAGTGTGCAAGTGACCCTGTAAATATGTGCTAAAGATATTCCTCTTTTGCTTCTGATTCTTTTATCATACCCCAAAATGTGTTTTCAAAACTTTTCGTTTAGCCTGGATGAAATCTGTTGTTATGCTTGTTGCCCATTTAAGACAAAAATGAACTCTGCTTTGTTCTAATACTTGCTAACACTGACTGAATTCTTTAGAAAGTTGAAGCACTCTGTTGGGACTATTACCAAAAAAATTTTTTTTTTATCATTTGACAAAACCCAGAATTACATAGAAAAATTTGTATTTTGGATTTATTAATATTGATATTTATTATTATAATTTAGAAATCTAGTCAGAAAGAAATGTACCTGAAGTTAAGAAGACTGCCTTTATTTGGGAAAAGCTCAAAATATGAACATAAGTGGAGCAATGCCTAACTTTTTTCTGTCATGTTTTATAGACATATGTGGCTTGCAACTTTCCTCAGTATTTGTTCTTTCTTCCTTTAGGGATAAAGAAGAAAAGTTTAAATTATTAGGCCTAGGCAACAAGAATAAAGAGTACATCTTCTAGTCCTCACTCCTTGCAGTTTAATGTGACTATAACTAGGTTCCTATATAAGTTCTGGGAAATTTCTTATAAAACAGTATTTGTCCTTTCTTCAGTCCTTCTTTTTTCCCTACTGGTTGGAATTTGGCTGTGAGAGCTGAGTGCTTATACTGAACCCTGAAATAGGAAACTTCAAATTGAGGATGCTGAGTTGCATAATAAAAGGAGCTTGGGTCTTTGGCACATCTGAGCTTTTATGTTTGCCCTGGACTGCTTTGTCTCGGCATCAATTATCTATTGTTATAATAAGAGTGAGTAAGGAACAGTCACAAAACCTTTGTGGCATTCAAAAATAAATAATGACTTCTCTCACATATGTGAGATGCAGTTGATGGGCTGCTGGGCTTTCTCATGCTTCATTCTATTGGCCAATGCAAGTCACAAGACAAGTCCAGATTTAAGGAACTAGATTCCACATATTTAGAGAGAGGAACTGAAATTTATGTAATATAGGGGATGATGTAGGGAAGTGTGAGGAATAAGAATTTTGTAATATTTCACATTTTGTAATTTCAAAATGTTTTGTAATTTATAATGTTTCCCATTTTTAGATTCTTTTGTGTAAAAGAAAAAAATACTTCATCATAAGATATTGTACTTCAGTTTATTGCTACATGTAACTGACCCCAATCCTGATTGGTTTGTTGAATTTCCATTGGAATGTGAGCTCCATGACTGACAGATACTATAATTTGCCCCACTCAGCTCCCACTCAATGCCTTTTGGCTTTTAGAACTATCAAGGCCTAAAAGCTCAAAATCTATATCATCACATTTCCTGCCAACCAAGTTACTACAAGTAATTCTTCCACCAATTCACCAAACTATACTTGATAGGCGAGTAGCAGTGAGCTGCACAGGGTGGTGGCTCTGTGCAAACAGCATGTGTCTCCTAGTACAAATGATGGCAGAGACAGTCACCTGAAGCTACAGTGAAGCTTCTGACTTGGTGTCACAAGTGTTGACTGGAGGTGAGTGGGGACAGCACTTGCATTTCACCATCTAGGTTCAATGGCGTCTTTGGCTTTTTTCCTCACTGCTCTATTTCTGGTTATATTCTCAAACTCAATACTTGGACATTCCAAGATATTCTATAAGCTATGTAGTATTTCCTAAGAGAACTTATTCTTCATAAACCAGCAACAGGGGTTTTGTTATCTGCAATTATTTTCAGAAACAAAAAAATATCTGGTGAGTTATGTCAGCAGAACATTCTCCATTTTTATGGACCTTCAATTAAAATGTTGCAGAAACCTATTTTTGTTTAGGGATGGAAGTGGGAAAGCTTCATAAATAAATAGGTACATTTAAATATTTTTCTTTGACTTTTGTTTATTTAAAAAATACTTCTTTGCCTAAGAAAAATGGAAAATGATTAAAACATCAAGATGTGAGATTATGAGGGATCCAAGATGGCGGACTAGAGAGTGACTGCATCTCCAGTTGCTCCAGAACACAGGATTCAAGAAGGGGAGGCATTGAGAGACTTGGACTAAAATAGAGCTACAGGGTGAGTCTCCCCAAATGGGTGAAGCTCGAGTGGGCGGCAGGCCCGGATAGGGGCAGCTTATCAGAGCAGGGCAGGGCAGCTAGAGTCTTCCCCAGGTAGCCCTGCTCCCTCTGGCGGTGGGCTCTTCCCACACGGCCAGCTTCTCGGAGCAGGCCCCCCAGTGAGAGCCTTTCTGCACAGAACCAGCTCCAAGTCCCGGACAGGGCAGTCAGGGACTTCCCCAAGAAGCCCTGCTCCCTCCGGCGGGAGGCACCTTTCAAGGCTAGCTTCTTGGAGCAGACTGCCCAGTGAGAGACTTTCTACACAGAGCCAGTCACAAGTCCTGGAGCCAGCGGAGAGCTCTGACCCACAGGCAGCCTCTGGGACCAGGGCAGGGCAGCCAGAGACTTCTCCAGGTGGCCATGCCCCCTCCGGCTGTGCCCCCTCTGGCTGCAGGCTCCTTTAATGGCCAGCTTCTCAGAGCAGACTGCCCAGTGAGAGCCTTTCCACACAGAGCCAGGTCCAAACCCTAAACCAGTAGCGGGCTAGGGGCAGCTTTCTTCGGAAGCAATGCATTATCAAGTTCCTCCAAGACTTCAGGCTACTGAAGGCTGGGAGGTGATACACTGGAAATCCACAGGGACACTATAAGCCAATAGAGGAAATCTGCAATATCTCAGAGTCCCACTGACATCTGACCAATATGAGAAAACAAGGGAAGAAAATGTCCCAAACAAACCTAGATACTACATCAATAAAACCCAATGACAGCACAGCAGAAGAAATGTCAGAAAGGGAGTTCAGAATGTACATAATTAAAACAATCAGGGAAGCAAACGAGGAGATGAAAGAGCAAATGCAGGCATTGAAGGAGGAGATGAAAGAGCAAATAAATACAGGCACTACATGATCACACCAATCAACAGTTAAAAGACCAAATATGGGAAGCAAGAGATCATTTCAATAAAGAGTTAGAGATACTGAAAAAAAAAAAAAAAAAAAACAGAAATCCTTGAAATGAAGGGAACAATAAACCAAGTTAAAAACTCCATAGAAAGCATAACCAATAGGATAGAACACCAGGAAGACAGAACCTCAGACATTGAAGACAAAATATTTAATCTTGAAAACAAAGTTGACCAAACAGAGAAGATGGTGAGAAATCATGAACAGAATCTACAAAATTATGGGATATCATGAAAAGGCCAAATTTAAGAATTATTGGGATTGAGGAAGGCTTAGAGAAACAAACCAAAGAATGAACAATCTATTCAATGAAATAATAACAGAACATTTTCCCAAATCTGAAGAATGAAATGGAAAACCAACTACAAGAGGCTTATAGGACTCCAAATATACAAAATTACAACAGACCCACACCAAGGCACATTATTATGAAAATACCTAACATACAAAATAAAGAATTTTAAAGGCTGCGAGAGAAAAGAATCAAATTACATTCAGGGGGAAACCAATAAGAATATCGGCAGATTTTTCAATCCAGACCCTAAAAGCTAGAAGGGCCTGGAACAACATTTACCAAGCCCTGAAAGAAAATGGATGCCAACCAAGAATCTTATACCCAGCAAAACTTACTTTCAGATTTGACGATGAAATGAGATCCTCCCATGATAAACAAAAGCTAAAGGAATTTACAAAAAGAAAGTCGGCATTACAGAACATTCTCAGCAAAATATTCCATGAGGAAGAGATGAAAAACAACGATGCAAATCAGCAACGGGAGGAACTAGCCTAAATAAAAAAAAGGAATAGTCAAATAAAAGAATAGCCAAATAAAGGAGAAACCAAATCATGTCAAAACACAAAAATGAGTCAAATGACTGGGAATACAAATCATATCACAATAATACCCCTGAATGTTAATGGCCTGAACTCACCAATCAAAGGACATAGACTGGCAGATTGGATTAAAAAGAAAAATCCAACAATATGCTGCCTGCAAGAGACTCAGCTCATAGAAAGAGATACCCATACACTAAAGGTGAAAGGATTTGAAAAAACATACCATGCACATGGACACAGCAAAAAAGCTGGAGTATCCATCCTCATTTCAGATAATGTGGACTTCAAGCCAAAACTAGTCAGAAGGGATAAAGAAGGACATTACATACTGCTTAATGGAAGCATAAATCAGCAAGACATAAAAATCATAAATATCTATGCCCCAAACATTGGTTCATCCATGTACGTCAAACAAATCCTTCTCAATTCCAGAAATCAAATAGACCACAACACAATAACACTAGGCGATTTTAACACACCTCTCTCACCACTGGATAGATCTTCCAAACAAAAATTGAATAAAGAAACCATAGATCTCAATAACACAATCAACAATGTAGACTTAACCAACATATATAGAACATACCATCCAACAAAGAACGAATACACTTTCTTCTCAGCAGCACATGGATCCTTCTCTAAAATAGACCATATTTTATGCCACAAAGTTACTGTTAGCAAATACAAGAAGATAGAGATACTACCTTGTACTCTATCAGATCATAATGGATTGAAATTAGAAATAAATGACAGAATAAAAAACAGAAACTTCTCCAATACCTGGAGATTAAATAATACACTATTATATGATGAATGGATAACAGAAGACATCAGGAGGGAAATAAAAAAATCTTAGAAGTAAACGAGAACAAAGACACATCATATCAAAATCTCTGGGACGCTATGAAAGCAGTACTTAGAGGAAGATTTATTTCATGGGGCACATTCAACGAAAGAAGTAGAAATCAACAAATAAATGTCCTAACACTACAGCTCAAAGCCCAAGAAAAAGAAGAACAGACCAACACCAAAAGTAGGAGAAGACAGGAAATAGTTAAAATCAGAGCAGAAATCAGCAAAATGGAAACAAAAGAAACAATCAGAAAAATTAACAAAATAAATAGTTGGTTCTTCAAAAAAATAAACAAAATTGATAAACCCTTAGCCACACTAACAAAGAGAAAGAGGGAGAAAACTCAAATTACTAAAATTCAGAATGAACAAGGAAATATCACAATAGACACGAGTGAAATACAAAACATAATTAGAAGCTATTTTGAAAATCTATACTCTAACAAAACAGAAAACCTTGAAGACATCAACAAGTTTCTAGAGACATATGAATTACCTAAACTGAACAAGGAGGACATACACAACTTAAATAAATCAATTTCAAGCAATGAAATAGAAGAGGTCATCAAAAGCCTACCAACAAAGAGAAGTCCGGGACCAGATGTGTTCTCAGCTGAGTTCTACAAAACCTTTAAAGAAGCGCTCATTCCAATACTCCTCAAACTATTCCATGAAATAGAAGAGGAGGGAACCCTCCCAAACTCATTCTATGAAGCCAATATCACCCTGATACCTAAACCAGACAGAGACACATCGAGGAAAGAAAATTTCAGACCAATATCCTTAATGAACATCGACACAAAAATTCTCAACAAAATTTTAGCAAATCGCATACAAAAATATATTTAAAAAGATAGTGCACCATGATCAAGTGGTTTTTATCCCAGGGATGCAAGGTTGGTTCAACATCCAGAAATCAATAAATGTCATTCATCATATCAACAGACTTAAAGTGAAGAATCACATGATTATTTCAATAGATGCAGAAAAAGCATTCGATAAAATACAGCATCCCTTCATGCTCAAAACACTAGAAAAAATTGGGATAGTGGAAACATTTCTTAACTTGTAAAGGCCATCTACGCTAAGCCCATGGCCAATATCATTCTAAATGGTGAAAAACTGAAAGCATTCCCCCTAAAAACTGGAACAACACAGGGATGCCCTCTTTCACCACTTCTATTCAACATCATCCTTGAAACTCTAGTCAGAGCAATTAGAGAAACCAAAGAAATTAAAGGGATACGAATTGGAAAAGAGGAGCTCAAACTATCTCTGTTCGCTGATGACATGATTATATATTTAGAGGAACCTGGAAATTCCACCAGAAAACTTTGAGAACTCATAAGTGAATTCAGTAAAGTAGCAGGTTACAAGATCAATGCTCATAAATCCAAAGCATTTTTATACATAAGTGATGAATCTTCAGAAAGAGAAATTAGGAAAACTATCCCATTCACAATAGCATCGAAAATAATAAAATACTTGGGAATCAATCCCACAAAAGAGGTGAAAGACCTCTACAATGAGAACTACAGAACACTAAAGAAAGAAATTAAAGAAAATCTTAGAAGATGGAAAGATCTCCCATGTTCTTGGATAGGAAGAATTAATATTGTCAAAATGGTCATACTACCTAAAGTGCTATACAGATTCAATGCAATTCCAATTAAAATTCCAATGATGTACCTTGCAGAAATAGAGCAAGCAATTAAGAAATTCATCTGGAAGAATAAAAAACCTAGAATAGCTAAAGCAATCCTCAGTAGAAAGAGTGAAGCAGGGGGTATCGCAATACCAGATCTTCAACTCTATTACAAAGCAATACTAACAAAAACGGCATGGTATTGGTACCAAAATAGACAGGTAGATCAATGGTACAGAATAGAGGACATGGACACAAACCGAAATAAATACAATTTTCTCATACTAGACAAAGGGGCCAAAAATATGCAATGGAGAAAAGATAACCTCTTCAACAAATGGTGCTGGAAAAACTGGAAAACCATATGCAACAGAATGAAATTAAACCCCTATCTCTCACCCTGCACAAAACTCAACTCAAAATGGATCAAGGACCTTGGAATCAGACCAGAGACCCTGCATCCTATAGAAGAAAAAGTAGGTCCAAACCTTCAACTTGTTGGCTTAGGATCAGACTTCCTGAACAGGACTCCCATAGCACAAGTAATAAAAGCAAGAATCAATAACTGGGATAGATTCAAACTAAAAAACTTTCTCTCAGCAGAGGAAACTATCGGTAATGTGAAGAGAGAGGCTACAGAGTGGGAGAATATCTTTGCCACTCATACTTCAGATAGAGCGCTAATTTCCAGAATCTATAAAGAACTCAAAAAACTCTACACCAAGAATACAAATAATCCAATCAACAAATGGGCTAAGGAAATGAACAGACACTTCACAGAAGAAGATGTATAAGCAATCAACAGATATATGAAAAAATGTTCAACATCTCTAGTAATAAGAGAAATACAAATCAAAACTATACTAAGATTTCATCTCACCCCAATTAGAATGGAGATTATCAAGAACACAAGCAACAATAGGTGTTAGTGAGAATGTGGGGGAAAAGGTACACTCATCCATTGCTGGTGGGGTTGCAAATTAGTGCAGCCACTCTGGAAAGCAGTATGGAGATTCCTCAGAAAACTTGGAATGGACCTACCATTTGACCCAGCTATCCCACTCCTTGGCCTATACCCAAAGGACTTAAAATCAGCATACTACACAGATACAGCCACATCAATATTCATTGCTGCTCAATTCACCGTAGCCAGATTGTGGAACCAACCTAGATGTCTTTCAATTGATGAATGGATAAAAAAAAACTGTGGTATATATATACAATTGAATATTACTCCACCATGAAGAATGATAAAATTATGGCATTTGCAGGCAAATGGATGACATTGGAGAATATCATGCTAAGCGCGATAAGCCAATCTCAAAAAACTAAAGGACGAATGATCTCATTGATCAGTGGATGATGACATATAATGGGGGGTGGGAGGGGTTAGCGTTAGGGTTAGGATTAGGTTTAGGGTTAGGGTTAAGGAGGGTGGTAAGAATGGAGGAAGGAAGGACAGTATAGAGGGAAAAGAGAGGTGGGAGGGGTGGGGGGAAGGGAAAAAAATAACAGAATGAATCAAACAACATTACCCTATGTAAATTTATGATTACACAAATGGTATGCCTTGACTCCATGTACAAATAGAGAAACAACATGTATCCCATTTGCTTACAAAAAAATGTGAGATTATGAATATTTCAAATGTGTTTTACAGTAGTTCTTTTTTATATCTATGGTACATAAAGATTAAACTTTGTTTTAATTATTCAGTTTTTTATATACCCATTCTTACCTCCTTAAACAAATTTTTAACCCACATAAAACACTAATAAACATGAAAATATTGGAAATAATGCATTTACCTGAGTGATATTTATGACATGACATGGATAAAAGTTTTACCAGACATAGTAAACTGTTTTTTCCAATATTTTTGTTTATTTTGGTATAAATAGATATGTCCACCCATAATGTGTAAATGATCATATAAAGCTTATACCGGCTTTCTCCACTGCAGCACTACTGACATTTTGGGTTGGATAAATCTTTGTTGTGTGTCTTATGCATTGTGGAATGTTTAAAAGTATTCTTGACTGCTACATATTTTAGATATCAATAGCACAAATCCTTCCAAGTTGCAATAAAAAAAAGTCAGACATTGGTAAATGGTCCCTGTGAGGTAGTCACTCCCATTGATATGTGTTGACTTAAACAGACACATAAAGCATGAAAGAAATTTGTAATGAAGCATTAAAAATACTTTTCAAGATCTTAAAGAGTGACTTCTTAGCACACAGTGCATGAAAGATGCACCATACATAGCAGACCTTAGTATTATATCAAGGGCTAGTAATGAAATGGTGCATATTTCCTTTTTTCCACTCTATTGCATTAGTGATATTAATTTTGTTTTTCTTCATATAAGATCTAAGTAAACAAGTTGTCAACTTAATAAAGATAAAATAAGTCAGGTACATATACAATGAAAGAGTAAAGCATAACTAGAAGTGCATAGCAATTACCTATGATTCATTTTTGAACCTGTTTTTATTTTAATTTCTGAGGACACTCTTAACAGTTAGAATCTTGTCCCGGGGGGGTGAAATGAAAAATTACTTTTCTTCTTTTCCCAGCAGGTGAAAAGAAAAATGTTTACCTGAGTTCATTCTCAAACCATGTGTAGGTGGCACTCAGGCTGTATTGTCACTATCATTTATTTATATACTCTATGATCTTAGTCTGGGAGTGCTTCAGGGTTGCTAAAATAGTTTTGAGGTCTCAGAAATAATAATTAATTAAAAAATACTGTGTCAATATATTTTTTTCTGACTCAATGAAGATTTGTTTCACATATAACATCAAGAATTTTCTACACACTAGAGGACATTGGCAAAAGGGCAGAATAAGCAGGCTCCACTTCCCTTTACAGAAAGTTCAACTAACAACTATCCACAGACTGAAGTATCTTTTTGAAAACCCCATATTTGGAAAAAAGTCTGAGACAACTGTGTGTCCCATACAATTAAATAAAATCTGAAATTAGAAGGGTAAGAATAACAGTGTCACTTGATCATCCTGTTTTCTGTATCTCCCAAGTCAGCACAATACCAGATGGAGATTTCCCCCAGACTCATTATTTCTACAAGGAAAAAAGAACCAAAGGTTCTTCCTCAGCTGAGAAGCTTCCAAGAGATCCCACTTGGTCTCACTTCACAGGGAACACGCAAGGTCAGGTAGAATAAAAAAGAAGGCAGAAGTCACAGTGAACGGTGTATGAATATTGGTGGGACCTCTGTATTCCTGTCAGCTGTAGTATCCAACCAGAGATACAAGCCAACTTCATATTCCACCCATAAAGCTGAACTGGTAACCTTTAGAAGCATGGGAGAAGTCCATGCTTGAGTTCTTAGATGGCTCGTTTCCATGTCTAACCTCAGAGCCCCCTCCAACAATTGTCCCAGGCAGATATTTCCACCTCTGCTCATTTGAGAGAAGCACAGGAACTAGACCTTCCCAACCAGAGAGGTCAAACACTGGCACATCTCAGCCAATAGCTCACCCCCAGGCTCCACCACAATAGGAAGCCATCTACAATCATACATTTCTAAAGAGCAAAACTTTGGGTCCCACCTTTCCCAAGCAGTTAGAGTCCAGCCTGTATTCCTGTCCTACTGCATATTCCAAATAGCAGAATTGCCAAGCCAGAGAATACATGCTCAGACTAGCCTGCGTAGAAGCCATGATAGTAATCACCAGTAGCTCTACCTGATGGCAGAACCCAGTCAGTGGTTTCACCAGATGTCAGAGTGCAGCCAGCAGTCCCACCTAATGACAGCAAAGACAGAGATTCAGTTAACCAGAGAATCTACAACAAGCTATTTGCTCAGGGAGTCAATATCTGGCCCTTCCAGAATCACAGACCAGATTAAGTAGTGAAGGTCTATCCTTGTCAAAGAATACCTGTAATGAACAGAAGATGGGACGATTTTGTTAAATATGCAGATAACAATGCAAAGATTTCAGTGAATCTGGAATCATGACACTTTCAAAAGAAATAAAGCTCCAGCAATGAACCGTAAAGAAAAGAAGATCCAGGAAATGACTGGGAAAGAATTCAGAATAATCCTCTTTAAGTAGTTCGGTGTTATGGTTTAGATGTGGTGTCCCTCAAAAGCCCACATGTGAGACAATGCAGGAAGGTTTGGAGGAGAAATGATTGGGGTTATAGCCTTAACCTAATCAGTGATGCGCTTAACTCAGTGGTAACTAGAGGCAGGTGGGGTGTGGCTGGAGGAAGTGATTTCACTGTATGTGTAGCTATGGAATATATATTTGTATCTGGGAGTGGAGTCTCTCTTTGCTTCCTGATCACTGTACTGTGATCTGCTTCCCTCTGCCACTTTCTCCCAACAATGATGTTCAGCTTCACCTCCATCCCTGAGGAATGGAGTCAGCCTTCTATGGACTAAGACCTCTGAAACCAGGAGCCCTCAAATAAAGCTTATCACCTTTACAGTTAGTCTGGTAGAGTCCTTTAGTCACAGCAGTGAAAAAGCTACTAAAGCATTCAGTAAAGTAGAAGGACACATGGCTAGAAAATTAAATGAAATTTGAAAACAACATAGGATCAAGCTAGAAGTTTGACAAAGAAACAGAAATAATTTTTTAAAAGAAAATTGAATTCCTATAGATGAAGAATACAGTGACTGGACTAAACTTAACAATTTAAAAGAACTCAACAGTAGACTCAATTAAGCAGCAGAAAACTATGAGTGAACTCAAAGGCAGAGCATTTGAAATTCTCAAGAGACAGAAAAAGAACAAAGAAAGGCTATGAGAATTATGGACATCAAATCTTTGCATAGTCCAAACCTTTGCATAGTAGGAGTTATAGAAGCAGAGAAAAAGTAAAGGGACCAGAAAGTATATTTAAAGAAATGATGCTAGAAACTCCCCTAATTTGGTAATATGTGCCAGCATCCAGGAACTGTAAGAACAGGGGTCTCCAATTACATTCATCCCAAAGTGGAGTTCACTAAGAGATATAATAATCCAACTATCAAGAATCAAAGACAAAGATAAAATCTGAGATAAGAAACACATCATAACAAAAAGAGTGCCAATATTACTATCGGTGGATTTCCCAGCAGAAACCCTATAGGTCAGGAGAGAGTAGGATGTTATATTCAAAGGGCTGAAGGGAAGAAAAAAAAAAATTAACAAAACTTTATTAAGTATTCAGAAATGAGGTAAAACAAAAACATTCCCAGATAAACAAAAGCTAAGGAGTGCATTACCATTAGACCTGCCTTATAAGAAGTGCTAATTAAAAGGAGAAAATGTAAAGCACAAAATTCAATGGTATAAGTCTTACAGAGTCATATTCAGAATATTCTAGGGCTGTAATGATGATATGTAAAGCAATTTGTCCCTACTGTGAAGGTTAAAAGTCAAAACTATCAATAACAACTGTAGTTAAAGTAAATTGCCCAGGGATATACTTTACAAAATTGCATAAATTCTGACACAAAAACCATAAAATGAAATGGGGGTGAGGTACAAGTATAGAGTTGTTACATCCAAACAAAGTTAAGTTATTAGCTCAAAACAGGCTATTCTAATGTATGATGTTGCTATAGTTTGGATCTTCAAAGTCCCATGTGTCAAAGACTTGGTCAACTGTTTTTTTTACAAATTGCCAAAATACACAAAGGAAAGGAATAGTCCCTTAAATAAATGGTGTTGGAGAAACTGGATAATCACATGCAAAACAATGAAATTGTGCTCTTATTTCACATTGTATACAAAAATTAAACCAAAATGAATGAAAGACTTAAGTGTAAGACCAGAAACTATAAAACTAGTAGAGAAAAAAATTTGAAGAAAATAATACAGTGCTGGTGTGGGTAGTGAGTATCTAGATCTGACTTCAAAAATGTAATCAACAAAAGCCAAAATAGATCAACAGGATTACATCAAACCTCAAAGTTTCTATATAGTGAGGAAAATAACAAAGAGAGAGTCTACAGATTGAGAGAAAACATTGGTAAGCCATGCATCAGATAAAGGGTTAATATTTAAAATATAGGAGGAATTCAAAGAACTCAATAGCAAGGAAACAACCTCACTGAAAAGTGGGCAAGTAACATAAACAGACATTTCTCAGAATAATACATAGAAATTTGGGTTCCTCAACTTCACTTTGTATTATGTGCTAAAATGAATTTTTATTGAGAAAGTATGAATAAGAAAGCCCATTTAAATGGAATGCTCTTTGTTCTTCTCTTCTGCAGAGATACAAAATTTTATATCTTCTTCCAGCACCCGTGAAACTATGACAGGTAACTTAGCTTGCCAGCAGGATACAATCTCAGACCCTTCATAGTTCTTGACCATTAATAGCAAAAATACATTTTTATTTGCTTACTTACATATTACCTGTCTCTTTATGTAAAATTTAAGTTCCATGAAGGCAGAGACTCTTTTAACCCTATATCTTCAGTGCATAAAATAGTTCTTAGCACATAGAAGATTCTCAATAAATATTTGCTGACTGAATAAATAGAAAGTTTTTCTTACACATGGTTGCTTAACATGACTTTCCAAAAAAATCTGTAGAGCCATTTCCTACATCACATTCTGAAAGCAAACCAACTCCCATTGTCTTAAGTGTTATATGCTTTTTTCTAGTCAGTGTCCATTGTTGGTGCTCCCAGAAGTCAACATATCCTAATATCAAAGTTTTATTTTTCCAAAGTTTGTGCTGCCTAGATCATTTTTCTTCATGACTAGGTTATTATTTAAAGTCTATTCTTAGCACACTCACATAATTTTTCATTTCTTCAAAGGAATATTTTACATTTGTTTCTACTGTAGGAGTTAATACAGTGGGTAATGAATATGGGTATAGTGGGTAATACCATAGACACTAGAGTCAAAATTGCTTCTTGATAGCTGTTGGCTCTACCCGCTACTAGCAGTGTGACTTTGAGTAATTTACTTAACTTTTCCAAACCTCAATTTTTTAATCTTTAAAATAGGGATGACAATAATACTTCATTTATAAAGTTAATGTAACTGTAATCAGAGATATCATATACAAAGTACTTAGTAGAGTACTGGGGCTTTAACAGGCATTCAGTTCATGTGGCTGTGTTGTCTATGGAATTTGGTTATGATCAGTCTTCCCCATGATGCTGACAATGCCTTGGAATCAGAACTCTTTGTCAACTTTAAGCTCTCTGTTCTATACCGAAGGAAATTATAGAGCCAGAGAACTATAATAGGTTCACAAATGTAAAGTTCTGGGATGTGTCACTAAAATTTTCACTCAGCTTTATTGTTGCCACAGATTATCTGACAATGCTTCTCCAAGGTAAAATTGCAACAGAAGTTGTGGACAAACCTTTTGGAAATTCCAGAAAGTAAAAAGAAATGAATTTTGGTTTGGATCTTCATTTCTATGTGTATAGTAGTTGAATACTTAACGCATTTCCTGATTCAGAATCTCTCCACAAATGATTGTCTCAGTGCCCTGCTTTATTAAAATTAGATTACATGAATGATATGAATCTACATTGTGCACAACCATAGAAATGAAAAGTTGTACCCCATTTGTGTACAATGAATCAAAATGCAGTCTGTAAAAATAAAAAAATAAATAAAAATGAATATATAAAAAAGTTAGAGACTAATAATACAGTGAAAGCTTTATTTTACATGACAGGAATCCGAGACAATGTGGTGATATGAAACAAATATGTAATAGAGTTGCAAATTCTCACCAAATAGACTTTCATGAATTTACAGTCCAAGACCTGAAGTATACAATTGAAATGATTATGTAACATATTAAATGATCTCTGTGCTGCTAGATAGTAGCATATTCACTTGCTTCTGATGTTATGTTGTATTTATATTAAGCAGAAAATACTATGTAAGGAAAATTTCTGAGTAGGTAATACTGTGGAAGGTAGAAGTGCTTCTTTTGTGAAGTGGTGCAAAGACTCAGCGAGGACTTAGATTCGTCTTTCCCAAATGTCAGCAGACCCAAAGCATGTGCAACTGCTAGCTCAAATGAAGCCACAGTTCATCATGAACTCCACATCAACACCAGTGCAAGGGGTTGCTAAAAAATAGACTGAAAAGCTGGTGGTTATAGATAGGTTTCTAGAAATAGATGAATTTCAGAAAACAAACAGAAAAGGCTTGACATTCTCAGATGGTGTTATATTTACAAGTTGCTCTAGCAAATGAAATTGAACACTAGTGACAAAGCATTCACCAGAAAATAAGTAACAGAAACAGTCCCTTCAGGCTGTGATTGAGGATGGCATTTTGTTATATCAGGCAGAAAATTTTCATTAAGTAAGGCTAAATGTAAGGAGTATGAGACAGGATGAATAGAAATAATAACTCCACTGTCAAGGGATTAGTAACAAATGCCAAATGCAGAAATATACGGGGCACATTTTCCTGTAAGTGCATTATTATCATCATTTTCAGCTATGCCATGTTCATTCTAGAGTGACCATGCACCATACAACCTGGTGTTATTTGGAAAGTACTTATTTATCTCTGTTGTTCTAGCAACCATGTCTGTTAGGGTTCTTTTTCATTATCACATATATTCTGGTTTGGACTCTAAGATCACTCTTTCTGGTTGGGATTATAAGATTACAGGTCACTCTGCATGGCATGGAATTTGAAGGCTATTCCAGGAAAAGCTGTGACCCTTCGACTTAGTAGTAGTTTTCTTCTTTGCAGACACTGGAGTCCCTGTTGCATTCTGAAAAAGCAAGGGATCAGGAAGCAGAGGCATGCAGCACCATGGTACAAGCAAGGCTTCATAGGTTGGTAAATTGGTTGAATAAAATATGTAGCCACCCCCAGAGGCTCTTGAACTTAGGTGAATATAGTAGTGCCCACTTACCTGATGGGGATATATTTCAAGACATCCAGTGGATGCCTGAAACCACAGATAGTACCAAATAGAAGCACTGAGATACCAGGACAGTTGATCTGACAAGCAAGATGACAATTAAGTGACCCGTGGGTAGGTAACATATACAGTGTGGATACTCTGGACAAAGTGACAAATAATGTTCCAGGCAGGACAAAACAGGATAGTGAGAGATTTCATCATGCTACTCAGAATGGTCCACAATTAGAAAGGTATAAATTGTTCATTTCTAGAACTTTCCATTTAATATTTTTGGACCATAGTTGGCCATGGGTAACTGAAACTTCAGAAAGAAAAACTGTGGATGAGGTGGGAGGGCCTACTATAACATCTTACTGTTAAAAATTCTGAGGAGTTTAAAAACTATTATAGACTGAACAAAAAGAAGTTGTATTCAGCCCTTCTATGTTGGAAAGTAACCATGTCAGAGTATTTGCCCCCAAAGCTGGCTTTTACGCATCAATATATGACTAACCCTTCCCTTTAAAGGTTAGAGTGAGTTAATATTTGCTATTAAAAATCCTAAACATCAGAAAAATTCCTAGACAATACTTCCCCAAATTAACAAACTTATAAAGCTACTATTTAAGCCTCTTTATGAATTAAGCATTTCTTTGCTATTTTTCAGAGACAGTACCTAATCAACTGGGTTCTGAATAGAGTATGTTGTTTAAGTTTTTCAAATATCACACTGAAAATTAAGTTTGGATTATTTTCTTAAATGAATAACCCATTCCTGTAGGTATTACAGGTAAAAAGAAATAAGATTTAAAATCTAAGCAGGACCTTAGACTTTTTAATAGTACCTGACATCAGGATTCAAAGAAACATATAGATTCATTTCTAAAATTTAATTCTCACAGCTTTATGAAGAAAGAAAGAGATATGAACATCTCTGATCTCTATTTAGTTGAGAGAGGAAAGAAAAAGTGTAGCCTCAAAGATTTACATATCCTGGTAAAATAATGAGGTTTCACTGAGCTTTAAATTAAGGAAAAGTGGTAAAATAATTGACATTTTCCTTTTGGAGATGATGAGAAGAATATACATTGCAACAGGGCCTTGGAGATAAGCTAACAAGAAAGATTAAAGAATTTTCTGGCTAATTTATTTTCAACATCACTTTTACTTGAATTAACTTGGATATTTATCAAGTTAAAATTGCTACTGTAAGTCTTTGTAAAAATCATTTATTGCCCCTCTTAAAAATATGCAGTTTTGAAGAATTCATTAATTTAATCAGCAAAAATTAATTTACCACTTCTTATATATCAGTCACTTTTCTGACTTCAGGGAATCCTGAGGTGAAAAGGACAGATAGGGCCCTCCGAACATATGTGAGAGGAAAGACAGATATGAACATTAAGAAACAAAATGAGTAAAATGGTAAATTTTATGCTGTATTATTAAAATAAGACATCCTTGTCTGGTTTATCATAAGATGCATGCAATCATTTATCATTACTTAAGTGTGTGTGTGATTTTTTTTTTTTTAAATGGGGTCATTTCATACCGAGATAAGTGCAGTATAATTTCAGACTGGGATACGTGCTGTGGTTAATGAACCAAAGATTGCCCCAGGTTTTGGAGAGGGTGGGTTTAGATTACACATTTTTGGATGGTGAAATTTAAATAAATTTAAGGCCAAGGACGGAAAACCTGATGAGAAAAATAGTCACCAGAATCACACTGGCTATTAGCTATCCTTTTTCTTCTGCTGGCTGCTTTCCCTCAATGCTGAATAGCTCTTAGCTTCTCTCAATTAGCCTGTCCTACTCTCTTTCCATTTCTTAAGTAGGGATAAGTTGTGAATTCTTGACTGAGCACAGAAAGTGTGTAATCCCAAATCATTCTTAACATGTTTTTCTTTGATGCTGCAAATCTTGGCAGAACATGTCCCTCTATTTAATCCTTAAGGACAATGGTACTTGTTTTTTGCATGCTAATCACTAAGTCTACTTCACTGTTTAGGAGTGAGTGAGATTAAGCTCCACCTGCTGGAGGAGGGAGTATCTATATATTTATTTAGAAGTCTGTAAAGCATTACTTGTCTCTTCTTTCCCATTTGTCTATTCAATCATTTATTTGTATTAATATGGACTTAGCACAATCATTTTATACTGAGTTATAAGCTAATATCAGCATGTTATTTATATTTATATTTATTAAATTTACTATTTATTTATAATTTATTATTTATATTATATATTATATATTTATATTTTTGCTCTAATTATTTCAGATTTGTCCATGAGCTGCTCATTGAGGTCAGTTCTTATGTCCCTTACATGTACCTCTATCCTTTTGTTTTAAAGTCTTTCCTTCCTTTCTAGCATTACAAGATGCATCAGGTTCATTGTATATTTTCTCTGCTCTATACCTAGAAACAGACATTTCTTAAGGATCCCTGATTCTTTTTCCTTTTTTTTTGGTTCATTGTACAAAAATGGGGTACAACTTTTCATTTCTCTGGTTGTATACGAAGTAGAGTCACACTGCTTGTGTGATCATACATGTAAGTAGGGTAACGATGTTTGTCTCATTCCATTATCTTTCCTTCCCCTCACCCTCTCCCCACCCCTGGTTCTTTTTTATTGGACGATGATGTTTAGAAAGAAAGAGAGGATGGTAGGTATGCTCATTGCTATTGCCTCTCAGTGGGCAGAGGTAGGAAATAGATTATGTATATAACACCTGTCTATGCTGATCGTTAAGTTCTAATTGGGTAGTTCTAACTGCATGCAGGATATGAGAAATTGAACCTACATCCAGGCGTGGCTCACAGTTTCAGGTTCCTGACAGTGACTCTTTTTCCATTCATCATTCAGAGTTGCTGTCACTTCCCATGATTGATCTTAGGCCATTGTGCAGTTTTCTCCATGTCAGGGACTGAATTGCTCTTCTGGTTCCTCTCGTTAGCAGGGAGCTAAGTCCCAGCATCAGCATCCCACCAAGGGTTTGCAGCCTTAGTGGGATCCTTTCTCAAGTCTTAAATCCTACCCCCTGAACTCATATCTCCTTCTGACTCTCCTTAGCGCCATTTAGCTTTTGTCACCACTTTGAGTTTAAGTGTCTTCATAGTTTTTGGTACCTAGGGACATCTTATTCTTACTTGGAACTTCAGTAGGTATAAAAGGAAATATTTAATGTTAAGTTTTATTTAGCATTTCTGTTACTTATGTGTATATGTGTGTTTATTTTCACATTAATTTCATCTGTTGTATTGAATAGAAATTCTGTCTATTTATAGTTAAGGTAATAAATACCAGAAATTGACATGACCCCAGATCACTTGGTAAGTTAGTGTCTGAACTGTCTGCACTCCCATTTCCAGTTTTCCATTAAACTTTCCTGTTCCTGTGGTAACTGTGATAGTTTCAAAAAGTTTTAAGACTTTTCAGACATGACTTTCCTTTCAAAAAGTAATTCCATTCTAAAATCTTCTAGAGCTCTCCACTGTTGACTTTACTTGAAATGATGCCTTAAAACTGATGGGGTGGGCAGAAGATCCTGATAGACTCAGGATGAGTTCACTTTCATTCAGGAACAATATGGAGTGTATTTAATTTGCAATCCTAATGGGGAAGAACAATGCTTGGCAAACACAAATACTCCTAAAATTTCAGAATTCATTTAGAACTCAAATATTAGCCAGATGCAAACACTTTTATTGGAATTTATGTAGACAATATTTATAGCCCAGTCCTTCATGTAAAAGATATCTATCTAGACTTAGAAAATAGGTTAAATTCTGGAACTTTTCCTTCTAAGGAATCGACTGATGTGAGCCATATCAAAATGGAAGTAAATATTTGCTTTATGGTTCAGAGGTTGAAGCAAAATTATTAGTATGCTCCTTCTATTAGACTTCATCTATCTATTTTTTATTACTGCACAGTTGTCTTATTACATTTAAAAAGCAATAAAATTGAGAAAATTTTTACATAATCAAATACTCTCAACATTAAAGCAGTTATTGATAGGATGAATTATTTAAAATGAGTAAGTTAAACATTGTAAGTTTAAATATAATCTATTTTTTGTGTGCTGAGATTTAAACTGAGAGTCTTGAACATGCTAAGTATATGCTACACCACTGAGATATACCCTTAGCCCCTAATTATAATTTTTGCTGAGAAATAAGAAAAGATAAAACCAACAAGCAAACAAATAAACTAGCCCTCTCCTGACCTCTAATCAAACTTCTCCACTGATGCCAGATGGATATCAGATATAAAACATGACTGATACTTCATTACTCATATTATTTTAGAGCAGAAGAAATGACCCTATAAAAAATGCATTCTGAATAATTTGCCACTCTGAAATATGAATCACTTGACTAAATTTCCTTCCTTAACTCTGACATTTGCATTAATGATATCTAATACTGATTAAAATTTGAGGATCAGTTATACTTGGATAAACCACAAGAGCTACATTTTAAGTCCATATTCTCCAAATGTGTAAAGCAAATATCATGATTCTTTGGTATTTTTTTCTTGTGAACTTCTCAAAAGTAAACCTCAATGAAAACCATACCTATATGTTTTGTGGGAAATTATTAAATCCTTTAAAAATATTTGTTATCTATGGTATTTATCAAAATCTATTTGTTAAATATTATTTTTATTAAATTATGTGCTATTTATTAAAAATATTTATCAAAATGTTTATTAAAATATTGTTAGAACTACATTTTAGTTGATGTATCCTAAGATACAAAATGCAATATACAACCAGTTTTTTTTTCATAGTTATTTGTTATGACTACCACTGAAGCCTGATTAATGTTAGCTAGAGACTAAAGTGTCCCTTGAGTGTCAATATTTACACAATTTTAAAAAAATTTATTCATCCATATAATCTGGCAAATGTTAATAGAAGTTACTTTTATTTTAACCTTCTCTATGAAAATAAAGAGATATAAATTAAATGAAGTATTAATTTATGTTCATTGTTCAAAGATGATTATCAAGTAATTCCTGAGGAATAATTTGGAAATCCAAGGATTGTCTGAGCATTTGATGGATTAATGTATTCAATTTCCTCAGTGGAACATCAGGGAATCCCAGTGGTTCTGATGATTCCCTTTGTTTCCCTGGGACCAAGATGGTTTTGAGCTATGGCCTGACATTGAACAGAGAGAGTTTTGTCTCTGTTTCATGCCTGTAGGAATCTCACCAGCACTTTCTGTCCACTTTTTTACTGAACCCTTAATGCTTGCAACCATCCTCGGTTATAATGGTATGTACTTTTTCCAGTTTAATTCTCTTTTTATACAGAGAGATCTTTTGCAGCAGTTCATTAGAAAGCAGCAGCCAAACCAACAGCAGCCACCATTGTGGATGGATGCCTTATCTCCTTGTTTCCTCTGAAATGGCTCCCTGCAGATCAGGTCATGCTGAGTCAGTAGCATCTTGAAACACAGGGTGGAGTGTACCATTCTGCACAAGAAACTGCTCACATGTTATACTGAAAATGCAAACTGTGTTGTTCTTTAAAATAAAGGAGCAAAGTGTTTTTGTTGTTCTTTTTTTTTTTTTTTTGCTTCCTTTGGTTCTACCACATACATGTGTTTACTCTAATGAGAAGGGTCACTGAGTGACCCTTTGATTTGTCCTGTAATTCCCAACTGTGCTTCATTGAATGAAAAGCCTTTTTAGAAGGAGAGTGGGAACATTTTTTTCTTAGCAATGCATTTCTATTTTTGTAGGGGAAAAATATAATAGAGTGACAGTTACATAGCACTAACAGTCTACCTGTGTCTTTTACTCATTTCTTTGTACAAGTTCTAAAAGCAGCATTTTCTCCTGCTAGGGGAGGAAGGAGGGAGAGAAAAAAGTGTGTGTGTATGTGTGTGTGTGTGTGTGTGTGTATGTGTGTGTGTGTGTGTGTGTGTGTGTGTGCTGTCTGAAATAAGACAGTTAAGTTACTGAGAAAAAGGAAACCTCTTCTCCTTTTCTTTCCGTTCTCCCGCTCTTCTTTCACTGAGCCTGTCCATACTAACCTACTCCAATGAACATTCCCAAACCCATTTCCATAATGATCTCATTAGTTAGAAGAGCCAATACCTAATGATTCTCTTTTATCTTGTCAATGAACTGGCATTTAGTTCTTGAGGGGAAAAACATTTGAAAAGATTTGACTTTTCTCTTTTAAAAATGCCCCAATTACTTTAAAATGGTGACACATTAGCAATTACAATTACCCTCCCTGAGCGGGATCTCTTTAGGAGAATCGGCTTCTTCCACACTTAATATGACTGCCCTGACTGAGGTGGTCCTCCCACTGTCACTTAGTTAGGCAATTTGTCTTTGGCTTACTTTTGTTTCTAGGCAGTCTTGACAATTAAACAATGGCACCATGGGAAGAGGCATCTTGACTCTCTGACAAGATGATCATGCTCATTGATACTGGGGAAACCTCACTGGGGAGAAAGTATATTTTATACTCTTTTGTGAAGTAAGCAGTGACTGGGAGTGAGATATTTTAAGTAGATTGATGCCCAGTTATCAGTATTTAGCGGAGATGTTAAACACCCTTCAGAGCACAGGACAAACTGATTTATGAAAGGAAGAATTCTCCCATCAAAAGACCAAAAGTGGCCCCAGTGAAAAACCATGGGTCTACCATACATTGAGAAAGGAAGAAGGTTGTTTTGAGTCCTCTCCGTATCCCCCATCTGGGCAGTTGCTCCTCTGTTTCATATGCAGCCCCTGTTGCTGCCAGTTTCCCCATAGGTCAGTTGGTCACTTTGCTTCTGATCACTTTGTGACAGTCTGGGATAACCCTTTTGGGAGAATGTTGCTTTCTCCATGGAAACCAACATTGGGACTGACTGAGCTGTGTCTCTCTACTCTCTACATTTCACCATCTGTGTCTTTATCTATTTCTATTAAGATTTTGGCATAACCAAAGGGAATGACATTGTAAACAGGAAAATGGTTAAAACTTTACACTAAATATAACTTTCTTCATATTTCAAGATTAAAAAAAAAAAACCTGACGTTTATGACCTTGCAAATCTGTTCTTAGATGCTCCACTAGAGCATATTCTTCTTTGCATCTTTTCCAGGTGAGTCTGTCTCTTGGAAAATTTGTGCTATACTTGTAGCATTGATCTTGCCCAGGATTCATCATCATTCTCAGTAGTACATTTCCTGAAGTCTGGGTAAGCCTATCCAGAATTTTGTGTATCTGTATACATGCACACACACACACAGCCTTTACAAGTAGCATACAGCATTATTTTTTAAATTATAAATCTAATCATGTCCCTCAAACTTTTTCAAAGAGCATATGTAACATTTAGATTAAAATCTGAAGTCCTTGTCATGGCTACAATGATCCACTTCTCTGATCTCTGCAGCCACTCTGGCTTGTTTGTGCTCTTGTTTCTGGTTCAAGCCTCTACTTCTTTATCAAGGATTCCTTTCTTCCTGATACATACATAGCTAGGTCCTTGGCTTCCTTCAGGTCCTAACAGACACATCTTTAAAAAGAACTTCTTGGACCACCTTATGTAAAGTGACAACTCCTCCCTACTTTTCCTTATCCCCTTTCTCTGATAGACTGTTCCTTATTACTCTTATTGTAACTGATATTATTTTAAACACTTAACAGAATATAAACCTATGAGGACAGAAATTTTGACTTTCCTGTTCATGGCTGTATCCCTGGGATGCCTAGTTCAGTCTTTCATACATACTAGCAGTTTAATCAAGGCTTGTTGAATGAATCAAATGAGTGAAAAAGTTTCTCCTTTCTTGCAGTAAATCCTATTTTGACTTAAGATAGATTTGATTTCTGTTGCTTGAAGTTAATAATCCTGAATGATACAGAATTGAATTTTTTTAAAAAAAATTCTCAATCTCCCATGAAGGAGAATTTAATCCAAATGCCAACAGAGAGAGAGATTGCCCGTTGCTCTTGGCTCACTTCCCTTTGCCCTTGGCACTAGCTAAAAGCCCTTTCTCAGAAATATGGTTGGACGGTATTTGTCTCACAGTCCCACTTCAGATGTTTAGCAGATTCCCATCTAGCAGTGCAGTTCTATTGAGATGAAGCGAGATCTTTTCCCATCCTTCCTTTCTGGGTTTGAAGCATTCTGAGTAAAGGACATTCACAAGAACTTTCATTCCCAAATGCTTATATTAACGCTCCCCAGCACCCCAACCTAAATACTTTCACTCCTTCCTTCTTATTGATCCTTTGTTTTCTGGGAATAGCCTCTGTGTGACAGTGGAAAGAGGCCCCAAGGGAGACTGAGTGGACAAGGGTCTCTGGCTCCCCAGAAGCAACACTCAAAGGGCAGATGGCACCAGTTTTCTGGTCCATGTTGTTGTCTGACCCAGTGATAAACAGTGGGGAGTGGTGAAGTTGTCCAGTGATCCTGAGGGACCCTACATGGGTTCTTAGTGTGGGTAGTTTTATCTGAAGTACACTTTGAGAAAATTCCCCTCAAATTTTACAGATCAACTGAGTGCCATTGTTTGGTTATAATCTCAAAAGTGTACACATCTTTTTTGGTCCTTTACAAATATTTTAGTGGCTATTTGGAAAGACAGTGTCAGAACTTTAAACAAGTCCTGGTGGTTATTTCTTGACAAATCACATTCTAAGTAGATTTTTAGGGTCTTTATCTCAACAAGAAATATACCCTCATGCATGATCAAGATAGTATTTACATTCATACCCTCCATATTTTACCTATGTGCTCCTCTCATTTGGAGGCATGATCTTGACCTTCAAACCCTTGCTATTGCCAGTATTAAAACTCTGGTTTCCCCATCCAATTCCAAATCCTTCAAGAAAGAAAGGGAGGTAATAAATCGTGATATTCTATGGTAGGTTGCCAGATATTCTCTGCTTTGCGGCCTCTGAACACAGGCCATTGTTTCCAAAGGTGGTGGTGGTCTTGGCATGACTTTAAACATTTGATTGTAGCCTTATTGACAGCTGCCACACCATTCTCACTAATGACTGCCTTCTATTAAAATAGAAATGCTTCTGTTTTCACTTAAATTTAAGTTCTTTGAATGTTAGAGTCATGCCCAAAGTTTGTAAGATGCCTGTAGACTGCTTATAGACTCTGGTGCCCTGCACAGAGGCACATTGACTTTCAGTTGACTGAGATTGCCATGCGTTCAGTGGCAGACACAGATTGGGATACTGAGCTTCAACTCTACAAGTCATTAGAAAACTATGGGTTGAAGGGGGAACAATGTACTACATGTATTACATATATTTGTTGCATTTTATATGTTTGTAATAAGAATTTCCTATGTGCTATATCATTTAATTTAGTTTTCATGACAAATATTACTATTCCAATTTTACCAACAAAACTTTTGGTTCAGAAGAAGCAATTACATGACCACAATAAATAGAAACAGTAACAACTAATACTACATAAAATTACATTCTGGGAGCTGAAAAAGAAAACTTAGAGGATCTATATGTACAGGAGAAATTATTCAGGTAAAATGAAAGGTACGATAATTTGTCTGGTGGGAAATAGCCTGGGCTGGGAGATAACTGATATTCAATAGAGACCTGTAGTACTAGAAGCATAAATTTCAATAGTTGAAACCTTAACTTAAAGGTATAACTTTTCTTTTTTGTGTTATTCTCATTCTGAAGAAACAGTACCAGAGAATTTGAGCAACATACAGCATAAGGAAATTTGGAATTTCTCTGATTTTATATCTCTCCATTATTAATTAGTATTTTACGTCTTTCTATTACTAATCATGTTCAGTGGAATCAAAAGCTCCTATCATAACAGAGGACTTATTCCTGATTATGGAAAACCATGTTTTCCTCTCTAATCAAGGCATTATTTTCTAAATGCCCTGGTGAGTAAAACACATCTAGTCCTGTATTTATAATTTAATTTTAGGATTCTTCTCCTTGAAGTCACACAGCTCAACAATGCTAGTCCTAGCCTCCTGTTTGTTTAGTGCAAAACTGTTGAACAGTGAGAATGTCAGTTAAGGGTACAAAGTTTGAGTTATGCAGGATGAATAACTTATAGAGATCTAATATACAGCATGATGATTATAATTAATACTACTATATTGTCTTCTTAAAATTTGCTAAGAGAGTAGATCTTACATATTCTTACCATACACACACACACACACACACACACATACACACACATGCATAGACACACACACACCTGCACATAATTGTGTGAGGTCCTGGGTACTTTAGTTTGATGGTGGTCATCATTTCAAAATATACACATACATCAGAACATTTATCACACTATACCTGTTAATATATACAGCTTTTATTTGTCATTTTCATCTCAATAAAGCTGACAAAAAAGAATTTTTATGCATTGATGACTATGTCCTATATTTTGTCTGTCCAATACAGTAACCACTAGCCACATATGGCTGGCAAATGCTTGCTTTGTGTCTAATGTGACTAAGGAATTGAAAGGTAAGTTGATTTAACTTTAATTAACTTAAATTTAAATATCCATTTTTGGCTAGTAGTTACCATAACAGGCCATAATACAATAGATTCAGTAACAACAACAACAGTAGCAGCAACAATAAAAATAATGATTGCATAATTCTAGTGTCTGGCCAAAAAAGAAACTACCCAATTTCAGATTGCCTACCAGTTCGGTAGTCCTTCTGAGTGGACTCTTGTCAACAAATGTAGCTTTATCCACCGAACAATGATGTCATTCTTCCTTCTCTCACTTCACTCAATTAACTTTCTCTTTTATCATTTGTTACTCAGCATTTTTTCAAACATTATCTGTTTGCTTCTCGCAAAAATTTCTAAACTATTTTATTGAGCAATGTTTTCATAGAAGCACTGTTTTCCCACCTTTCTCCATGTTTTGAAACTTTAAGGTGATAATTTGTAAAAGTTGTTTCTTTTCATGTTACTTATTAAGCCAAATCAGTATTTCCTAAAATGTGGAGCATATGTCCCTGGTGAGTGACAGACAGTTTTGAATGGTATGGTGACAAGCATTTACATAATCATATTACTTATTTTTATTTTAATAGATATTAGAAAAATTTGATTAGCACCTCAGATGTGTAATTTTGTGTGTATTCTTGCTCAACATGAAGGTAAAGTAGGCAATTGCATTTTAGACAGTCATTTAAAAGCAGTATCAAGTAAATAGTAGTACAACATATTTTTAAAGTGACTGAACTCTCGAAATGCAGTTGTTAAAAAAAACTGGGCATCAACTTCACCCCATGTATTTTCTGCTCACAAGCGCACTACTTCATCTGTCTGTTGTTGATGTGGTTACTTCTGTCAGGAGTGTCCTTCTGCTCTCAACTTCCTTACTGTCTCTTCACCATCTAAATTCTACAGAGCCATCAAGGCCAGATTAAACCCTTGGAGGAATCTTCCCTGTCACCTTTCCTTCCCCAACATTTTCATAAAGTAAGCTGTGCCTTTCTACCATCACTGTATGTTATTCATTCATTCATTCAGTGTGGCACTTATCATCTGATGGTTTAATTGGCTATATACAACAACTGTTTTGCTCACTAAATTGAGAATTTTTTGAAAGCAGAGATGGTGTATTAATCATTTTTGTATCCTATAAGTATCCACAGTATTTGGCACATAGAAGTATTTATCAAAGGATAAACTCTGATTTTAATTTAAACTTTATTATATGAGGATAGTTGTTAAGTACCTTCCTTTCTCCCTCTTACAGTCATCATTTTTGCAGGCAGCCTTCCACCACTCTATATTAGTCAATGCTCAGGAAAGCAAGTTGCATTTAGTATTTGCCAAAAGAAAACAAATTAAGATATGAAATATGTGAAGAAAAATCACAAAGTTTTCCAAAACTAAAACAAAAAAAAAATTTTTTTTGAGATTACTTACACTTCTGCTGTCAAATGGTTTCTTATGTAAGGACTTCATTTATTATGCAGGCAAATACACCCTGCTTTATTGAAAAAAATTCTTATTTGTCTTAAGAAACTATGCTAATTTCCTATACCAAGCAATTGCCCAACTCTTCTTTTTACCTTCTTGGTTAGCTGCATTCCAAATATATGTTGCATAGCTCTTTACTATTAAGGTAGGATAATAAGATATGTGAAGAAAGCATCTGAATACAATAAATTTTCTATAAGCCTCCTTATGGGAATGAGTCATTTACTTAGGTCTAGCACAATAACAGTGTGCAAGATAATCAGGATTTATAGGAATAATTTTTGTTAAATAAAAAATTAACTGCATTACTTTCTAAAAAGTTTTTGGCCTTTTCTTGAAGTATTTTCTAACTTGAATAAGCAATATATTTGTTCAAGAGATAACTCCTTTCCTGTTAGCTTTTCCCTTCCAACCTTAAATAAATTCTAGTAGATTAGACATGTTTCCATCTTTTTTCTTCTTTTCCTTTTCCTTCCTCTCCCCTCCCCCTCCCCCCTTCATCCATTGTCTAATTTTGAGAACGTGTAGGACAAATTCCTAAGTCTATTTTTTCAGGGAGCTATTTGACAAATCATATTTTTACTCATGCCACGCACTGTACTAAGTGCTGGGCTAGAAACTGAGGGAGGTACTTCAGATAATGGAACTTGCAGTCTATAGAGAACCACATGGGGAAATGGATGCTGTGTTTGGTGCACTGAGAAAGAACTGTGGTTGCACTAATGAGGATACCTGTTCTGATCACAGAAGCAGGGAAGACTTCCTGAAGGAGATGGCTCCTGAGGTAAATCTTGAACAGTGTCAACAGGAGCAGTAAAGGAGGGAAGGACATTCAGAATGAGCACAATGTGGGAAGGACCAGAGGCATGAAACAGCACTGCATCATAGGGAAACCAAGTATTGTGTTTCTGCAAATGA
The DNA here is from genome assembly GCF_902686445.1 of Sciurus carolinensis. Lineage (NCBI taxonomy): Eukaryota > Metazoa > Chordata > Mammalia > Rodentia > Sciuridae > Sciurus > Sciurus carolinensis. Next base: position 46,346,137 of record NC_062219.1, on the reverse strand, counting down.
GGTTCATCCTGAAAATTGGAGAAAATGAACCTAAGTGAAAGTTTTTACAAATGACCGCAACATGAATGGTCCTTCTAATAAACTAAGGGATTTTAACTTTAATTTGGTAGAGTTGTTTAAAAGCTAGCAGCAAGAAAGTGATAAAGTCGGGTTTGTGGGTTTTTTTTAATACTAAGACCTTTTTTTTTATTTTTACAGACTGTTTTGACTCATTGTACACAAATAGGGTACAACTTTTCATTTCTATGGTTGTACACAATGTAGATTCATACCATTCATGTAATCATACATATACATAGAGTAATACTGTCTGTTTCATTCTACTATCTTTCCATCCCCCACCCCTCCCACCAGGTTTGTGTTTTGATGGAACACTCTGGTGATTCATTGGAGAATGTATTGGAAAAGGGTCAAAATGAGATAGAAAACTCAATTCCAAGGTCAATGTAGTGTCCACACTGAGGTATGACAAAAGCCTGAGCAAGGCTTAGTGATGTGTTGTGACAGGGAGGACAGGGAGAATTGCTAGGAGCTAATACTACAATATGTGGTTACTGTGGTGTGAGTGGGAAGGCATAGCGTAGGCATCTCTCAGGGCTTTGCTTGAATAATTGATTTGGAATTAATGTTATTCACCAAGCAAACTGTCATAGCAGGAGAAAGCAGTGAGAAAGAGGGTTTGGGAAATAGTTTTCTGATGTGTCTCCAGGACATCAAGTGTTGATATTAGGGATCGTCAGATAATTCTGAGACATAACTAGATTAGAGAGTCATGGGAAGTAACAAGTGACAACTAAAATCATATATATGGATGAGATCCCCAGTTACACACTGAATGAGAAAAGTGTAGGACCAAGGCCAAGGTTCTGGATAAAACCAACTATTGAGGAAATTGGAGGAGGAAGGGGAAGAGGCCTATACATAAGATGGAAAATCAAGGAGGTGGGAGAAAAGAAGATAAATGTTCTTCCAGAAGCAGAAAGAATAGAGAATGAGCAGTGTCAAATATTGTAGAATGTTCAGTTAAAATAAGAACAGAAAAAAGTACATAAATGTGATGGTTAATTTTATGCATGAACTTGACAGGGTTAGGGATGTTCTATAGCAAGAAAATCATCATTCCTTGAGTTTCAGTGAGAGTGTTTCCTGAGGGATTATCACTTGAAACAGAAGATCCACCCTTACCAAAGTGGTTAGGTACCATCTAATTTCAGGTTGGTGCAATTGGGTAGAAGGTTGGAAAGGATCAGTTTAGATTATGGATAAATTTAAAATTTTTGTTTTAGATCTTCAACTGGAAGATATGTAAAACATCTAGGTAGAGATTCTGAGTACTAAACACATATCTAGAGGCAAGAAGAAAAGACTAGTCTGAAGACATTAATTTGGGAGTAATTTATTTAGTTTACTAGAGCAAACGTTTTGAGTAAGGACTTTGTACAGACATGTTTTGTGTGCTTGAGATAGATAGGTGTTAGATTTTAGAGACAGAACCAACAGCATTTATAGATAGATTGGATGTTGGGATGAGAAAGCAAGGAATGAAAGGTAACTACATAATGTTTTGTTTGGAACCTGAGGAGATGATGACTTCATTTATGAAGATGAAGAAGCTGAGTTTTAGATATGTAAAATTTAAGACACATGCTAGATAGTCAAGAGGAAGGTAAAGATAGTTGTGTGGGCCTCAAGATCAGGAAAGGAAGTTAAGGGTATAAATTTTGGAGTCTCAGGCACATATTTGGTAATGGGTCTGGGGGAATCACCCAGTAAGCATGTGTTATGGTTTAGATGTGAGGTGTCCCCCAAAAGCTCATGTGTGAGACAATGCAGTAAGGTTTAGAGGTGAAATGATTTGGATATGAGAGCCTTAACCCAATCAGTGAATTAATCTTCTGACAGAGATTAACTGAATGGTAACTATAGGTAGGTCGGGTGTGGCTGGAGGAGGTGGATCATTAGGGGCATGCCTTTGGGGTATATATTTAGTGAGTTGAGCTTTGTCTCTTTCTGCTTCCTGATCATGTCTTGAGCTGCCTTCCTTCACCACACTTTTCTGCCATAATGCTCAGCTTTGCCTTGACCTCCCAAGAAGGGAGCTGCTGTCTATGGACAGAGACCTCTGAAACCATGAGCCCCCAAATAAACTTCTCATTCTCTAATTGTTATTGTCAGGTCTTTTGGTCAGAGGAACAAAAAAGCTGACTAAAACAGCATGTAAACACTAAAAAGAGAAAGATACCAGGAAAGAACTCCAAAGCTCTACAACTACTACAGGAGGAACAGAGAAAGGAAAATTGGAAATGAGACTCAAGAAGGGGCAGACAGTGAGGCAGGAGTAAAATTGGTAAACACTGTGTCCCGAAACCAAGAGAAAGAAGACTTTCTAAAAGAAAGGGATAGTTGTAGTGTTGAATATACTGATTAATTGAGTTATATAAAGACAGAGAACTAATTATTAAAACCAGAAACAAAGGAGTTATTAGTGACCTTCATAAGAGTATTGAGTAGAATGATGAAGACGAAGACAGCAGTGAAATGTGCTAAAAGAGAGGTGAAGAAGTAACTATAGGTAAGCAGAGACATTGGGTGGCATATAGAGGTGGGTGTGGAAGAGGAGATCAGAGGTCAAGGAAGGCTCATTTTCTAGGAGATGGTACTATAGGCTTGTACACCCATCGGAATGATTCAATAGAGATAGAAAACGATGTAGAAGAAATTGGGGTAACTATAAGACTGGTCCTTAAGCAAAAGGGATGAGGACAATGTGTGGAGGATCAGTATAACATTTAATTTTTTGGGTCACCTTGGCTGGGTTACAGTGCCCTGATATGTGGTCAAACATCATTCTGGATGTTTCTGATAGGGTGTTGAGTAAAGAAAATCGCCCTTCATAGTGTGGGTGGGCCTCATTCATTTAGATGAAAGCCTGAATAGAACAAAAGACTAACTACACTTGAGAGAAAAATCCTACCAGTAGATGATCTTCAGATGTGAACTGTAACATCAACTCTTCTCTAGAAAGAGTTGAAAGCCTAGCCTGCTGATTTTGGACTTGCAGCCTCCATAATCACATGAACCAATTCCTTAATATAAATCTCTACCTCTCTCTCCCTACACATATATGATTGGTTTTGTTGCTAATACAGTCAGACTTTGAGAGGGGGGAGATTACCATCTTCATTGTACCAGGAGGAAAGGTAGAGTGTGGCTACAGATGTAATGGCAGAAAGACAGAACAGCTTCTGACTGCTTCCATTTCTCAATGAAGAATGGAAAGAGATGCTGAAAATGATGGTGGAACAGGGTTGCAGAGAAAGGAGAATGAAAATAGAAAGGGAGCCCAAATACACTGTGGGCAGTGGAAATGCTTGTGTGTTCTCCTTTAGCTAGCTGCTAGGTACATGCACAGCACAGGGTGATAAATGGTTTCAGTTAGATAGGGATTTATCAGGTGTATGGAAGGAATTAAGGTAATTTGAAAGATGATTCTCATATTGGCTCATGGTGTCTAAATTTGGAAAGGGTGGCATTAAGAACTTACAGGGAGTTTTGGATGAAGCCAATTCCACCCTCCAATAAAAGTACAAGAGCTGGCAGTCAGAGAATAGGATATTTTGATATCCATATTTTGAGAAGGCACTCAGTTTTTCTGTGATGATAAGGACCATGGAAGTGAAGGAAGAGTTTAAGGAAAGATCACTGGAGCCAAGAAAAACCTTAGCCCTAAGCAACACAGGTATCATTTTAACCCTGGATCATTACACAGTAGCTAACAATGCTCCCAGGGTCTTCTTGCCTTGCTAAAACTCAGTACTAATTAAACTTACCATGGGAAAAGTTGGTCTTCAGTAAGACTTTGGCCTCTATGAAGTTCATCAGCAAGTAAAGAGCACATATTGTGTCTTAAGTCTGAGTCACAAAATTAAAAAAATTGGGGAGGTATACACTATTTAATGTTGAAAGATACCCAATATTCAATAGCTCACTCCCATTGACTTTAAAAAGTCCATTGTACAAGCCTAAAGAAAAAAGGGAAATCTACTATATACAACTGAATGGAGAAACTCAACCATGTTTAACATTTCATTTGTAAAGAAAAGAAAAAAAGAAAAATCCCCAAAACTTGTCTACCCTCTGCCCCACTTTGCCGAGAGGATGGTAACTAGACGTTGGCTTATTGCTTACTTAATATTCTATCAGTTTACCTAATCTTAAAAGATAAGAATGTGTTTGTTGAAGCAAAGTTGCGACCATCTATTGGGAAATTGAAGGTTTATCAATTAAGAAAAGGTAGATGCTTCTGGTGAATGGAAGGACAATTAGCAAATTAATGAATCTGCTTATAGATTTACTGACAATTATTTATTAGCTTAAGTAAGAAACTGTTCTTACTATCACCCCCCACTTTTCTCTGTTAACTACACCTCCTTAGGAAGTGGCCTTAAGGACACTAAGAACTCAATGGAGAGATAAATAATGTGTCAGGGTTACCCTTCCACATTTTCCTTTCTTTTTTTTTTATTGTAAACAAATGGGATACATGTTGTTTCTCTGTACACGGAGCCAAGGAATACCATTTGTATAATCACAAATTTACACAGGGCAATGTTGTTTGATTCATTCTGTTATTTTTTTTCCTTCCCCCCCACCCCTCCCACCCCTCTTTTCCCTCTATACAGTCCTTCCTTCCTCCATCTTGCCCCCCTCCTTAACCCTAACCCTAAACCTAACCCTAACCCTAATGCTAACCCCTCCCACCCCCCATTATATGTCATCATCCGCTTATCAGCGAGATCATTTGTCCTTTGGTTTTTTGAGATTGGCTTATCTCACTTAGCATGATATTCTCCAATTTCATCCATTTGCCTGTAAATGCCATAATTTTATTATTCTTTATGGCTGAGTAATATTCCATGGTATATATATACCACAGTTTCTTTATCCATTCATCAATTGAAGGGTATCTAGGTTGGTTCCACAATCTGGCTATGGTGAATTAAGCAGCAATGAACATTGATGTGGCTGTATCTCTGTAGTATGCTGATTTGAAGTCCTTTGGGTATAGGCCAAGGAGTGGGATAGCTGGGTCAAATGGTGGTTGCATTTTCCTTTCTTTAAAAAAAAAGTTTTCTTTTTACCAGAGCTCTGTACATGTACAGGATTTAAATGGTCAAATGACTCTGCAAGAGCAAGTCCTTCTCCTCTTTTTCCACCAGAGGCCATCACTTTCCATTCTCTTAGTTGATTCTTCTATTGATTTCTCACTGTGGAAGTGTGAGTTTAGCTTTCCCTTTTTCTCTCTCCAGACATTCACATGCATCATTTCATTCCCTCATCCATTGTATGTATTTATAAATGTATGTAGATCAAAATTCAGTGTCCACACTGTTGAAGCTCAGAAAACATGATTTAGAACTTAGACCATTAGTGAATTATGATTACATCTCCTGCCTGAACAACTCTCAGTTATTGCTGGAGATAAAAATTACCACTTTCTTAAATTTTCTTTTTTTTGGGGGGGGGTCATTAAATTCAACTGCAAATTCTCTGCCTGCTGTCTAAATTTACTTTCAAGAAAGTAAGACTATAAAATCAATTTCATCTTCTAGATATGTCTCCCTGAATCTTCTGACATTTTCCAATGTGGATGGCTTATTCTCTATGACTTATGCATACCTGTAGCCGTGAGATTTCCTGATATCATCTCAAGTATTCCCCTTGTTTCTCTCCTTTCTTGGATCTCTATTTCTATTTCTCTTTCTTCATTTACTCTTGTTTTGGTACAGCACATCAATAAGTAACTTCTTGACAACAGGTGCATAAGAGAAATATTTTGACAACTTGCATGTCTGAAAATGTCTTCACCTCCTTGCACAGCACATTGACAATTTGGCTGGGTATAAATTCTTAGAATGAAAAACAATTTCCTTCAAAGTTTTGTACAGTGCTTCATTGCCTTCTAATTTCCATTGTTGCTCTTAAGAGGACACAACTCCCTCCCTTTCTTTTCTCTCTAGAAGTTTGAAGTATATTTTTTGTCCTCAAATTATTGGACTTTCATAATAATTTACAGTGTAGTCTATTTTAATCTATTGTTCTATGCCTTATCAGACTGTAAACTCATATTTTTCAGTTCTGATGAAGTACTGAATTATTTCATTGATTGTTTTCTCCTTTCCATTTCTCTATTTTCTTATGTTGTATAACTGTTTTTCAAATGTTGGGATTGTTTCACTGATTTTCTTACATTTCCCCTTATGTTTGTGTTTTACTTTCTGATTTCTGAGAGCTTTTATCACCTTTGTCTTACAAACCACCTATTGAGTTTTATTTTTTTTTAAAGATCTTTATTTATTTGTATGTGGTGTTGAGAGTCAAAAGCAGTGCCCCGAACATTTGAGGTAAGCACTCTACCACTGAGTCCAAGCCTCAGCCCCACCTACTGGGTTTTTCACTCCTCCTTGAAAACATTTTAATTTCTATCAGTTCTTTTGCTTTCTGAATTTTTTTCTCTGTGTCAGTCTGTTCCTGTTTGAAGTTTGTGAAATCTTCTTTTGTCCTTCTGAAGTTATAAATGATACATTTTCAATTTTATTAAGATATAATTAGCATATTATAAATTTACCTAAATCAAGTGTACAACTCAACTATTTTTAGTAAATTTATAAAATTATGAAATAATCAACTTTATTTATTATTTGATGCTTATTAACTACTTTTTGCTAATCTTTCTTGTGACCCTTGCCAGAGGCAACCACTAACCTACTTTCTATCTGCATGTGTCTGTTCTGCACATTTCATAAAAATGAAATAAAATATATGGTTTTTAGTGTCTGGTTTCTTCACGTCATATAATCTGTTGGAGGTTCATCAACCACATAACATATAATCAGTAGTTCATTCCTTTTTATTGGTGAATAACATATTATATGTATATTCCACACTTTATCTATGCATTCACCAGTTGATTGAATTTAGTTTAGTTTTTTAGTGATTTTTTTTGAAATTATTAATAATGACTACAAATATTTGTATGCAAGCTCTTGCATATATATTTTCACAGCTCTTGGATAAAAACCTAGGTGTGGGATTTCTGGATCAAACAGTGAATTTATGTTTAACTTTTAAGAAACTACCAACCTGTTTTCCAAAATGACATCACCATTGTGTAGTCCCACCAGCAATGGATTAATGTTCCTGTACTCCACATCTGGCCAACATTCGTTATTGTCTATGTTTTTTATTATAGGCATCCCAGTAGGTATGAAATGGTGTCTTATAGTGGTTTTAATTTACAGTATTCTAACGACTTATGATGTTAAGTGTCCTTTTATGTGCTCATTTGCTAATGCATATAACTTCTTTGGTGAAATGTTTGTTGAAATTTTTGCCCATTTTTTGAAAATTTATTTTTATTAATTTTTTTTTATTTTTACAGACTGCATTTTGATTCATTGTACACAAATGGTATACAACTTTTCATTTCTATGGTTGTGTACAATGTAGATTCATACCATTCATGTAATCATACATATACATAGGGTAATACTGCCTGTTTCATTCTACTATCTTTCTTTCCCACTACCCCTTTCCTCCCCATTTTCCTCTACACCATCCAAAGTTCCTTCATTCTTCTCTTCCCTCCCCACCCCCTCTCATTATATATCATCATCCACTTATCAGAGAAAACATTCGACCTTTAGTTTTTTTGGGATTGGCCTATTTCACTTAGCATGATATTTTGCAACTTCATTCATTTAACAACAAATGCCATAATTTTATTCTTTATGGCCAAGTAATATTCCATCATGTATATATACCACAGTTTCTTTATCCATTCATCTGTTGAAGGGCATCTAGGTTGGTTCCACAATCTAGCTATTATAAATTGAGTTGCTATGAACATTGATGTGACTGCATTACTGTAGTATGCTGATTTTAAGTCCTTTGGGTATAAACTGAGGACTGGAATAGCTGGATCAAGTGGTGGGTCCATTCCAAGTTTTCTGAGGAATCTCCATACTGCTTTCCAGAGTGGCTGCACCAATTTGCAACCCCTTCAGCAATGTATGAATGTACCTTTTCCCCCACTTCCTGCCAACACGTATTATTGCTTGTGTTCTTGATAATAGCCATTCTAATTGGAATTAGATGAAATCTTAGGGTGTTTTTAATTTGCATTTCTCTAATTACTAGGAATGATGAACACTTTTTCATATATTTGTTGATCACCTGTATATCTTCTTCTGTGAAGTGTCTGCTCATTTCCTTAGCCCATTTATTGATTGGATTCTTTGTATTTTTGGTGTAAAGTTGTTTAGGTTTGTTATAAACTTTGGAGATTAGTGCTCTGTCTGAAGAGTGTGTGGAAAATATTTTCTCCCACTATATAGGCTCTCTTTTCACATTATTGATGTTTCCTGTGCTGAGAAAAAAGATTTTTAGTTTGAATCTTTCCCATTTATTGACTTTTGCATTTATTTCTTATGCTACGGGGGTCTTGTTCAGGAAGTTTGGTCCTAAGTCAATGTGATGGAGATTCAGGCCTACTTTTTCTTCTATTTGGTGAAGGGTCTCGGGCCTAATTCCTAGATCCTTGATCCATTTTCAGTTGAGTTTTGTACAGGGTGAGAGATAGGGGTTTAATTTCATTTTACTACATATGGATTTTCAGTTTTCCCAGCACAATTTGTCAAAGAGGCTATCTTTTCTCCATTGTAAGTTTTTGGCACCTTTGTCTAGTATGAGATAATTGTACTTAAGTGGGTATGTCTTCCTGTCTTCTATCCTGTACCATTGTTCTACCTGTCTATTTTGGTGTCGATACCATGCTGTTTTTGTTACTATTGCTCTATAGTAGAGCTTAAGGTCTGGTATTGTGATACCTCCTGCATCACCCTTCCTGTCCAGGATTGCTTTGGCTATGCTGGGTCTTTTGTTTTTTCCAGATGAATTTCATGATTGCTTTCTCTATTTCTATGAGAAATGTCATTGGGATTTTAATTGGAATTGTGTTATATCTGTATAGCAACTTTGTAAGTATAGTCATTTTGACAATATTGATTCTGCTTATCCAAGAACATGGGAGATCTTCCATCTCTAAGGTCTTCTTCAATTTCTTTCTTTAATGTTCTGTAGTTTTCACTGTAGAGATCTTTCACCTCTTTGGTTAGATTAATTCCCAAGTATTTTATTTTTTTTAAGGCTATTGTGAATGGAGTTGTTTTCCTCATTTCCTTTTCAGATGTTTTATCGCTTGTGAATAAAAATGCTTAAGATTTATGCATGTTGATTTTATATCCTGCTATTTTGTTGAATTCATTTATGAGGTCTAGAAGTTTTCTGGTGGAGTTTTTTGGATCCTCTAAATACAGAATCATGTCATCAGCAAATAGTGATAGCTTGTTCTTCTTTTCCTATTTGTATCCCTTTAATTTCTGTGGTCTGTATAATTGCTCTGGCTAGTAATTCAAGGATGATGTTGAATAGAATGGTGAAAGAGGATATCCCTATCTTGTTCCAGGTTCTAAAGGGAATACTTTCAGTTTTTCTTCACTAAGTATGATGTTGGCCATGGGCTTAGCATAAATAGCCTTTACAATATTCAGGTATGTTCCTACTATCCCTATTTTTTCTAGTGTTTTGAGCATGAAGGGTGTTGTATTTTGTTGAAAGCTTTCTCTGCATCAGTTGAAATAATCATATGATTCTTAACCTTAAGTCTATTGATGTGATGAATTACATTTATTGATTTCCAGATGTTGAACCAACCTTGCATTCCTGGGATGAACCCTACTTGATTGTGGTGCACTATCTTCTTAATATGTTTTTGTATGAAATTTACCAGGATTTTGTTAAGGATTTTTGTGTCTATATCTGTCAGAGATATCAGTTTAAAATTTTCTTTCCTTGATGTGTCTTTGACTGGTTTGGGTATGAGGGTGATACTAGCTTTATATAATGAGTTTGGAAGGATTTCTTCCTCTTCTATTTCCTGGGATACTTTGAGAAGTATTGGAATGAGTTTTTCTTGAAGGTCTTGTAGAACTCAGCTGAGAATTTGTCTGGTCCTGGATTTTTCTTGGTTGGTAAGTTTTTGATGGCTTCTTCTATCTCATTGCTTGAAATTGACCTGTTAAATTGTGTATGTCCTCCTGGTTCAGTTTGGGAGGATCATATGTCTCTAGTAATTTGTCGATGTCTTTGATATTTTCTATTTTGTTGGAGTATAGATTTTCAAAGCAGCTTCTCATTGTGTTACAATGTATTTCAGTGGTATCTGTCATGATATTTCCTTTTTCATCATAAATTTTAGTAATTTGAGTTTTCTCTCTCCTTCTCTTTGTTAGTGTGGCTAAGGGTTTGTCTATTTTGTTTACTTTTTCAAAGAACAAATTTGTTTGTCAATTTTCTGAATTGTTTCTTCTGTTTCAATTTCATTGATTTCAGCTCAGATTTTAATTATTTCCTGTCTTCAACTATTTTTGGTGTTGTTCTGTTCTTCTTTTTCTAGGGCTTTGAGATATGATGTTAGGTCATTTATTTGTTGGCTTTTTATTCTTTTCTTGAATGTGCTCCATTCAGTGAACATGACTTTTCCTCTTAGTACTGCTTTCATAGTGTCCCAGAGATTTTGATATGTTGTATCAGTATTCTCATTTACCTCTAAGAACTTTTTTTAAATCTTCTCCCTGATGTTTTCTGTTATCTATGCTTCATTCAGTATCATATTAGTTAGTCTCCAGGTGTTGGAGTAATTTCTGTTTTATATTTTGTCATTGATTTCTAATTTCATTCCATTATGATCTGATAAAACACAAGGTAGTATATCTATTTTTTTTTTTTTTTGCATTTCCTAAGGACTGCTTTGTGGCATAACATATGGTCTATTTTCAAGAAGGTTCCGTGTGTTGCTGAGAAGATTCTGTATATGTCTGTTAAGTCTAAGTTATTGATTGTATTATTGAGTTTTATGTTTTCTTTGTTTAGTTTTTGCTTGGAAGATCTATCCAGTGGTGAGAGCAGTGTGTTCAAGTCACCCAGAATTATTGTGTTGTGGTTTATTTGATTCTTGGAATTGAGAAGGATTTGTTTGTTGTATATGGATGCACAATTGGTTGGGGCATAAATATTTTCAAGTTTTATGTCTTCCTGATTTATGGTTCCCTTAAGCAGTATGAAATGTCCTTCTTCATCCCTTCTGACTAACTTTAACTTGAAGTCCATTCTATCTAAAATAAGAATGGAAACCCCCTCTTTTTTACTGAGTCTGTGTATCTGGTATGTTTTTTCCCATCCTTTCACCTTTAGTCTGTGGATGCCCTTATCTATGGGATGAGTATCTTGAAGGCAGAATATTGTTGGGTCTTTCTTTTTAATCCAATCTGCCAGTCTATGTCTTCTGATAGATGAGTTTAGGTCATTAATGTTCAGGGTTATTATTGAGAAATGATTTGTATTCCCGTCATTTGGGCTTATTTTTGGTTTTTAACTTGACTTGGTTTCTCCTTTGATTGGTTTTTCCTATAAGGTAGTTCCTCCCTTTGCTGACCTACATTGTTTTTCATTTCCTTTTCATGGAATATTTTGCTGAGAATATTCTGTAGCAAAGACTTTCTATTTGTAAATTCTTTTAACTTTTGTTTATCATGGATGGATTTTATTTCATCTTCAAATCTGAAGGTCAGTTTTGTTGGGTATAAGATTCTTGGTTGGCAACCATGTTCTTTCAAAGTTTGAAATATGTTTTTACAGGCCCTTCTAGCTTGTAGGGTCTGGGCTGAGAAATCTGCTGATGTCTGTACTGGTTTCCTCCTATATGTAATCTGATGCTTTTCTCTTGCAGTCTTCAAAATCCTATCTTTATTTTGTATGTTAGGCATTTTCATTATAATGTGCCTTGGTGTGGATCTGTTGTAATTTTGTGCATTTGGTGTTCTGTAAGCCTCTTGTATTTGATTTTCCATTTCATTCTTCGGGTTTGGGAAATTTTCTATTATTTCATTGAATAGGTTGTTCATTCCTTTGGTTTGTATCTCTGTGCCTTCCTCAATCCCAATAATTCTTAAATTTGGTCTTTTCATGATAACCCATAGTTCTCAGAGGTTCTGATCATGATTTCTTACCATCTTCTTTGTTTGGTCAACTTTATTTTCAAGATTAAATATTTTGTCTTCATTGTCTGAGAGTCTGTCTTCCAAGTGATCCAGTCTGTTGTTGATGCTTTCCATTTAGTTTTTTATTTGGCGTATTGTTTCCTTCATTTAAAGGATTTCTGTTTGGTTTTTTTGAGAATCTCTATCTCTTTGTTGTAATGATCTTTTGCTTCCTGCAGTTGCTCTTTCAACTGCTTATTGGAGTGATCATTCATTGCCTGCATTTGCTCTCTTATCTCATCCTTTGCTTCATGAATCATTTTAATTATGTATATTCTGAACTCCTTTTCTGACATTTCTTCTACCACACTGTCACTGGATTCTATTAATATAAAATCTAGGTTTGTTTGGATCATTTTCTTCTGTTTTGTTTTTTTTTTGTGTTGTTCATGTATCTTCCCCTCTAGCAGTGCAGATCTGGGGTATTGCAGTTTTCCCCCATAGGCTTATAGTGACCCTATAGGTTTCCAAAACCTTTTCTTCAGGGGGTAGATCAATATTAGCACTGCCAAATACAGACAATATGCAACCTTAAACCAAATGGCCCCTATGAAGACATTAACAATATTGGCATAATAAACAGAATGAATTCATTTTTTATCCACAGTATAACAAATAGATTTGCAATAAGGTCTGCAGTTTCTAATGGAGGACAAAAAGAATGGGGAGAGGTGTAGGATGTTACTGTTAATGGAATAAGAAAAGAGTATATAGAAGTTCTATATTGTAGAAAGAGTGAAAGTGTAATCAAAAGAAGTTGGTTGTTAGCATGAGAAAAAGGAGAAAGAGACTCTGAGGAAACAGGTAAAAAAAAGGAAAATAGAGAAAAGTAAAGAAATAAAAACTTAAAAATTTTCAAAAAGGAGAAAAAACAAAAAAACAAAAAAACCCGACACTATAACAGTCAGATCGTATTCAAACCTCCCAGTCTTTAGTAGTGGGATGCATGACAGTTATCTGATAATGAGCTTCCAGTCTCCAGCAGTCGTCTCAGGATGGGATTTGCTCCACCTAAAGATGAGAGCTACTGCTTCCAGGATAATCCAAGATGGCCACTCTGGTTTCCAAATGTGTTGGCAAATGGGGAGTTGCAGCTCGGGTGTGGGTGTGGGTCCTAGAAGTGGGGTGCTGTTGGCTGGGCAGGGGTTCTAGAGGCAGGGTGTGGTTGTTTGGGCTGAGGGGTCCTGCAGGTAGCAAGGCAAGTGGACTTTCAGGCAACAGCAGGCAGCAGGCGATCCACTGGCAGTCTGCAGTTTGTCTGCAGGCTACTGGCGGGCAATTGGCAGGTGGACCTTGGGTGGTGGGTGATGGGTAGGTAAAAGGCAGGTGATGAACCGGCAAGAGGCAGGCAAATGATTGATGATAGGTGCCAATAACTGAGCAATCTGCACTCAAAAAATAGTTGATATGCTGGCAGACTGCAGGTGATCACAGTAGACAAATGGGGTAAACAGCAGGGGATTGATAAGCAGCAAAAACTGCTTCACCGAGAAACAGATATTTTCCGCTTGAAACCCGAGTTACGGAGTGACGAGGAACTCCTCTTATTCACCATCTTGGATCTCTCTTTGCCCATTTTTAATTGGGTTGTTTGTTTCTTCCTATTGAGTTGTAAGTTGTTGTTTGCATATTCTAATACATGTCTTTTATCAGAAATGGTTTTTGCAGACATTTTCTTCAGGATATGTGAATTGTTTTTCCATTTCCTTAATAGTGTCATTTGACGCACAAAAGTGTTGAATTTTGGTAAGGTCTGATTCAATGATATTGTTGTTTGTTGATGGACCATGGTTTTGATGTCATATCAAAGAAAGCTTTTTTTAACTCAAGATCTCATAGATTTTACTCTGTGTATTCTAAAAGTTCTATTACTGTAGATCTTACATTTACATGTATAATCCAATTTGAGTCAATTTTTGTGTATGATATGAAGTTAAAGTCTAAGTTCATTTTTTGTGTATGGGTGTCCAATTGCCTTAGACACTTGTTAAAATACTGATTTCCCCCAGGAAAGTGGTTTGGCAATCCATTCAATTGACTATAAATATAAATATTTATTTCTGGACTCTCAATTTTGTTTCATTAATCTATATTTATTTGTTTGCTAATATAGTATCTTGATAATGGGTTTTATAGTAAGATTTGAAACTAGAAAGTGAAAGTCCTCCAACTTCTTTTTCAAAATTGTTTTTGATAGCCAAGGAACTTTGCATTTCCATACAAAGTTTAGGATCAGTTTGTCATATTCTGTAAAAAAAAAAAAAAAAAAAAAAAAAAAAAAAAAAAAAAAAAAAAAACCCAAAAAACTGATGATTTTTTAAATAAATTGTATCAAATCTGTAGGTCAGTCTGAGGAGTATTGCTATCTATGTTAGTCTATTTTCTGTTCTTTAACAAAGTCCCTCAGTCTGGGTAATATATAAAGAAAATAGATTTATTTAGCTCATACTTTTGGAGGCCATCAGTCCAAATTGGGTTGCCCTATCAGTTTGGCTTCTGGTGAGGCTCCCCTTAATACAATGTGGCAGATGGCATCATGGTGGGAGTATGTGCGAGAGGGAGGGATCATGTGCTAAGACTGGAAGTCAGAGAATGAGAAAAGGACCAGTCTTGCTCTTTTCCATGACAATTGCTCTCAGAAGTACTCTCCCTCAAAAACCAGCTTTAATTCTTTCTGAAGGCAGTGTCTCCAATAGCCTAATTGCCTTTTAAAGGTTCCATTACCTCTCAACATTGCCACATTAGGGACCAACTTCCTACATGTGAAACTTTGGGGCACAAACCACAAACAACCATAGTACCATCTTAACAACAGTATGTTTTCCAATTCATAAACATGATATATCTTTCAATTTTATTAGACATTAATTTATTGTGATAAAATTTTTGTGATTTTTTTCCATAATCATCTGACACTAGTTTTTGTTAAATGTGTTCTTAAACATTTGATTTTTTTGATGCTATCATAAGTGGAATTGCTTTTTAATTTCATATTTGACTTGTGCATTGCTAGTGTATACAAATAAAATTGACATTTGTACATTGATCTTAATATCCTTCAACCTTCTTGTATATATTAGCCCTAACACATTTTTATTCTGGATTCCTTGGGATATTCTATATAAAGGCTCATTTCATCTGGGAATAGAGAGAGGTTATTCTTTCTTTTCCTTTTGGAATGCCTTTCTTTCTTACTGATTCAACTGGCTACATTCTCCAGTGCAGTGTTGAGTAGAAGTGGTGAGAGCAGATATTCTTGGCTTATTCCTGACTTTGAAAGGCATTTAGTCATTTAGTTTTTGAACATTAAATATGATTTTCACTCTAGAGTTGGTTTCATTGTTGTTGTTGTTTGTTTTTGGTTAACACTTTCAGATTCAGGAAATTCCTTTCTCTTACAAGTTTTTTTTTGAGAGATTTATCATGTATAGGTGTTGCATTTTGTCAAATACTCATGAAGATTTTGATCTTTACTCTATTAATGTGGTATATTATATTTACTGGTTCTCAGATGTTAAAATAACCTTGCATTTCTAGAATGAATTTATTTTGGTCATGGTATATAATCCTTTTTATATGTTGTAGAATTTGTTGGCTAATATTTTGCTGAGAATTTTTCTATCTATATTTCTGATGGGTATCAGTCTGTTTTTATATAACTTCAAGCCTAGAATAATTTATACTTTTTTAAATGCTTTAAAAAATAAAAAGACTATATTACAGGTGAAAACTGTAATAAAGTGAAATTTCAACATACATCAATAAATAACATTTTATTTGAAACAGGACTATAGTCATTCATTTACCTGTTGTCTATGTCCATATTAACATAAAACAGCAGAAAAGTTGCAATAGAGTAGTTGCAATAGGTACTGTATGGCCTACAAAGTCTAGAATACTCACTTAGCACTTTCAGAAAAATATTTCTAATCCCTGCTATAGATTATTACTCATCTTTTCCTACCAGTTCTTTTTTCTTTTTTTTTTTTCATCTGGAGTAATTTCTTTCTTTTCTTTTTTTTTAATTTTGACCCTGATTTCATTTTCATTTCTTTTAATTTTTAAATTAATTTTAAAAATTTGTTCTAATTACTTGTACATGACAGTAGAATGCATTTATACTTTTTGATAGATCATACATAAATGGACTGTAATTTCTCATTTTTCTGATTGTATATATTGTAGGATCACATGGGTCATGCAGTCATAGATGTACATGAACTAATAATGATGTATAGATACAGGTTATGGAGATTTGGGGTAACAGTATCTTTCTCATAAGAGCACTGAGTTTTATTCTGAAAGGCAATCAAATGGCCATGGTATCACATTTATCGTGCTGAGGTTTGGCGTTGAGCTTTGTTAGGGAAGGACTATTGTTTAGTTCTTAGTCCTAGGGCATAGTTCTTACTGATATGGCATGGTTTTTATACCAGGATGTGACCTTTCTTGGAGTCTCAACCAAATGTCTGAGGCTTACCAATGTCCTATAATGGTCGGACTTAAATGCCAACCTCTGTCTCTTCCAGTACCGTGCTGCCGCTGAAAGAGCTGGTTAGCAGTTTTCTTTGCTGGATTTCTGAGTCTTGCACTGCAGATAGCTTAGTAGTTGGCTTTGAGGGGGATTTTTCACAGTTTTTAGACTCTTTCTCCTACATGTTTTCTTTTTCTTCAAAATTTCGTGGTAACTTCACCCAACAAATCCAAGCTGTAGCTCTGAACTTCCATCTTTGTTTCTTCTATCCAGTGAGACTGCCATTCTGACTAGGCACTATTTCTCTACACTGTTGTTTGGAAAATGCTCTGAGAGAAAAAGATGGGATGAACACGGGGCTCATCTAATGTATTCCATTTCTTATATTTCTTTTCCCTAAAGTAGATCATAACCTTGCATTTACTACTCTCCAATATTTTATCCAGCTTTTAGAACTGTACTTGGGGGAAAGTTTATTGCAGTACCAGTTACTTCATTATGTTCAGGTCCAGATCAATTATCTTTTTAAAAAAAACTTTTATGTCAAATTCTTTACATATACTATTGCTAGTCTGCATGTGTCCTGAATAATATATATTATTATCCTTGTTCTTAGAGATAAGTAAACATGCTAAAAAAGTTTAAGAAAATTATCCAAAATTAATGCATCCAGTCAATGAAACTGGAATTGCAACTGAGATTACTTTGGTTCCAGTTTCTATTATAACATTCTACCTACATAGCCACCAAGTCAGCATATAAATTATGCACAAAAGTTCCTATAGTTTTACTCAAAAAAAATTTTTTATTGTAAACAATAGGATACATGTTGTTTCTCTATTTGTACATGGAGTCAAGGCATACCATTTGTGTAATCATAAATTTACATAGGGTAATGTTGTTTAATTCACTCTGTTATTTTTTTTTCCTTCTGCCCAACCCCTCCCACCCCTCCCACCCCTCCCACCCCTCTTAACCCTCTATACAGTCCTTCCTTCCTCCATTCTTACCACCCTCCTTATCCCTAACCCTAAACCTAATCCTAACCCTAACGCTAACCCCTCTCACCCCCCATTATATGTCCTCATCCACTTATCAGCGAGATCATTCGTCATTTAGTCTTTTGAGATTGGCTTATCGCACTTAGCATGATATTCTCCAATTTCATCCATTTGTCTGCAAATGCTATAATTTTATCATTCTTCATTGCGGAGTAATATTCCATTGTATAAATATGCCACAGTTTCTTTATCTATTCATCAACTGAAGGGCATCTAGGTTGGTTCCACAATCTGGCTATGGTGAATTGAGCAGCAATGAACATTGATGTGGCTGTAACTCTGTAGTATGCTGATTTTAAGTCCTTTGGATATAGGCCAAGGAGTGGAATAGCTGGGTCAAATGGTGGTTCCATTCCAAGCTTTCTGAGGAATCTCCATACTGCTTTCCAGACTGGCTGCACTAATTTGCAACCCCACCAGCAATGGATGAGTGTACCTTTTTCCCCATATCCTCGCCAACACCTATTGTTGCTTGTGTTCTTGATAATCTCCATTCTAATTGGGATGAGATGGAATCAGAGGGTAGTTTTGATTTGCATTTCCCTTATTACTAGGGATGTTGAACATTTTTTCATATATCTGTTGATTACTTGTACATCTTCTTCTGTGAAGTGTCTGTTCATTTCCTTAGCCCATTTGTTGATTGGATTATTTGTATTCTTGGTGTAGAGTTTTTTGAGTTCTCTATAGATTCTGGAAATTAGCGCTCTATCTGAAGTATGAGTGGCAAAGATATTCTCCCACTCCGTAAGCTCTCTCTTCACATTACTGATAGTTTCCTTTGCTGAGAGAATGCTTTTTAGTTTGAATCTATCCCAGTTGTTGATTCTTGCTTTTATTTCTTGTGCTATGGGAGTCCTGTTAAGGAAGTATGATCCTAAGCCAACAAGTTGAAGGTTTGGACCTACTTTTTCTTCTATAAGATGCAGGGTCTCTGGTCTGATTCCGAGGTCCTTGATCCATTTTGAGTTGAGTTTTGTGCAGGGTGAGAGATAGGGGTTTAATTTCATTCTGTTGCATATGATTTTCCAGTTTTCCCAGCACCACTTGTTGAAGAGGTTATCTTTTCTCCATTGCATATTTTTGGACCCTTTGTCTAGTATGAGAAAATTGTATTTATTTGGGTTTGTGTTCATGTCTTCTATTCTGTACCATTGATCTACCTGTCTATTTTGGTACCAATACCATGCCGTTTTTGTTACTATTGCTTTGTAATAGAGTTGAAGATCTGGTATTGCGATACCCCTTGCTTCGCTCTTTCTACTGAGGATTGCTTTAGCTATTCTAGGTTTTTTATTCTTCCAGATGAATTTCTTAATTGCTTGCTCTATTTCTGTAAGGTACATCATTGGGATTTTAATTGGAATTGCATTGAATCTGTATAGCACTTTAGGTAGTATGACCATTTTGACAATATTAATTCTTCCTATCCAAGAACATGGGAGATCTTTCCATCTTCTAAGGTTTTCTTTAATTTCTTTCTTTAGTGTTCTGTAGTTCTCATTGTAGAGGTCTTTCACCTCTTTTGTGAGATTGATTCCCAAGTATTTTATTTTTTTTCAAGGCTCTTGTGAATGGGGTAGTTTTCCTAATTTCTCTTTCTGAAGATTCATCACTTATGTATAAAAATGCTTTGGATTTATGAGCATTGATCTTGTAACCTGCTACTTTACTGAATTCACTTATGAGTTCTCAAAGTTTTCTGGTGGAATTTCCAGGTTCCTCTAAATATATAATCATGTCATCAGTGAACAGGGATAGTTTGAGTTCTTCTTTTCCAATTCGTATTCCTTTAATTTCTTTGGTTTCTCTAATTGCTCTGGCTAGATTTTCAAGGATGATGTTGAATAGAAGTGGTGAAAGAGGGCATCCCTGTGTTGTTCCAGTTTTTAGGGGGAATGCTTTCAGTTTTTCACCATTTAGAATGATATTGGCCATGGGCTTAGCGTAGATGGCCTTTACAATGTTAAGGAATGTTCCCACTATCCCAATTTTTTCTAGTGTTTTGAGCATGAAGTGGTGCTGTATTTTATCGAATGCTTTTTCTGCATCTATTGAAATAATCATGTGATTCTTCACTTTAAGTCTGTTGATATGGTGAATGACATTTATTGATTTCTGGATGTTGAACCAACCTTGCATCCCTGGGATAAAACCCACTTGATCGTGGTGCACTATCTTTTTAAATATATTTTTGTATGCGATTTGCTAAAATTTTGTTGAGAATTTTTGCATCGATGTGCATTAAGGATATTGGTATGAAATTTTCTTTCCTCGATGTGTCTCTGTCTGGTTTAGGTATCAGGGTGATATTGGCTTCATAGAATGAGTTTGGGAGAGTTCCCTCCTCTTCTATTTCATAGAATACTTTGAGGAGTATTGGAATGAGCTCTTCTTTAAAGGTTTTGTAGAACTTGGCTGAGAACACATCTGGTCCCTGACTTTTCTTTGTTGGTAGGCTTTTGATGACCTCTTCTATTTCATTGCTTGAAATTGATTTATTTAAGTTGTGTATATCCTCCTCGTTCAGTTTAGGTAATTCATATGTCTCTAGAAACTTGTTGATGTCTTCAAGGTTTTCTGTTTTGTTGGAGTATAGATTTTCAAAATAGTTTCTAATTATGTTTTGTATTTCACTCATGTCTATTGTGATATTTCCTTGTTCATTCCGAATTTTAGTAATTTGAGTTTTCTCCCTCTTTCTCTTTGTTAGTGTGGCTAAGGATTTATCAATTTTGTTTATTTTTTCAAAGAACCAACCGTTTATTCTGTTAATTTTTCCGATTGTTTCTTTTGTTTCCATTTTGTTGATTTCTGCTCTGATTTTAACTATTTCCTGTCTTCTACTACTTTTGGTGTTGGTCTGTTCTTCTTTTTCTCGGGCTTTGAGCTATTGTAGTGTTAGGTCATTTATTTGTTGATTTCTACTTCTTTTGTTGAATGTGCCCCATGAAATAAATCTTCCTCTCTACTGCTTTCATAGTGTCCCAGAGATTTTGATATGATGTGTCTTTGTTTTCGTTTACTTCTAAGAATTTTTTTATTTCCCTCCTGATGTCTTCAGTTATCCATTCATCATATAGTAGTGTATTATTTAATCTCCAGGTATTGGAGAAGTTTCTGTTTTTTATTCTGTCATTTATTTCTAATTTCAATCCATTATGATCTGATAGAGTACAAGGTAGTATCTCTATCTTCTTGTATTTGCTAACAGTAACTTTGTGGCATAAAATATGGTCTATTTTAGAGAAGGATCCATGTGCTGCTGAGAAGAAAGTGTATTCGTTCTTTGTTGGATGGTATGTTCTATATATGTTGGTTAAGTCTAAATTGTTGATTGTGTTATTGAGATCTATGGTTTCTTTATTCAATTTTTGTTTGGAAGATCTATCCAGTGGTGAGAGAGGTGTGTTAAAATCACCTAGTATTATTGTGTTGTGGTCTATTTGATTTCTGGAATTGAGAAGGATTTGTTTGACGTACATGGATGAACCAATGTTTGGGGCATAGATATTTATGATTGTTATGTCTTGCTGATTTATGCTTCCATTAAGCAGTATGTAATGTCCTTCTTTATCCCTTCTGACTAGTTTTGGCTTGAAGTCCACATTATCTGAAATGAGGATGGATACTCCAGCTTTTTTGCTGTGTCCATGTGCATGGTATGTTTTTTCCCATCCTTTCACCTTTATTCAATGGGTATCTCTTTCTATGAGGTGAGTCTCTTGCAGGCAGCATATTGTTGGATTTTTCTTTTTAATCCAATCTGCCAGTCTATGTCCTTTGATTGGTGAGTTCAGGCCATTAACATTCAGGGTTATTATTGTGATATGATTTGTATTCCCAGTCATTTGACTCATTTTTGTGTTTTGACATGATTTGGTTTCTCCTTTATTTGGCTATTCCTTTAGGTTAGTTCCTCCCGTTGCCGATTTGCATCGTTGTTTTTCATCTCTTCCTCATGGAATATTTTGCTGAGAACATTCTGTAATGCCGGCTTTCTTTTTGTAAATTCCTTTAGCTTTTGTTTATCATGGAAGGATCTTATTTCGTCGTCAAATCTGAAAGTAAGTTTTGCTGGGTATAAGATTCTTGGTTGGCATCCATTTTCTTTCAGGGCTTGGTAAATGTTGTTCCAAGCCCTTCTAGTTTTTAGGGTCTGGATTGAAAAATCTGCTGATATTCTTATTGGTTTCCCCCTGAATGTAATTTGATTCTTTTCTCTCACAGCCTTTAAAATTCTGTCTTTATTTTGTATGTTAGGTATTTTCATAATAACGTGCCTTGGTGTGGGTCTGTTGTAATTTTGTATATTTGGAGTTCTATAAGTCTCTTGTACTTGGTTTTCCATTTCATTCTTCAGATTTGGGAAATTTTCTGATATTATTTCATTGAATAGATTGTTCATTCCTTTGGTTTGTTTCTCTAAGCCTTCCTCAATCCCAATAATTCTTAAATTTGGCCTTTTCATGATATCCCATAATTCTTGTAGATTCTGTTCATGATTTCTTACCATCTTCTCTGTTTGTTCAACTTTGTTTTCAAGGTTAAATATTTTTTCTTCAATGTCTAAGGTTCTGTCTTCCCGGTGTTCTATCCTATTGGTTATGCTTTCTATGGAGTTTTTATCTTGGTTTATTGTTTCCTTCATTTCAAGGATTTCTGTTTGTTTTTTTTTTTTCAGTATCTCTAACTCTTTATTGAAATGATCTCTTGCTTCCCATATTTGGTCTTTTAACTGTTGATTGGTGTGATCATTTTATGCCTGCATTTGCTCTTTCATCTCCTCGTTTGCTTCACTGATTGTTTTAATTATGTACATTCTGAACTCCCTTTCTGACATTTCTTCTGCTGTGCTGTCATTGGGTTTTATTGATATAGTATCTAGGTTTGTTTGGGACATTTTCTTCCCTTGTTTTCTCATATTGGTCAGATGTCAGTGGGACTCTGAGATATTGCAGATTTCCTCTATTGGCTTATAGTGTCCCTGTAGATTTCCAGTGTATCACCTCCCAGCCTTCAGAAGCCTGAAGTCTTGGAGGAACTTGATAATGTAGTCCTTCCAAAGAAAGCTGCCCCTAGGTTGCTGCTGGTTCCAAGGTTTGGAGCTGGCTCTGTGCGGAAAGGCTCTCACTGGGCGGTCTGCTCCGAGAAACTGTCCGTGAAAGGAGCCTGCTGCTGGAGGGAGCAGGGTTGCTTGGGGAAGTCCCTGGCTGCCCTGTCCTGGTCCCTGAAGCTGCCTGCAGGCCGGAGCTTGCCGCTGGCGGGAATTGGAGCTGGTTCTGTGCAGAAAGGCTCTCACTGGGTGGCCTGCTCCAAGAACCTGGCCGTGTGTGAGGAGCCCATCGCCGGAGTGAGCAGGGCTACCAGGTGAAGACTCTAGCTGCCCTGCCCTGCTCTGATAAGCTGCCCCTATCTGGGCCTGCCACCCAGGCCGAGCTTCACCCGGTGGGGGAGACTCATCTGTGGCTCTATTTTAGTCCGAGTCTCTCAATGCCTCCCCTTCTTGAAATCTGGGTTCTGGGGCAACTGGAGATGCAGTCACCCTCTAGTCCGCCATCTTGGATCTTACTCAAAATTTTAAATAAATATTTCTATTGATTAAATTGGTTACAGGGATAATATGTTAAATTAGCAACTGAAAATGATAATAGGTTTGCATAAGAATATTGCTTCCCTATTTACAGATAGGTTGATAAATGATGGTAACATTTAAAATAGTTTCTGGGGTACCGTCAATAGATGTATTTTCTTTCCTTCCTTCCTTCTTCTCTTCCACCTCCTCTTCCTCCTTTTATTGGTGGTGCTGGGGATTGAACCCAAGTTCTTGCACGTGTTAGGAAAGTGCCCTACCACTTAGCTACAAACCCCTCACCCTCCACAGATACTTTTGCCAATGTATTCATATATTAAAATATTTCTGATCACTTAGAGAAACTGATACTACTGAATCATCCAAATATGGCAAAATGTCTGTTGACAGAGTTTTATCATGTCACCATGACTAAGATTTACCTTACTATGCTTTTGGAAACGAACACTTCGAAAATAATACTTAGACATTTTAAACCTATCAAAATGTAGTCTGATCCTACAAAATTGTCCTTATTTACAACTAACACTAACCCTTCATCTCTCAAGCAGGAAAGGTCAATTATAACATATAAACAGTATTCTGAATATAACAAAGGATGGTTTGCAAACTGCAGCACAAAGAATTACATAAACAAGCAGAAACATAGTGTACAATGTGAAAAAGTCTTTGAAACTGTTGCCTGTTGTCTGTTGTCCATTTCCCTGCTTTGTGTGTTCTTCATATCCACTAATTTCACTTACAGATTGTGATAGCAATTGCTCATTGAACTTCTGTGCTTTGATGTTCTAATGACTTTTTTCATTTCTAGGATATAAATGTAAAGACATACCCATTCTAATCCACTTCTTTTTCCTTTCTCCTGTTTTGCTTGACTTTCTTCTATCCTAAATGAGTTCAATTATGTGAATCAAAACCCTGAAGCTCTATCATTCTAGATGCCATACATTTAGCACTATGTGTGAAATAGATTCCGTCAGACTTAGGAGAGAAAGAAAGATATTAAGAGACTGACTCAGGGGAAGCATATGGGTCACTGGGCATTTGCAACAGCACAAAAAATTCCAGCACTTTGGGGAGGATCATCTGTCACTTTGGGTCATGACTCTGAAGCTTTCTCAATATAATGCACAGGTGAAGCCTATACTAAATAAATTAGTCAAAATGCCAGATGACTCTAAGGTCTGAAACAGGCCAAGTTCTACACTTCCCTGCATAAGTGGAGTGTCTTCAAAATGAGTGTCTTCTTCAAGGTGTAGCTGGTAGCCAACTTCTGCTTCTTTAAGGAATCCAACAATGTCTTTAGAGATACTCAGGAAATGTAATAGTGTAAGTGGAAAAACTCCATGGAATGGAAATTTTGCAATAGCATCATGCCACTAACTGGTCATGGAGATGTAAGCTGAGCAGTGTGATGTTGGAAACCATACACCACCACTAAAATACTACGTATAGATCTTCAACTTACTGTTTATTCCCCCTCCTTTTGATAAAAGTTCATGGAGGATGGATTTTAAGATCAAGGAGACAAACAAGACTTGTAGCAGGAAAAAGGGGAAAAAAACCTTCCCCATATCTTTTCTGTTTAATTCCATGTTGGACACACTACTGTGACACTTGTACTTTTGACGCCTGTTTCTCTACCTCTCAGATGCTGCTTAGCTACTTAAGGGATGAGCATGAAACACAGAATCTGAGGGTAAAAGAGCTCTGATGGTGTACCTCCTGACAAAATGAAATAATAAAAACACAAGGCTTAAGACTGCTTTGAGATTTCCCCCCCTCACTAGCAGGATTGAAAATTTACATCTCTCATTTTGTTCTTCTCTCCTCTTTGTTTTATCCCTTCCTGACCCAGTAGAGATTTAGATCATTAGGATTCAGTAGTTCTTCTAGATAAATGACCAAATATAAATGCAGACATTGAAGTGCAGACACAGCAGCAAGTTGTGAGGTGCCAAAAACACTCAAAGGGAAGCAAGCCAAATGTGAAGGAAGAGGGCACTGAAGCAACCAGTCATTCAAGGAAGACACCTGAAATTACCATAAGTGTTGTTTTAATAGAGAGACTCCTACCATCATTTGCTGCCAGTTTCAGTTAAAGTGCAGTTTGTTCTTGTCTGCTACATTTTGTGGGTCCCCCATGGGCAAATTCATTACATTCTATTGGAATTTTAATGTCCACAAGGTTCCAAGCCTTGGTCTCTTTGTTGCAATTCTTTAGGGCATCCCTACAAACCTGAGGTGGAAAACTCTAGAATGAAAGGTCCTTGAGAAAGAGTGGGACAACATGTTAATTATAAATGGAAAAAAAATTCTAATTTGGTTGAGGTTTATCAAAAGAGATCTCAGGGAAATTTCAGGTAGTAAACAGGTTTTGCAACTACATGAATTTCTACTGATTGGAGAGATTTTGTGGATACCATTACCTTCAGATTCTTGTTAAAAAGAGAACTCCTAATATAGTTAAAGGAATGAGTGCTTACTTGTTAACTGAATGAGGAATCTCATCTTTTTATACCTCCCTCTCCTTTTTTTCCTTTGTTGAGAAGATATAGCCCATTCCTTTTTTGAATGTTATTTGCTTCCCCAAACTATTTTTTTCCCTTTCCTACCCAGGATGGAACCCCAGGGCACTTGATCACTGAGCCACAACTGCTGCCCTTTTTTATTTTTTATCTTGAGACAGGGTCTCACTAAGTTATTCAGGGCTTTGCTAACTTGCTAAGGCTGGCCTTGAACTTGCAATCCTCCTGCCTCATGCTCCTGAGCTGCCACCACGACTGGATCTCCCTTCAACACCTCTTCCTTTGGCAAATTCTATGACTGGTATTTTTTTTTTTTTTTTCTGACTTCCAGAGTATTTGGAATCAGGGATGGTATCATCATGCTTCTGTGTGAACAAAGATACCTACTAAATTTAGGGCAATTAATTCCCCACACTGCAGTGAAGTGGAAAAAAAATTTAAATGCCTATCATTTTTCATTGCAAGATCTTCATCTAGGCAATCTAGATAAATGGACATCTGAAAAATCTCCCTCTTAATAGTCAATTAGTAATGGGTATCAGGATCAACAGGTATAAGAAATGCGTGGTAGTCAGTTTCTTTTGGTAGAAATATGGTCTTGTTCAGGGTTATGATTTCTGTAGCAAATACACCTTTTGTAGTTGAAGGATCATCAGGCCCTACGCCTGGGTGGTTTATCTCAATTTACTCTTGCAACATTCCTGAGAGAAAGAAAAAGGTAGTTCCGTTTCACAAAGGCGAATGTCTCAAAATTTAAGAAATTGCTTAGGGACTCTCTGCTAATAAGTTTCACAAGTGCCATTAAAACTAAAATCTGCTTACTTTCCTTTCAACAGCGCGCTACATTGCCTCAAATAGATACGTTTTCGGTTGACTGAATTTGCTTTTCCCAGTTCCAAGAATGGGTTCTTGATAATAAGTTATTTCTCCTAATATTTCCTCCAGACCCGTTATTATGAGTGTAGGTGTAATATTTAGGATATTCAATTTGTGTTTCTAATGGGGCCAGCACCTGTCTCTGCGTGCTGCCGCTGTCCCGGGCCGGTGGTGCTGGATTCTGCGGCGCCACGATTGGAGCAAGGAGAGCCCGCCAACTCCAGAGGGAGAATCTGTCCTCGGTCCGCTCCCCGAAAATACAAAACTCAAAGACCCGAAGACAAAACAATCACCCAGATCACCACGACCTGGACCGTGGGCCTCTGTGGACCAGGGAAGAAGAGGGTCGGGGGCAAGAAGGCACCTCCGGAGCGCCCTCTGGCGCGAGCAGAGCGCGCAGATTCCCCGCCCTGGCCCCCCCTCGCCGCCGCCGCCGCCGCGGCGCCCCCGCCCGGCTCTCCAGGTTCACTCTCGGTCTCTCACTCTGTGAGACACAGACGGCAGCTTTCTGAGCCCGGGGACAGGCTGAAGCGGCGCCAGCACAACTGCCACCGCTCTCCCAGAGAAGACCTGGGCTCGGGGAGAGAAAACTAAGCCCGGAGATCCATTCCTCCTCGACACGGTTCCTCCGGGCAGACCCGGCGGCTCCGCGCCTCTGCGCGATACCCATCGCAGCCACTTAGCGGGGCGTGCCAGGACTTGGGTCGCGGGTTGGAAAGAGCCAGGCGCGAGGCGGCGGCGGCCCGGGAGCGAGGGTGCGCTCCCTGGGACTGGAAAGGAAGGAGTGAGTGGCGGGCTGGGCGGAGGCGGCGGCTGTAGCCGCGGGTACCTCCCCACCTCTCCGCTTCGTAGGCAGCACCGCCTCCAGGGCCGGGGCCGCTCGGCCGGGTCTTCTGCGCGTTCCCGGGCCCTGAGCCGGCGCACGATGCGCCCGGCTGCCTTCTGATCGCCGCTGCGCCGCCGCCTCCGCCGCGATGATCCCCCCTGAGCCACCACAGCAGCAGCTGCAGCCGCCACCACCGCCAGCCCCGCCGAACCATGTGGTGACCACCATCGAGAACCTGCCGGCCGAGGGCAGCGGTGGCGGCGGCGGGAGCCTGTCCGCCTCCTCGCGGGCTGGCGTGCGCCAGAGGATCCGCAAAGTGCTGAACAGGTGAGCAGCGGCACCGGGCGAGGGCGCCGGGGACAGGGGCTGCGGGCTCCCGGCCCGGAGTTCCCTCCGTCCCTCGGACGTCTCTGAGGTCCTTTGGGACTGGGTCGCGGTTGGGGGAGACTGAGGAGCGCGGGCGACCAGCGAGGCGCCCGACGCTCGCGGAGAGACCACGGCAGCTTTGTCCTGGCGCCGGGAGCCCTGGAGTGCGGGAGCTGCAGGCTGGTCCGAGGAGCGAGTTCGGGGAGAGGCGGGGTTTTTCGTCCCTAAGCTGTCCTGTGTGTATCTGCACTCACGCCCTGGCACGCGTTTGTTGTCTTACTTCCCTTTCCCACTCGTACCCCAGCTTTGCTCTCAGGGGACCCGGGGACATGGCCAGGGCGGAGGCGGGAAGGCGCCAGACTGCGGAGATGGTGTGGAAGTCGCGGCCTCGAGCTGTTGTCCGCCCCGCCTGGCGGCTCCGACCCCTCCCCAGGGTATGGGGTCGCGGCTTCATCCTCTGCGGACCGGAGGGGAAACCACTTCTGCCTGACGCTCGTCGCCGCTCAGTCTCTAACTGGCTTCGGGCAGGGAAACCGAGGCTGGAGGCCTGGACCAGACCCACGCAAAGTGCAAAATGTTGCGGGAAGGGTGTAAGAAGGAGGTGCTGGATTATTCTGAAGCTGGCCAAGAAGATCGCCGGCGCCTCCAGTGCTGGAATCTGCGTAGTGGAGCCTTTAAGGATAGAGGTGTTTTAGAATGAGGTCCTGGGTAAACATAAAAATGGGTCCCCCACTATAGCCCCCTGACTCAACTGTGATGTGGAAAGGAGTTTTGCTACTTAAGTAACTTAACACGATTCGTGAGTTGGGAGGTAAAAAAAAAATCACATAGCGAGTGGATTTCGCGTGTTTCTTTTGGGTGCGTGTGCGTGCATTCGGATGCGCATGTAGGGGTAACCCTTCCGGTTGCTCTGTTCGTACAGGTTTCTGTGCGGCACTGTTTTGGGTAGCAGAGATTTCCTAGTGACTTCACACCAACTGTTTGGGGCTTAAAGCTCCAGTGAGAGCACAAAATACATACAGAAATAAAAACTTGACAAATATCCTGATTTAAGGAGTATGGTTGAATTTAGTTATATCAAACACCAAACCGTTCAAGATGCCTTGTGAAGACTTAACGTGTATAATAACTTACTTAGGGCTACTTCTGCATGTTTCCACTTATGTTCAAAGAAGCAATTCACTTCTGAGTAAGACACGTGATGGTAATAGAAAGTCGAGTCTTTTCTGCCATTTGTAGCTCAGAATAACACATTCCAAAATATTGCGTCTGAAAGATAATGAGCAGAATAAATCAAGAAGATGATGACTCAGTACCTATCGTGTTGAGTTTCCCGTTCTTTAGAATACCCGTAGTTTTAAGCAGAATGTCTTTAATTATTAATTTTCTTATCAAACCAGAAAACACTGTTGTAGTAGTTAATTTGTTTTTAATTTATAAATTATTATCAACTTTGTGCAGGTAGTTTAACAAAATGTAGAGTCCAGAATGGCAAGATCACTGAGGTAGGATTGAGGAGACGTGGGTGGTCATCGTTCCTTTGCCCCTAGTTCATCATATAGCTTGCCTCAGAGCCACTAATCTCCTTGGGTCTTGGTTTCTTCATTTGTAAGGTGTGTTTACTAGCTTAGCATGGTGGTGCACACCCGGTGACTCAGGAGGCTGAGGCAGGAGGATTACAAGTTTGAGACTAGTCTTGGCAATTTAGTGAGACTTTGTCTCAAAATAAAATTAAAAAATACATAAAAAGGGCTGGCATTGTAGCTCAGTGGTAAAATGCCTCTGGGTTCAGTTCCCACTATTGCAAAATAAAATAAAACACATTTAATAATACTTACCTTACCTCTCCTGCCATGATTTTGAGAATTAATTAATACTGAAGAAATCACTTGGAAATGTAGGAAGCTCTACATTTTTTTGTTTATTCAACTTTTGTTGTATAAGATGAGTCTGTGGAAGCAACACAGGCAAATAAAGGGAAGTCATAGTACATTATGGGTAGAACTTTGTGTTTTACTAAGCCTTTTGTGATCTGCAACCTAAGTTGTACTGTTCCTAATGTATTAGGGAGGAACTTAAACTTAGGTTGGATCAATGATATTTCATCTTAGGCATATCCATGAATGGAACTCTAGAATTATAGCCTTTAGACTTAAATGAAAAACAATTACTTATTTGTCTTTCAAAGTTCTTCAAAAATTTCAAAATCCTATTTCATTTTGGGTAAATGGCTTTTCCTTATACTTAAAGAATAAGGAAAAATATTTCTCTTTAGAAAGATCTTTAGTAAGAACACTAAATCATAATACATTTAAAAATGTCGTTGGAATAATTTCTTTAGCATGCTGATGAGCTTGGCTTTTGTGCCACAATCGTGCCATTCAGTTAGAGACAGCATTACTAGTGGCTACTGAATTGGTAGGTGCTCAGGAAGAGTGTGATGGAGAGTGGGATTATAGAGGTTGCCAGTGCTTAGATGTGGCTGTCCTCTAGTTTAAACCCTCATGGTGTGTTGACTAGTCAATTATGGCTGTTTAGTCAGGCTTGTGGGGACTTACTCATCTGTTCATTTTCTGAAAACTCAAGATCTACTCACATTTTGTTTTCTTTTTTTTTTTTTTTTTTTTTTTGCCTTCTTTTACTTTCTTAATACTTCCATTTCTTTCACCTGTGTTACCCTGTCCACTCATTGTCTTTAGTTGCTTCCTTTAATCTATCCCTGGCATCCAGCATCTTAGATCCTAGAAGAAAGCAGTTCCAAATCCGGAAGCTAATGAAGCCAATATAAAAATTATCCATTCAGTTTTTGGCATACACCTCTGAAGTTGGCAGTGTTCGCTCACTGTGAGCTGGTGGGACAGTCTCCTCACTGACGGGCGATTCAGCAGTGTCAGCTCCTACCATCCCATTGGACTAAAGGGGTAGCACTGAGGGACAGGATGGTGCCATGGGAACAGTAGGGGAAGACAGCGAGCAAGGTGGTGAACTGCCAGTCCTTGGTCAGAGCTACCTGCCAGCCTAGAGGAAAAAATGCAAACACATGCTATTTATGTCCTGTCTACACAGGGACAGTTAAAGAGAGAAGTATTGATTAATAACTAATTAAAGGAAATTACTCTCAAAAAACTGACAATGAAGATGCAGTGTTTCCTTAATAAAGTCATCCTTACATGATCCTGCATTGTTTAATTTCCTAGTAGAGCACCAATATCCTGCCCCCTTACTTTAAAGTCTTGGACTGCTGCATTTTTTTGCATATGATAACTGGGGCATCTCACTGATGGCCTACCTGATTTCTGTGAAGCAATTAAGTTAGAATGTAGTCTAGTGTCTAAGACTTAGGTAAAAGATGCAATGCCAGAAAATTCTTTTTTAACCTATTAATGGGATATATTATATTCTTTCCCCTGTTCTAGTCAAATTGTTTTGGCAGTGAAATGTAAGAAATGCAAGATTATTTGAATGCTGAGGTAATTACTCTTTTTAAAATTTTTAAAGATGAAAAATAATGTATTGATTCAAACAAAGAAAAAAATTTGGCAACCTGTTTTTCTCTTATTTTTTAGAATGGGATAGCATTTATTACCCTGCCTCAGGCAAGCAAGATACAACAAAAAGAAAATACTTCAAGGGCAGCAGTTGATGACCCTCTTACAGAAACTGCTGATCAAGTAGATTTCTTTGAGACTTAGAGTTGATACTGATCTATTATTTTAAAGTGCCTGGAGATCCTTTCCTCTGAAATGATTATTTAATAAAATACCCTTTAAAATTAGTGATAGCTTATTTTGTGTTTTGCATATGTGTGCTTTCCCATGGGAAAAGAAATATTCCATTATGTTTTAAATATTCCCTTTATTATAAAATATTCCCATTATTTTCAGTTCTTCACAAAAATAACCAAGAAATTCTAGGTTTGATCTACTTTTTTCCACAATAAGACATATATTGGATTGTATTAAGTAGTAAAGGGGTTTCTGCTTTTTGAATCTTGTAGTGGGGATGTTTAATTATTACAATAGAACCACTAGTGACCCTGGGCTATCCAATCATTTGATTTGGAACTGATGTCCAATTTACATTTAGATTTATTTTATTAAAAGTATCTGAAACTTTTTTGTATTGTAAACCAAGGGACATTAAAAATGATACATAGGAGAGTTGCTAGCAAACTTACATTAAATCAACATCCAATTGGGAAAGTTATCATGTATGATGGGCAAATATGTGTATATAACCTTTCTGAATCATTCATAAGGTGGACAGAAAATTGCAAACCAATGGAATGGATGCCAAGAAATAAGGTCACAAATAAACTAGGTGTTAGATCAAGTTGATGATGACATATTGTAATTTAGATGATCTTTCTTTATAAAGTGAGAAGGCTTTTGTTAAGAAATTGATAGTGAGGTTCTTCCTCAAGCTGCTTCTTAGAACAGATGTCAAAATGAAAAGAGGAAGATTGGCTTGTAATGAGGATAATTGATACAAAATATTCCAAATGCAGTCGGGTGCTGTTATTAAAAACAGACATTTCTAGGATCACTAATAAATAAAGGATGTGTGAAGTACGCATTTAATTTTCACTAAAAAATTAAATTATGAAAATAAAATAAATGATCATTTAGTATGTTTTATATACTGTGCTTGGAGTAATGAATGGTCATATTAAATAATTATTTTGTTTACCTTGGAAAAATATGGTGCATTTCCAAGCAATTAATGTATAATAAACAGACATCTCTATAGTTTTTCTTTGACCTTTTACTTTCTCAAAATTCTTCAGTGCCTTAGGATCATCTTTATAGATGTCTATTTTTGTTGTACATTGTAGATATAGATGGTATAGGAAACTGAGCTGGCTGCCCATATAGTTCTAAAGTTACTTAAGGCAAGAGATGATTTATTATTAATTTATGATTTTCTCATAAAAGTTGGAAGCAGTATGTGAAAGCACCACCATAAAGTTGTTGTTTAGCTTTTTCGTTCATTTGAGTTCAGGCCAATGAACATTTACTATATATCATTCAAACACACTGATTTTTTTGTTTGTTCGCTTTAGGTACCAGGATTGAACCCAGGGGAGCTTAACCACTGAGCCACATCCCCAGCCCTTTTTGTTTTTATTTGGAAACAGGGTCTTGCTAAGTTACTTAGAGTCTAACTAGTTGCCTAGGGTGGCTTTGAACTCACGATCTTCCTGCCTCAGCTTCCTGAGCTGCTGGGATTATACGCAAGTGTCACTATGCCTGGGTAACGTATTGATTCTTGATTATGCTACTAAAAAAGTGTGATCAGGAGGTTAAGCTCTAGTAGACATATGGAAAAAAACCATAAATATTTGGCATATTTCTTGACTGCAGCATGAACATATACAGGTACACATTCACTGATTCTTAGGCAATTACTTCATGCTGAGTTTGACATGTATGACAAAACTGGATGCCCTCAAAAGGGAACTGGGGAATTTGTCATGTATATTGCTATTTGAAGTGAAATTCTCTAACCCATAATCTGAATTATGCTACATAATGTCTAACTGGATGATCATACAAATAAGTTGTTCAATTTGCAATCCATATGAAACTTCTTGTTTTGACATTTTGGCCTTATTGAGGGACTATGTGAATATAGAAGAAATTTCACAGGAAATGTCAAGGAAAATGATAAAAATAAATACCCTTTAGAAAACATTTTCTCAGAAAAATGTCACATCTCAATCCATGGACACAAGAGTATAATTTGTTTATTATGTATGTTGTCATTTAATTAAAAAATATTTTTCTACTGAATTTAAATTCCAAGCTTTCCCTCAAGAATATTCATATATGTGACTCTGGTGACTGAAAAGAATACCTTAAGTATCACTTACTAAAGTCCAAGATTCTGAGCCACTAATTCCTATTACATTTCTATATTAAACAAATTAGGCATACCTACTACAATGGAATAAATATTTAATAGATTCAAAAAACCAAATCATATTAATTATATCCAGATTTGGAATAATAGGGCTATAACTCATAATCATCCTTGACTCTGAGAAAGTACAAAGTATCCTGATCTATTGAAGAAACAAATCTCCTTCCCTTGTTCATTGGTTTATTCATCCAGGCAGTCTTTTATTCAATAAGTATTTATTAGGTGCCTATTATATGTCAGACTCTCGTAGCCTGACAGTAGTGAATCAGATAGTCACAAACTGGTGTGACCTCTGGGTGCCATCGGTGGAGTTTTTATTATTACCCTTTCAATATAACCCATCAAAGAGGCAATTTAAATAAAGAGGAAATAAACATATACCATATCTCTAGATTCCATCTTCAAGCTAGTATAACCAAAAAAAAATCCCCATAAGGTAGCTGCTATGGAAAAACTACTCAAGAACCTCAAATCCATGAAATTACTCCAAGTGTATGCAGATTCAAGCAAAATTTTCATTTTTTCATTTGTTCTTTTTAGTTATATATGACAGTCTAATGTATTTTACCATATTATACATACGTGGATTATAACTTCCCATTCCTGTGGTTGTACATGATGTGGAGCTACACTGGTCATGTATACATGTATGAACATAGCAAAGTTATGTCCAGTTTATTCTACTATCTTTCCCATTCCCAAACTCTCTCCCTTCCACTCATTCCCCTGTCCCAATCCGGTGAATGTCCAGTGCCTCCCACATTGTGAGTTAGCTTCTGCATATCAGAGAGAACATTCAGCCTTTGTTTTTTTGGGACTGGTTTATTTTACTTAGCATGATAGCCTCCAGTTCCATCTATTTACTGACAAATGCCATAATTTTTATTCTTCTTTATGGCCGAGTAATATTCCATTGTGGATACATACCACATTTTCTTTGTCCATTCATCTATTGACGGGCACCTAGGTTGGTTCCATAGCTTAGCTATTGTGAATTGAACACTGATGTGGCTGCATCACTACAGTACGCTGATTTTAAGTCCTTTGGATATAAACCTAGGAGTGGGATAATTGGGTCAAATGGTGGGTCCATTCCAAGTTTTTTGAGGAATCATCATACTGCTTTCCAGAGTAGTTGCACCAATTTGCAGCCCCACCAGTAATGTGTGAGTGTGCCTTTTCCCCCACATCCTCACCAATATTTATTGTTACTTTTACTCTTGATAATTGCCATTCTGACTGGAGTAAGGTGAAATCTCAGTGTAGTTTTAATTTGTATTTCTCTAATTGCTAGAGATGTTGAGTGTTTTTTCATATACTTCTTGACCATTTGTTTTTCTTTCCTGTGTAGTGTCTGTTCAGTTCCTTGGCCATGTATTGATTGGGTTATTTGTCTTTTTGTTGTTAAGTTTTTTGAGTTCTTTATATATCCTGGAGATTAATGCTCTATTTGAGGTGCAGGTGGCAAAGATTTTCTCCTATTCTGTAGGCTCTATGTTTATGTTCTTGATTGTTTCCTTTGCTCTGAAGAAGCTTTTTAGTTTGATATATCCTATTTATTGATTCTTGATTTTATTTTTTGAGCTTTCAGAGTCTCACTGAGGAATTTGGTTCCTAAACTGATATGATGGAGATTTGGGCCTACTTTTTCTTCTAGTAGGTGCGGGTTTCTGGTCCAATGCATAGGTCATTAATCCACTTTGAGTTGAGTTTTGTGCAGGGTGAGAGATAGGGGTCTCATTTCATTTTGTTGCATATGTATTTCCAGTTTTTCCAGCACCATTTGTTGAAGAGGGGCTCTTTTTTTTTCCAATGTATATTTATGGCAGCTTTGTCTAGTATGAGCTAACTGTATTTATGTAGGTTTGTCTCTGTGTCTTCTGTATTATTGGTCTTCATGTCTGTTTTTGTGCCAGTACCATGGCCATTTTTGTTACTATAAGCTCTGTAGTATAATTTAAGGTCTGGTATTGTGATGCCTCTTGCTTCACTTTTCTTGCTGAGGATTGCTTTGGTTATTCTGGGCCACTTATTTTTCCAAGTGAATTTCACAACTGCTTTTTCTATTTCTGTGAAGAACATATTTGGAACTTTAATAGGAATTGCATTAAATCTGTATAGTGCTTTTGGTAGTACGGGCATTTTGACAATATTGATTCTGCCTATCTAAGAACATGGGAGATCTTTCCATCTTCTGAGTTCTTCTTCAATTTTTTTCTTTAGTGTTGTGTAGTTTTCATTGATTTAGTGTTGTGTAGTTAGATTGATTCCCAAGTATTTTATTTTATTTTTGATGCTATTGTGAATGTGATAGTTTTCCTAATTTCTCTTTCAGTGGATTAATCACTGAAATATAGGAACAAATTGATTTATGGGTGTTAATTTGTATCCTGCTACTTTGCTGAATTTATGTATGAGTTTTAGAAGTTTTCTGGGTCTTCTAAATATAGAATCATTTGTGAGCAAGTAGTGATATTTTGAGCTCTTCTTTTCCTATTTATATCCCTTTAATTTTTTTTTTTGTCTGTCTAATTGTTCTGGCTAGAGTTTCCAGGACTATGTTGAATAGAAGTGGTGAAAGAAGACATCCTTGTCTTGTTCCAGTTTTTAGAGGGAATGCCTTCAATTTTTCTCCAGTTAGAATGATGTTGGCCTGGGTTTAGCATATATAGCTTTTACAATATCGAGGCATGTTCCTACTATTCCTAGTTTTTCTAATGCTTTGAGCATGAATGGATGCCGTATTTCATTCAATGCTTTTTCTACTCTGTTGAGACAATCATTTGATTCTTGTCTTAAATCTATCGATGTGATGGGTTATATTTATTGATTTTCATATATTGAACCAACCTTGCATCCCTGGGATGAACCATACTTGATCATGGTGCACTATCTTTTAACTATGTTTTTGTATGTGATTTTCCAGAATTTTATTAAGAATTTTTGCGTCTATATTCATCAGGAATATTGGTCTGAAATTTTCTTTCCTTGATGTGTCTTTGTCTGGTCTTGGTTTCAGAATGATACTAGCTTCATAAATGAGTTTGGAAGGGTTCCCTTCTTTTCTGTATCATGGAATAATTTGAGGAGGATTGGTATTCTTTGAAGGTCTTGTAGAACTTATTTGAGAATCCATCTGGTCCTGGGCTTTTCTTTCTTGGTAGGCTTTTGATGGCATCTTCAATTCATTGATTGTATTCAATCTGTGTAAATTTTCTGTGTCCTCCTGATTCAGTTTGGGTAGGTTATATACCTCTCTAGAAATTTGTCAAAGTCTTCAAGATTTTTGTTTTATTAGAGTCTAAATTTTCAAAATAGAGCAGGGGTTGTAACTCAGTGGTGGAGTGCTTGCCAGGCACATGTGAGGCACTGGGTTCGATCCTCAGCACTACATATAAATAAATAAATAAATAAAAGATCCATTGGAAACTAAAAAATTATTTTAGAAAATTTTTCAAAAAGCTTTGATTATCGTCTGTATATCAGTAGTGTCTGTTGTGATATTTCCTTTTTCATCATGAATTTTAGTAATTTGAGTTTTCTCTGTTAGCTTGGCTAAGGGTTTATCAATTTTATTGATTTTTTTTTCAAAGAATCAACTTTTTGTCTTGTCAATTTTTTTGGATTATTTCTTTTATTTCAGTTTCATTGATTTCAGCTCTGACTTTAATTTTTTCCTGTCTTCTACTGCTTTTGGTATTGATTTGTTCTTTTTCTAGGTCTTTGAGATGTAATATTAGGTTATTTCTTTGTTGATGTTCTGTCCTTCTATTGAATGAGCTCAATGCAATGAAATTTCCTCTTCGTGCTGCCTTCATAGTGTCCCAGAGATTTAGATATGTTGTATCACTATTCTCATTTACCTCTAAGTATTTTTAAATTTCATCCCTGATTTCTTCTGCTATCCATTGGTCATTCAATAGTGTATTGTTTAGTCTCCAGGTGTTAATCAAGCAGTAGAATTTTCTCATAGAATATAGTTGAGCTTCTTTCACTTAAGGCTTAAAGACAACAAACGAAACAAAACAAAACAAACAAACAAAAAAACAAGGAACTGGCCATTAGTGTTCATATAACTTCAGAGTGTTAGGAGAAACTGGAGAACAGATTTGAATCCTATTCTGCCATTTAGGTTGAACTTATTAAAGTCATTGCTGCATAATTCAAGAAAACAGTTTTCTGAAAATATTATATGCTGACAGTACAAAGAAAACTTAGCAGGGGCTCGGGCACATGTTTGTGCCTTGCAGAGAGGAGAGATTTAAAATATGATCAGACCATGAAGATGAGTTGGTGGAAGGACTGGATACTTGATGCTGTGATATAACCTAATGAGAGTGTTTGGTTTAAATTAGCATTTAGACAGTAGCACAGGTTCTTAAATTTTACATTGTATATACATTTTATGTTATAAAACATTCCATTATATGTTATTCTCTCAATAACAAAAGTCATTAAGAGGAGATACTGGGGAATGAAAATGGCCAAATTATATTATATGTATGTATAAATAGATCATAATGAATTCCACAGCCCCACTATTTAGTATAATTCAAATACACAAAAACAAAACAACAATAAAACATATTTAAAAATGACAAAAGTTGTCATCCTTTTCTAGAAACAAATTTATGTGATTGCTACATGCTTTCTTAAGACTACAGAGGGGGATAAGGAGTGCTAGACTGGAGACAGGGCAGGAAGGGTCAGGGTGGTATTTGCCATTGTTGAAAGATGGGTAGGCTAAGAACGTGTGAGGAAGGCAGGTAGAGAAAGGATGAACTATATACGGAGGTAAGAGATTGGGGAAAGGAGTCAATATCCAATTTGACATCATTAGATATAGGATGTGAATAAATTGCAGCAGAATGAATTAGGGCTTGAATTGTGGGATGGGCCAGATAATACAAAGACTTAGGCACTCCAGTAAGCAGTTAGACTTAATTCTATTAGTTTTTATTATTGTAGGCTATTGAAGAGAGAAAGAGTATGATCACAGATGTGCCTAACCATGATATTCTGCACAAAATCTGCAGGCCAGAGGTGAGGAAAGGGATTGGAGTATGGGGATCAGGTAGGAAGCTACTGCATTCATTTAGGGGAGAGGATCTGGGAGTCTAAATGGAGTGGAGGTGGCCAGGATGGAGAGGGAAGTTGGGGAATTGAAGAATCTGGATCAGGATCAGGAAGAGGAAGATTAGATAATGCATGGGAAGGCAACCAACAGTGCCTTGAACATAGAAGATATTCAATACTTATTTGTTGGAAGGTTTTTGAAAAGCTGCCATAAGAAAGAGATCTGCTCCCTGGGGCTGAGGGGGTTTAAAGTGCCCAGTGAGCTAGAGAGGCAGCCAGGCCAGCATCAGCTACTCAGAATGTGGTCTGTGGACCCATGCCAAACCCCAAACTGTGGGACCCAGCTGTGATAAGAAGAGAACCCAAGACTAACCATTTAGAAACAGTCGCCAAAGTTTGACGGGATGCTTCTGTGTCTTTTAGGTCTTATATTTGACTTTTGCTTTTTACCACTTCATTTTTCTTGTAGTTGCTTTTAATTTTATTTTTAAAAAGTATCATCTGTAATGAATTGGAAAACAACTGACATTTTACAAAAGAAAGTTTTAGAAGTACAGGTCCCAGCTGGATATCTCAGTGGGAATAACAAGTAACAGTGAGTCTGAATTCTAGGAACGAAGCTAGTCAAGGAGGAACGGGGTCCTCATTGTAGGGGCATTAGGTTAGTGCTAGTTCTGGCCCTGCAAATCTGTGCATACCAGCTGGTGATGTGGAGTATTTTGGTTTGAATCTTAAATGTCCCCCAAAGGCTTTGTGCTAAAGACTTGGTCATCAGCCTGTGACATTATTGGGAGGTGGTGGAACCTGTAAGAGTTAGGGCCTAGTGGAAGGAAGTTAGGTCATTTGGGGCATGCCCATGAACAGATATTGGGATCCTAGTCCCTGCCTCTCTCTCTTTGCTTCCTGGCTACCTTGAGCTGAGCAGATTCCTCTGCCATACTCTCCTGTCATCCTGTCCTGCCTCTTCTCGGGCCTAATGGCATCAGGGCCAAGTTGCCATGGACTGAAACCTCTAAAACTATGAGCCAAAGTAAATCTTTTTTCTTATAAGTTGGTTATCCCTGGTATTTTGTTACAGTGACAGAAAGGTGACTAACACATGGAGGTAGTAGGGTAAGCCTGGCTCCAACCAATTTCCTGGAGTTTAGTTGGGGCTCCTCCTTGAAGGTCCCTCCTGGAAGGTTGGGCAGGGAAACTAAAAGGAGTAGGGTAAGGACAGCAGCCCAGATCTGTGGGATGCGATAAAAGTGGAGAGTGCTACCTTTCAGGGGTCATACAATTGAGGAGAGCAGTGCATGGAAGGTGTGTCAGGGTCACATTGGGCCCAACATGATTGGCTCCATCATTGATATCACTTCACCTCAAGTTCTGAGAGCACAG
Source organism: Sciurus carolinensis (assembly GCF_902686445.1). Lineage (NCBI taxonomy): Eukaryota > Metazoa > Chordata > Mammalia > Rodentia > Sciuridae > Sciurus > Sciurus carolinensis. Next base: position 46,305,877 of record NC_062219.1, on the reverse strand, counting down.
AGTAGGTAGCACTCGGCAATTCAACAAATAATTATTGAGTCAGGTGAGAGGAACAATCTAGAAATTGGTGATAATTTAGGGAACAAGAAAGAAAAGTGCTGTTTTCACTCTTAAGGAGGTTACATTCTGGGGGTAAGGGGCAGGCAATAAGCACTTAGGAAAGATATTGAGTGGTAGTACATAAGATGCAGAGAATTAAAGTGGGGTGATGTGACAGAGAGGTAATGCATGGTACTTCAACTTTGGGTGGACAGAAGAGGCCTCTTTGATGACACTGAAGCTAAGATTAGAATGGCAAGAAGAAACTGGCCACTGGAGGGTCAGAAGGAATGGCATCCTAGGCAGAGATGCTGAGATGAGTTAAGTAGGCATAATGAAGTGAAAGAAACCGAGGCTGGAGTCCAAGAAGCAGGGGGGAGTGGTTGGGGAGGAGATCAGAGAGGGAGACAATGCCACTTTTAAGTGTAATGGGGAACAAATGAAAAATTTTAAACAAATTATTGGGTTAATGTTTTGAAAAGACCACTCTGGCTGCTGTTAGAGATGGTGGGAGAGGTTATGTGACTACTTCAGGAAAGACATGTTGGAAGCGGGACTGTCCAGAAGCAATGGAAGTGGAGAGAAGGGGTTTTGTTTTGGAGAGATTTGCATCAGGAGCTGGAGTCCTTGGGGCCAGCTGGGTGATTTGATGAGGCAGCTGAGGAGGAGGCATCAAGAAAAATTCCGTTGTTTGAGCTTGAGCATTTGGGTGGGTGATGGTGCCATATTTCTCATAAGACAAGAAAGGATGAGAGAGGAACATGTTTGTGGGTAGAAATTTTATGAGTTTACTTCTGGCAAGTTAATTTAGAGATGTCTAATAGAAATGTCAAATGAAAGCTGTAGTATGGAATTCTGGGGAGAAATCAGAGCCTGGCATTTGGACTTGGGAGTCATGGGTCTTGGATAAAATTGCCCAGAGACACTGTATAGATAGAGGAGAAGAGGGGTAGGTGATCTGGAGAGCACACTAATCTTCAGAGTCAAACAGAGGAGGACCCAGCAAAGGTTGGAGGCATGGTCTGAAACAGGAAGAAAACCAGGGTAGTGTGATGTTCAGAACCAAGAAAAGAAAGCATTTCTAGAGGGAAGAGAAGTGGTCAGTGACTTGGCAGTGCAGTCAGCGTTGGGGAATGTCAAGCACAGGCTCAGAGGAGTGCTGATGGAAACCTGATGGAATGGTTTGGGAGGGAAGATGAAGTGGGGGTCAAAACACCACTCTGAGACATATTGCCTCAACAAGGAGCAGAATAAAGGGTCTCTTAATAACAGGTCTGTGTGCTGATGGGATTGGTGTATGGAGAAGGGAAAACTGCAAAGTAGCAAAGAGAAAAACCTTGAGAAAGTGCAGATGGTGGGATCCAAAGTGTAGAATTAGGGGTTGGCCTTTGAGAGGAGCCAGGACCCTCTCCATTGCACAGGAGGGGAGGCAGAGTGTAGGACTCAGTGAAGTTCATTTGGTAGTTTTTGTGGTAGGAATAGAAGGCAGTTCCTTTCATGGGGCTTCTCTTGCTGGAGAACTCCGAGGTCAGGATTTCAACTGTGAATTGAAGACACTAGGTGCTGGGGGAGGGTTGGAGAATGTACGGAGAAATGTGGGAAGCGGTCATTTTGAACTCAGAAAGGAAATACACTAAGTGTTATGTGTTAATTTGACATTTGTGGATGTGATAAGGGTTGTGTTGGGCTGAAAAAAAAAAAAAGCCACTGCTGTTTAGAATCTGCCTTGGAAAGGGTTAACTCAGAAACAGATTTGAGCCCAAACATAAGCCAGAACCTTTGGTGAATTCAGATGGGAAGTGAGGGTGCCAGAGCAGAAAGTGTTTGAAGGAGCTCAGTAAGACTTGTGTCCTGGTTATATTTGGGAGTGGGAGAGAGAAGAGGGAATTAAGAGATTTTATTTAAGAGCTTGCTTGGTGATTTTGTGCCTGGATCACTAGATTGATGGTGTCCCCTTGAGAAGTTGATCTGTTCTCCCTCAGGCAAGTGACAGCTTGTGTGGGGGGCTTCAGTTTTCTCCTGTGTAAACTGGTTAAAATAATCCTCGTTCATTTCCTATTGGATGTTTGGGATTTTTAAATGAAATAGCATCAGGGAGAGGGCTTGGAAAGCTGCCAGGCACTCTGATTGTGATCCTGCTCACAAAATTAAAAGGCCAGCATGGGTTTTCCTGGCGTTTCCCAGGGTTGAGGCTGTGGTACCTGCTGACCCGCCTCCTGGTCTCCCTATGGACTTCCACACAGTCACTCCTGTGGCTCTGTCACTTGTCTTACGCGTCTTGTCAGGGTTTGAAGTGAAACCCACCCATCTGTGAATAGGCACTAGTCTGTTTATGTCAACGTGTGTGTGTGTGTATTTGTGTGTGTGTGTGTGTGTGTGTGTGTGTGTGTGTGTGTGTGTGTTAAGCAAGAAATACTTATATATTCTAAAGAAAGCAAGCCTCCTTTTGGGAAGACTCCTGTGGCAGCAGGCATCTGTCCTTTCCTCTGACTCTGCCACTTGAGTGATGGGGCTTTCGGGGTACCTGTGGGGTGTCAAGGAGAGTTTGACAGGCTTCAGGAAAGGGTTAGTGGCTCTTGAACCCGGCAGGTTTGAAAATGAGCAAGGGCCTGAAAGGCTCCATGGAGGCCGGCAGCAGGGTGGACAGAGCGGCTCAGAGGGAAGGGACAGAGCAGCTTTAATGTGCTAATGAGGGGAAGCCCAGATGCCGGCGGGATCAGTGGAGTCCTTTGTGAGGCCGGGTTCCCGGGGGCTGGCTGGAGCCTCTGTCCCTATCTGGATCCTGCTGCAGGCAGGAGGAACACTGCGCTCTCTGAGGGGCCCTTTCCTGCGCAGATCGCCCTCCAGACCGCCCACGCTGGCGGGCGGGGGCGCTGCGGGAAATGCCAGGGTGGGGCCTGCTGGGTGGGAGGAGGCTGTGGGGCGCGAGGTGAGTGCTGAGAGCAGAGGATGCCCTGATCTGTTCTGCTGCGTGCTTGTGGAGGCTGAGTTGGAAGGTCGTTTGTAGCTTCCCTAAATGATTCAATTTCCCTCCACAATTGCCAGGCCTGGCGAGTGCCATTCAGGACAACCTGAAAGGGGATAATCTGCCCTTGTGACGGTTTTTAGCTAGTTACTGGGTAAGTCTGGACCATCACAGTAACCAATCAAAAATTACCCCCACCCAGTGAGTGCTGGAATGAAGCTCACCATCCGATTGTTTCCTTCAGAGATCCCTCCAGCGTTACAACATGGGAGGGCTCAGGGGCCAGGTCTTGAAGATGAGCTTGCTTGACAAGAACACAAGTATTTACAAAGACTTTGTTTACCTGTGCTGGCCCCATCTGCTGATGGGCACATGAGGTAACTGAAACATTCCCAGGTGCTCCTAAATGCTGCCTCTTGATTTCATTATAAAATCTAGGGTTACTACTGTCTTTGGAGCTTGCAGGTAAGATATTCAAATGATGATAATCGATCCATAATATTCTGCTTTTCTTTTCTGAATCTTAATGGGGATACATAAATATTTAAATACATATCACAGATTATATATATATGTGTGTGTGTATAATAATATATATAATACACGCATATATATAATTTCCCAAGTACTGTACATTAGATAATATTTGTAATGAATTTCCCAAGTACTAGATATATTAGATATATTAGATAATATTTGTAGTGAGTTTTTTTCCTCTCCATCTGTCTTTTTTCTAGCTCTATTTTCTGTCTTTCTCTCTCACACACGCACACACACGCACACAGTCATTCACTCACTCAAGCTGATAGGTAGAGAGAATAGTTTTCCATTTGGAGTAATTTGTCTTCCTTATTTGACAAAACCCCCACAAATTTCTTTACTATGTTTTTTCTTTCTTTTTTTTGGTGGTAGGTGGATGAAGGAGCTCAGAGTTGGTTCAAGAAGCATTCTTTGTTTTAAAAGTGTGTGTGTGTGTGTGTGTTTTCTCTTTTGGAAAACACTAAATATATCACCTAAGAGAAAATAAAAATATTCAGTGTGGAATAATCTATGTACTAGTTCTATCTAAAAGTGTGAATGTACCTACTAAACGGCCACCCCACAAGGATTTTTCCTCCATTTCCCTTACCCATATGTGGTTGTTCTATAACATTCACTCAATTCCAGGTGAGAGTGAGTACAATGACTTGACTTTACTGTCTTTTACCCACTCTATCGGATTGTATGGTTTTAGTACTTTTCAGGCAAAATTTCTGCTTCCTTGATGCTTCCCACTTATTTCTGCCCTTAATTGAATACTTGTCTTTTAGGTTGACTTTCCCTAGTGAAAGCTGGGTCCTCTCAAGCCTAAAGAAGTATAAGCAGTGAGGGACTTGTTTGCATAAGTTTTAGAAAGTTAATCATTTCCAATTCTAATGCTGATAAATGAACTCAATTATGTCTAAAGCAGAGAGACCCTAATTATTTCCTCACTGTCTCAAAGTTAATTGAAACCTGAGAGTATGCCTTCCAGGATGACAGAAGAAAAGTATTATTTAAAAATTTATAGCAATGGGTATCAGATTCCTCTTTTGGATATCAGTTTATCAACAAAAACAGTGATTATGAAAAGTGTGTATGTAAATGGGCATGTAGGTAGAATGAACCCAGTGAAACAGGTTTGTAGTTTGTTAATATATTGGTTGGTGAATTAAGGCAACAACAGCAAAAAGGTGTCTTAGATTGTTATCTTGTCACAGACAGAAAGTAGTTCATTGGATTTAAGAACCTGAGGACTCTTCCTTTTTAGTTGCCACTGGACAAACAGGTAAAAGTGTCAGTCCACCAATAAAAAAATGAAAAAGAAAATGAAAGCACCAGTCTACGATGCACTTTTTTCCTAAAAAAGAAATTTCCATAACTTGATACTTTACCACAAACATTGTTTGAAGGAGGTAATACTTATTCAATGAATTAATGGTGTACTTATAGTGGGTTGGGGAAGGAGAGCTAAGAGCATCATCTGGAAGTTAGAAGCCCTTAGTTAAAAGAAAGCAAGGGGAAGGGAGAACAAAATTGTTTATTCCCATTCACAAATATCTTCCTGAACAATTTTTATCCATTCAAAGCTAATTGAAGTTAAATTTCTTCTTCATGTGCATCACTTTGTGAAAGTTAAGCAAAATTAGATCGGATGTCCTTTGTATGTCTGCCTTAAGGAAAGCATAGTCCTAAGTGTGGTTAGGAGATCCAATCTATAAAGTTAGGTCCCTGCTCTCTAGTGTGTTTTAATCTAATAGATTCTTATTTCAGGAACCAATTACTTTTAAGAGCTGAAGTCAGTCATAGGAAAGAACGGGAGCATTACTTTAAGCATCTTAGGAGCATAGGACATTAGGCATAAGGGCAGATCTGGCTGAATTTTTGCATTGGAGGACATTATACCAGTGAAGAGCTATAAGAATTTTGGGCTAAGAGAGAAGAACACATAAGCATGAGAGAACACTGGAGATCAACTTTACTGTCATTGAAGTGTGTCCAGAAACCTCTATCAGTGGGATCAAGAATCACCTCACAAGATTTTCAGAGGTCAGTAAATGTCTGAGACTATATGAGACAGCTATGAGAATTTTTCAATTTTTCTGAAATACATGGTCCTCTCTTTCTTAAAATCTTTGATTGTACATGGGATATAGCTCAAAGATATTTTGACAAATTACATGAAGTTTATTTGCAAAGCAAATGTATGTTCTTTCTTCATCATGTACTGCTATCTCAAGTGAAATCACAGCCCCACCATTTTAGCAGCCATTTTTATGTGCTTATGTCCTGTGCAAATAGCCCCTGCAAAGAGTTTAGAAGTTAAAGATATACTACTTAGAGTTCCAACCAAGGAATTATTGGATACCTCTGTATGTTTAAGTATACATTGCCAAGGTGGGCTCAGCCTAACTTAACAAGTTATCTGTACTGGTATTGAAAGAAAATTGGCATATACATTTTTTCATTTTTTTCTAAAAGTATCAGTTAATCAAGGGCCTTTTTTTTTTTTTTTTTTTTTGTTACCCAGGATTGAACCCAGGAACAGTTTACCACTGAGCTACATCCTTATCCCTTTTTATTTTTTTCATTTTGAGATATGTTCCTGCTTAGTTGCTGAAGATCTTGCCAAATTACTGAGGTTGCCTTGAAACTGTAATCCTCCTGCTTTAGCCTCCCAAGTTGCTGGGATTACAGGTGTGTATCACTGCACCTGGCCCTAATTACCTTTTAAATTTCTTCTCCACAAAACACAAGTGTGAAACCTTGAGGAACAGTGCCAGAGGGTTGCTAATCATGACAACCTTTTTTTAATCCTCTCTCTAGTTTTTCTAGCATCACTAAAGCAAAGTTCTTAATTCAGGATGGACTGATGGAAACTTGCTTTATAATTTATCAAAGATCTCCCTGCATAAAAAAGAATAATGAAGTCATTTGGCTTACATTCTTGATGTCATTCATGTTGCCTCTGGGCAGGGTCAAGTGAGGCAGTTTCTATAGCTGCTGTAAGCAATAAACCTCTAAATGTTAAATGCTGACTCAACATAAGTGTGGCTGCGGAAGAAGATGCTTAACTTGAAGGGTGGCTAGCATCAGCAAGAAGAAATACATTTACACAGAGTATACAGTATTTACATGTGACATTTCAGGAACCATCTCAGAGAGAAGCATAATTGTATTAGGTCAAAATAGTGTGTTCTTTCCCATTTATTTTTGGCATTAGAAATTCTTTTCTCCAAAATCTCCCATTGGTTCCCTTATCCAGCATCTCCATTTTACCCCAGATGGTTAACATAAGCCAATTAGTTCATGGTGTTCTCCTGGACTCCAGAGGAGATTGTCATCGGTCTTGGGATGGGTAGGATCTTAGGTTGGCCTAATCAAATTGAAAAGAAGGACTTATAGCTGATGCTGGGGAAGAGTCTTTGCCTTCTCTAGCTGGATTTTATAAAGGAAGCAGCCATATCACTGCTGGCTGTTGTAGGCAGCTACCATAAGACCATGAAAGAAGCCAGCCTTAGGATGCCAGTGGTGCCAAGGACAGCAAAGTGGAGAGAGGGTAAGTGCCTCAATCCCTGAAGATAACACTGAGCACTTGACTGCAGTGCCTCCTGCCTGTAACTTGCCTATCATTAGACTTTCATTGTGTGGGATAATTAATACTCCCTTTAAGCCAAGTCGAGTTGGGTTTACTTAACTTGTAGCTGAAAGCATCCCTAAATGATACACAATATAGAACTCCTCTAAAACTGATGAATTCCTTTGAATACCATTCAGGCCTTTTCATGTCTTGCAGTCTGAACACCTCTGCCAAGGAAGAGCAGGGACAGGTTTGCTCCAGTCGATGACATGGAGGGTTGGTTTACCCAAGATGTGATTCCTTGGAGGGTAGAAAGAATGGGCTCTTGTGACTGGTAGATATCATGGATATCCATACCAGTGTGTAGCACCTTTGGTAATTTTGAGGAGGCATGGATTTAGATAAATAGATTGAGGAAATTGGAGTGCTGAGTAAAAAGGCTTTTTCTATATCTTCCATTATTCATTTGTTTGATGAGCATTTATTGTGAACCTGCATTATGCCAGACTGGTGCAAGCATGGATATGTGAAAGGTCTTGCACAGTGTAGTGGAAAACCATGGAAGCATCAAACACAAAAGGTTGAGGAAGGCATCTGAGCATAGTTCAGCTAAACTTAGAGAAAGAGGACATGACCAGGATAAAGGGAGGAGTGTATTTGTGTGTGTGGTTGTTGGTGGTTAAGGGGTATAGTATTTTTGGCAAGGGAACATGTCAGAAACCTGAGTGGGTGGAAGCATGGTGCACAGGAAAATAAAGTAGGTTCCATTGGCTACAGCCAAATGTGAGAGGGAGAGATGTCAGAAAAAGGAGAAGTAGGAAGGGGCCAGATTGTGCAGGGCTCCGGAAGTTTGTTGTATATGCTTTGTCTTAAGACAGCATTGGAGAAGCTAAGCAGAAGGGTAATAAGACTGATTTATATGTTCCTAAGATCTGGCTACCTGCAGTGTAAACAGTGAATTGAATATAGCAAGATTGACTGAGGAGCCCAGCTAGGAGACAGTTGCAGAGGACAAATGGAGAGTTATGGAGGTCTCTTAACCTCTCTGAAACCGTAGATTTTGATTTGTAATTACCACATAAGAGAAAGGTGAATCAGGTTTGATGGTAGTCCATGTTTGATTTTAGTGTACCAATCTTGTGACCATGGGCAAATTATCCAAACTTTAGTTTCATCACCTGAGAAGTCAGATAAGAACACCTACTTCAGAGGAATATTGAGGAGAACTAGATAATTTAAAGTTTTTTGGCATCATGACTGAAATATGCTAGCCATTATAATTATTAATATTCAGCCTAATAAATATTGAAGAGGCCCAAGAATGAAGACAGAGGAAGACCTTCTTTCTGAGTTCTTTCATAGTCTGGGAATTGAGAATCAAATGAAAATCAAGAGACAAGTATAACTATGGTGCTGTCAGTTTTTCTTTGGAAATAGGACCTGTAATTATTGTGTTTCCAAAAAATTTCTAGTAATCTTCGCTCCTAGAAGGAGTAGAAGTAAAAATCAGGACAAGGAATGCTTATTTTTGGCTAAGGAGGAGAAGAGCAAGCGTCTTGGCTGAACAGAACTGGCAGAGAAGGAGCTGTTCCCTGGGAGATGCCGGGAGCAGAGAATTCCAACTACCTGAGACCTCTCTGCAGTGAGAGTATTTAGTAGAAATTTGGCATCCTTTGCCTGGAAGCCCTAAATGAAAGCAGGTGTATTCTTTTAGGGTGGGGACATCTGTCCTTTTTTTTTTTTTTTTTTAATTCAGAGAACTGCCTGCCAGATGGTATATATTGTAATCAGTAAATATTGTCTGAATGATGAAGGAATGAATGATGAAGGGATGGATGTGCTTCTGTCAAGCTTTGCTTTCTGGGATCAGAATTTCTGTCTGTGGCATAGACACACACCAGGTCAGATTCCCTCCATTTGCTGCTTACAAAGAGGCCTTGTATTTTCTATTGCAGCCATTAGAGAAGCTAATTAGAGAAGCTAATCAATAGCTGATGAACTGATTCATGGAAATAGATTTCTCAAGCCAGAGTTTGAAAGAACAGAACAGATTCTTTCCTTGGGCTGTGTAAGCAGCTATTTTTAGTTAGCAGATGTTACAGCTTTTAAGAGACGTTTGGCAAGGTTTCCTTCTACTCCCATTTCATCCCAAATATGTAACTTTCATCGCTTCCATTCCAGAAACATGCTGCTTTGTGTTTTCTGGTAGAAAAGGGGATTGTGAGAAAGTGCAAATCAAGAAAAAAAAATGGATGAAATGCTTAGCACAGAACCTGGCCCCTGGATGGGCAATAAATAAGAGTGAACACAGAAATGCCTTTTGCAGAATGTGGGTGGAGGAAGGAGAAGGCAGGTGGACATTGCTCCCCGTGAACATGGAGGACATTTCTCTGCATCATTGGAGATAGTGCTTTGCTTTCAGCTGCCTCAGTTCGAATCAATTTCTGTACCAGAGCCTTAGTTTATAATTTTAGCTGTCAAAACCTATTAGTTAGGGAAGGGTCTATCAGTTTTCTTTGTGCATTGTTTAAAAACAAATGCGCTCCAAATCAATTGATGAAAACACAGTGACTTAATGCTTTGGAAAAAAATGTGTCCTGAAGAAAACAGTATGATACACAGTTTTGAGATGAACTGCAACTTCAGAGCAGTTATTTCCTATGATAAATTTCTAATCATAAATTAGGTTTATACCAGCAGTTGAAAAATGTAAGTTGTGGTTATTAGTTTGGTCTGTGTTCCTGTGTTCCACTGTGAATTGCCAAACTTGAGATTTTGATGAAGACGACGTGGACTTTTCTTGTGTCTTTGAGAACAGTTGCAGAAGTCAGTCAAGCACACTGGTGACTCGCTTCAGTGAGCTCATCATGGTCTGCAATTGTGCTTCCTGTTCTGAACAGTACTGCAAAAGGGCGAACAGCTAGGCAAGTCATGATGTCTGGATCATCAGGTATTCTCCAGAGAAACAGAACCAGTAGACACAATTTCTCTACATTTTATATAAAATACATATTTTACATATATTGGAGAAAGAATTTTTCTTTTGAGAAATTGGCTCATGTGATAATGGGGATTGGCAAGTCTGAAATTTGAAGTGCAAGCCAGCATGCTGGCAGCTCAGATAGGGTTTCTGTGTTAGTCTTGAGTCTGAATTCTTTATTCTCTGAGAAAGCTGTTTTGGCTCTTAAAGTCTTCAACTGATTGTATGAGACCCACCCATATTGTCACATTTGTTTTATTCAAAGCCACCTAATTTTAAATGTTAATCACATCTATAAAGCACCCTCATAGTAACTTCTAGACTGTTTGACCACATAATGAGTTACCATAGCCTAACCAAACTGACACGTAAAATTAACCCTCACAATGATGATGATGGCAATAGTGATATCAACTCTTAGATACCCTGGAATTACCATGTACAGTCACTCTGCCATATGCTGTACATATATTATCTTGTTTAATCCTGTTATGTGTTGGATATGAGGTGTTCCCCAAAAGCTCATGTGTGAGACAATGCAAGAAGGTTTGGAGGAGAAATGATTGGGTTGTAAGAGTCTTAATCCAATAAGTGATTGAATCCCCTGATAGGGATTAAATGAATGGTAACTGAAGTGGTAGGGTGTGGTTGGAGGAGATTGGAATTAAGGTGTGACTCTGGGGTATGTATTTTGTATCTGGAGAGTGGGGACCTCTCTGCTTCCTGATCACCATGATGTGAGCTGCTTCCCTGTACCACTCTCTCCTGCCATGATGTTCAGCCTCACCTTGAGCCCTGAGGAGTGGAGCCGGTCTTCTATGGACTAAGACCTCTGAAACTGTGAGCCTCCAATAAACTTTTCCTCCTTTAAAATTGTTCTTGTCAGATCTTTTAGTCATAGCAGCAAAAAAGCTGACTAAGACAAATCTTTAGAAACCTTCATATGTATTCTTTATGAAGATAAAGAAGATGAAGCCAGAGAAGTCTGTTAAGTTGTGCAAAGCTGCGTAAATCCTGAGTAGCATGGGTAGGGTTTGAACCTGTTTGGTTTCAAACCAATGCTCATACATAGCAGTCTGTGGAGTGGGTATTAGTCTGTACCATTTTGTTTTCTCCCTGTAACAGAAACCTAACTTGGGCTGAGATGAACAAACATGCAATTGATTATCATGTGTTTTTAGGAAGTCCAAGGTAATGGCATCCAGGGGCTAAAACAATGTTATTGGGACTCTGTTTTTTGCTCCATCTTTTGGTTCTACCCATTTCCTCTTACTGTAATTCTGCAGACACTCTCTTTGAGGAAGACAGGACTTACTTCCTAAGACTGAGCAAGTGCATTCTTGGAAAGAGGCTTTTCTTCTCCATAGCCTTATTGTGATTCCAAAAAAATGACTTCAGCCTGGCTTGCATTATGTGCTATCTGTGGTCTGATTCCTAGATCCAAGACTCACAGTTCTATGGTTGGCACCACCTGGGGCTCAGGTCTAACTCTGGTTTAGAGGCTTGGGGACCAGGAGCCAGGGCACTGTGATCAATGTCTTGCTAGAATAGTGAGAAGTGGGCACTGCCACACACAGTCCTCCACCAGCGGTTCCCTGTGGATACCTTCTTGGAAGGGAAACTCCCTGGTGGATACCTCCCATGACTGAACTGGGTGTGACAATTTTACATCTTCCTGGTGTATAGAAGTACTCGGAAGCCATTTTTGGGGGATACTGTTTTTAGTGCTTTGGGCTGTTTGAAAGGCAAACTCTGAACTGTTTAGAATTTAAATATGGACTTTAAAATTTTTTCCTCTGATTGAAAGCACAGGACCCAGGCAGGCTTCTTTGCTAAGCCTTAATGCTAAATTAGCTTCCCAGTGGGTTCTTAAATAGCAAAAGCTGTCTTGGGGAAGGTAGTAGTTAGAACTAATGCTCATATTACTTTATCCTTTCTAACTGCTGATCACAGATTACCTTGAAATACAGTTGTTTGTATTTCAGTCTTATTTTTCTACTAGACTGAGCTATTGAGGTGGAGGGGGCAGGGCCCAATCTCATTTCTCTTACTAACTCCCTACAGTTCCTGGCACAGATTTCTGTCACAGTGGGTGCTTGGAAGTGAATGTAAGGGCTGAGCAAGTGAATGAATCTGAGTCATTATGGAGTAAAATAACCCATTGTGTGCAGCACTTGGAGTTCACCAGGGAAATTCTCCAAGGGGCATGCACAGAATAGGGTTAAGGGCACTAGTTCTGGGTCAGACTGCCTGGGCTTGAACCCTTTACCCTTTACCATTTACCTTTTTAATCTCTATACCCTTAACTGTCATGTGGAAATTGTACTAGTTTTTACTCCACAGAGAGGTTATGAGGGACTATTGTCAGTACCTGGCCCATGGGTAATATTCAGCAAATACTTGCTATTGTAATTATTGTTCTTTGCTTGATTTTGATGCTTTAAGATTACTGGACCCTGTTTGAACTTAGTAAGTATTTTATTTACTTAATGCTTATAATTGTGCTTCTTTCATATATTAGAACTTAGACTTGTTCTTGCTTAGGTTTCAAAAATAGTAAAGGTCTTTCAAAAAGTAGGTTGCTTTTTAAAAATTAAAAGAATACTAATATATATCTCAAGAAAATTTGTGAAAACAATCATAGTGTACAGATAGTTCTCTAAGGATCCCGACCTCAGACATGGTAAAACTGCAGCTGGTTTATCACATTCTTCAGTTTGCTTCATCTACTTTCATTGTGAATGTGTCCCATTTCTTGCTAAGCTCATGGTTGACTAATGGCTTAACTCCTGTCATGCTCATTCTTATGGTTCAATCACTTCCTGGCACATCGTTTCATAATCTTCACATTCCAAATGCACTGGAGCCACCCATACAGAATTTTTACTTAGTACGTAGATTTAATTAATTGTATGAGGCAGTGAAGGTAGAATGGAGTGTGTCCAGGCTTCTCTGGAATTCACTCTGGATTTCTTAGGTGGTGGGAACATTAGAAGTGCCTGCAGAGAGGTCTCTAGACTTGCTTCATGCAATACGAAGGACCTGTTGCAATTAGTTATCTGCTTAACTATTGCTGGCTTATGAGAAACTATGTATAAAAAGAGACCTCCAGAGAAAGGTGGGAGAATACCTTATTTTTCACTATTATTGTCCAAGGTGTTACTATGGTGTGAATGTTTGTGTTCCTCCAGAATCCATGTTGAAAATTCAACCCAAAGATGATACTCCAAGGAGGTGGGACCTTTGGGAGGTGATTAGACCACGAGGGCTCCTTGCTCCTTGGTAGGAGTAATGCCCTTTACAAAAGGCATTTGAACTTTTTTTCTAAAAAATTAGTTTTTTGGTATAACTTAATGTTGCCTGAATCATGTCTTTTCAAGGATGGTGTGAATTTTTCAAGGAACTAAAGGACCAGTGAGACTCCAGAACTTGGAGTAGCTTGAGGTACATCAACATTTGCCTTTGGAGGCATCAGCAAACATGATCTTTAGAAAGTTCTTCTGATCCAAGAGATGTACACACCTTTGTTCCTGGGCTTTCAGACTACATGAGCCAGCACTCTGCCCATGGCCCATCACCAGTTCTTCACTGTCCCTCATCCCCTTACTGGACTTCTTAGAAGTACTGCTCGGAAAACTGGCACTAACAGATTTGTTATGTGGCTTTTACTAAAGTTCTGAGCACAAACTCAGAACTTGTTTGAATTCTGCTTTTTGTGCTTTAAGCTAGAAATTGTAGAGACTTCTATTGATGTTTATGAAATGAACATGATGCATATTGAGATATATCACAGATGGGGTTATAAACCCTTATTTCTTAATTCCTCTTTCACTTTGTCTTCCTAGTGTCTCTGACATTCATACATTGCCAAGAGTTATACACTTTATATATTTATATCTTAAATACTTTCTCAGTGCCTGCTATATTTGGTATTAGAACTCTAGTTTCTTCCTTCCAATAAAAGCAAGCCCCATGAAGCTCTCTAAAATGTATTACTTTAGGGTAAAAAAAAATATCTTTAAAACAACATCACAGCTGAGGAACAGGGTGCAAGCCTATAATCCCAGATACTTGAAAGTCTAAGGTAGGAGGATCACAAGTTCTAGGCCAGCCTTGTCAACTTAATGAGACCCTGTCTCAGAATTAAAAAGGGCTGCAGATGTAGCTCAGAGGTGAAATACCTTTGGGTTAAATGCCCAGTACTGTAAAAATAAGTAAATAAATAATAAATATAACATCACACTTCACTTAATGCACTTTTAAGCATTTTTTTAACCTTTTTATTTTTTTAAAGACTGTATAACATTCTCACAATATTCCTGAGTAATCGTAGATGTTTTGTGATGTAGTGGTTGCCATAGTGATCAGTTACTTCCCAAAAAGAATAGTGGGGAATATAAATCCATGTAAATTACCCAGAATACCAATCAGAACTGCCCCCATGGGTACCTTGGTTTATGAAAAATTTCAGCAAAAAGATGTTTTCTTCATTTTTAACTTTCATGCAAAGAGGGATAGACAAAGCTGCTTTTGTGCTTTGACTGCCCAGGCCTCTCCCTTGCTGCTGGCCAGGGCCAGGAGGTCGAGCAGTAGTCAAGCAGTCACCGAGGCTGAAAGAGAGGGCTCTTGTGATAACAAATTATAAAATACACTAGGGCGTGGTGGCTCATCGCTTTATGAATATTCTGCACTCAGATCTAGACCTCCAGGGCCCTTGCAAGGACCTGCGGAGCTGGAGGTGCTCACGGCTTTTGGGAATGCTCTTCTGCTTCTCCTGACCTGTGTCGCCTTTCACATTGAAGTAGAAGTTACCACGATTGGGATTTAATAGTAATAACAAAAGTGGGAATGATTTTTGAAGGTCATCTATGGAGCAGGGGTCTGCTGAGACAGAGCAAGTCACTGTGGGGGAAATCCATGAACTACAGAAAAAGAACCCCAAAGGCAGTAAGCAGCTGAAGGGTGATTTTAGAAATTTAAACTTTATTGAGCAGTTGCTGTTAGGCACCTAGGATAGGCTCACCTTTTCTTAACTGCTCCTTGTAAATCAAAACTATGTTTTCCAATCCTGTTAAGGACAGTCTGTGTCCTTCGGAGGTCTGATGCAGCTCCGTGTGGCTGGCATACAGAATCATTCCTGACTGAAAGGATTTCTTACAGAAAGGCTAATGGAAATAGGTTAATAGGGTGAGGGTGATTTTAGCTAGGACAAATTCAGGGACTTGCTTTAGGAAATTCTGGAATCATATTGGAGGTACAGATTTTGATAAGGGGATATCTGATAACTATTGAGGATATATTTTTAGATAAAATTAAGAGTATCAAAAGCCTTAATTCACATGCAGGTTTACCTTACTGTATAGAAGATATTTTTATGTCACTTGTAGAGTGAATTCTGGTCTCGGTTAAAACAAAGTTGCTTTGGGTAACATTTACTTGTTATGAAATTTACAATTTATTTTGGGATAATATTTGGTCAAGATATAAATATCAAGGATAATACAAATTTTAAGATGTGAATTTTTTTCAAGTTTGACTCAGAAATAGGAGTTCAATGCCATAACCCAATAGATCTTCTGACAAGAAGTTAGTTACTTAACCTCTGTCAAATAATTTGTGCACAAATTCTACACCAAGAAAACCTTGCCTCTAATCCATTTGACTAATTTTACTCATTGGCAAATATCACACTTTGCCTTCTTACACTCAGTACTCTTTGCATTAAACAAATCTGAATATAGGAAGGAGTTATTTTTCTCTTCATTTTTGTCAGTGATAGAACTTCTAAGTATGAGATGTGGTAAGACAAGCAGCACAGCTGGAGCCATAGAAAGGGAGGGAATTCAAGGTAATTATAATTGTTGTGTTCCAGATTGAAACCAACAGAATTAGATTTTATTTCATCCATGTGAATGCTGGTTGTTTAAAGAAGTCACCCCGTTAGCTTAATATTGTCCACAAGGACAGTTTGAATATATATCACTGCAGAGTTAGCCTAGCCTCAGTCCTCAAAATCCTCATCAATAGCCAATAGGATGTGATAGTTTCAGGAACCAGCACTTCATGGGTATCTACTAGTGCTGGGCACAATGCATTTCATTTAATCTGAAAAACAGTTTATGTAGATGATCACGTATCAAATGGGTAACCATTAACAATTCCATTTCAACAGATGAGAGTAGGAGTCCAGAAAAATTATACAAGTTCACACTCGTGGACAATAACATAATGGAGATTCAAATCAAGGTCTTTCATTACAAGCCCCTTCCTTCCCTGTAGACTAGTTTTCAAGTGTTTTAGATAGTAGAGTTCCTTTTGTCCTATATGAAATTTTAGTGGGGACAATATACATAACCATTAGAAGCAATGACAGTCCCTTAGATACACTGTCTCCCTTACTGAATGAAAACACATCATCCAGTTAGTAGATCCCTGAAGCATCTCATCAGAGCCTCAGCATTTTGGGGGATCTCAATGTGAAACGGATGCCAGATATGCTGCCTGCACCAGCCTAGACTAGTTTTGGGAATAAGAGGCCAGGTGACTATGGAACTTAGAAAATCATGTGGTTCTTAAATACATTTTGAAACAGGCTCATAAGTGAGGTCCATTTGCAATAAGGTAGTGAGCTTTTTGACCAGTTTCAAGCAAAAATAATGGTGTCCATCTACATCTAGTCATATATATATACCTTACAGCACTGGGGCACTGAGGTGCCACAGAGTGCATGAATTTAATTTTTTAATATGTTCCCACCTGGTAAATGACTTTGCTATTTGTCTCCTTTCTCAACTTGACCCATTTTGTGTCATGCCAGTCCTTTGGTGCAATATATCAACTTTCTGATTTAGGTCAGGACAGGATCATAACTGTTTCAGTGTTAGTTACTTTAGGTTATAAAGAGGAGATGGGTTGAACACAAAACTGGCAGTCAGGAATTCCAAGTGATATTCTGAATTGCTCCTCTGAGTTTTGAAAAGTCCTGTAAGACTGCAACTTTTAGACTCATGGAATAATAGTTTCCCTTAACTCTTTGGATGTCTTCTCATTTGTTTCTTCCCATACTGACCATTCCCAACCCTGTTTTTGAACTTGGTAAACCTTGATTTCAAAGCATTCCTTTCTCAGAGGTGACAATGCTTATTTCCCTGGGGCGATGCTGGCCAGTAAGTTCTATGAAATATTACACTGCAAGATTCAACAGTGACCATTTGTTCTTTAGTTTTTATCTACTTTCACTAAATCCTTTCTCTTATTCCCATTGGACCTGTAGTATGTTTGTAGTCATCATTTTAAAACATAAGTGATCATACTTAGTTGTATATTAGCTAACTTAGATGTATGGCTTCATCTTTTTTTTTTTTTTTTGGTGTGGTGCTAGAGATGGAACAGGGCCCCTTGCAAGTTAGGCTAGTACAGTACCACTGAACTACCCAGTTACCATGAATTCATATTTTGTTTTGCTGAAGTATATATGCAATTCCTCTGCAGCAGATATATCATTAATGAAACTCCTAAGTCCTTGTGTTAAAAATTTTTCTCTTGAATTTGGCTGAGTATAGTTTTTTTAAAAAAATTATTGGTTCTTTTTAGTTATATATGACAGTTGAATCCATCTTGATATAATTATTCAAACATGGAATATAGCCTATTCTAATTAGGACCCCAGTACCTCTCCTTCCCTATTCCCTGTTCCCTTCCCACTATTGATCTTTCTGCTATTTACCCATAGTTATTTTTATTTTTAAAAATTTCTTGTGGATGTACACAATGGTGAGA
This sequence comes from Sciurus carolinensis, assembly GCF_902686445.1. NCBI lineage: Eukaryota > Metazoa > Chordata > Mammalia > Rodentia > Sciuridae > Sciurus > Sciurus carolinensis. The sequence goes on along the minus strand of NC_062219.1, from coordinate 46,288,015 downwards.
TTCAGTGGTGCATTCATATGTGTACATAGGAAAGTTATGTCAGAAGTTCAGTGGATTAGACAAAGGAGAGTGAAGGGAAAGGAGGAGGAGAGGAAAAGGAAAGACTGGAATGAATCTTGAGTACAGGTTTTATGTTCAAATTTGTTTTCTGAACTTTGAAGATACTGCTTCATTTTCTTTTAGTATCCAGGGTTACCCCTAAAAAATGTTCGAGTTTAAAATGAGTCTTTCCTTTGCAGGAAACCTAGTTTTCTTTTTGGAAACTGTTAGAATTCCCTCTGTATCTTTGGGGTACTAAAGTTTTAACGTAGTATATCCACAGTAAGACCCTAAAATTCATTCTCAGAGCATCTGTTCAGCTCTGGCAATTTGAAACCAGGTCTTTTCTTGATTTTTTTTTTTTTTTGTGAGTTGTTCTCTGTTCTTTTATTCTGAAACTTTTGTGTAGATGTTAAAATTTCTATCCCTCTCTCCAACTTAAACTTCTCCTACATAGGTTGCACATTTTTGTCCCTTTATTGTGCCTTTGGGAACATTTCTGGTTTGATCTAACTTGGTAATTATTCTATTGCTAGTGTCCATTTTGCTATTTAGCATATATGTTCATTTAAAAATTTCTGCAATTATGATTTTTTTTCCCAAGAATCTTTTCTTTTTTTCATGCATTCGATCTCACTTTTTTGGATATAACAGCCTTTCTTATCCATATGATGATGTTAATTATACAGTTGATTTTTCATTAATCACAGTAGTAATATTTTATAAAGTTACTGTAATTAGTGAATTAGCAAATGCTAAATCATTGCTCTTGGGGAAAATACGGGGTTAGGCTCTTATGAGCCTTTGGTCACAATTTCATCAACCAATCCACACATAACTTTTTCTATGTGTGTTTCTAGTGGAGACACCTTACTTAATATGTATTGTTGACTCACAAACCTTGATCTCACAGCCAACAACACTACCCCTCATGCTTGAATGAGGCTTACCTAGCACATTATTTTCTCCATAAAGCACACGACAGTTTCTGGCACTTAGGAAACCAGACAGCCCTTCAGTGCTATGCTAGGGGATCATTTTGAACACTGAAATCACCAACCAAAAAAAGCCCCAAAATGTGAGAAATATGGTACTAAACAGACCACAAAAAGGACACTTCTTTTAGGAAAAGAGTTGAAATAAGAAAACAGTGTTGCTATGACATCTCTGCAGGGAATGTGCATGTCAGGCAACTCAAAAATTTCACCACTCTTTGTATATACATGAATGACCACAAAAGTGCTGGGAATACTGATTTGGGGATTACAAGTTATTTTAGCCAGTAGACAAATTCACACGTATGGAATTCACAACTAAGGAGAATCAATGGTGTATTTTCTTTGAAAGTTACTGTCTGCTTTTTCTCTTCTGTTTCTTCAGGTGTTTGTGTTTCTCATCATTGAATTTGAATTTGGTGCCTTCTCACGGGGTTAGTTTTCTTGATGTTTCTTCTGTGTGCTTATTTTTATATTTGATAGTCTTTTTTTTTTTTTTTTTTTGATACTGGGGAGTGAATCCAGGAGTGCTCAAACACTGAGCCACATCCCCAGCCCTTTTTTACATTTTATTTAGAGACAGGATCTTACTGAGTTGCTTAGGACCTTGTTAAGTTGCTGAGGCTGGCTTTGAACTTTTGATCCTCCTGCCTCAGCCTCCCAAGCCACTGGTATTACAGGTATGTGCCATCTTCTCTGGTATATTTGAGAGTTTGCCTACATACTTGTAAATAATGTTTCTGTTTACTAGTCTGTCTTTTCTGATCGAGGAGGAGAGCAGGCATGTGCTACCAGGTGTGGTGTTCAAATGCTCCCCTTCCGGATTTGGAGATATTGTTTTTTTGAGGCATTGATCATCCACATCTCTCTTCAGTCTTCTCTGTTCTCATGCTTCCTAGACCCACAAGTAGACACTGCTACTGTTGTTTTTGGTGGTGGGGGCAGTGGGTGGTAAAGTTGTGGAAGGTTGGAGGATGAGACAGGCTGAACTGATCACCCACCAATTACTGAGGCACTTTCCTTAGGACTCCTTCCTACTACCTTGTCATTAATCTCAGAGTTTTGAATGTCCCAGAGTTGCTTTTCTCTTTCAACTCAGTTCTTCATGTGATGCGCATTATGGTTTACCCCATCAATATTGTCTGCAAGTCTTATTTCTGGAAAGCCTCACAATATTTATCAATTCCCCTATTATTTTCTTTTTTAAATTTAATTTAATTTTTATTTTTACAGACTGTATTTTGATTCATTGCACACAAATGGGGTACAACTTCTCATTTCTATGCTTGTACATGATGTAGATTCACACCACGCAAGTAATCATACATGTACATAGGGTAATATGTTTGTCTCATTCCACTGCCTTTTCTTCCCCTGTCCCTTCCCCCCCACATTTCCCTCTACAAAATCCAGAATTCCTCCATTCTTCCCTTACCTTCTCTGTCTCTCCCCCACGCCCCCGTTAGATATCAGCATCCACTTATCAGAGAAAATATTCTACCTTTGGTTTTTTGGGATTGGTTTATCTCACTTGGCATGATGTTCTCCAGTTCCATCCATTTACCTGCAAATGCTATAATTTTATTATTTATGACTGAATAATATACCATTGTGTATATATACCATAGTTACTTTATCCATTCAACTATTGAAGGGCATCTAGGTTGGTTCCACTATCTACCTGTTGTGAACTGAGCAGCTATGAACATTGATGTAGCTGTGTTACTATAGTATGCTGATTTTAAATCCTTTGGGTATAATCCGAGGAGTGAGATAGCTGGGTCAGATGGTGGGTTCATTCCAGGTTTTCTGAGGAATCTCCATACTGCTTTCCAGAGTGGCTCCACCAATTTGCAATTCCACAAGCAAGGTATGAGTGCAACTTTTTCCCCACATCCTTGCTAACATTTGCTTGTATTGCTTGTATTCTTGATAATTGCTGTTCTGACTGGAGTGAAATGAAATCTTAGAGTAGTTTTGATTTGCATTTCTCTAATTACAAGAGAGATGATGAACATTTTTTCATATGTTTGTTGATCGATTATATTTCTTCTTCTGTGACGTGATTGTTCAGTTTCTTAGCCCGTTTATTGATTGGGTTCTTTGTATTTTTGGAGTAAAGTTTAAGTTCTTTATAAATTTTGGAGATTAGTGCTCTATCTGAAGTGCAGGTAGAAAGGATTTTCTCCCAATGTGTAGGTTCTCTTTTCACATTATTGTTTCCTTTGCTGAGAAAAAAACTTTTTAGTTTGAATCCATCCCATTTATTGATTCTTTGCTTTCATTTCTTGCACTGTGGGAGTATTGTTAAGGAAGTCTGGTCCTAAGCTGACATGATGAAGATTTGGGCCTACTTTATCTTCTATTTGGTACAAGGTCTCAGGTCTAATTCCTAGGTCCTTGATTCACTTTGAGTTGAGTTTTGTGCAGGGTGAGAGGTAGGGGGTCTCATTTCATTTTCATTTTCATTTTGTTGCATATGGATTTCCAGTTTTCCCAACACCATTTGTTGAAGAGATATCTTTTCTCCATTGTATGTTTTTGGCAACTTTGTCTAGTATGAGATAACTGCATTTATGAGGGTTTGTCTCTGTGTCTTCTATTCTGTACCATTGGTCTACCTGTCTGTTTTGGGGCCAATACCATGCCATTTTTGTTAATATTGCTCTGTAGTATAGTTGAAGGTCTGATACTGTAAAACCTCCTCCTTCACTCTTCCTGCTAAGGATTGATTTGGCTATTCTGGGTCTCTTCTTCTTCCAAATGAATTTCATGATTGCTTTCTGTATTTCTATGAGGTACATTATAAGGATTTTAATTGGAATTGCATTGAATTTTTATATTACCTTTGATAGTATGGCCATTTTGACAATTTTGCCTTTCCAAGAACATGGGAGATCTTTCCATCTTCTAATGTTTTCTTTAATTTCTTTCCTTCAGTGTTCTGTAATTTTCATTGCAGAGGTCTTTTATGTCTTCTGTTAGATTGATTCTCAAGTATTTTATATTTTTTTGAGGCTAGTATGAATGGAGTAGTTTTCTTCCAGAGGATTCATCACTTATGAATAGAAATGTGTTAGATTTATGCATGTTGATTTTATATCCTGCTACTTTGCTGAATTCATTTATTAGTTCTAGAAGTTTTCTGGTGGAGTTTTTTGGATCCTCTAAATACAGAATCATGTCATTGACATAATAGTGATAGCTTGTTCTTCTTTTCCTATTCATATCCCTTTAATTTATTTGGTCTATCTCATTGCTTTGGCTAGTGTTTCAAGGATCATGTTGAATAGAAGTGGTGAAAGAGGGCATCCCTGTCTTATTACAGTTTTTAGAGGGAATGCTTTCAGTTTTTCTCCACTAAGAATGATGTTGGTTTTGGGCTTAGTATAGCCTTTACAATGTTGAGGTATGTTCTTATTATCCCTGTTTTTTCTAGTGTTTTGAGCATGAAGGAGTGCTATATTTTATCAAATGCTTTTTCTGCATCTATTGAAATAATCATTATTCTTAACTTCAGGTCTATTGATGTGATGAATTATGTCTATTGATTTCTGGATGTTGAACCAACCTTACATCCCTGGAATGAACCCCACTTGATAGTGGTGCATTATTATTTTTTTTTAATTTTTTTTTTTTTTTTTTTTTTTTTGCGATGCTGGGGATTGAACTCAGGGCATTGTACTTGTAAGGCAAGTGCTCTACCAACAGAGCTATATCCCCAGCCCTTGTGGTGTATTATTTTTTATATATATTTTTGTATGTGATTGGCCAGAATTTTGTTAAGGATTTTTGCATTTATGTTCTTCAGGGATATTGGTCTAAAGTTTTCTTTCCTTTGATATGCCTTTGTTTGGTTTTGGTATCAGAGTGATACTAGCTTCACAGAATGAGTTTGGAAGGGTTCCCTCCTTTTCTGTTTCATGGAATACTTTGAGGAGTATTGCTATAAGTTCTTCTTTAAAGGTCTTGTAGAACTTGGCTGAGAATCTGTCTGGTCCTGGGCCTTTTTTTGGTTGGTAGGCTTTTGATGGCTCTTCTATTTCATTGCTTGAAATTGATCTGTTTAAATTTTGTCTGTCCCCCTGATTCAGTTTGGAAGGATCATATGTCCCTAGAAATCTGTTGATATCTTTGAGATTTTCTATTTTATTGAAGTATAGATTTTCAAAATGGCTTCTAATTATATTTTATATTTCAATGGTGTTTGTCACATATTTCCTTTTTCATCACAAATTTTAGTAATTTGAGTTTTCTCTCTCCTTCTCTTGTTAGTGTGGGTAAGGGTTTATCAATTTTGTTTACTTTTTCAAAGAACCAACTTTTTGTTTTGTCAATTTTTTGAATTGTTTGTTTCAATTTCATTGATTTCAGCTCTGATTTTAATTATTTTCTGTCTTCTACTTTTGGTGTTGATCTGTTTTTCTTTTTCCAGGGCTTTGAAATGTAGTGTTAGGTCATTTAGTTGACTTTTTATTCTTTTATTGAATGTGCTCCATGCAATGAGTCTTTCTTGTATTGCTTTCATAGTGTCCCAGAAATTTGGGTATGTTGCATCATTGTTCTCATTTACCTCTAAGAGTTTTTTTTTTTTTTTTTAATCTCCTCCCTGATGTCTTATGCTATCCATGCTTCATTCAATAGAGTATTATTTAGTCTCCAGGTGTTGGAATAGTTTGTTTTTTATTTTATCATTGGTTTCTAATTCTATTCCATTATGATCTGATAGAATAGAAGGTAATATCACTTTTTTTTTATTTACTGAGAGTTGCTTTGTGGCATAACATATGGTCTATTTTAGAGAAGGATACATGTGCTGCTGAAAAGTAAGTGTATTCACTCATTGATGGATGGAATATTCTGTATATTTCTGTTAAGTCTAAATTACTGATTGTATTATTGAGTTCTATGATTTATTTGTTCAGTTTTTGTTTGGAATATCTATCCAATGGTGAGAGAGGTGTGTTAAAGTCACCCAGAATTATTGTGTTGTGGTCTATTTGGTTGCTGGAATTGAGAAGGATTTGTTTGACATACATGCATGGCCATTTTGGGGGGCATAAATATTTATAATCATGTCTTGCTGATTTATGGTTCCCTTAAGCAGTATGAAATGTCCTTCCTTATCCCTTATGACTAACTTTGGCTTGTATTCAACTTATCTGATAGGAGTATGGAGATCCCTGCTTTTTCACTGAGTCTGTGTGTGTGGTATGTTTTTCTCCATCCTTTCACCTTTAGATTGTGACTGTATTTTTCTATGAGATGAGTCTTATGAAGGCAGCATAGTGTTGGGTCTTTTTAAAAATCCAGTCTGCCAGTCTATGTCTTTTGATTAATGAGTTTAGGCCACTAACATTCAGGGTTATTATTGAGATATAATTTGTAACCCTGGTCATTTTGGCTTATTTTTGATTTTTAACTTGACTTGGTTTCTCCTTTGATTGACTTTTCCTTTAGTGTAGTTCCTCCCTTTGCTGAATTTCATTGTTGTTTTTCATTTCCTCCTCATGGAATATTTTTCTGAGAATGTTCTGCAGTGCAGGCTTTCTGTTTGTCAATTCTTTTAACTCTTGTTTATCACGGAAGGATTTTATTTCATCATCAAACCTGAAGGTTAGTTTTTCTGGGTATAAGATTCTTGGTTGGCATCCATGTTCTTTCAGAGCTTGAAATATGTTGTACCAGGCCCTCTTAGCTTTTAGGGTCTGGGTTGAGAAGTCTAGTGATATCTGTATTGTTTTCCCCCTATACACAATCTGATACTTTTCTCTCACGGCCTTTAAAATTCTATCTTTATTTTGTATGTTGGGCATTTTCATCATAATGTGCCATCATATGGATCTGTTGTAATTTTGTACGTTTGGTGTTCTGTTAGCCTCTTGTATTTGTTTTTCCATTCCATTCTTCAGGTTTGGGAAATTTTCTGATATTATTTCATTATATAGATTGTTCATTCCTGTGCTTTCCTTAATCCCAATAATTCTTAAATTTGGTCTTTTCCTGTTATCCCATAATTCTTAGAGGTTCTGTTCATGATTTCTTACCGTCTTCTCTGTGTGGTCAGCTATATTTTCCAGAGTAAGTATTTTATCTTCATTGTCTGAGGTTCTGTGTTCCAAGTGATCTAGTCTGTTGGTGATGCTTTTTTGAGTTTCTAATTTGGCCTTTTGTTTCCTTCATTTTAAGGATTTTTTTTTAAGAATCTCTTTATTAAAATGATCTTTTGCTTCCTGCATTTGCTCTTTTAACTGTTTATTGGAATGATCATTCACTGCCTGCATTTTCTTACCTCATCCTTTACTTTGCAGATGATTTTAATTATGTTCATTCTGAACTCCTTTTCTGACATTTCTTCAGTGCTGTCATTGGATTTTTTAATACAGCATCTTGTGTTGTTTGGGGCACTTTTTTTCCTTGTTTTTTTCATGTTGTTTATGTATCTTCTCTTCTAATAGTGTAGATCTGAGGTATTGGAGTTTCCCCCCTATAGGTTTATAGTGTCCTGCAGATTTCTAATACCTCACCTTTAAGGAGGAGGTCAATATTAGGAGTACCCAATACAAACAATATGCAGCCCTACACCAAATAGCCCCTATGAAGATGTTAACAGTAGTGTCATAATAAACAGAGGGTGAGTTCGATTATTATCTACACTATAACAAATAGGTTTGCAATGAGGTCTACAATTTCTAATGGTGGACAAAGACAATGGGGAGGGGTATAGAATATAATTGTTAGTGTGATAAGAAAAGAGTACATAGAGGTACTAGATCACAGAAGGAGTGAAAGGAGAATCAAAAGAAGTTGGTTGTTAGCATGAGAAAAGGGAGAAAGAGACTCTGAGGAAATAGGAAATAAGAGGAAAATAGAGTGAGAAAAATAAAAAATAAAAAATAAAAAAATAAAATAAAAAAATTTACAATAAAACATCATATACTATTCAAACCTCCCAGTCTTCAGTAACCTGATGCGTGAGAGTTACCTGACAACGAGCTTCTAGTCTCCAGCAGGTTTCTCAGGATGGGAGCTGCCCCACCTAAAGATGGTGGCTTCTATTTTAGGGGTAATCCAAGATAGCTGCAGAGGCTTCCCAACGCATTGGTAGATGGGGGTCGCAGAGTGTGGGCCTGTGCAGGGCATGGGTGCTGAGTCTCACTGAACCTCTCAGGTGGGCAGGCCTGGGTCCTTAGTCTTAATTCTTATTTTCTAGCTCTCTCTCTCTCTTCTCTCTCTCTCTCTCTCTGTCTCTCTCTCTCCCCCTCTCTCTCCCCTTCTCTCCTCCTCTATGTGTGTGTATGTGTAACAGATTTTCTGGTATTTTTAGGAAACCGAAGTCGAGGTACACTTATAGGGTTTGTCATTTTCCTCTAACTTCCTATTTTAATTAGAAAAAAGATGGTTCTTTTAAAAAATTATATCTTAAAAATATTTCTGACAAAAGTTTTCCAATTCTAGATTTCCAAGGCAGGATCCTATATTAATGGTTTATGTAGATATCTGCAAGTATAAATCAGTAGATTCCAGTTTATTATTTAGGAAATTTTATACATGTAATCTTTATCTTCACAATTATTTAAAAATCATTTAATAATTTTTGTAAGAGAACTTTTGCCCTCTAACACGTTTACATTGTAACAGTAGATGCCAGATACTTCATGGTTCATTATCTCATTTAATCCTCACAGAGGTCCTAAAGGGAGTGGTTGTCATTGTCATTTTGAGGATGAAGAAACAGGTTCACTGCCTTTAACTTGCCTGTGGATCTCAAATATATAATGGAGTTGGATCTGATATAACATCTCTGACTCCAAATTCATCGTCCTGCCATACTCTTCTAGAGGATTGCTGCTTTTAATTAGCACTCCATAGTGCTAACTATTAGCTTTCTGTGCATGTGCTCATATACATAAAAATCAGGAAGATATGCAATGCATAATGAAAAACTAAATCTATAATAGAGGGACTATGTGGTAAACATTTAAGCATATGCTATAGCCTTATTATTGAGATTCTCCATGTTAGAATGAATAACTGTTTAAAAGTTCATCTTTACAAAACAAATTAATGATCGATTTAGTGTCATTATCAATCATTAAAAAATTCCTTTCCAATTTAAAACATAGCAATCAAACATTTACTTAAGGAAAATAATTCTGCTCTCCCTGGGGTTTTTCATTTGAATAAACAGATAATAAATCAAGAAATACTGTACTCAGCAGGCCTCTAGCTTAGAATAGCTAAAAAAAAAATGCCTCCAATATTTATAATGTAAAAACATAAAAGAATTACTTAATGTTTGGATTTAAGTTGGAAAAATACTACTGCTTTTATCTATAGAGTTGATGAATACATTGGGCAAAAGCCAGAAGATCTCCATTTCTAATCTATTTTCATTGTTCAGGCTCAGAATGAATTCAAATTCAGTGGAATTCCCTATAAAATTCAGACTGAATACAACCTCCATGCTGCACACCCCACCTTCCTCATCCTCCAGTTTAATGACTTTAGCTGGAAGAGAACGGTCAGGTCCATATGCATTTCCAATCTACACCTTCTTTGAGGCATCATTTCCTCTTTGGAGGCCACTGAACCAATTTTAGAGAGTAGTTCAATTATTTGACATAAAATAACATAAAAATTAAAGCCCATGGATATCAGACCTTGGGAACAGGCCTAAGAAAGAAACCTAAATATTCTATGACTTCTCTGTCTTTTTACTATATATAATACACACACACACACACACACACACACACACACACTCACTTTATTTTGGGGGGCAGGTCATGAGGAGATGATTTGCTGAAATATAGAGTTTCTTATCTCTTCCAAATATAGTTGCTAATTTGCATTAAAATTAAGTTGTATATATTTCATAGAACCAGGAAAAAGAAAAAGTCTGCTCTCATTACTTTGGTCAACACTACCAATGTATATTATGTTGACATTAGTAACTCCATTTTACTTTCCTAAATCTGTTCTGACAGCAGCTTCAATCTATTCTGGTAAACTTTTGAGAGCTGCCTCACATTCTATACCTCATGGGTTAGCCAGGAAGCCCATGCCCTACCTCCTTGACATCCAGTAGAGCCCACTGCCCTTCAGCCTGCTCTGCACTCCTGAGCACTTACCCTGCAGGAGGATCAGAGTTCTATTGAACCATAAAGGTTTCTGATGAGCCTGCTCCCCACAGCGTAGGCAACTCTAGAGAAGAGCAAAAGATATTTCTTCCTTCTTGTTAATATTCAGCTAGGGATGGCCCTAACAAAGTGTTAGGGCCTGCAGTATGTGCATACCCCAGGATAGCTTTGTCTGAATGGATTTAAGTACCAACCTACTGAATGCTGGCATTCATAATTGCATCTCTTCCCTGGTCCTCAGGCCTGCTGCCTCACCAGGTTTAGAGACTTCTGCTCTTAAGATGGATTTTCTTTTGTAGGCAGTCTCCCTGCCCTCCCTGAATATTGGTATCAGTTTATAATATTTACAAAATTCTACCAGGTGTGCTTGTGATTGGTTTGAACTCTAGATAGAGACATGACTCAAGTGTTTCCCTGCCCATCTAGATGGACTTCAGCCCAAATGTAAGTCAGTGGATGCAAATGTGAGAACAAGTGCTACTTAGATTGGTATCCCAGTGGAATCCCCCACCCCCAGTCTGACTTCAGCTCAGTAGAGGACGGTATGTAATTTTCCCATGTACTTATTTTCCTCAGGTGTGTGCTCTTCCTCTCCTATTTTTATGTTTAAACAGTACATTAAGGCATACTAGGATGATATGGGCATTCTGGATCTTGGTTTTCTATGACCTTAAATTTTTCTTTGCAATATTCTGACACTAAAGGTTACTAAAAAAGTCGAGTAAATTGGAATTCTAAATTCCCTTGTCCCAATAGTTTTCTGAGAAGAGCCAATTAGAATGGATCTAAAAGGGTATAATTCCAGAAATATAATAGACACCCTACTGTGGCATTTGTGAAAGAGGGAAAAAATGTGGGGAGGTGATGATTTATTAAATAACCAGAGTGGGGCTTAGGTTCACATGACTTTTCTGCTTTTCAATTAAAAGGTCTCCTTTTAAATTAATCCAGAGAGGAAGGCTCATTCAGGCAGAGTGGGAAAGGTCAGTATGATTCTCTCTTTCTTGGTGGAGGATAGAGACAGAGGGACCCCACATACCTGTCCTCAGGTCCTGCTACCCCATAATCCAGTGCAGCATGAAAGGGAGAATGGGTAAATGAGCATGTTCCACCTCAGTTGTCCTCCTGATAGGCCAGGACCACACAGTGCTCTCTTAAGTTAGTCTTTTTCCTACAGATTGAAGAGCTCCTGCTGGCAATTAGTCACTTAACCAAGTAAAAGATGGGCAATGGCAAGGAGGAAGCGCACAGGAAAACTATTCTTCACTCCAAAATGAATGTGGTAGGGGAAGAGAAATTTATAAGGGTAGTTCTTTTCTGACCTCCTTGCTTTTGAATTCTTCATAAACCAATTTGCTAACTACCCTGAGAGAATGCAAAAAAAAAAAAAAAAAAAAAAAAAGAGAGAATCTTGTGTCCCTTATTAGCCGTCAAGGGAGGGTACTAGGCTTTTTCTGTTGAAGTGTTAGTCAAGGTTGGAGTTTTATCTTGAAGGATCATCTGACACACTTAATCTATGCTAACACTTGGTACTTTTAAATTTATTTAGCTTTTTGAAGCATAAATGACAAATTGTATATATTTAAGGTATATGACATTTCCTTGAAAAAATTAAAATAGAACTACCATATGACCCAGCAATCCCACTTTGGGAGTGATATAGTCAAAGGAAAGAAATCAGCATTTCAAAGAGATGTATGTACCTACTGTGTTCATTGTAGCATTATCCAAATGAGCCAAAGAATGGACTCGGCCTAAATGTCCTACAAGTGATAAAGATGGTATGCTTTTTAACTTTCTTTTGGCATCTATAAAGTTTTCTTTAAAATACAGTAATGGCTAATACAGTAATACATTATACAGTAATGCATTTGTGTCTACATAATGCATGCTGATCTAAAAGCAGGATATCAGATTTGTTCCAGGTTACAGTTTCTATTCTTTGATTTCTTCATGTTGGTTATGATGTTTACATTTGGTTTTAAGAATCTAGATATAACTTTCTGATTTATCTATTCCATATTTTTAAAAAGTGTTTTTTTGTTTTTTGTTTTTTTTTTTTTTTTTTGCAGTAAAACCTCTAGTACCCCTTGAGAAGAATCTGTATTTAGAAAGAATGAATTTTAGGCTTTTATGTTTCAGATAATCATGTTAGAAAAACTTCCTGCTAATTTTTTAGTCTTACACATTGTTGGCATTCAAGGTGAATGCCTGTTTTCATTCTTCTTCTATTTCTGTAATCAAGGTAGAAAGGTTTATGGAGTCAGGCTAACATCTTTAATGAAACCCTAAAGTCAAATCTAGTCAATAACAATAGCAAACCAATAACAACCACTACCACAGTGGCCCTTCAAGAAAACCAGGACTCAGAGATGTCATGGCAGTTCATCTGGTTGGGACATGCCTGCTGCTCTTTAAGGCAGTGACTTTATTCCTTTCTTTCATACAGTATTAGACTTGCCTTTGTAAACTGATATCTGTTCTCGATAATGCAACAGATTAGCTTTTAGTTAAGAAACAAATTCCATGAAGTGAGTCATTCAAGTACCACTGAAGACTTTTGCCTATATGTAAACATCATATATACTTTATCATATTTCTTGTTTACTTGAGCCTTTTCTGAAAGAAAACTGACTTTTTTTCCATCTGGGATTATCTATTCAAATCTGGAAAACTCTTGACAAATACACATGACTCAGTAGGTATTGATCACCCGGGAGTTAACTAGCTAATTTTCCTCCTTCCTCATATCATTTACTTGAATACCGATAGTCTTCTGGGAACATCTCTTTCTTAAGAGCATAAACATTATGATCAAAAGAATGAAGTGACAGAAAGGACAATATGTGTATTTTGTCAAAACTATCATTTAATCCTCTCAAAATTTTGAGGTGTTAATGTCATCTTATGGACATTGGTACTGTCCAAAAGTGCCTCAGTTGTGTGAGGGTGACTCAGCTAGCGGTGCAGTGAGAACTTGAACTTGAATCTCATTGACAACAAGGTCCATGTTGTTGTGTTGGGAGCTGGACAAATTCTATTATTATTACAGATTATGAATTATGTAAACACTACAAGCATAGATATTATAAATTACTAGGAAAAAGGAAGGGGGAGAGCAATCTTTTGTATGTGTATAGTCTAGAGATCAGCACCTGTTTGCTTTGATTCTGAAAATGTTCATTTTGTGCTCATAAATTTAAAATTTTAGTACTTAACACCAATTAATTTTAGACTTTTCTAGAAGCAATTTCTATTCTATACAGAACAGCTAATTCTAGTTTTTCATGTCTATTAATGAAATTAATTTCATTGGGTCACTTATATTTTGTGTAATTTTATAAATAGTGATTGAATATTTTGTTTAACTTTCTGGCATGTATTAAAATGTTAATGATCATAGCTTCTGCCTTTGAAGTTGTTAATTTATGGTGTCCAAACTTGGTTAAATATTGTTATGATTGAAATTTTAGGATTGAATTCTTCCATTGTGCCCTGATGTGCTCCTGTTCCAGCCACTCAGGAAGCTGAGGTGGGAAAAGCACTTGAGTCCAGAGTTTGAGTGTAGCCTGGCCAACATACTGAGACTCCTCCTCAAAAAACAAACAAAAGCAACAAAAACAAAAACTTTCATTGCCAATTTCACATTATTTCTATTAAATCTAATTTTTCAAGATCAATTTGGTAATTATTAATAAGATAGTATGTGAAGTTGTAGCCATGATGAACTGTACTTTACATTACTTATGCTTACAAAGTATGGATTCATTTAGAAATGAATTAATAGCTGGTAGTTTTATTTCTTGGCCAAGTCAAGAAAAATTATGATCAATTTCTTAGTCCACAGTTTGTCCTTTGTCAATATACCATCCCCATCTCAAATTCTTTCAATTTTCACACAATCAATAGTCAAGTGCCTCTGAGACAACTTTTTCCTCTCAAATGCACTGATCTTATTATTGATCCATTTTTGGATTGGATTTTGCAGATCCTGTTAATGCATTTCTAAAATACACAATGCATTATCTCAAATTCTATTTGAACATGATATGCGTTTCTCTAACTAGATTATTTGGTAGATCTTTCCTGCTGATTGATATTTCATGTTGGGACTAGACTTGTGGAGATAACCAAAACACATTTTTTTTCTGAACCAATTTAGATGTGGTTGTGTGATATATTAACTGCTATGGTCTTCAAAGAAATCATAACTTATAAGTTGGAATTTAGGCAAGTGACACAATCATCACTTCTGAGCAAAAATACTTGTTGGTATTAGATATGCTGTTAACATTTTCTCTCCAATTTCACTAGAATAAAAAAAAATGTAATGTCAGAAAAAAATTGGGCAGGTTGAATCAATGATACTTGTTACAAGTATGAACATTGATGTCAGTATGAAATTTTGTATAAACTTAATGACTTTAAGCATATATCAGGAGCTGGTCAAAAATAACTGAAATCATCTTGTAATGGAAATTCTTGCCAAGAGTTGAGTCTATTTTAAAAATTCTTTGAAGGATGAATCATTTTGATCATTGTAGTGAACATGAAGGGCACAGGCCAGAATCAAATAAGTGTCCCATATTTGTAGGTCTAAAAATATTTTTGAACTTCTCTTTATGTAAAAATTGATTTTGCTATTGCTTGAAGTTCCCCTAGCTTTATGTCCCTTTTTGTCATTAGATCCCATTGGTTGTTTTCCGTTTGCCTACGCTCATGTGCTCTGATAAGCATAAATCTAAATTAAAGATGATATTTCCAATTTTATAAGCCTCAGTCATGGCTGCACAAACTCTGGCAATAGCATATCCACAAGAAAGTTCCCTATCATCCACATAAAGAGATCCAGTCTCTTTATGGGGATGTGAAGTCTAACTTTGCAAGTGTGAAAAATGCACTAAAAATTGACACTCTGCTTTTTGACAATAAGTGGCCATCATAAGAAAATTTTCTGCAATTACATTTGCTACTCTTGGTTTATATTTGTGATTGCTATTCTCAAACAAAATGTGAACAATTCTGGAGAATTGTGTCTACACTTGAACTTGGTCCTGTTGTCCTGTCTGCTTGCTATTGTTTTGCTATCTACACATCCTTTACAGTTCAAAACATTAGTAAGGAAAAGATAAAGAATCTAGGCACTTGAAAGGGATTTATCATCTTTGAGGTCAAAGTTGTGGGATTGGAATAAATCACTTTATTGCCAATTTTAGTATAAATTCTGTTGTTGGGCTCAGAAATTCAAGGCCATGTTGCAATAGTAGAATACCTTGAATAGTGGAAATGTAGTGGGAAAAAGTACTGATTTATTATAAATTTAAATTTATTATAACTAAAAACTAGTATTGTAGTTTGGATCTGGAATGTCCCCAAAGGTCAATGTGGTAGAAGCTTGGTCCTCAGAAAGGTATTATTGGGAGGTGGTGGAACCTTTAAGAGGTGGGGCCAAGTATGAGGTGGTCATTGGGGAGGGCACCCTTGAAGGGGATAATGAAACCAAGTCCCTTCCTCCTTGCCCCCCCCCCCCCCCCCACATTTCCTGGTCATGAAGTGAGCACTTTTGCTCTTTTATATACTTCTGCCATCTTGTGCTGCCTCATTACAGGCTCAAGGGCAATAGGGCTAACATATCACAGAATCTCCATGGAATCTCCACAATAAATCTTTTCTCTTTATAAGTCAATTATCTCAGATATTTATTATAGTGGCAAAAGGCTAACACAGCTAAATTACTATTTTTGTTTTTATTTTCTAAAACGAGATTTTTTTTGAGATCTACTTTTCTAACAGACACAAACACATGCACAAAGAATATATTCTTAATGCAAACATCTGATAAGTATTTGTTGATTTGTTTCAACTTTACTACCATCTTTATGGATGCATCTGTTCTAGAGAGAAAATGCCTGCATACAAACAAGGAAAATTTAACTAAACTTCACAGAATTCCAATTTTAAAGAGTAATTTCTAAGCAGTTTTGAGTTGCAATTTCTTATTTCAATATGAAGCTTTTCTAACCCTTTAGTTTCAGTTATACTGAAATCGGAGTGTTTTTACTATGTTCCAAATTGTCTGGACTCCAGTGAAGATGTTGCTGGATCTGTCTTTGACAAAGTACATCAGATTTGGGCACTGGAGGGCAGAGCAGGGGCAGTAAGTACCTCTAGGTAGGGTACCTGAGCAACCTGTGGGGCTCCAAGGTTGTTCTCCATGGGTCATTTAGCAATTGCCAAGTCACTCCCTAATGCTGCCCAGTGAGTCAGGGCACAGCACTGAATCTCCTTAGGTCACATATAGATGAGGTTATCCCTGTTTGGAAAGATTTACTATAATATTTAGTATGTTTCTTGTTTGAAGGGTTTAAAACATACATAGTTCTAAATTTACCACCATTTATTCAGTACATGCTACATACATTATATCTCTCAATCTTCACAGTATCCTACAAGGTAGACAGTAATCATTACCCCATTTTACAAATGAGTAGACTGTTGGTTAGGGAGAGTTAAAAAATATATATGTATGAAATATTCCTCACCGTTTTTCTGAAAATAAAAGTTAACTGATCATGGTGATGGTTTTAAAGAGTTGCAAATGTTTAAAATGATCACTTCTTGAAAGTTAGAAGCAGCATCCTTTTCCCTATTTTCTAGTTTTTAAACCTACAAGCATAGACATGCTCCCAGCATCACAGGCTTAATGAGACTTTCTGCTGTCTTTTCAGTGTTGATGTGCTTGTTCAAGTTGCAGTGTGTGTCTTTGCAGCAGGATTGTAATGGGAAGAACTTCTCTTCTGGGATAGTCACAGTCTTTCCCTTAACTTTATAGGACCATTTTTAATTTTGCAAAAAGTGTAAGTTGCTCAGTGTTATAGTTCTCCAGAATGAACTTTAAGAGATCAGTCTTAGGAGCCAAAGATAGAAATATTACAAGGAACGAGTCCAGGGTCCTAAGAGAAAATGGTAGTTGTTAAAGGATGAACATTTTCTGTGATCTGCAGAAAGTTTACATTGTTAACTTAGAATTGGGGAACAAAAACTTACTCCTCCTTTGTGCTCTGCAATAGTGCAAGAATAAAAAAAAACAAAAACAAACCAGATGTTTTCCCCAGTTATGTTCATTTCTTTGCATTCTCTTCACACTTAACTTCCAAGTCCCAACCCATTCCCAGAGACTTTTGTGGAGAGTTGAGTAGAAGAGGAATGTCTAAATGGGTTTGTACTTACTCCAAAAAAATGTGGATTTAAAAATTATTCTGTTAAGAATGCTGACATAAAAATAAGTAAAACGACTGTGAAAACATTCTGCAAGATGCTATTCAAACCACTCTCAGGTGACAGAATGACGAATTTTATGCTTTTTAAATAGTCGGTGGAGGTTTGAGAAATTGCACTGCTGCTCATGGAGCTCCCAAGGGGTGGAGCTTGGATAATAACTTGGGCTTTATGACCTTCAGGCCAGCCTTTTTCAGCTCAACATTGCTTTCCCATTTAAAGCTGTCATAAGTATGAAAGATCATAGAAAGGGCCTCCCATTGAGGTGACAGCCTCCATGAACTCTTTTAAGTGGTTTGACCTAGACGAAAACCATTACTGGCTAATTGAAAACTTTGTGCTTTGTGATATTACCAAAGAAAGGCGGGTGAATGTCTGTAGAACAACACTGACCTTTCATGTCACAAGATTCTTTAGGCTTCTTAATACTTAATTTTAATCACTGAAGGCCTTTTCAACAGTTATAGAATAGTACCTTTTATTTATTAATACTAGATCTTGGAAAGCAGAAAAACTATTTAACTGGTTTATTCATTCATTTGACATGTATTTATTGAGCTCCTATTCTGTGCAATGCACATTTTTAGATTTTGGGGAGAAAGCAGCAAACAAAGTAGACAAAAATATGCTTTATATCTTTGGAAGGGAAGACAGAAGCTCATGTGTTGGGAACTTATATCCCAGTGCAACAGTCTTGAGAGGTAGGACCTCTAAGAAGTGATTAGGTTACAAGGCCTCTTGCCTCCTGAATGGATTCATGTTATTGTTACAGGACTAGGTTAGTTATCACATGGGCACCTGGTAAAAGTGAGCTCGGCTCTCCCTTAGTGCCTTGAGTTTCTGCCTTCTCTGCCATGGCGTGGCTTATCAGAAGGATCTCTCCAGATGCCAGCATCTAGACCTTGGACTTCCAGCCTTTAGAACTGTAAGATATAAATTTTCTTTAATTTGTGGTACAGTCAGTCTGTGTTATAGTTATAGCAGCATAAAAACAAACTAGGACGGCAGAAAATAAGATGAATGTGTAAATTATATGGTACTGGCTAAGAAGAAAAACTTGAAATGGAAGGGTGATATAAAGTATGGAAAATGAGGTGAAATTTGAGATAAGGTGGTAAGAGACCTGAGAAGGTGACTTTGAGTGAAGACATGAGAGAACGTACTACTGGGGAAGAGCTTTTCAGACAAAGGGAACAGTAAGTACACTTGCCTGTGGATGTGCCTGGGATGCTCAAGAAACAGCAGGATGTCGAGAGGGCCCCAGAGGATTGGGAGGATAGTGAGAAAAGGTTCTCCTGATGAAAGGGGGACAGGTCACTGAGAAGGGCCCTGTAGATCATTGTAAGCGTTTTGACTTTTATTCCTAGTGGAATTAAAGTCACTTGGAGATTTTTAAGAGGAGGAATATAATCTCATTTCTAAGAGCTCTGTTGTAAAACATCACTTCTAGCTGCTGGGTTGAGAAGAGATGGTTATTTAGGAATCAAATGAGGGGCATTATTCCTGAGGTTAAATCAGTAATCCAAGTGTGAGATGATGGCAATAGCATAAGTGATAAAATGTGATAGGATTCTGGATGTATTTTGAAGGTAGAGCCATCAGAATTTCCAGCCTGATTGGTTGTGAGTTTTGAGAGGAGAGTAATTGAAGGATGGATTGTAATCAGTTATGATGGGGAGAGTGCAGTGAGTTAGGAGAAGGGGAAGCATCAGCAAGCAGTTTAGTGTTGTGTTTGTAATGCATACTATGTTTTTTTAACATATTCATTTTGAGTTGTCGTGAGGGTAGTTGAGTAGAGTAGTCTGGAGCCAGAGAGAGGCCTTGCTGGGCATACATGTTTGAGATCATTACAGTTGACATTTAAAATCATGGTACTGGACAAAAACATTCAAGGAAGTGAACATAGACAAAGAAGACCGAGGACTGAGCCCTTGGGACACTTCTTCCTTATGATCTCGAGGAGAAGGAACCAACAAAGGGATTAAGAAGCAGTTGTGAAGTAGGATAATACTTTGTGTAGTACTAGATTAATTCATGTTTCAATGTTTTTTTAAACTATGAAACAAATCACAGTAAAGGAATCTGGAAAAAAATAGTGGCATAGGGAAAAACTAGAAAAACGAACAGAAATGACAGGTTGTTAACTAATACAAATCTTAACTGTGTTAAGTAGCAGAGTGTCTCAGTCAGCTTTTTGCTGCTATGATCAAGATACCTGACAAGAACAACTTAGAGGAGGAAAAGTTTAATTTGGACTCATGGTTTCAGAGGTTCAGTCTATGTTTGGCTGTGGGCCTGAGGTGAAGCAGAACATCATGTGGAAGGGTGTGACAAAGGAAATCTGCTCAACTATGGCAGTCCAAAAAAGGTGGGGAAAGGGACAGGGGACGGGGGAGAGAGAGAGGAGATGAGTATGTGTGTATGAGGAGCAGGTACAATATAGCCTCTAAGGGTACACCAAAATGCCCATCCATCTACAATTCAGCAAACAGATTAATCCATGAATGAGGTCAGAGCTCTGATCATTGCCCGAAAACCTCACTTCTGAACCTCGCTGCATTGGGGATCATGCTTTCAAAACATGAGATTTTCAAGGGATATTTATAGATCTAAACTTTAACACAGAGCTAAGTACATGGGAGCCAGTAATGAAGAAGCAATAACATTTTCATTTTCACCCACCTTTTATACTGAAGACCCACCAATTATAATACTTTGAATTTAGCTTAGTATTAAAAAATGATTTAAGCGATGATATCTTGAATTCTGGATAAATAATACCTATTTCTTTATTTTGCTCTAAATTTGGGTCCATTGCTTTCTAAATTGTTTTCAGAGACTTGAGGGAAGAATTGGTTTATCTTTGCTTTGATTTTGGGTTTCATTTTTTCCTTGTGCTGAGGGTAAGAGCATTCTGAATTCCAGTGGAGGGTCTGAATCTCTCACCATGGCCTTTATTCATTTATTTAGCATATATTTTTCAGAATATATTGCATATCAAGCTTCACATTTGATGTTGAAAATACAAGTATTCAAGTAAGCTAACTCCCTTTCCTGATACAGTTCTCATTCTGGTGTAAATGAACAATTATAATGTAGTGTGATGTGTGGATAGTAGAGTTGAGAACTGAGGGGGATTTATTAGAGAAACCTGAAAGAATAACCAGCTTCCTGGTAAGGATTGAAGCGTGCTATCCACAAGGAGTAATACTAAAGCTTAGTCTTGAAGGAACAATGAGACTTTCCTTGGAAACAGGAGGATAAGGATATTCCAAGCAGTCAGGTTGTGTGTGTGTGTGTGTGTGTGTGGTATGAAAATTAATATGAAGGAAGTATAGAGTTTACAAGGCATATCAGAGATGAAATTGGGAAGGTTGATAAGAGTTGTGTTATGAAAGCTGTTCTCTGCCCTATGCAAGGCAGTGTTCTTAATGTTTTTTTTGGTGTGTATATGTGTATTTCCCCACTGAATTAGCCCTCTGAGATGATACAGTATTAATGCCATTTTTGTAGGTGTCTGTGTTAAAGCATAGAAAGAATAAGTAGCTTCTCAAACAGCTATTAAGCTGTAGTGCTATATTATGTGCATTTGATGCCAACAGTGTTAATTCATGAGTCCTAACCCTCCTTCCCATTTTCTTCTTAGAATTGTTAGAACCCACCACCTTTATGGATTGTTTGTGCTTCCCCATAGCATATTCTGTCCTCCATCATATCAGATTTGACAAGGGTTTTAATTTTTTTTTTTCATCATCTTTCCACAAATTTGAATTTAAAGTCTCTCTATTAGGTTGGCAAGCCTCCTACCAAGGCTTGGTTTATGTGAGTTGCCATCAGACCCCTTCCAGGAGCCCATAATTCTGTCATTTGTGAGCCAGGACTCAGAACAAACTACCATCCTCAAACACCATTCGTGGAATCTAGTGTTCACACCTCATATGCTCATTTCCCCCAGATAATTATTACCTTCATGTTGGACAAGACTTGAAAATACGACCTGTCCATCTGTATCTCTGAGGCTTTTAGTTTTCTAACATACTACCACTTCCAGTTTCTACTGACTGCGTTATGAATGGTAATGTGGGTGGCACCTAACCAGGAAGATGGTGTCTTTCCTGGTAGTCACAGAATTGCATTCATACATCTTCAGTAACACATATTTCTCTCTGGGAGAAAATGTGGGGCCTTGAACTTGATAATACATCCTGTGCTGTGTTCTGTGGAGTGAAGTGCTTCTCCCTTTGTAAGTGTGGAGTCCTCCCTCCTTAGGTAGGGTAACACATTTTTGAAATAATACTGGGAATAGCATATTTGTCTCTATTACAATCTCCATTCACAGCCTTTCATCAGGTTTGATTCTATGATACCCATTGCCTTTCCCCATTCCCATACTCGCCATCTTTTTCTTCTGAATATTGTTTCTTTCCCAGGATTATTCATCTTTAATAAATGTGTAGAGAGGTGTTCTTCAAGCTCTTTCACATTCTTCCTTAGCAAGGAGTTTGACTTTGACATGCAGTATTGTAATTGGGAGCCATATATCCAGCAGGAGCATGACTCAGTTGGCATTCTTCTACACTCTGCTAACTTACAACTTTTGGAGGCTTGGTGAGAGCACACACTGCCCTTTTGCTGAGCCCCAGAACTCTGTCTAATGAACTTCAGAATCAGAGCTTTGCTTACTATATTCTACTGCCTCTTTAATTCTTAACATTAGGGACTAATGGTTTTGCAAGTTTTGTTGAAAAACATTAAGTGAGAATCATTTATTGAGTACTCTGTGCCAAATACCACGTACGATGGTAGCATATGTAGATCTCTACTTTCAAGGAGGCTCACTCTCCAGTGGAGTGACTCAAAGACTGATGTGTATGACACTAGTCATGGCCTTAGTTCAAACATTTCTGGCACGTGAATTCAAATAAAATAGAGAATTTCCATAATAAAACTAAGAGTATAGGAAAGTCATCTGACATGATTTTTTTAAACATTAACAGTAAACATGATTAAAACCTTTAATTTAAAAACGGTGCAGTGTTAGAATTGTAATTCCCTAAATCACAATTAAGGCATAGAAGAAAGCAGGTGTTGAGACATAAATGTTGATAAACAAGGGACTTTTAAATAGTCTGAGTCATTCCTAAGAAATGGAAATTTTTTTTCAAAAATTTTAACACATAGTTAAAAAATACATATTTAAATATGTCTGAACTAAAATAAAAACCAGAGATATGTAAAACTGAATCAGTTACTTTACTATTTGCTTCTGTCTGGGTGGTCTATCCAGAGACTGCACTGGGAATATTTTTATTCATTAGGAATTTATTGTAATAGCATGAATGTTATCTCAAAGTGAAGATGTTTTATGGGATTTGTACAGAGACCAGACTCCTTCCAAAATGGACTGAGGGGCTTGAGCTTTGGAGCAAGGCTGAAAAAGTCTAAAAGATTTAGAGAAGAAATTTAGTGCCTAACAGGAAGTTCCCTTCTCAGGAAGAAAGGAAACAAAAGAAGGTCATGTTATAAGGAGTAAAGAGTTGTCTGCTGGGTTTAAGGTTGAAAGAGTTACATGTCATGATAACAATCTGAACATAAAACTGTTGAAGAAATGGGGAAAAACTCACTGGAAATTTAGCAGTGCAATTTTATTTTACCATGAAAAATAAAATGGCATTTAGTACATTTAGTGGAATTGAATGATGTGGGGAAAATTAGGAGTATTGTATCATATTGCTTTTTATATGTTTATCCTGTTATATTTTATACATACTAGTAAGGAAACACAAAAATAAAGAGAAGCTATTTTTGTGAGTGGAAGCATGATCTAATTTTTCTTTCTTTTAAATTTTTGGCTTCTTTGAAAGAGCAGTTCACCAGCTTGTTTCTTTTGCTGTGTGGAATGAGGAATATGCTCAGGATGAGAGACTGGGCAAAGACCCCTGATCAAACCTAAACCAGTGTTGAAGGATCCCACACTAGTGCTCTTTTTGCCAGAATCCTAACCCTTGCCAAAGAATAGCCATGGTGCGGTAGGGGTGGGTGGAAGCCAAGGAAGATGGAATGGGATTCAGTTCTGATTACCATGGGCTGCGCCTAAAGTTATTCATTAAGCCTGAGGGATCTCTGGCAAAGTGTCTGCTGGTGGAATGTGGAGCTCCTGAAAGGAACCTCCAAGTGCAGCTGGGAGTGAATGTTGCCTGTGCTGTGGCTGCCAGCCGGTGGCCTGCCTCATGCTGTGTCCTTCTGCAGAGCAGCCATCTGCTGCTGCTTTCATGAATGAATCTCGTGTGTATGTGTGTGTGTGTGTGTGTGTGTGTGTGTGGTTTTTTGTTTTTTTTGACAGAACAATGACTTCCATGGTGTGATCTGCATTCCAATGGATTGAGTCACTCACATTGGGTGTGTGTGTGTGTGTGTGTAGACTATACATCTGAGTCTTTTCAATCTGGCCATTGACCTATTTTGGGGGTATTGAGAGAGTTAATCCCCCCCCCCCCCACTGGAATCCTCAATCAACTTCCTTTGGAGACCCATGCTATCCGATGGCTGCTGCTCTTTCCTCTCTCTTTTCCCCACCTGTTGCTCCCCTTTCCACAGCTCTTTATCCTAAACACTGAAGGATGGATTCCCTTTCTTCAGGAAATGCGAAGTATAGGTCTATGGAATAAAATATTTAGAGGATTTTTTCTTAAATCACCTGATGCTAACCTGAGTTGGTGAATTTCTTTCTACCTGCATTGGTCAGTCTTTTTAAATCCATCTGACTCTTTTGATGCCTTTCACTGGATGAACCCTCTGCAGCAGTTGTCAATCTCTTTTCCCTGTGGGACTCATCAAACTTAATTACGAAGCAGAGAAACACCCCAAAAGACAAATCAAAAATTTTACCAGGAAAGGATTGATTTGGTCTTTATTTTAATCATCCTTCAGAACAGAAAATCCTATTTTGTCTGTCAATAATGGTCCTGTGGTTATAATCTTCAGCCTAACAGAACAAAAGGAGAAACTAATTCGGGGGAAAAACTTTTGAAGGTCGGTTACTGAACTAAGTAAGGTTATCTAGTTTCTGATTTTCAAGGGGGAAAAGATATTTCAAGTAAAATGTTGTGCAGAACCTTTACATATAAGTTAGATAGAATTCTAAGTGCTCTGGCTGATGTGGAGAAGTGAGTAGGAAGGAAACAGAACTTGAACCCATGCTGGTCAGTGTTGGTGGGCTCTATGGGACCATTTATTTGTAAAGACACTCTTCAAGGGAATTTGTTTGGAGAGGGATTCTGCAAAGCCATAGTAGAAACTAGCTATTATTTGTCTTTATATTCTGCCTTAGCAGATAAGCTATTTTATATCCTTCACTAGAATTTCTTCAACTCAAATTGTGCTACAATAGGCAGAAGATGGAGTAAGTGGCAACTAAAAATCCCTTTCATTTTACCATTTGAAGTTGAAATAAATCTCTTTTGCTACTCTATGCTGGAATTTTTCTACATAGTTGTCATGTGGCAGTCTCACCATTAGATATTAGTGTAAGAACTGATCTAATTTTTGGCTTCGTCTATGCATATTTGTATTTGTGTGTATATGTATATCTATATATGTATATCTATATATATATAAACACAAAAGACATACTTGTGTAACTCTGGCATAGCTCATTCTAAGACATATTTTCAGTGATAGAAATATGGAGTAGCTGAAGTTCCTTTTTATAGATGCTGTCACCAAACCCTCAGAATCATTTTTATAAATCTACTTTTATAATCTAGAACTATCAGCAAGGCATCACCCAATATAAAAGTTATTACTGTTTTCCATTTAAGTTTGGACCAGGGACTAATCCAGCAGACTGAGGAGGTGAACAAGCAGTTACATTTCTATTTATTTCATATGTGAAGGTTTCAGATTCCACAGTAGTTTGTAGAACCTTCGCCAGCTTGGGAGTAGAGGAAGACTAACCCAATTTGGCCCTCTATGAAGGCATCTGAGTGGGTGGATAATCTGCCACTCTCATGGTGGGCAGAAAACAGGTAATTCATTGCTAAAATGAATTGTTTTGAGAGCATAAGGAAGCATCAATTGAATGGGATGCTGCAGCAGCAGGTATCAACCAGGGCATATGGTCACCTTCTAGTAGTTTTTGACAGCTCCTGTGGATGAAGATCTGTACTGCCTTAAGGATTTCAAAACTTTAGTTCTGTAAGCAACTTCAAAGAAAACCTTAACTCCAGAAAACAAAAGCTATCTCAGTTTTGTTAAAGCAACTTGATGATTTATAGCAGTCTTAATAGATTATAATTGCTTTTGCTTGACCACAGATTATAGAACTGGTGTGGGGAAAGAGTAAATTAAACCATCAGTGATGAACATGATGAATTTAGTGACCAAGAAAACAATTTTATTTTTAAGGTAATGCTGCTTAAACTAGATCTACAGAATATTCAAGTGAAGAAGTAGGGGTGATAGGAGATACCATGATTTCAGCTAGATATTTGTTCTGTGGCATCCCAGTGTCTGAGTATATGAGAATATGTGGGCCTAAAATTTCCATTTGATGGCTCTTGATCCAAATTTTGCATTCAGATGTCTGGTGATGTCTAATACGGGTGAAGTCTTTCCGTTCCCCATTTTTTCATTAGTGTAAGTAGTTGAATACACAAGAAATTCAGTGATGACCTCAAGATTTCCTTACTCATTGAATATTAAAATATGCTCAAGTATAAAAATTGCAACTTTAAGCATATTTTATTGTAATTCTTTGAAAATATTAACTCATCCATAATTTATTTTGAACTCTCCATTAGCCTTACTATTAAGCTTTATAGTTTATTCCTGGTGTATTTCAGGTTTTGGGGAGATAATACTTCACTTTGATAACTTATAAGAAAATTCTTTCTTATTGCTGATGTAGTTTTTAGTATTTGGTCTAATTTTTGAAGATAATATTTGTGCCACTTAATCTACTACAAAATTCCAGTGCTATTTTATATCTTAGGATTACAACTCCTGATTTTTAAGACTTAAAAATGGTTATTATCAGAAGTTCCCTTTAGGATTTGTAAGCAAAAATTAATACTTGAACTGCATTTGTAATACTTATAAATTTCCTAAACTATAGTGATCCTATATCCAAAGCTAAACTTGTCACCCATTGTCCTACACATCTGACAAGTGGTTTGAGAAATGGATTCATATTTGGAATCAGAACTGTCCCCACCTATGGTTACCATTCCTAGAGCAACTGATATGGTACCTAGCAAGTTTGGTTAGAACTTCAAGTACAGGATTGTATTCTATCTGGATTCAAGTTTGCTTTTGCCTCTTTGAATCTTAAGAGGACCCTTGATGTTCCATAGTCAACAATTATGGACAAGATTTCTAAATTCGCAATGCTGTTCCAAGACTTGCTTCACCTCTCTACTTCACCAAAGATCCAAAGTAAAGGAAAGAGGAAAAGGGGACATGAGAACAATGGGGACTGTGTTAGGACTCCTTTGCTGCAGTCTGGTGTTAGCTTCTTTGTCTCATGCATGCCTGTACTCATCCAGTTCCTGCCTTTGTTCAACTGTATGTTTCAAGTCTGAACTCAAGTGCAGGTACCCAGCCCTGCCTGGGGTTGGTGGAAGGTAATACAAAGTAGAAGTAGTAAACTAGAATGAAGGTTTGAAAAGTGTTATGTCCAGGCATTTTATGACTACAGAAATTCACCTACCTATGTAACAGTAAGCATTAAGAGAAATGGCATGAGTTACCAAAACTGTGCCTGCTAGCTGTGCCCTGGCCCACACAGGGAAATATGTAGGAATTGCTTTACAGGAACACCAGGAACCTCCAACTAGACTGAATGTAGTCCCTACTTCCAGGTTTACTTTCACACGTCCTTTCTGCATTTGTGTTGGATACCTCAGGGTAGTTGGCAGACACATGCCCTTCATTTCATAAGTAGGTATCAGCTTAGCAATTGCAGAGGACCTTCCTGGTGAACAGACTGGAGCACCTCAATCTCTTTATCTCCAGTCAGTTGATGTACCATCCCTCTGGACAATGGGGTATTGGGGCACTGTGGACACTGAGTTTTCCCTGAAGATAAGCAAGCTGTGTTATTTTTGCTTTGCCCAGCTGGAGAAAACTTATATGGGACAATGCAGAGTGATGGTTCTGTCTTTTGATGTGCTGTTGGATTACCTCGTGCAGTGAAGGGTTCTGGCCCTTTCATTGTGGATGTGAAACTGTGATTAAACCTTCAATGAGTGCTCCTTTACTAGGCAACATGGGGACAGTGCCTGGAATCTAGTCAGTTCATTGATAAAACTCGAGGTTGAAAGCATGACTATTCCTTTGTGTAAGTGCATCCAGGCCTCATTAGCGGGCTACTGCCCAACTCTGCCATCTGATTCAGCCTCTGACTAATCGGAGGCCTTGCAGAGGCCATTTTAAAGCACCTACAAGAGAAGCTTTTAATCTCTCATTGAAAAATTTCAGGACTTTCCAAATGTCAGTAAAGCCCCTGTTGGTTGGTAAGGATTTCAATAGAGACTGTGGGAGGTTAAGATTTCAGCAGATCTCAGAAAGGGCAAGGAAGCCCCATCCTTCTTAGTGCATATACTTTCAGTATTTTCTTGAAGCAAATATCTAACTTCAAAGCTGGGCATTTGTCTTAACTTCAACCATCAAAATGAAAGCTGAAAAAGGAAAGATGAATGAGGACATCCCTTTCTCCCACTTTGTCCATGGAGCAATATTCTAGACTACAGTGATGCCTGCCTTCTTGGCCCAGTGAGGGTGGTTTTTCTTTAGTGAGATGCTTAGTGAGCATCTCTGCTGGCCTCTTGGGTACTCTGAGTGATTTATGATTCTGCTTGTGCATCCAGTGTGTCATCATTTTTTCTTCCATTTTCTCTAGACATATTTCTAGATAAAATGAACATTTATCAAAAGAAAGAATGACTGCAATCACCCATGTGAGTAGTATTTCTTGAATCTAACTATTTTTTTTTTTTTTTTTTGGCCACTCTTCCTCTCTTAAAGAAAAACCTTTATAACATTCAGTTTTCAGAGGTTAGTGAGTCTGGAACTATACAACACTGGGGCTCTGTTCTTTAGAGAAATCCACCAGAATTAAAGAAAAAAAAAAAAAAAGGCATCAAACTGGAAAGCATTGTGATGGTTTTTAATATGTATTCAAATTTTCAAAATAGGTTCTTCCAAGCATCTGAAGGAGCTTGAATTTTACATGTGAGCTTGATAGAAACATTTGAAGAATGGTTTTGTGGTATAACCCATTATTTTATTGGAATAGTTACTGGGAAATATAGAAGTTTTCCACAGGGTTCTAAAGCTATACAAAAGGTTGTGATTTTGAGGGTGAATAACTATAAAAATATATCTCTTTATATCATTTAAAGAATAACATTTTGCATATTTCTTTGTGGACAGTTGCTAGTTAACCATGAAGAATACTTCAAAGGAAGACTATAATAAAAAATGCATTCATTTGGTAGAACTCTATATCTCAAGAATTTCTGGATCCCCAACTACTTAGGTGTTCTGATCCTGTGGAATTTTGATTTGGTGAAGTAGTTAATTGTTCAGAGCATGGACTTCAGAAGCACACTACCTGGTTCACATCATGACTTCCCCACTGCTTGTTGCATGACCTTGGATGAGTCACTTAAATTCTCTATGCATAAGATGGGGATATTCTTGGGATCTTATGAGACTTATGAATCTGATCTAGATAATGCCTTAGAATGGTGTGACACATGTGAACACTATAAGTGTTTATTGTTTCTTAATACTCTAAGTCTTGGAGATGGGTCCAGTAAAGCACTCTGAGCAGGTGGGGAAGTGCAGGTGGGAGAGACTGAAGTAGCCTGATAGTTCTTTTATTAGGCTGGGTTTAAGTGTGATGTACTGTGCATTTTAAAGTATACTAAACCAAATGCTGTCCTCTGGGTTTAGAACTTGTGAGACTTTCATGCAACAAGGACCATTTAACATTGCAGTAACTAAATCTGTCTATATGGCCAGAGACAAAGTTCCCCAATACTCAGAATTCTTCTACAATGAAGAGTTTTCCATCTAGGTTCCAGCTTGTCACATTTGAAGGAAAGAAAACAAATCTAGCATCCTGAAATAGGCCTTGCTATACTGAGATGTGGGAAAAAGAAAATATATTTGTACACAAATACATAGATATAAAAATAGGACTCTCACTAAGTTTTTTGGCTAAATCATATGTGGAATAAGAGAAGGAGAGCACAATAGCATTTGAAATCCTCTGTTCTTTGTAAAGTTGAAGAACAGTATACTGAACCAAGAGGTTTCAAAGAGCTGCTATTGAGATATCCTAAGTCTGTATAATGCCTGACATATGTTGCATGAGTAATGCTTATAAATTGAAATAATTTTGATTTCCTACTATGTGAATAACATGTTTAAAAGACTATATAATAGTCTCCATAGACATGTGGGTTACACACTGTCTTAATTTTTAGAGAGAAAAACTTAAATCATAAGAGATTTATTTATTGCTGCTGACAGCTAACAATTGACAGGGCAGTTTTCAAATCCAGAAATTTCTGATGCTGAATTCAAATGCTTTCTAGTAAAATCTTGTCTTTCAATGATAATATAATTCAGTCTGGTGGAAAACTACTAAACTCTTATTGTGAGCATGGCACCAAGGAAGATGCAGGTTATATCCTTTAATGTTTTTAAATGTCTTTATTTATATAAAAATGTGTACATTTTCTCATCTCCCTTACTGAACATTGGCATTGACATGGCAGTTTATAGATAAGATTGTGATGAACACTCCAGGTTCATCACTGATTTGGTTGCTTTGAAGCTTCAGTAGGAGAGTGATAATTTAGCAAGTTATAACAGATTTCATTTTAATATAAGGTAGCTCTTACTGACTTTCTTACTCCCAGTGTGATGCAACTGAAGTAGAACAGATTCATCTTGATACTGGGAAGCTCACATAGAAGAGGTGAGGAAAAGCAGGAAAGCAGTCTCTCTAATATATCCCTCCAAATTGGGTGGAGTATGAATAAAGTATCTTCATTTTAGAAAGGAAAGGTGTATGTCAATTGATGATTGATGGCGAAAGGACAAATTATTAACACATATATGGGAGAGCAAAGTCCAGATGACCAGGGAAGCAGGGAGAACATGAGGGTTTATGAGGTGTTTTAGAGTTTATTTTCGGCTAGATTGCATTATTTATTTCCACAGTTTGACGTAACTTGTATTCCTTCAGTGGCCAGTCTTTTTGTACCTGGGAATGGCTCTTCAACTTAGTGCAGGAAAAGAAAGATATACACTATATGACACCCTGCTCCAACTCATTCATCTTTGACTAATTCTGCCCAACTTAACATTACAATATCTGCTTCAGACCTACATGAAAGAAAGATAGGTAATGGAAGAAAATCAAAAGAAGAATCAGAAGGTGTTACTTTGCTCTTAAGTGAATCACAAATTTCCCTTAGGTCTAGAGTATTTTTCTTTTTTTTCCTATGCTTGGGCGGTTGCTCATTTATAATAAGAACCTCTATAAGGAACTCTGTGAAAAACTTGGAAATGAGACAGCTGAATTTCTGTGAATGAATAACTAAAGAATCTCTAGCAAATTCAACTATTCTGACATTTTTATTCTGTTTTCTCACTAAAACTATTCAGAGAGCCAGAATGAGTGCAGGCAGGACACTAAGACCTCTGAACATCTCCACAGGATGAGAACACTTAATAAAACCAAATGGATAACTTGGAAATTTCTTCCTTCCTAGCCTCCTCAGGCAGTCCAGACAAAGGCCCCATTAATGAAAAAGAGCGCAGCCTCAAGCTCTGGAGTCATTTGGTCAGGTCTAGAAGGGAAGTGACTTCCAGGGCCTCTCAGTGCTTCATCTAGTCTGGCCTCTTTTGTCTCTACTCCTCCTCCTCTTAGTTGTCCCCTGTGCTCAGTTAACATGTGACTCAGACACACTTTGTTTCCTGAGGGACTTGGCTATCATTTTTCTTGATTCCACCATCAGTTTCTTTAAAAACCGACCTACTCTGAAGTCTCCTATTAGGTTTATAACCCAATGTACACAAATTTAATTTTTCTCTAATTCACTGTAAAATGAGAGTTTTCTTTCCAGTACTGAACATCTTAATAGGAAACATTGAAACTGGAGTTTGAGGTGTAACGATTCTCTGCTTCTGTTGGCAGGTGAGGTCTATGTAAGCTGCAGGCCTCTACAGTCCAGAAAGCATGTTTTAGTGTTAGCAGCTAATCACAGCAAGGGATACTTGCCAGTGTCAGTTCTTAGGGTCCCATCCAGCAAAACTGGAGTGGTGTTTGTAGCTCTTGTTGACTGTGCCCTCCAGTGTTGCAGCAGATCCCAGCAGCTCACTGCCAATTTCTTTCCAGGTTCTTGTCTTGCAAATTTGAAGACAGACAATAATGAAAGGCAAGAGTGAAAGGAGGGGGATTTATTCAAATCTGAAGAAAAGAAACAGAACTCCCATAGGGCACAAGGGGACCCCATCACAGGGTGCTGCTTGTGTGTGCCAGTCTAGGGGTTTATATAGCTCTTGGGTAAAAGTTATTGGTCCAAATTTATGCTAATCAGGATGTGAAAAAGTACCAATGTTATTGGTTAACCCTTGAGGAACTTTCTTGCAATCTCCATTCAGGTCTGCCCTCACTTCTGTTTTCCCATGGCTAATTGGGCAGCTGGCTGCTGCAGGTGACAAGTGTGTGTGCCCTGGCTTGCTTTGGCCCTGACTCACTGTGCCCCAGGCCCATGCTTGCATGGAGGACTGCATGTGGCCATGGCCCATGCTTGTGGTTGGTGCTCCAGCCCTCCTGGTACACTGCTCTGCCAGTCCATGGTGGGATTAGTGGGCCAGTTGCCAGGTTTCATGACCAGAGAGCCAGGTTGACTAGGACAAGGGCTTGGATTCAACATCTCATTTTCTGTAATTCTAATTTGACACAAATAAATATCCTTCCTTTACATTTATGTCTAGCCTGTATTCCTTGTCTTACAGATTATAGATAGAGATAAATGAAGAAAGTCTTGGCCAGAGTGAGGTGGCAGTAAGTAATAGCAGAATGCAATTTGAAAACAGAATAAGTGCCTGCGGAGGTTGTTCTTTGTTTGTCTGTGAGGACCTGGGTCTGATGATATTATTGAGGATGCTATGGTGGTTTCTTAGATCTGAATGTTTACTAACTCTTATATTTTGAACTGAGCCACTCAGTTTCCATTTAGAGGTTTGTAGTCTTCAATATACAGCATTTCTTTAGAATTCAGAACCAGTTCATTGCCAACCAGATATAACCACTCCAAGAGGTGAGACAGGCAGGAGCCTCCCTTTCTCATTCTGTCTCCCAGTTTCCCATTTTTTTTTACCACCGTGTAAAGATGAGGAAGCGGCACAGCTCCTAAAATATTCACTGAGTATTTTAATGCAGAAAAAAAAGCAAGGTGTGATGTTTTGTAAGACAATGAAAATTACTTACTTTCTCCCTTCACTTTCTAAAGATCCCCATCATCTCTGCAGATCTTTTAGCATGTTTACATTTTGAAATGACCTCCTCCTTGCTTTTTAAAAAATGCAGGTCCTTGAAGCCATCACACACAGGAACACAAAAGGTTTTAAGATGCAGTCTTCTTTGATGTGAGACCCCGGGGTCTTGTATAATCATCTGCTCACCCGGAGAGCAGATGCTGCTCTCTTTCTTGGCAAACAAAGCTTGGATTAAAAGGGCAACAATGCAGGGAAGCTGTTAACGCCCACCACTCCTCTCCCACTGACAGGAGGTGGACTTCTCTGGAGGGCCTGCCAGCTCCTGTCAGCTGCTAGACATGGGGTCCTCCTAAGGGACCAAAGAAGAAATTGTCATCAGAGCGTAATGTGCTGGAGAAGAAGCATTGAAAAAATGCAGACAGCATGAGACTCTAGATCAGCTGGAGCTCTCTTTAATTGATAGGCTGCTCCACCCTCTTTTCCCAATGCTGGATACACTGATAAGTGTGCAGAGAGGACAGTATGTGCTGGGAGACCCAGGGATTCCATGCTCAAGCTTGGCTTTACCGTTTCAGCTATGTGAACAGCACAAACGTCTTAAGCCCCTGAGCCCATTTCCTCATGCTGTGGCATGTAGTCAGCAAACTGGGGACAGCAAAGCCAGGGATTCCTGATTCATGTCATTTGCCAGTTTTAATGGTATAACTAATTCCACTGTGGCAATTTCCAGCTCCTAACAGTTGTGGCTGGAAAAAAGCCTGAATATTTAATAATATACTCATTAGCTATTACAAGTCCATCATTGCTGATATATAAAATGAGCATGATAGAATTCATCTGGTAGTGTTGTGCTACTGATTCTTGAGAAGATACATACAAAGTTTTCAGCACTCTTAAGTTCTGGCATGTAGCAAATATTCAACCATTAGTAAACATTTCCTTGTTTTTTAGTCAAGAAACACTTTTTGGGGGTCTTTTGGACTAGGGTTTGTAACTCTGGATTCAAGGTGTCACATGTCACAAAAATTTTGATTCAGAATGCCCTAAGGATAAAATTAATCTTTAATTCTTAAAATAATCATTGGGTACTACATAACAATTTTAGAGGAAAGAAGGCTATTTAACGATATGAAAATATGTTTTTACAAAGAAACTGTTAGCTGCTGCTTTTTAAACTGAATCTTTCGAGAATTGTTTTTCTGAAATTTTGAACTTATTTTTTGCCAAATCTTGTTTTTTGTAGTTTTTATGATGACTCATGCTTTTTCATCACATCCATGAGCCTCACTTTGAGTATCAACATGAGTTTTTGTCTGCGTCCCACTTTCTCCTGTGCTCTTTCACATTCTCTTTGTCCAGCCTTCATGACATCCTGGGAACATCCCTAACATTCCTGGTTGCTTTGTCTTGTTAATAACGTAGCCCCGTCTACTTTAAACTTTTCCTCTCACGTCTGACTGAAAACTTATTTCCTCCTCCAGATCAATCTCCACCTGTGACCTAAGGGGCTTGAAGGTGGGGCCTAGACTACAATTTATACACCTGTTCCCATTTTTCTTTGTGAGCTCCTCCATGACTGACTGGAAGAAGGGCCTGGGGAGAAAGGGTCCTATCTTGTCATGTAACGGACAGGGCTCAGGTCTCTCCTTTTGCCATTTCTTTGACTGATAATGTCTTCCTTTTGGATCCCTCTCTGAGTGGTCAGCATTCAGCTGTTACCTCTCTTATAGAGCACAGGGTACTTGGGAGGACCAGAGAAGCCTCCTGACTCTACCATTCCCCGAGTGAAAGTTTAGACTCTAGCTTGACCACTTCCCTCCACCAGCCTCCCAGATTCACAAACCATCTGCTTACCCTGAAGCCTCTGTAGTGGGGTGCCAGCCATATGTAACAAGTCTAGCAGCTTCTAGTGAATAGGCAACCCATGGACCATTCACAAATCATTGCCTAGCACATATTAAGCTACTGCCAGGATTTTTCTCAATCCTAGCATCTCTCTTCAGTTCTCATGAACCCTGCATAGACAGACAGACAAACCGTCAAAGCTGCCAAAGCAGAAGTTCAGCTGGGGAACAAATCATTAGCTTCTCCTTCTTGTATTTGTCCCAGTCCTTTAAAATAAATATTCTAGAGGCCCTCTCATTTGTATGAGGAAGGGAGGAACATTCTGCTTCCCTCCGCCATTAGATCCTCCATCATAAGCATTGTTTCCTTACAGACCAAGGACTCCTATCACTCCAGTCCCACAGCTGGGATGATAGATGGTGGTCAGGTATATTAATTTCCAAGAGCTGCTGTAATAAAGTACCACAGATTTGGTGGCTTATACAACAAAAAATCAGACAATTCTGGAGGCCTAATGTTTGAGATTAAGATGTCAACAATATTGATTATTTCTAACGCTTCTCTCCTTGACTCAGAAATGGTTGTCTTTGAGTTTTTACATGTTTTTACCTCTGTGTCCTGGGTCCACATTTCTTCTTGTGACACCACCAGTCTTATAGGGTAGGAATAATCTAATGACTTCATTTTAACTTAGTTGATTTTTAAAAACCCTATCTCCCAATATAGTTGTATTCTGAGACTGAGTTATGGCGGGGGTGGGGTTAGGACCTTGGGCCTTAACCCCCAATTCCAAGATGACACAAAAAGTCCACCCAAAATTCTATTCACTGGAAACAAAAATAACTGATATTGGATATTTTTGATACCTTTACTTTTCCTACATTATCCAAATAGTTGAAAGTATGAAACATACAAAATGAGAATTTATAGAACATAGTAGAAGGAACTGAAGAGAAGGAAAGGAAACATGGGAAACAACTAGAAGATGGGCTAGATGATGTCATAGGAAAAAATGAAACTATCAAAAGTCCATTTTGAAACTGAAGAAAACCTGCACTATATCTTCAAAAATGAACAAATGGGATCCTATAGTCAAAAACCTCCACTGAAGAGTGTTTTATAAATATAAGAAATCACCAAAAGTGTTACTGTTAATTTCTGTCAGTTATGTAGAAGTTAGTAGATTATTCCTATTGATGTAATCTGTGTTCATCCATGTTATGGTTTAATGCTTTGACCACCCACTGAGGTCTCAAGATAATGTCTGTTCAGCTTGATAAATTGCTATATCCTGCCCCTGTTTGCTCTCGTCTCCAGAGCTAATTTTTTACTTTTCTGCAATTTGTGGGTGCCGAGACCCATAAATGTTCATTTAAGTAAATGAGCCACTAAGAACAAAAGGATCAGTCAAATCATCTCAGGCAATGAAGGAGTTAATGAAAGCCCAATAAATCAGTGGGGACTGTTATCAAAAGATGAATCACTTAAGGCCATGCAAAGGAAAAAGTGGGCTAGGGAAGCCATTTTAAAGCAATGTGGTCATTGTAAAGAAAGCACTATTTGTCTTTATCTAAAAAAAATTGATTCTTTGAATTCTTATAGTGAAGAAGTTAAGAGAAGGGTGTGTGTGTGTGTGTGTGTGTGGGTGTGTGCACTCTTAATAAAATATTGTAAGGGTTGAAGATGTTACTCAATTATCTTAGAAAATTAGTTTCATTTTATTTCTGAAATAATTGGCAGAGAAAAGCAGAATCATCATTGAGATCTCTTTTGGATGGTGGAGAGTAGCAGGGAAGGATGGAAAAGAAATTGAAGAGAGGAAAAAACTTGAAAGAAGATTTGGGGAATATCCAAACTCTTCCAATATTTCATCGCAACCACTTTTAAAAATGATAACTGCATGTTAAAATAACTGGGGAAGCCATTATTTTCATAAATTTAGTGAGATTTAGATTGAAATGATGTACCAAGTAGTAGTTTGAAAACTTTAATAGCCAGTCCTTTGTATATATAAAGACTTGAAAAATATGGCTGGAGTTCATCTGCATTGAAAGCATCTAGGGTACTTATTAAATCTACTATTCCTGGGTCCTTGGGTTCTGATTCAGTATGGTGGTGTCCAAAGACTGTGTTTGTAGAGGACTTTCCAGATGATTCTGAGCCACAAAGAGGTTTGGGAACTACTGTTTGGGGAAATAACTCAGCTCAATTTATTCTGATAGCAATGACGCCTGCTTGTCTGTAAATCTCTTTTCTTTTCTCTGTTGTGTAAGTTCACCAACTATGCATTTTGCTCCAGAGAGGAGTTAGTTGATATGGGTAGCCCAGAAAATGTTTTGTTATTGGCTGAAAGTTATTTTATGATTTCAGTATGAGAGTCTCTCTCCCCGGAGACTCTTAGTCTTGGATGGATATATTTATTTCAGCTAGCAGAAACTGTGAGAGATGGTCCTTTCTGAAGTGAGAAACAAGGAATTTTATTATAAAACATATTCACATGTCTACAGTACATTTCTCTAATTCTCAAATATTTATCTATAAGCTGAAACAACTTCATTTGATTTTAAACAAAAATGTATTCTTCGTTTGTGCCCTTATTTTTCAATAGGACACACTGAGTTGGTAAGGTACCTAGGGATTTCTCCCAGTTTGTGATCAAAACTCCAGTGACATGATCAAGAAAACATCTTTAATTTGATTATTCATAAATCTCCTGCATGGTCTTTGTAGCATTTTTGAAATATAACAAAAACTATAAAAATAAGTTACCTGCAATTTCATAACTCAGAGAAATGTTTTTAACTTTTTGCCTTTTTTTCTTCTAATATATATGTACACACACACACATATATATATATATATATATATATATATATATGTATAGTTAATATCTTATACACAGTCTGTGGGTATTTCTGGTCATGTCTTCCCTTTAGGACAAATTCCAGAAAGTCTGATTCCTATTTTTTAAAAAAGACATTTTTAGGACCTTTGATATATATTGCCAAGTTGTTTCCCAGAAAGTTGAGCTAATTGATAGTTTAACAGTTACATGGATAATCAGACTTTGGAGGTTCGAATTGCTGTCTTTTTTTTTTTTTTTTTTTACTTGTTAGGAAAATACTGTCCATTTTTAGAAGGTTTGTAAATTTTTAGTGATTTTCTGAATTTTCTGACTCATTTACTATTCATGCTGAGGTTACCATAATCAGTCATCTGAATGGGATTCTTTGAACAGTGTGTTCGGTTGTGCCCGTCACTGTGTCTGAGGACAAACACATTACTTCCATGGTTTACCTATAATGCTGCTGTTTAACCCACTCCATTTTCTGAGGAGCACTCCTGGCTGTAATGATGGTAGGAACTACTGACATTGGCAGAGCACCCTGCAGCTGCCTCTTTGTTCTTCACAACGGCTTGTAAAGTACCACGGTTGACTTATTTGACTTAAAATAGACACCACTGAATGTGTATATATGACATTCTGGGGGACTGATTGGCTGATGGTATATTTTCTGGGTGTCTGTCCACATTTCAAGGTCAAGACTTATTTTATAGAAGTTATGCAATTTATTGTATTATTGGTAATTTTTTTTTTTTTTTTTGGTACCAGGGATTGAGCTTGGGGGCACTGAATCACTGACCCACATCCCCAGCCCTATTTTGTATTTTATTTAGAGACAGGGTCTCACTGAGTTGCTTGGTGCCTCACTTTTGCTGAGGCTGGCTTTGAACTTGGGATTTTCCTGTCTTAGACTCCGGAGCAGCTGTGATTACATGTGTGCCCCACTGGGCCTGGCTGTTATTGGTAATATTGGGGTCCTTTCTGTACAACTTTTATAATGGGAACAAGTTAAGGATAACCAAATATTCCTGTCAGTCGACTTTTTTAGATCAATGTACATATTTTAGGCAGGAATAATAAACTCAAATTCATGCTATCTTCCAGCTCTTGGCAAAGTAAACTCAATACATCAAAACTTGACACTGCTTTGGGTGAAGGTAGTCTGTGTATCCCAGGTTTAAGTCCTTACTGAATGGTGCCAGTTACACTGGTTATGTGCAGAGATTCTGCTGCCTTTAAATCTTGGCTCTTTCCCTTGGGCAAATTGCTTCACCTTTGCACCCGTTTCCTCGTCTGTAAAAGAGGAGTAATAATGATATATAGCATCCTGGTTAGGAGTCAACTAATTATGCCAGTAAATACTTAGAACAGTGTTTAGAACATAGTATGTACTTAATAATATGTTAGATCTTTTTATTTAGGGGACAGTTGCATATAGCCTTTTTTTCAGGCTGAAAAGATATCATTTCTCTAAACTAGAAATTTACCAATTGTTGCTTTATTTGCACATGTTAGGTACTCTACAAATTTTTATTGACCAGATGAATGAGTGATATTTGAAAATTTCTTATTAGATTGTTCTGCACTGAAGTGGAATTTAATTTGTGTTCTAAGTAATAAAGTCAAACAAAATTGCTTTTCAACTCTGGAGTGAAAATCTAGATCTTCTGGGGTGTTAAGTTCAACATTAATATGGCTTTTCACTGCTGAGTCAAAATAGAGGTCTGTGATAGCAGTTCACAAGAACTTTGGTCTAAGATCTATTTCTATTCTTTAAAATTATTGGGAACCCAAAGAGCTTTTGCTTATGTGGGTTATATCAATTCATATTTATCATATCAAAAATTAAAAAAATTAAAAATTATGTTGTCCAAAATAACAAAAGTAAACCCATTATAGGTTAACATAACTTGTTGTTATAGAAAAATACCTATTTTTCAAAACCAAAAACGTTCAATGAGAAGAGTGACATTAGTTTACATTTTCGAAAATCTCTTTAATGCCTGGTTTAATAGGAGACAGGTGGATTTGTTTATTTGCTTCTGCATCAATCTGTCACAGAATTTACACTGTATACTTGAAGAAGAATGAGGGTAAAAAAGACAAATAGTGTATTTTTTAATTATAGAAATAGTTTTAATGGTTAGGACCTCCTGAAAGGATCTTTGGGGCTTCAAGACCACACTTTGAGAGCCACTAATCTTAGTTAAGTCCTTTAGGAATCCCCAGCCTCAGAGCTTTGCAATTCTCTATTTATCAGCACTAATGAGATGAACAGATGGAAATGTTTACATCCTTTCATCAATGTTTAGAAACAAGTTGACTAAAATGCTTTCCCAATGTCATTTACCCACCCTTCAGTAGTAATGCCCATCCTCAAAATGACAACATTAAATATCTGGAAAAAAAAAAGTGGTTCAAGTTATTTGAAAGAGGGTGGGAGGGAGGGAAGGAAAAAAATGGGAAATTTTTGTTAGTGTTCACTATATTACAGCTTCCTGAAGACAATGTGCTGCATTATTCCTATTTAAAGTCCTGCAAGTGGGGATGCCAATTAAGCTTTTATCTAGGATTGGCTAGCAGCACCTCAGGAATGGACTGGCAGTGTTGTTCAAGTACAGAAATAGGACCTAATATCATGAAAAATTATCTTCATTTTAATGTGATATTTCCACTTTGTGTTAGAATGAATTGTGTATCTCAATCTGTCAGTTAGACATGATGTTACCATAGGAAGATGCCCAGAGTAAAGAGATGGGAAGTGTGAATCTTCTCTTTTTTCTGGGAGGTGAGAATCTTCCAATCTCTACTAAGGGAAATTTATTCTGTTCTGTTTTTTCTCTGTGCTCTATTGACAATGGTAGTTTCTATTCTTTTATCTCTAA
Source organism: Sciurus carolinensis (assembly GCF_902686445.1). Taxonomy (NCBI): domain Eukaryota; kingdom Metazoa; phylum Chordata; class Mammalia; order Rodentia; family Sciuridae; genus Sciurus; species Sciurus carolinensis. The sequence continues at coordinate 46,247,463 of NC_062219.1, read as the reverse complement.
TTTGATTTTGTTCCTGACCTAACAAGTTGTTTTTCTCATTTTTATTTTTTAAAGAAATGGTTTATGAATCGTCTATCATTTCAGAAAGACTTTAACTTCTTTTCCGGAAATCCTGACTTAAATGTGAACACAGCAGAGCATATTTACCACCTGAGATCATCATGTGCTCCACTGTGATGACACCACCCTGCAGGCACAATACAAGAGACAGTAGAGCTGCTGCTCATGAGTTTTCGACAAGCTTCAGTTCTGTTGAATATCAGGAACTTTCCCTTACAAACACACACACGTTGATAACCTCAATTATCAGGCATTCTTGGATGATTTCACTTCAAGGCGTGTTGACTTCTCAATGTAGTGAGCACAAATACGTGTTTTCTCCTCCATAGTGAGATACACCCAAGTCCCTTTCAACTCTAAATTTAAAAACTTCTATCCCATGCTCACAAGAGGGCGCTAATTCATACTCATGCCTCAAGTGGCAAGGATGTATTTACTTAAATATGTTACCTTCAAGGTCAAATTGGTGAAACCTTGGCTGAAAGAAGACTGCTAGTTGGTTTTCTTTCCTGTTAAAAATAATTGCAAATTTTACAAATTTTAGTTTGGAAGAAAATCAAATAATGTATCGCATTGTTGGATTATGTGGCAAACTCAGTTTGAGGGGGTCCTTTGGGGTAGCAGAGATTTTGTGTGCTCAGTTTAACTCTTGTTCACTTTTTAGTCTTATTGAGATAAAAATAGTTTATAGTTTCAGGATGGAAGACAATCTAGAAGTATGTAAATATAAATGTTGAAATAAATACCAAGGTATTTATTTAATATCTTGTAAAAATCTGTCTTCTATGTATTAGATTAATCCATGCATCCATTTTCCTATTATAAAAACACAAAGCTTAGGTAAAGCTAGCTCTGCTCTTTTGCTTCTTTCATTACAAAAGTAGCCACATTTATTGTAGAACCTTAGAAAATACAGGAAATATATTTAAAGGGAAACAATTGGTCCATAATCAACTTATTTGATAGCAGTTGACATTTTGGTATATTTTCTTCCACTCTTGTCATATGTAATTGTGATCATGCTATATATAGATATATAAATAAAGTTTTGTGTGCTAGTTGGAAAAACTTTGTTAAATCAGTTATTTTCAAATGTCATTTACATTGTTTTTGTGCAGTTTTAAGGAATATCCAGTTTTCCATTTTAATTATTATATTGAAGGTTTATGTTTGTCCCTTGCTATAAAGAGTAATGTGACACTTTATTGCTAACTCTTTTACTTAACTTCCTTAGGACAGATTCTAGAAGTGAAATCCTTGAGGAAAAATGATTATTTTTAAAGCTTTTGACACATACTGCTAAATTATTTCCTAGAAAAAATTTTCACCAATTTATACAATAGGAGAGTGCCTGACACTCAGTAACTACCTACATTAGTGATGAATATTTTCATTTAAATAATAACTAATTTTATAGGTGAAAGTGTAAGCTAAACTTTGATGTAGTGTGATTGCTAGAAAAGTCTTCTATGTTAATTATCTTTTCATGACTTTTGTCCCTTTTTTAATGTGATGTGGCAGATTTTCTTTTCAAATGAGTTCTTAATAGTATAAAGATAATTAGTTTGTACTTTGCCATTTAATTGTTTGACTTTTGAAAAACATATAAAGCAGTTTTAGTTTTTTTTTTTAATTTTTGCATTTAAATCCATTGAGTACCTTTGTGATTTTGGTCATTTAATGAATAAAGTATTTGGGTAATTATAAAAATAGTTTTTGACAATAGGGAAAGATTTTAGAGAAGTGACTTTAAGAATTAGCTTCATTTAATAATTTCAGGAGAAACAAGCAATTGGAATAATAAACATTGAGAAAAAAATTGTTATTTGGGAATAGAGTAATCTCTTTAAATTTTAGGAAGATTGTGCTCCATATTGCACTATAGCCTTTTCTAGTAAGCAAACTAATGCACTTACTACAGTTTCTTTGGGATGTACAGATGTTTTATCTCCTCAGCTGTAGTTACGTCTGAACTTTTTGTCCCACTGCTCCTATGTTCTCCCTCCAAAGCAGTGGAGAGGTGCTTCATTTTTCCTTCCTTTTAGAAATAGTAGAGAATGGAAATAAGGACCTAGTTCAACTCTGGTTCCACTTCCAAAGAATATTCCTGTGAAAACAACTCCTCCCATGTTCCCTGGGGCTCTCTTTCTCCAGTTTGACGAGAGCATAAATCCACCAGATGGAGGGGTATGTCCCCCAATCCAGGAAAGCCTCACCACCTCACTTGGTGTTTCACTCCAGGCTGGATTAGGTGTGCCTCTTCTTGTGGATGCCCTTTCCACACTTCCTTCCATCTTCAGCACAACGAGCAAGCCCTGTAGTCTTGGTGCTATTTAGCTACAGCACATTCTTGCTCTTTTCAGAGTCTTACTTCTTGTTCCTTTATGGTTCACAGTATGTTCCTCACTAACCTCTTCCTTTGACTCCCAGCTTGTTTCAAACGTAGGTCTGAATCCCTGGTTCTTACCAGATTCTGCACGCTTAAGAGTCCCTTTCCTATGATAACTTAATCCTGTTTTCTCTCCTGGGTGTGATGAATCAGGTTTTCAGTTCTCATTCTCATGTAGGCCATCCTGAACCCCCTTGCCCTCATTTAGGGTTGCCAGATTTAGCAAATAAAAATATAGGACACCTCATTGAACTTGAATTTCAGGTACATAAAGACTAATATTTCCTTATAAGCATGTCCCATGTAGTCAGTATTTGGGACATCACTTATACTCCCAAGGTATTCTTGGCAGATCTGAAATTCAGATTTAACAGGATGTCTTGTGTTTTATCTGGCAACCCTGCCATTGTCCTGGGTTCATTTCATGGCACTCTTCCTTTCCTCTGGTTCCTGTGGAGTTCTGTCCTACTGGCCATATGCCACTAGTCGGAAGTCCTCTCCATCTTGTCCCATCACCTTGACATTATCTTTGCATGCCTGATGTTATTAGTTCTTTCATATTCTGGAATACAGTTTTCAGTTTATCCTGTAGTGTTGTCTGACTCACTTTTATGTGAGTAGATGCCAATGTAGTTGGTTTAGATGGAAAGCTAGCCAAGAGGAGAATCCCCACTCGTCCCCCAAATGTATCACCTCCTGCATCAAAGGGCTCCAATGAATTCTAATTCCAGAAGTGGTGGTGGAGCCAGGACTCACATTGGTGAATTTTTATTTCACAGCCCATAAAAGTCACAACCCTCCATTACTCCATTGGATGATTTCCTTATGAGGGAGGTACTTGCTTCTGGACTTTTAAAAACTGTTAAGGTTTTACTGTGTATAAAGCAAATACCAGCAGGTACTATTTAAAGATTGGTTTTGCTTCACAATATTTTTCCTTTTTCTAACAGAAGTCGATTTCAGATGCATTCATTGCACCTTACCCTCATCTAGAAAGTATTAATAGCTTTTTCTTTCACTAACACAGTTTGTTCTCTAGTAATCAGCATACTGGTGTGTTCCCAATCCTGCTGTGTCCTACCTTTACATCAAAAAGAGAAATCCTTGCTCAAATCACTGCTTTTATAGCACAGAGGCATTGAAATTCTATCATTATGTCTTTCTTTTCTCCTCTGAGGCTCTTAGCTCAAGGACACATAAGAGGGTCTGTGGGCTGAGAAAATCCAGTTCTGTTTCCACCAGCATATACATGAGATCTTGGGCACCATTGTCCTTTGGCTTTTATTTGTTGGATCCATCTGACATGCTTTCCAATATTGGAGTCTCTTATTTCCCAGCATGATGAAATGATAGAATTTTTTTGTGTATCTCATCAGAAATATTTGAGATTCCTTTATTTTTCTTTTACGCTCTCTTGGGAAATTTACTTATGAGAATTTCTGTTCCCTTCATTGTAGTATTAAGTTGCTGGTAGTGCAGTGATGAAATTCCTTCTACCCATGGGCAGGGACTGGGACCTCTAATTCTTTTTTCAGTCACTGGATGGGTTTCTGTTTGTGCATATATATGGTAGCCATAGAGCCATTTGCCTTGCACTGCTGTCCAAAGCCTCATGTTTAAGATTGTAGCAGCGAGGCAGGGTCTATTTATGATTCATTCTTAACATCTTTTTTGATTTTGAAACAATGCGTGAGGGGAAGCTCCAGAAACATTTTCTTTCATGTCTAGTTTTTTCCACCAAAGACCTTAGAAATATATTAAAAAAAAAAAAAAAAAAAAAAAAGAAATGGTATATTACTAAACCTTCCCACTGAGGTGCCGGTGATCAGATGGGCTGACCGCCAAGATTCCTGCTTCAGGCCTGGTTCTCAGATGCACATCATTAAAGCAATGTGAAGAGGGATGGTAGAAGCTACAGACTCTGTTGGTTGCCCCTGAGGAACATCTAATGATTCTTATTTCTCAAAACCCTAATGACTTTGTAGAATTAGAAGAATTGCATAGAACTTCTAGTTCTCATGTTATATTTGTTGAGGTACCTGTTTAATTCAGCAATCATACATTTCAGTGGATCATATTACAATTTCTGGAAAGTAATGGATTCAGGGAAAAACTTAAATGGAACAGAAAGGAGTTTTATTTTCATTTACTTATTTAAAGACAATTGTTGGTATCATTAGTACCCCCTAGGCCTGGCACTGTGTTGACTGTTGGGTTTATAAAGCCTCTAGCTTTAGGGAGGTCAAGTTAAAAAGAAAAGACATACACATATAAAAAGTAATCAGAGTACATTATAGAAAAGAATGGCTAGAAATATGTTTCTTTTCAAAAATGTATAGAGAATAGTGTGAAAGAAAACTAATTGCAAGTTCAGTTGACTTTTCAAAGGAGTTGAGATTTGAAGAAAACCTTGCAAATAGTGAAGAAGTTCAACAGGTGGTCTCAGAGAACAATCAGGATAGTGGGAGGGATATGCATAAAGACACAGGATAATTTACCTTATTTTTTTTAAGGTAGCAAAAATGTTTAGAGTTATCCTGTGGCAACAGGGAACCCTGCTTGATTTTAAAAATGATAAAATGATACCATTAGTTCTGAATTTTGGAAACAAAACTCAAAGTATAGTAAGACTAGTTAATAGCCTATGATTGAAAAATGCAATAGAGGTGGAGACAAGTTAAAGGAGAGAGAGAAGTGAATTTGAGAGGGCTTTGATTGTGGGGGACGAAAGACCTCCCATTCATGTAATTAGGGTATTTTGAGTTGCCATTATATAAGATAGGAAACTGAAGATGAAAATTTTTTTTTAAAAAATATATATTTTGGCCCTGTTGGCTTAGAGGTAGAACTTGCAGTCAGATGTTGAAAATCTTGAACTGGAGGGCAGGAGAGAGATGGAGCTGGAATTAGAGACAGTTATTACATAAACATCTCTGATGGTTGAAGGTGTGGAGGAGACCCCACGGGGAGAATGAGGTGTATGAAACTGAAAGCAGAATGCTTTGAACATGAAAGATGAAGAGGAGTAGGAGGAGCAAGAGAAAGAGTGTGCAGGTAGGCTGACTGGAGGGGCTTCTTCCTGGGTGGTGATGGAAGACATCAGAGTTGGGAGTTGACAGAGTCAAATGCTCCTGAAGGACTCCAACCAACCTCACAATTCTTATTAGAACATTGGCATTCAGTTGTTTATTTGCCTCTTTATGTTTCTGTTGGGCATCAGGAGAAGGTTCCTCCCTGTGTATGGGAGCTTAAGTGTGAAGCCTACTGGCTTTACTTAGCAGTAGTGAAAAGCAAAGTAGGCTATGTGAAGTAGCTTCTGGTTAGCAGGCTTTTATTTTCAAAGCCTATGTTAAGCTTTAAAATTTCTAAGCTCTGCTAAGGAATGTGACAGTGGTCGAATATATTTTTATAAATTCACACCACAACTTGTATCATTCTCTTAGATAATTCCAGACTTTACAGTGGTTATTAGTATTGTTTTTGCTTTGCTTTGCCTTTTTCAGATTTTTTTTTCCCCCCAAGAGATCATTTAGGACAGGTAGAAATTCTCTGTAGACTGAGCTGATGGATGTTAGATATGCTGATAAGGGATTGAAAAGCCATGCGGCGCATATCTGCACTTTCAGTATCACAACTCCATGCTTATGCTTTTAAGAATGTTATAAAATATCAGATTCATATTAAATCCATGATCTATTACAACACCCAAATATGTTTCTGTCAAACTTATATTTAAAATATATTAAGACGTGTTAGAAACAAAGATCTTTTCTGATTCTTTTTCACACTGATGTGACCAGTCTTTAAAAAAAAAAAAAAAAAAATCAGCTATAGAAAAACAAGTTATTTTGACTCTAGCTTCACTTGGTGGGTTGCTGTCATGGATTTCTTGAGAACTCTCCCTTGTAGGATGACGAATCTCTCTGAAAGGTACTGAAATGTAAAATGTAACAAAGAAGACCAAGAAATCAGTATTTAATGAGGATTTGGATTAGCACTGAAATTTTCCTTTTCAAAAAATAAAAACTCCTATGATTTCAGAAAACAACAGATTCTTTCTCTGTGTTTTATTCTCTGTTGCCCTACACATAAAATGTTTTGAAAATAAGAAGGGTAGAAACTGTTTCAACTTTCTGTACAGCAACTTAAAACATTAGCAGTGTTGAATCATGTGGGATGATGAGTTGACATTTGATTGGCACAGAATCCATGGTATGGATGGGTAAGGGGAATCTCCAAGGAGCTCAGACTTCAGCATAGATTCCTCTCTGATTGCTGGGTACTTCCAGTTGGCAGAAGTGTATTCATATTTTTAATGAGAGCTTTTCAGAAGGGGAAGCAATTAAGACATGGGGCCTTACACTTGGGTTGCTCCTGTGCAAAGAGAATGAATATGAATCTGAAACTGAACCCATGGAGAATAAATATGGAACTTAAACAGAAACTCATACTTTTTCATTTCTCCCAAGTTTTCTACATATCATCAATCACTCCTTTAAGAACATCAGAAAATTAACCGATCTGACTTTGGGACATTACCTGGGACACTCTACAAATATGTTTCTGCATTTTCAGGTTCTTAGCCATATAATCTTTCATTATCTAGCATTACCCACTCATTAATACCTTAATGAGCTGGTGGCATTTAAATGCCACTATCCATCTGCCCATCTTTCTTGATCTCATTCACTGAACTGGAGAAACTTGGACTGGAGCACTTGGTGTAGAAGGAAGAAAGAAATAATTTTTCCCTACTGAACTTCTGTGAGTAGACTTGTAATTGTATTCCTCTGGCCTGGAAGGGTGGTCAGCAGCAGGATGGTGATAGATGAGTCCAAGGCCTAGGATCCAACCCTAGGCACATGCCTTTGGACAGCTGGCTGATGTGTTGCTGATGTAGACTTGTCAGTACTTAATTGCAAATGGAAGATGTGCTTATCCAAAATAGGAAAGCTCTTTGAAAAGTGGATTTCCTTAAGTCCCAATTGGTTATTTGGTTCACCTACCTTACAAAATTCAGAAGCGGTAATAAATCCATGCTGTGCTTTTAAACAAGCAAGGAACTTTTTCTATTTCTACAAAACTTTCACCATCCTGATCTCCTCACTACTGAACTAAAAACATGTTTAAAGATAAGGTAGTAAAATCCATTTGTGGTCTAGATGAGAAATTGGGAACAGAAATATTTGGGCCATTTGTCTTTCTGTTTAGTTAAAATCTATGCTGACCTTTATTTCTGTTGTGACTGCTTCTTCCTTTTCTCTTTTTGAGTGCTAGATGTGAGGGATCCATCTAAACCTGCATATCTAGGCTGCTGTTTGGAGTTAAATTAGCAAAACATGGAGTCTACAGTGGGATGATTAGGTTTCTCTGCTCATTCTTGAACTCTTTGAAAGATATATTTCATTATCTCCCAGGAATCCATCCAAAAATTCCTTTTACAATCTTCCCTGCAATGGCAGTTTAAAATGTAGGAAATAAGCAAAAATACATTTAACTTAAAAATCTCCTTATATGTTTGACAGTAACAACCCCTCCTTTGTTTTCAGTTATTGTTAGTGGCAGTACTTTTCAGGATTTCCTGTGGGGCAGACTTGCTGCCTGTTTTTGTATGACTTGCAAACTAACAATTTTTACCTTTTTAATGGTAGGAAAAACTAAAAATATTTCATGACACATGTAAAAGAAATTCAGATTTTACTGTCCAGAATGTAAGTATCATCAGGTCACAGCCATGTTCATTCATTCATTTATTGCCTGTGACTGCTGTTGAGGTATTGCTGCAGAACCTAAAACATTTATTATCTGGTCCTGCATAGGAAGTTTGCCAAATCCTGCTCCATACCACATGTTTTATGAATGTTAACACACCTAACCCTCACCACAGCACTTTGCTGTCTGTGCATTCATTCAGTTTCCATAGATGAGTAAACTGGAGTGCAAAGGATGTAATCTGACCAGGGTGAAGCAACTAGGGAATGATAGAATTGGGAAAATAACTTATGTTTTCCAATGTGCTGGTGCTAGCTCTTTTATTCATTAAGTTGCATTGCTTATTGGCTAACAACTCAATCCATTCCTACAACTTCATTGCTGCCTTCTGCACTCTTTTTAAGTCTCCCCAAATCCACTAAACTGAAGTGTCATTGCACACAGTTGCATAGGAAAGCTGTGCATAATATAGATCACAACTTGATAACTCTTTTCCTTAATTGAATAAGTTGACTGAGCCTTTGGTACCACAGAGTCTATCAAACTAACAGTTAACTGAGCTTTTGGCTGTATGTGTGAATAAAAGCAATATATTTTTCCCATTCAAATACTATATATATGATGAACTTTGCATAGTATATACCAGGCAAGCTAACTGACATGAGTAAAGGTTTGAACAGAAAGAGAAGTTGAGCCGCTGGAGAACGTCATGAGTCAAATGAGTACATTAAATTTAGTGCCTGTAACTTTAGCTTGTTGAGCAGGGATTGTAATCATTTAGGATTCTGTTTTTAGTGGTAATAACTGAGCTAAAAGCAAACATTAGATAATTGCAATTCACTTTCAATGGGCACATGGAGGGAGAAAGTGCTTGAGAAACACTATAGAAATTTATAATTCAGCTTGTGTGTAGAGTTGTTATGAAGGAAAATGCAACAATTAAAGCCATTGCATTCTACATTTCAAATTGCAGCATCTTACGATGTTCATTAAACAGCATAAAGGAGCATCTGAGGCCATTGAACACCTGTATTTAACTGGTATAACTACCTATATATAGATCCTTTAAGTCATATGCTCCATATGTTGTTAAAATACCTTCCAAGAAACTGAATAGTACCTCAGTCTATTGACTCATTTCTTTTTAACTTGCAAGTCTTTTAACTAATGAAGGAAGAGAAGTTTATGATTTTTTCAATATTATTCCCTTAATGTATCTTTAAATGTGTAGACAAATAAACCCACATGCACTTGACTGGGTACCTGTCTTAAAGTTAGGTCTCCCTTGTTTGCAAGTAACAGAAACTCACACTTGAATGAAAAAGGGGGAACTGTTTATTAATAGGTGTGATGGGAGGGGTCTCCTGGAATCTGAATGGGATTAACGGACTGGGGTATCACAAAGGACAGGGCCAGGCTGGCAGCTATGTGTTCATCCCTTTCACACTGTTTCAGGCCAGATGGTCTCTTGTTTCAAATTCTTTGTTGTGTCTGCTTTGGGCTTGTCTTTCTGCAGAGCAGCCTTTTCTGCTTCTCCATCACATGTTGGAATATGGCCTTCTCACAGCTCACTGGAGACTTGGCATTGTCCCAGTCCCCAATCCCTGGAAGAGAATCAGTTTGGCCTAGCTTGGATCAGGCAACCACTCTAGGGCCAATCAGTTGTAGCCAGGGATATAGGTACCCTAGTTTAAGCATGACCATCAGAGCCCATGCATGGGTGGAGAGGAATTGTCAGGAAAAAGAACCTGCAACCCGAGTAGGAGTCTCAAAAAGGTATCTATTACACTATCCTAATAGCCAGAGTCAGACCAAAATTGAACAGACTTTATTTATTAGCTTTATTTTTCTTGCTTAACTCAAAAAAGCTTGCTGACATTATGTTTTTGAGTTTTTGTGTGTTCTGTTTATTCTCAACAAGTGCTAGAGCCACCTGGGATGTTGGGATGTCTGAAGCTGAATGTTTGAAAAGCTCACGGATGGGCCTGTGCCCAGGTACTGTTCATGATCACAGCTATCCCTGAGCTCCTGAGGGCACTTTACCTGTCTGGCTCACCCCAGCCTTGTAGTGCCTGTTTGATCCTCAGCTTTGGTTATGGGAAATTGTTAGTCTAACTCTTCACCCTGGAGAACCTTGAAGGATGAAGAATCTCTTTATTTACCTGACTTGTTAAATGTGACAGAAAGCATTAAGTATTCCTGAGGTGCCATTTCTCTCCAGCAGCTCTAAAGAGTTTTTGTTCTTGACAACAGTGGCAGCTTCTACTACTGGAGGTGATTTGCAGCCACCTGTCTTGGGCTTCTTAAGCTTAGTACAGCTCCTTCCCTACCCTGTGACTGGTAACATGTTGGGTGCTGAGAATCCAAACATTTAGAATTGATTTCCAAAATTAAGTAGACAAAGTAATTTAGAAATGCTTAGGATACTAAGGAGCACAGAGGAAGGGCATTCAGGTAAACTTCTGGGAATGAAGTGATGATTTTTATAAAACCTGTCTTGGAACCAGCTTGCACTTCCCACCTAACTGCTTTCTTGGTTTGTTTCCCCTGGTCCTTCAGTATCACCTTTGTCATAAATCAGACAACTGTGTGAAAATCTGCTTGGGGCCCTGTCCACCCAATCTGCCCATGACTGTGGCAATTCCATACTTCTTAACTACTATAATTTTATAAGTTTAATATCAAATAATGTTGTCTTCCAGCTTTCTTCTTCCTGCTTCTCCCTTATCATCCCCTTCCTCTTCCTTTCCTTCAGCTTCTCTCTTCTTTTTTCCTACTCCCTATTTTCCCTCTTCCTCAAATCTACCTAGTTCAATCTCTTCATGGATTTAGACTTTTACTAGCACCTTTGATTCAAGCAGGTTTCCTTTCTGTTCTCTTAATCCATGCATCACTAAACCTGATGTTTACCTGCTCAGAAATGGGGTACAAGAAAAAAGGGATGAATCCATCAAGAACAAAAACCAAATTGATACTTTAGTGATTATTGTGCTTTGCAGATATCAACACTTTGAATGGTAAAGTGTTCTCCTGTCTCAGACACAGGAAGATTAAACTTGTGAATGAATCTTCTAATGCCAGGGAATTTCTCCAAAACACCTTATTTTATGTCTTTCAAATAACTGAAAAATTTTTATTGGTGAATATCAAATTATAAACTTTGCAGTCCAGAGAGTGTATTTTCTAAAGCTGAAGAAAATACCTTTATTTTCAGGAAGCTTGAAGCTTGGATTATAGAGTCCCATGGTGGGTCATTCAGAAAGGAATGTCCAGGAATTCCAACACCAGAAAGAGCATTGCAAGCATCCAACTAACCATCCACCCACTCATCCATCCACATACAGCCTTTTGAGAGAAGTTGAGAGGACACATATCACTCCCAAGAAACCTTAGAAGCAGGAGAAGTTACAGCAGAGTTCCCCATCTTTATCTAAGGGCAGGGAACAACAGATGCCCAGCAGTATTTATAAGTGAATGAATTAGATGGAAGGGCGAAACGATGAAGATTGTGTTTGAGCCACTCTGAGCTTGGGTAGGAGATGGATTTTTTGCTTGCAGAAACTTCCCATGTATCCTTTTTGTGGAGTTAAATGAGTAGAGTTCCCAAATCCAGCACCTCAACTGAGATGAAGTTTATTTTTGTAGAGAAAACCTTGATGTGAAAGTTATTTCAATTATTTGAATACCAGAGATAGATTTATCTATCATTAATATTGGCCAGCCCGACCATTAGCTGATTTCCTTTATGATATTGAGAAATGTGCCATTGCAAAATGTTTTGCTTGAAGAAGATAAACAGCATAGCTTCATACTGTGGAAGAAAGTTGGCTTCCTATTATTTATGATCAAAATTCTCTTTAGGGCTGGATGGTAGGGTAAAAGGGGGTTGTTGTTTATTGGATATAGAGTTTCAATATGAGATGATGGAAAAGTTCTAGAGATGGATAGTGGTGATGGTTGCATGACAATGTGAATGTGCTTAATGCCACTGACTTGTACACTTAAAAGTGATCAAAGCTGGGTGCAGTGGTGCACACCTGTAATACCAGTGGCTTGGGAGGCTAAGGCAGGAGAATTGTGACTTCAAAGCCAGCCTCAGCAATGATGAGGCACTAAGCAACTCATTGAGACCCTGTCTCTAAATAAAATACAAAATAGGGCTGGGGATGTGGCTCAGTGGTTGAGTGCCCCTGAGTTTAATCCTCGGTACCAAAAATAAATATAGTGATTAAAATGGTAACTTTTATGTATATTTTTCAGAGTGAAGTCCTATTTTGTGAGTTTCTGGAAATGTCATATTTCTTTTTTTCCCTTTTTTTTATTGATACATTATTATTCTACATAATAGTTTGTTAGATATTTGTACATGCACACAATCTAACTATAATTTGGTCAGTTTAATTCTCTAGTACCTCTCCTTGCTCCTCCCCTTTGCCCCTTCCTCTTCTGTCTCCCTTCTACTTCCTGAGATCTCTACCCTCACTTTTTTACCCTTTCCCCCTCTAGTTTCTATATTTGAGAAAAAAGATATGACCTTTGACTTCCTGAGTTTGGCTTACTTTGCTTATCATAATGCTCTTAAGTTTCATCCATTTTCTGAAAATGACAATTTCATTCTTTCTGGCTGAATAGAACTCCATTGTGTATATATGTATACCACATTTTCTTTATCCAGACATCTGTCAATGGATACTGAGGACTATTCCATAAGTTGGCTATTGTGAATTGCTCTGCTACAAACAAGGGTATACATGTATCGCTATGGTGTGCTGACTTTAGTGCTTTAGGATTCACAGCTAATTGTGATATAGCTGGGTCATATGGTGCTTCCATTGCTAGTCTTTTGAGGAACGGAGATGTCGTATTTCAAAAAGTAATCATTCTTGCCTCTACAACAAGATGGGTAGAGCAATTGGTAGTACTCAGAGAGCCAACTGAGTTTCAAGTCCCAGGTTAGTCATTGCCTGTGACTACTCCTCTCTGCAAGGCTCACTGCGATCGACCGTCTCCTACTTCCTGGCCACTCTGAAACCCCAGCAACTGGTGCATTGCACTGGGATAAAGAACAAGTTTTGGTCTCTTGACAGAACAGTTACATGAACATTCTTATGCCATTTTTAGCTGAACACATTTTATTCCCCTCTCCCCAAATGGGAGACTGTCTCTATACTGTCAAACCAGTGCACTTTCCTTTCTGAAAGATTGTCAGCCGTAGAGGAAGTACTTTCTGCTTGTAACCTGTCAGATAATTTGGGATTTTTCTGCACGAAAAGTGACATGTCTGGAAGAAGCCCGCCTACTCAAAATAATTTTTGGTCTGATTTTCATATGTAGTTTTCATTTTGAGGAGTTTTTATCTCAGGCATTTATTTTAGGACACTCTGAAGTCTTTTTGGTTCACCAGTAGTGGGGGGTATTAACGAAATGGGAAGTGGATTGTAGTTCCTGAACTTGCAAATGATTTGCTTTATCTATTAATTAAACTCAAAATCCTAAGTGTAATGCTTACAGTTAAGTATTCAGAGCTGTGAACTACTACTGAACTTAATGTTGGATTTAATTCATTTTTTTTCAGTGATGATGATACAAATTTCCAGTTAGGGTTTATAGGTAGAATAAAGTAAAACAATGAATGTTAACAACACTAATAAAGCTTCAGCATGCTTTGAGAGGGGAAAAAAAATGAAGATTAGAACAAAGACTGCAACTTGACTTTCTAGTAAAGTCCTTACAGATACATTAGCTTCATTTGGTCTGACAAGTGACAATGGTTTTTTCCATTTTGCAAGCAGTTTTGTTATCCTATTTATTTTATTTTATTTTTTGTAGCTGAGCTGAGTTGAATTTGTTGTATCACTGTGACAGTGAAACACCTAAATTCAGAATATTCTTCTGCTTGAATATCTGATTCAAAGTAGAACCTGACAGTTTTCATTTCCCTAGGTTAGAAGTGGTTAAGTGGATGGCTTCCATCCTAAGGCCACCTGCGTCCTTTAAAAAATAAAAAGTACTTAAAAGCTGTCAGTTGAAAAATTTTCATCTCAGTGTACTTTTGCAGAGCTTTAGTGCAGGAGTAGACTCTGAATCCTGAGTATTTGAGTCTGTTATTTTTTCCAGGAAATAATAAGACATCTATACTAAGGAACTTCTGTCTCTTTCTGGAAGTCACTGGTACGCGTGAGTACTTACACTCACATTTAGATTGAGTTTGCACCATATGCTTCTCCTTTCCCCCTTCCCCAGTGAAGTATCATTTCTGGTTTATCTAGTGGTAAATTTCCTTGGACATTACTGGAAGACTGAAGAAGTATATTATTTCAACAATTTCAAAATCAAAAAAGAAATTGGACCTTCTGTTGTATAAGATAGTGCAACTCCAGATAACTTATCCTTTTGACTGCTTGTACTGGCATTCCAATTTGCATTTTACAGTGTGAATGCATGTACAGTCATACCTCAGTATCCAAGGGGTCTTGGTCTCAGGACCCCTGAGGATACCAAAATCCTCAGATGTTTGAGACCCTTATATAATATGGACTAGTATTTGTACATACCCTACACATATTCTCCCATATATTTAAAATCATCTCTAGGTTATTTATAATACCTAATACAATGAAAATGGTATGTAATTAGCTGTTATGCTGTATTATTTAGGAAATAATGGCAAGAAAAAAATGTTTGTGCATGTTTAGTACATTTCAGTTGTTTGAACCCAAGGATTGTTGTGGTTTGGATCCTGAGGGAGGGCCGACTGCACATGTTCATTTGTTTTGGGAATTGCCCTGTGAGCAAGTCCCTACTGTGTGCTGAGCTCTGTGCTAGGTACCAGAAGGCATGTAAAAAATGAAGAAGGATTTTGTTCTTTTAAAACCTGTTCTTGCTTTTAAAATGAAGTGTTAGAGGTTGATGTTATGAGCAGAGGAGAGGCTGAAGTGAGAAAAAGCCCAGATCAAGTGGGGGTAACTGCTCTCTTTGTATTAATTACACTGGGGTGTTGACCCCACCCAGTCTCCTGCAGGTGGTGTTATAAGTCTTCATGAATGACCAGGACTTAATGAGATTTGGCCAATTTGTGGTGATTGATGGATTGTCCTCCAAATTAAAAGAAAAATAGTGTGAATTTATCAAGTGAGTGACTTGGTAGTTCTTAATTTTTTTGTTTAGAAAACTAGTAGATTGATAAATTATTGAAAATACAGGAATATATAAAGAAAATAAAATTATTTATAACCCAGACCAGATCAAGACATTTAAAGGCATTAAGCAAAGAATAGAAGAAAATAATGGCTTTCACCCATGTTTGTATTTGATAATAAAAATAGTACTAAATTGTACTGTAAATGTAAAGAAATACAACTCTGTTCTGAATTTGCACATGACTAACTCACTGCTTATTGTTTTTAATCATGAAGTTCTTTCAGAAAAAAAAAAATGTTGCCTCTTCCTCCCACAACTTGGAGACAGTCACTGTCCCTGTTTTAGTGTATATGCTTCTAGAGTCTTGTGTATTTAAAAAAAAATTATAATTGTTGTGGTTTGGATCTGGAAGGTCCCCCAAAGGCTCATGTGTTGAAGGCTTGGTCCCCAGTGTAGCAATGTCCAGAGGTGGGGCTTTTGGGAAATGATTTGATTATGAGGGCTAAACCTCACCGATGATGGATTCAGAACTGAATGGACTGTTTAGAGGCAGTGGAAACTCAAGTATGTGAGATCATCCTGTTGTACGTGATCGGCTAGCTGCTCTTTTGTCTCTGGCACCTCCTCCTTCCTGCCCCGCCCTTCACTTCCTGGCTGACATGAGGTACATAGTCTTCTCACTACAGGTTTCCACCACCATGATATTCTGCCTGCCTTAGGCCCAAAGCAATGGAACCAGCTGTTTTTGGACTGAAATATCTTGAAACTATGAGCCAAACTGAATCTTTCCTCCCCTAAGCTGATTTTCTTAGGTATTTTGTCACTGCAAAAGAAAGCTGACTATACAATAATGAAATTTGGGTACTGAACGTGAAGTTTTCTCTCTCTCTCTCTCTTTTTTTTTTTTTTTTTTCCCCACTTAAACCATATCATGATAAATGTGCTTTTCCCATTAAGAAGTCTTCAAAGGCACTTCCAATGTCTCAACCCTGGTTAGAGTTAACCAGCTTCTTAGTGTGTCTAGCTTCATATGCTTAAGTAAGTTTCTGCAAACAGCCTGCTGCATATATTTTTTAACCCATTTCTGATTTTTGTATTAGGTATACGGATCTGATTTGTATGCCTGCCAGCAAAACTGTCATTTGGTACTTTTGACAGTGTACACTGGTATTATTTTAAAAAAGAAATGAAAAGCAAATTTTCTCTTTTCATGGAAAAGGTAGTATTTTGTTTTACTTTATTGGGTTAACAGTAGGATTTTTTTCAATGCAGTAAATGGCCATTTTTCAATTTGTCTGCTCATGTCCATTGAACACTTCTCTTCTATGTTCTCAGAATTTTTGTAAGCATTATTTCTATGTAAAGGATATTAAACCTTTTCTTTATATTTGTGAGAAATATTTTGCCTTTTAATGGCATATTTGATAGAAGATTTAAGTTAATATAGTTAAAATTATCTATAGCTTCTTTTATTTCTTTTCTTTGTGGTGCTGGGGAATGAACCCAGGGCCTTGTATCCTTCCACTGAGCCATACCCCTAATAGCTTCTTCTGAATTTGTTCATCATGTGGAAAGCCCTTCCCCATCTTGAAAACTGATATTCAAATAGGTTTTCTTCCAGGCTCTTTTGTTTAAATTTTTTTTTCTTTTTAACATTTTAGATAGCCTCTGACTAATGTTTTTTGTTTTACACAAGGTATTATTGATTTTCATTTGCCAGATACTTGAAATTATTATATTGTTAAGTTTGGGAGATTAAAGAGAATGGTCTAAAAAGTTCACAAAAAGGATCATCACTCCATGTCCTCTTAATATTCTGAAATCTGTGCATTGGAACAGGTGTGAACCTTTCCAACTGCTCTTTAATGTACAGCCTCTCTTCCTGTTGCCTTCTTTTGTATCCATATCTGTGGGGGTCTGTCGACCATGTCCTGCGAGGATGAGAAAAATGTTAACTGCTGGAGGACAGTGTTGGCCATAAATCAATCAATTACCCATAAACTTATCTACTCAATAAACACACAAGAGCCAATACTCTTTTTAAATGAGAGGGGGTGTGACAGGTCTGGCCATACCAGTTCTGGCCATACCAGTTCTGGCCTCTCACAACATGGAAGCCCAACTCTTTTATTTAGTCACACAGGTAAAGGGACCTGGAAAGGGAGGGGTTTCTTCTGTCATGAACAGGGTGGGATGGAGTAGGGGTAGGGGAGTCAATTTGCTCAAGAAAACTATCACAGAACCAGACAGGGAACCACTCCCACAGTGCCACGTACTCCCTGGCAATCTGGGATAGACCTCCGTTTCTGTTAGTTCCCAGAAGTCAGACCGCCTCTGTGTCATGAGGCTCAACCTTGTCTGAGTCTGCTAGATAAGGATGACTTCCCACACATCTCTTTATTTCTCATCTTCCCTGATTATCATTTGATAATCTAAAATCTTTCCTTTGGTTCCTCCTTTAAGCTAGTATGAAGGTCTTGGTCACAAAGAAGTTAAGTTTGGAAATTTGATTCTATACATAATATGCTCTCCTGACTGAGAGAAATTGATGGCTTTTGTAGACATTAGAAATGTTTCCTATTCGGCTCCATCTATTTTATATGAGATTTTTTAATGGAATGGCTTATGGTTGTTTTTTAAATGATATGAAGACAGAGAGTCAGAAGTGAAAGATTTTTAAACTAGAATGGTGCAGAAAGGAAATCAATTTCTTATTTTGAGATTCATTGATAGTCTTTCCAGGAGTCATTGGTATCTCTGGAGAGTATTTTAGTTCCATTAGCTTCACCCCTCTATAATCTCTATCGGAAAGATAGGAATTTTCAGATGGCATCAGGCCATGCTTCGTTTCTGGTCAGATCACACCATAATGATGCCACTTATTCATCCATAAAAGCTTGTGGAAGTGCACTGAACATCTGCACATAATGCAGCCATTCATGCAAAGAAAGCCGAGGACCCTGTTTATCACAAGGGATCTGCAAGCGCTCTCTTCCTGTTCAGTGAGCCTCAGAAGTTTCAACTGCCCTGGGAGAGAAGTGCCAACAGCCCATTAGCCTGATGAGCCAATCCATAGAAACATGCTCTCTCTGCCCTCCCGGATGCCTGACCTGAGCTGGGGCACAGCCAACATGTGTTGAGTTCTTTTGGAGCCTGAACAGCAGCATCTTCCTCCTCAACCCCACTCCCAAACCACTGCTAAGACATATGGCTTCCTGTGGTAATGTTTACTCTTAAACACATGTTCTGTACAACTGTTAGCTAAAGTAAATTTGATGTTCTTGAAATTACAGCAATTCTTCAAACAGATGTTTATTATAGAAGTACCAGTTCAATGAAAAGCTTAACAGTTACTCCCTGTTTCCAGGCATTGTAAGTTTTCTTTAATTTATCCAGTTAATTTTTATTGAGCAGTTACTGTGTGCTAGGTATTCTGGATAGGATAGTGTATAAGGAAGAAGTTGTTTTATATCCTTCTGCATAATTCAAATACAACAAATTTGGATGAATTCTTTGAGAACTTTTCTTTATTATTTTCCCAAAGTACAACTTGGCTTTTACTTGTTCATAAATTTAATTTAGATCATAGACTGAAGAAAATTCTACAAATATGAGCAGTCTCACTATTGACAGGTGTCCTCACTTTATTTGCCTTTGATTGCCTTCTTATTTCCCTAACAGAAATGTATTTTACTTGTACCCATAACATACTACTTAATCCATGTTGGCTAAAAGAATAGTGATGCTAGGAATAGGGAGAAGTAATGAGACAAATCTAAATACAAGTGTAATATCTTCTACCACTGCCATAACATGCTATCGCACAGGAAGGGGCTTAACATAACATAAAGTCATTGTCTCCGACTCTAGGTCAGTAATCTGAGTGGGTTGGCTGCTTCCTCTGCACTGGGTTGCACAAGGCATAAATTGAGGCATCACCTGGCCTGAATGGTCACCTAAGACTCTGGGAGAGAATTGGCTTCTGAGCACATTCAATTTTTTGGCACAATTCCATTCCTTGTGGTTGTAGAACTGAGGCCCGTGTTTTCTTGCTGGTATAACCAATGACCTCTTAACTCCCTGAAGTCACAGGTGTGCCTTGTCATCTCACCAGCAGTATCGCATTGCTGAGACCTTCACAGGTCACATCTCTTTCACCTCTAGTGCATCTCTGATGCCACACAGAGAAAATTCTCTCAAGAGCTCATGTGATTAGATGGATCCACCTGGATAATGCAAGAAAATCTCCCAATTTTAAGGTCCATAACCTTAATCCTATCTGCAAGGTCCTTTTGCCACGGAATGTCATGTATCCCCAGGTTCCAGGGATTAGGATATGTATGTCTGTGCTGACCCATTTTGCTTTTCACGGCTTTCAAGGCCCTCCTCCTCAGAGCTCTTTCTGACTATTCAAATCCTGACTATTCAAACCCTGTGGGATGGGTCTAACAGTAGCCTGATTTTATAGGGAACTCGGAGAAGGCAAGGTAGCTGCTCAAAGTCCTACAGCTGATAGTGTTGACATTGGATTTGAACTCAGTCTGTCTCCAACCTACTCTTTTATCTGTGAACAAAAGAAAAAAAAAAATATATATATATATATAAAATTATTGACTGATGGAATGCTTGTTCACTGAAAAAAGTTTAGCAGAGCTAAATTTCACTAGAATACTTATGGATTCCCAAATATCTAAGAAAAATGAGAACACATGCATTTGCTTGAATAATGTCTGCTTCAGAAATTTATATTCTAATGTTCTTTGAATTTTTAGGCAAGCCAATTAATTCAACTTAAAATGTTATTATAAATGAATGCCAATGCCTTGTCATTTGTGTATTTGGCATCTCTGTAACCATTCTAGGCTGTAAGTATGTGATGCCAGCATTCTTGGAATTGGAATGCATCTCAGGGATCATCTCTCCTGACTTCTCACCAAATGTAGGTCTCATGACTATGTGGCATTTCTGCCTTTTTTCTCACTACTAGAACACTAACAGCGTCACTGAGTTACTGCTTTGCAAGGTAGCTATTTTTAACCAGTGGATAGTTTTTATATTCATGTCATCTTTCATTAAATAAATATTTTCCTATGCCATTTTTCACTACTGATATTTAATATAAAGCTGAGGGAAAATCCTAAATATATTTTCCCATTTGAAAGGTAAATATGACAAATATAGCCAAGTGTTTTACTAAATACCAATGAATACCATTTAAGAATTCCATTTAACCTTGAGTTCACTGAAGGCAGGGACATCATCTTCTGTGCCCAGCTAAATTGGTATTTGTTGAATGAATGAAGGAATGAATGGATTTAAATTTTCCACATATGCAAGGGTACATGTGCAAAGTTCTTAAAAAATGTCAAATACATTTGGACATTTTGATAGGTTGGATAGGTTGTATTGTTTCATAAATCATTGTAGCATCATGTAAAGATGTAGGAGAAAAGGAAGTACATATTTTTTGCAAGAGCAACCAATTACTGTTGAATAAATTCTGTTAATTAAAATATCAGGGAGGAGCCATTAATGCCATGCCCCATCTTTGTGAAACAAGTGTGCTTCATGACTAAGGAATACTACAGGCTATTCATGTACACTTTAGTTTCTTTGTATATGTATTTCTTTTACTTATATGCTTCAGAGCATGTAATTGTCTAGTCAATATGATTATTCTGAAATGCCAACATTTAAAAGAATATAAACCTTCATATTAAGATAAAAATATGAAAAACACATTTTTTTATGAAGATTCTGCAATGATTTTAGCCAGACGTAAAATTCAAGGGCACTACATTAGTACAAAACCAAATTTGTACAATTGCATTAAATAAAAATAATTTCTTTCTTCTTAGATAGTGGTTGCCCAAGGTCATATTAAATCCTGTCTCAGATGACTATAGGCCATCAGAGATAATGTCCAAATATATGTAAAAAGTGTCCATTTTTATGATATAAGAATTTCTAAACTGGAAGAAAGGGCATAAGAGATAAGAACATAGAGAAGAAACTCAAAATTATTTTGAGAACTTCAAAAAAAATTAGCAGTCATTCATAGAACTCCAAGCATACTATTATTAGATCAGTTTTATAGTATTCCAGTTATGTATGCATTCTCAGAGTTTACTTCACCTCTTTATACTTTCTGTGGCTATGAAGCAAGTCTTTTGCAATATTGTTATCAATATTGTATATAATATCTAGATTCTACTCAGTTATAATTCATTTAGAAGAAGCAGAATCATATGTAAACTGAGAATGGGGCTACTGGCGGAACCTCAGTGTACAATAATTCAGAATGTATGATCTCTAGGTTCTGCCTCAGAATTTCCCTTGCTGTGGTCTAACTGAACCCCTATGTGTGTAGGTTTATGACTGCCTGAAGAGGGGAGGATAACTTTTCCAACAAACCCAGAATAGTGAACAGAAGGTTATTCCTGAGATTCTACAGAGTTAACTCTGTAAGTATCAGATAGCATTGTGGAATGCATAGAACCAGGCACAGGAGATTCTGGTTGCTTCTGGGTCCTGGCTGCCATGGCAACCTACATGGTCTCTGGATGTTTCATCTCTGAGGCCAGGTGAATAAGTCAGGTTTTCCTCCATGTTGTGTTGTCTTGGTTAAAGGAGTAGATAACCGTGTGCCTCTCAGGAGACAGTTCTGGACAAAAGGTAAGAATGTGCTATCCAGGTATTGAGAGAAAAATCATAAAAAAAGTCTAAATCATAACTTTTCTCATCTGTGAAATGGAGATGAACTTACTAGTTCATGCTGGTGTTTTGATTATAGGAGCTAATATATCCAAGGTCTTAAGGTTACATTTCATACCCAATTTTATGTTAATGATTTGCATTCTTTTTCTTTAAGAGAGCACTCAAATTTGTATAATGTTTCGGATTTCGCAGAACTTGGATCTGTCCTGCCTGGAAGACAGAAATGAGAAAGCCAAAGTCAAAAAGAACAGTCACTGCTCAGGAGGGAGATGAGGGAAGAGAAGAGCTTCAGGATTTGTCTTGTTCAGGCCTCTGCATCCTTATTCATAAATAGGGATATTGATGTCTTGGCTACCTTACAGGAATGTTATAGAGCCCAAGTGACAAACGCACATGAAAGCAGCTTACAGATGTAAATCTCCAAGATATTATTACTATTTGATAGTCTTGTATGCTGTCCCTGTGTTTTTTGAATTCTGTAAACAATCTGGATAAATGTGCAAAAGGCCACCTTCAATTTGTTACGTTTTCTCTAAGCTTTTCTTTTTGAAAGTTGATGATTGCACAGAATAATTTAGGTGTCTAGAGAACACTATTTTGCAATTTTTATTTTTGTTCATTTCAAATCCTGAAATTGAGTAATCTCTCTAAATGTTCTTGTAGAAGTAATATCAACCAAAATGCTTGGGCTCCATTTAGCATCCAGAGTTTCTATTTTATCACAGGGAGTTTTAGCAGTAATTGAAAATGCTAAGTTAAACTGTAGATATTTGCTCATTTTCTGAAAGTTAAATCCTTATACAATGTGCTAACCATTGATTTGGAAAATGAAGTTCTAATTTTACTAGATTCTGTTCTATCTCTTAAAATTCAAGTAAACCGAGTTCAAAATTCATTCAACAAAGATTTACTGCAAGTCTGCTGCCTACTGGGGACAGTTCTAGTTGCTGGGCATAGGAAATAAAATATGGCCCTTGATCTTAAGAACCTTACAACCTTGGTTGGAGAAAGATATAAGCATATACAAATTAAGGAACTTGATGGATGTTGGTCATGACAGATACTTATTCACAAGGTGCTAGAAAGGTTATCCCAATTAGACTGCAGGATCGGGGTTTGAGAAGGGTTTCCAGAGGAGGTAATGGAGATGATTTGCCATGTAGAAGACATGGAGACAGAAGAAAGGCATGGACGAGAAGGAACGTGTGTTCAGAGGAATGCAGCTGGTCCTGAGCCACGTGCACCTGCTCACATGCACACAGGTTGAAAGCAGCCCGTCCACAAGAACATCTTCAGTTGCACACTTAGGAACTTGACTCTTCTTCTAGAAATTGGGGGGGCCAGTGAACAGTGTCTTGCCCATTCCCATCAATGGAGCCACTTTTCTCCCAGTCATATAGATTTAAAACCATAATGACTTCTGTATTTTTTTCTTTCCAGTGTTACCCAAACTGTTAAATAACTATACTTTTAATTCATCCTTTATAGTATATCTATCTATTCCCTGTTATTCTTAATCATATTATTTTCTCAATTGTATGTTCGTTGTCCTCATGCTGAGATGGCTGCTGGGTCTTCCTGAATATTCTCCCTCATGCCCTCCCTCCCGCTGTCTTCCCCAGCTGACTCTACCTGTCCCTGGCAAGTTAACCCACTGACACCACACTGGCTGCAGAAACCTTGGCAGCTTTCTATTACATATCCCCCGAATACAGTAAGTATATCTTGACTTGTATTGGAATGCTGCTTTCAGCAATCCAAGCCCACGATCTAGCATCAGCCTATCCTATCACAGCTCCTCTGCTCCATCCACCCCCTGATCCAGCTTGACTGGCTTCTGGTGATCCAGTGATCCTCCAGTTGTACAAGGAAGCTTGCTATTGTCCTCATCCTTAAGAATCACTTCTTCCTCTTAATTTCTCTTGATCATGTTTGCCCATGCATGACATCCATATGTTGAGATCAATATTTAAACTAATTACAAGCTTGATATTTAAAAATGACAGATTCTGGACTATGAGGAGGTTCATTTCAAGTGGTGGAACACATGACTGCCATGATTTACAGGATGTTGGACTTTATGGGCCTTGGGCCTGACCTTATGAAGCAGTTTATTGTTCTTTCCAAAATAGTTCAAGGATGAAAATTTAGTTCATAATTCTGAAAAGAGTAAGGAAAGCTTTTCTGGAGTTTGCTTAGAGGAAGAGAATCTAAAATCAGTGCTAGTGACAGACCAGATTAGACCTAAGCAGATGGTCAGTGACAACTGCAGATGGCAATGGCCTCCATTTAAAAAGTTTGTCTATTGCTGTGGGGAATAACAGTCTTTAATATTTTGCTTTCAGTGCCAAAACTCCCTCTGGAGATTGTTTTCTTTGTGCTTTTCCTCAGAATTTGGCTCTTCTGCTCATGTTTCCTTTCTGTTATTAGAAACTAAAGACTCATATGAAGAATTTCTGATGACAATTATAATTAATTATTGAACATACCACATGGAGAACTTGAAATTCTGACAGCCTTTAGAAATATTTGTTGACCTGACATTTACACACTGCCCTGAATGCCATTTATCTATTTGTACAGTCATTTATCAACCAACAAATCAGGTGAAAGATATATTGGGTTGATTTTGATGTGTAGAATTACTCATTCATCCACAACGTGCCACACAGTGTTGAGACTTGGGGTGCCACAGGAAACAAAATGGACCTGGCTTTCACCTTTAAGGACAGGGAGCAGAGGGATTAAGCAGAGGAATTCGGGATAACCTGACAGAGTTCATATTCTTCTTTGGAAAATTAGACACTAGGTTTGTTTCATAGATGGTTAAATGATAGTGCTTCAAGGACTCGGGAACATGGTGGCATTAGCAATTAGATCCCAGAGTGCTAAGTGGTCGCCTTGTCAAGCTGTCTTCCCATTTTTAACGCTAAAAGAAAGCTAAGTGGAACTGTTTGGAGAAAATAACTATAAAGAAAACAGAAGTCATGGATATGCTTTTCTCCTTTGCTTTTTACACCTCACACTAATGTCATCATGAAATTTTGCTCCAGGGTCACACAAACTAATTAGAGCAAGACAGTGATTTGAATCCTACCAGTCTAATCACTTTTTGTCTGCAGCTCCATAAAACAGTTTAACATCATCTATTCTTTTGTCCTTTGTTGCCACTTTCTGGTATGCTTAAAATTATCCACTCAGTAAAACTACTTTCAAAATGATGACCTTAATTCCTTAGTATAAATTTTATTCTCATATACTTAAAAGATTTTAAGTTCATATTGGTTCAACCATATTTTTAGATTTTTTTCTTAGTTTTATCTTCTACCTCTGCCTCTTTAAGAGTAGATTTTTTGAGTATCAGGCATTTAGCTTTTGAAGGAACTTATTGTCTTATATATATGTATAGGAAATTTGTATGCTAGGTATTATGGTTTAGAAATTGGGTATCTCTTAAAAGCTCCTGTGTGAGACAATGCAAGAAAGTGTAGAGGTGAAATGATTGGTTATTTTAGCTGTAACCTAATCAGTGCATTAATCTGATAGGTAGTGACGACAGGCAGGAAGGGTGTCGCTGGAGGAGGTGGGTCATTGGGGGGCATCCTTTTGGGGTATATATTACGTTTTTGGTGAGTGGAGCTGTCTATTTGCTTCATGGTGTGATGTCCTGAGCTACTTTTCTTCTCCCACTCTTCTGCCTTGATGTCTTACCTCACCTTGGGCCCTGAAGAATGGAGTAGGCCGTCTGTGGACTGAGATCTCTGAAACCATGAGCCCACAAATAAACTTTTCCTCCTGTAAAATTGTTCTTGTCAGGCATTTTGGTCATAGCAGTGAAAGGCTGACTAAAACACGAGGGAAATGATAACCTGGGAATTTATTGACTATTTTAAAGTTGACTCCTGAAGATGATAGAACCCATGTGCATATGGGATAGTGATGTTATTTATTATTTTTTAAAATTAAATTTATCTTTATAGGTAGGAATTGACATAAAAATATTTCTCAACTAAATTGTGTTTTGATGGCACAGAGAGGAAGTTCAGGGTTTTAGTACTAATTCCAGAATCTGAGATGGTAGAATTTCTTGTATGGTCCAAGAAGGTCCCACTCTTCTGGGCCTTAGTAAGAATATAGTTTTGCCAGTTCCAATACATTGTTTTTACAATCTCTTATTAGTTTGTATTATTTTAGAACAGTAATTCTACTTGTTTTTACAATCCATTCATTAGTAAAAAGTGACAATCATTCTTTGACTATTAAGTCACTGCAAGGAATAATTGTTTGTGAAAGCTTTGAATATATTTTTAGAACTAATACACATTCCTGTGGTAAAGACAAACACAGAGAAGAACAAAAGTGGGTTGTGATATTTTAAAAGTGAACATTCATTCTTAATAATCGATTTTACCATTTTGTTAGACCATAATATTGATAAGTAGATGCCAAAAGTGTTGACTTGCTAACATGTTGAAAAGGTAGAAAGTGTGTAGTGGTTCTGTTAGGCTTGATCCACTAATGCTGTATGAAACATGTTATTCTTCAGTGCTTTTATTGTTGCTTTTTGAGTTGCTTTTCCTCCAAGAAATTCAAAATCCTTTTACCAATCCAGTTCACAACAATTCTCTCAAGACCAATGTGTGGTGAGTAGACATTATTGAAGAAAATAATCTCTCACCTCACTGATCCCCAGCTTCATTCCCACCTCAAGATTGACACACACAAACCTTTTTCAACTCACAATAACCCACAGAAAACCAGGAAGTCTGATCTAGACAACTGTCTCTCAACTAGGAAGTTTTGCCCCCAGGAAACAATTGGCAATATCAGGAGATTTTTTGGTTGTTATAACTTGCGGGGATGAATTGTTATTGGAATCTAGTATGTAGAGTCGGTGATGTTGCAAAACATCCAAACAATGCACAGGACTGTCCTATACAATCCAAATGTAATTAGTGCTATGATTGAAAAACCCTCATGTGGAAGCAGAAATTTGGGGTGAATGATAGAGACATGAGATGTACTTATTTATCTCAACTTATTATAGGCCCACCAAAAAAAATGGGGAAAATGATTTGAATTTTCATAATGAATACCTTATGCATATATCACATGATTCTAAAAATATTAATATTTTAATGTTTTGAACAAAAAGCTTAGTAGCAGGTTTGGACCTTTTAAAAGAAAAATATGGAAGGAAAGGTGTTATGGTTTGGATATGAAGTGACCTGCAGTAAGCTCATGTAATAGACAATGCAGAAATATTCAGAGGTGAAAAGATTAGATGGGAGCTATATTCTAATCAGTGGAGTATTTCCATTTGATGGATTAATAATTTTAATGGAATCCTGGATGGTATGCAGGTGGAGAGTGGTAGGAGGAAGCAGGTCTCTGGGACTCTGCCCTTGGGGATTATATCTTATCTCCCTGGCTTATTGCTCTCTCTCTCTCTCTCTGATTCCTGGCTGCCAACTTTCCTTCTGCCCATGATGTTCTACCCCACTGCGGCCCACAGCAACAGAGCCACTAACTATGGACCCAATATCTGAAATTGTAAGCCCAAAATAAACTCTTCCTCCTACTAAGTTGTTCTCATCAGGTATTTTGGTACTGGATAAAAAGCTGACTAACACAAAAGGATTGGGAAAAGGAATTTTTTTATGTCTCAATATCATCAAAATTGACATCCTATCATGTGTGACATTGGTGACTAAGATGGAAAGGAAGAAGCAGCAGAAGGCAAAAGAAAAGGAGGGTGTTATGGGTCAGATGTGGCACCCCCAAAAACTCACGTGCGAGACAATACAAGAACGTTTGGAGGAGAAATGGTTGGTTTATCTCCTTAACCTAACCAGTGAATTAATCCCCTGATAGGGATTAACTGAGTGGTAACTGAAATGGTAGGGTGTGACTAGAGGAGGTGGGAATTGGGGCATGGCTTTGGAGTATATATTTGTATCTTGCCAGTGGAATGAGCTGTTTCCTCTGCCTCACTCTTCCACCATGATGTTCTCCCTCACGTTGAACCACGAGGATGGAGCCTGCTGTCTGTGGACTGAGACCTCTGAAACTGAGCTCTCAAACTTTTCCTCCCCTAAAATTGTTCTGGTTGGGTCTTTTGTCATAGCAGTGAAAAAGTTGACTCAGAGGAAAAAGACAGGAAAGTGTGTAGTTATTTGTTCATTTAACTTTACTTGCGATGTCTTTTGACCTTTTAAATAACCTAGCAATTGTTTTGTTCTTCCTCCTGAATTTGGAGCTATCTCATGAGACAGTTCCTAGGCACAACAAATGGGAGAAAGAAAACAAAATTAAATAAAAGGAAAAGACCCTCTGGATATGTGTGACTCTGAGAGTTTCATGGTGATAGCTGCAGGAAGGATCAGCAAATTGCTACCCTACCCCTCATTTCTGGAGTTCCTTCCTATCAGGAAAACTTGAGCTGAGCTACCTTGCTTTGAGTTGTGATGGTTGGTGTGTGGCCCCAGTGTTATTGCAGGACACTGCTACTTGTGATTTTATTCATACTTGCTAACTTGTTAAATGGCTCCTGGCAAATCACTTAATCTCCCTGAGTTGAGAATATCTTCTCGTTGTTTTCTGTAATTCAGTGAGAATTGTGAGATGTAAGAAGAGCTCTGAATTCAGAGCTATGTGCCATTTTATTGGTGTCATTGCTGAACATCATCATTCATTAGTAACATGTTCAACCATCAAAATGGAAATGAGGGCTACTGTTACAAACTGTTAAGCACTCTGCTTAGATACAAACTCTTTTACATTATCCACAGCAGTGCCTGCAAGTTTTGTAAGCAACATCTTTTGCCACTACTAGCCTTCTCGTGGTGGTTACTTGGAATTTGGATAGATGTGCTTCCCCCTCCCCCTTTTGAGCAATTTGTTCATTATTACAGCAGTAATCATGAAAATAGGTCAGGGCCCTCTTGGAGTTGAGTTCTTAGACTCCCACCCCCCAGAGAACAGCACTTAAATATTAATAGCATCACTGGGAAAACACGGCAGCTATTTCCCTATTTTCTGTAGCTCAATGAAGAGTTGTTCAGTATGGACCCCAGTGCACCCGCTTCATGAATGGACGTGATTGTAAGGAAACCATCTCCTACTAAGGCAAGACGTGACACTGGGAACAAAGGCTGATTTTTAGCCTGATGTGATGAGCTCACTCCAGTGCCCATGTGGGGACTTTGAAGCTTATCCAGGTGCCAGCTTTCTGTATATATGACATTCTTGGGGAAGTTTTGGAGACTGGGCTTTGGGCCTTTAAACATTGATCTGCAGTGTGTGAATTACAAGGTCAGATGGGGTGAGATGTCATAATTTATGTTTAGCCTAAATCTCTCCCAGAGGAGACATATTTCTTTTACTCTGAGTAAAGGGAAACTACAATATTTTCAATTCAGTCAAATCGATAAGAACTTTAAAAAAGTATATTTATATAATTATTTTCTGGGTGATTATGTCTGTAATAAGAAAGCACATTTCACCTTTTTAGTACCTATTTGCATCTTTTGTGAAGTGATGCTAAAGCTGAGAAGAAATACAACCAGGAAACCAGGCTAGCATAGCCATTGAAATAGGAAATCCTCATGGAATCAAGTTTTGATTTATGAGATGTCTTAAAACCACTTGGAGTGCTGTTTTTTCTCATTGAATTGGCTGATTCGATGGTTTTATTGTCCTCCAGTCATAGCATATTATGTTGACTCTGTGGAAAAATCCATCTAACTCTTTGTGGATCATAGTGAAATTGAATGGCATTAGTTTACTTTTTCACTTACATAGAGAATTTCCAGTGACATTATATATATTGGGTGCACAAATAATTAGGCACCTACTATATGCCTCACATTCAGCAATTCAGAATATGAGTAGTGATTTGCAGTATAGACTGAGGACAACATTACAGGAAAATTCAAGTCTAGGTACGGGAAAAAGAAGAGTTTGAGTTAGACTTGGGTCTTTTTGAGTACTAGGGATTGAACAGAGAGGCACTTCATGACTTGGCTACATCCCCAAGCTTCCCTACCCCATTTTAAAATTTTGAGATAGGGTCTCCCTGAGTTGCCCAGACTGGGGGCCGTGGATGTAGCTCAGTGGTAAAGCATTTGCCTAGCATGTGCAAGACACTGAGTTTAATCCCCAGCACCTCAACAAAACAAAACCTCCATAACCTAAGTTGCCTAGGCTATCATCAAACTTGTGATCTGCCTGCCTCAGCCTCCTGAGAACTGGGATTACATTCATGCGCCACTGTACCTGGCTAGACTTGGGTTTGAATCAATGTTTATTAACTAAGTTGTCTTAGGTAAGTTCCTTGACCTAAGTTCATTTTCCTCACTTGTGAAACGGGGATAATAAAATGTACCTTGAAGGCACTGGATCAAAATAACAAGATGTCAAATATAAAACACCTAGCAAGTGTGGTCCAGGGGCACATGTCTCTAATCCCAGCAACTCAGGAGACTGAGGCAGGAGGATTGTAGTTTGAGGCAAGCCTCAGCAATTTAGCAAGGACCTACGCAGTTTAGCAAGACCCTGTATCATAATTAAAAAATAAAAAATAGGACTGGGGATGTAGCTCAGTGGTAGAGCACAGCTGGGTTCAATCCCCAGTACCAAACAACAATACCAGCACCATCCAGCTGAAGTGAGCCACTCAGTTCCTGTGACCCACCACTCTGAAGATGCCAAAGGTATGCAGTGTGAGGGGCTCTCAGGATACAGAAAAGGTTGTCCTCGTCATGGTTGAAGTAGTTCAAGAGAAATTCTTCCTGAAAATTAAGTTGACCTCTTAATGGCCTATGAGAAATGGTGGATCTTCATTGGACAAGGGTGCTAGGATGCATTAAACACAGGAACAAATGGTAAACACAAAAACCATATGCTGGGGACAAATTGTGGTGTTCAGATTTTCAAATGCAGACACTTACCACTTCTTAGGTATTCCCCTTAAAACTAAGTTGTAATCAGGCATTTTCTTGGGGTGGAGGTGGTCATGACAGGAGGCAACTTTAGACTGGTGGGCTGTGGAGACTCTGGGAGCAGTCATAGGTGAACAGCTGAAAGAGCACTGTGTCTCCTCCTTAAGGAGAATCAGACACCATATCTGAAGGAAGCTGAGGCGATATGGATACGTGTCACAGAGCAACTGGGCAGAGTCACAGACTAAATAGAAGTGGACCATGAGCAAGGTAGAAGGCTGGCCAGGTGTATGACGATTAGGTAGATCAAGCCAGCTTAAGGAGCCAATGGCCAGGTGGACACCTGCCTAGGAAGCCTGCTCTGAAATGGAGGCCTCTGTGTCCTGCTCAATCCCCAGGTTTTTGTTCTCTTCTCTCCTCCACTTTCCTTCTCCCTACTTCTTTTCACCCATTCTAAAAATAACTATTCTCGAGTCATTTTCCTAAATTCAAGTGTTTTCTTCGTATCTTATCTCAACGTTTGAGGACTGACCTACATGAAAAGTCTTGGTTTTCTAACAAGAAATACGACATGCCTCTAAATTATTTTAAGACACTTTCCCACCTCCATGCCCCGCCCCATACTTCTCTACTGGACAAAACTTGTTAAGGAAAAGGGTTCTACTAGTATATTCCTATATTTGGCAATTCTTCAGAATTAGCCGATGCTTTTCATGTGAACAGCTAAGAAACCCAGTTATTTGCTAAATAAATCTGTATATTACCATTTTGGAAGAGAATTAACAAAATTTCTTCAGATGATTTTAAAAAAGAAAAGCACCTATCAGGTATAAATGGTCACACCAGCTTTTCGAGGGAGATTGATTTTGAAAACATGCTTCTTTTACCCCGTTTTCCTGCTCCACAAGTTCTGCTTCTCATGAATGTAGCCTTCTCCTGGCTGTTGTCCATCCACATCTTGGTTTTGGAATCAGTTCGCTGTATTTTGTGGGTGTCCTTCTCTAACCGGAACTTAGTTTCTCTGATGGAATGTTTTTAAGTCAGCCTCGGGGCATCAGGCTGTACCCAAAGTGGGTGTCTAGCCCCTTGTCTTGAGTGGTGTAACAGGCAACTCAATTCGAATATTTGTATGTGTGTGTATTTCAGCCTTTAAAAAAGGCTAAGAAAGTAGAATTCTATAAGCACTGAATACATTTTACAGTATTATTTTGTCCAACCTAGTTCATCAGCAAGGGTGGAAAGGAAAGGAGCACAATTTGCATTCTATTCAAGTTGAAGAGAATTCATTTCTTAAATCAATATTTTAAGGCTGAACTGCAAATATTCTTTGTTCGAGAACTTCTATTTTTATAGAATGACTCTGATTCCAAGCTATTGTGTGAAAATGATGCTATGGAATCAGGGCCTGTACCATATCTGGTAGTTAATATTTGCTTAATGCTTGAATTAATCAGCAGCAGATTCCTTGCTGGTGTCCTGGGTTCTTTTCATTCAAGAATTTCTTTTAAGACTCATGGCAGTACTTTTGAGGTTAAAAGTCATGACTTTTAATGATTATTTTCAAAAGAAGAAACTCCAAGTCATCTTTTCTCTTCAGCTTAACTCCCTCTATTTTTATCCTCCCCCTAAACCCCAATTCCTCCTGTGGTAAAACTGTAGGGTTGCTTTCCTTTAACATGTATGTGGCTTAACATAGCCAAGTTGCAGCCTATATGGGCTGACCAGAAGAATAGTGTCTGCAGAATATCATCTTTCCCTCCCTGAAATATTTCTGGAAAAGAGAGTTGATCTAAGAACCAATCTATGAAGGAAAAGAGGCCCAATATTTTGAATTAACTCTAGAACCCATGTAAACCTATAGAGTTCTGAATGTCTCCCCAAAGTGGGCACAGATTGCATCTACTGTCTACATGAGGACTGATTCGTAGGACCCTCCCTGAGCCTGGAGACAAAATGCAAGCCGAGTGTGATCTGGGGTGTGGGAATGTTACTGACTCCATGGGTTCTTGTGTTGTCAAAAGAATCAGACAAAGGTACACTGACACAGGATTAAGGCTTTTTATTCTCATGCTGAAAATAAGGGAGGTAGCACGTGGGGGTTAAGAATTCCAGGCTGACTTAAACAAAGGAAAGAGGTACATAGCTTTTATGGCATCTACTGGGTAGGCAGGACCCCAAGTCTCTTGATGTCCATCACATGTAGAGGTGGAGTTGGGGCTGTGTTCACCCTTTTCTTCATCATGCCTCTTTGTGTGATGCAAGTCTTGTTACTAAGTGCATGATTTTTACTGTTACTATAGGTAACTATGTCACTTGCTTAGGGGGTGCTTCAGTTCATGTAAGTTAGAAATAAAACACAGCTGAGAGAGAGTGTCAGTAAGAATTATTGATAGCATTAACTCATTTTGCAAAGTAGCTGCCCCTTAGAGTAGCAAGGAAAGGTAGTTACCCAATAGGCACATCTAATAAATCCGTAGGCTATATTGCAATTTCTTCTTGTGCCTGCACCATTTTGAACATGGTAAAAAATGTGCCTAAAATTATGTTAGGTTCCTGCTTCTGGGTCTTTTAACATGTAAATGAATTTAAATAAGGGCCTCTATTACTTCTGGGCAAGCAGTTGTGGTCAGATCAGCCTGCAAGATGAGATCCTCTCCTGTTTTTGTCTTGAATAATGGATGTAGTTGGGAAGGTCTGTTTGCCATTTATCTTGAGCATAGAGCATACAGTCCTTTTCTTTGAGTAATCACCAATTTCAGTTTAAACCTATACTCCTGCTTCAACTGTAGGTTACTTTAGTTCCTAGTATGCATGTGTTTATCCCTTGCTGCCTGGAATTTGCCCCCTATCTGGAAAAGTTGCTAATCAAGTTTTGGAACAGGACAGAGCACTGCCCTACCTTGGTGGCTTTGGTGCTTTGGTTTTAATGACTCTTTTTTTTTTTTTTTTTTTAATGGTACTAGGGAGTGAATGCAGGGGCGCTTTACCACTGAGCCACATCCCCAGACCCCTTTTTAAAAATTTTAATATTTTATTTAGAGACAGGGTCTTGGTGAGTTGCTTAGGGACTCACTAAGTAGCTCAGGCTGGCTTTGAACTCATGATTCTCCTGCCTCAGCCTCGCAAGGTGCTGAGATTACAGGCATGCATTACAGTGCCCAGCTTGCTTTGGTTTCTTGGTATCTCTGCTGACTACATCGTTTCTGAAGGCTGAGTTTACCTCTCAGCCTCCCATCTTCAGGTCTAAGTCAGCCTTAAGACTAGTCCATTGTTTTAACCCCCAATTTTCTGGTATGTCTGTTAACCCCATAAAAGTGGGGGCTAACTTAGCATCTCAGGAATAAGGGGCAAGCAAATCCATACTAGATTAGGTGACCTTGTATTGGTATAAAATTTCCCAAACAAGGAACACTGTGCTCCTTTGTCCTTTTTGTCACTTTGCAGAGTCCCAGGCAAGCCAAGATTGGAATGTGGCTTCTCATTAGGAACCCCTGAGCAATGCTTAGTATTGGCTGGGTTGTCAACTAATAAAGTTCCCTGGAATTCACAGCGGGATCATCTGCTCTTGGCCACCTTCTTCAGTTTCTGCCAACTATGATATTTAGTGGGTAGCAAAAGCTCAACTTCAAGTAGAGAGCGCTCTTCTAAATAATAGCAACTTGGCAACTGCATGAGCTCGTACTAATTATGTTTCTGTCATTCATCTGTGGTAGATCTTTTGTAGCTCTTGTATAAAATAGCTCCAGGGTATTATTTCTGCATACTTATGTAAGCTCTACTCATTAAATAAAGTGCTCCCAGTTAAGTTCCCTTTTAATTTTGTTTTCTAAGATCATCATAATAAGAGAGGGACCAGTGAGCCCTTTTTGTACAATAGTTAATGGCAAGTTGATACAAGATCAAATTTTTAAAAATGCATAAAGAAGTTAATGGGACTTATCATTATTTTATACTTCACTTTTAAAGTCCTCCAGCATTAGTCCAAAGTGGCACAGTAATAGTTCGTATGTTGCCTCATAAGTAGTCATTATCAGAATCTGGCTTATTTAAGTGGAAGAAGTATTAGATTTGCAATCAAAGGAAAAAAACTTTTTCTCTAGAACTTAATGACTGAGTAAGTCCTTCATTTTCTCTGAACATCTCTCTTATCATTTGAAAAATGGCTGTAATAATTCCTACCTCAGTTATTTGGAAGTTAAATGATTCCTTTACATAAATCCAAGGAACTTTATATATTGGCAAATTATAACTCTTTTTCATTGTTATTGTTATGAATGCCAAATTGTTTCAGATAGGGATGTTTTAAACATACCTTTCTATGTCAGTTAAGAGTTTAGATTTAAGGTCTAGATGTAAGACTTTATAGGAACCTTCCAATATTTAATGATAATGAGAAATATTATGTAGGAAAATCTCATCCCCAAATTTTCATGCTGTACTGCTGACCCTATGGAGCTAGCTGATATTGTGTGGCTAATGGGACCAGCAGCTATGTTTTCCAGATTTGTATTATTGGACAGCACTGTACGCATCCTGGATTGACTGGTTTTTATAGACCCTTTCTCAACTTGAGAGCTTTGAGGACATTCCCAGTGTCTTGACAGAGAATTGCAATTTGTTTTGTGACAGTAGTATTTGATGGGATTGTCACATAGACATAGACTTAGAAACATTTAAAAGTATTTCAGCACTTGAAGTAGAATAGGTCAATTCAAATAAGATTGATGGAGTTGGTATCTCCATATATCTTTTACCCAGAAAAACAATAGTTTTAAATTTTTGCATGTATAAATTTATAGCATAGTTTCCATAATGTTAACCTAAGTTTTGCTACTTATCAGCACTGGATTTGAGTAAGGTTTAGATACTAGAATAAATAGATTGAAATAAAGTATATTTGTATTGTTTGAACTTCTTAATATGTCTTTTTATCCATAGAAACATTACATACACATATATTTTATCAAAGTAAATAGTTTGACTTGATATTTTCAGAACCAAAGAATGTCTGTGTGTAGTCATCTGAATGTATCTTTTCCATTATCGTGACTAAAGAATAACAAGATATCAAGATAGAAATGGGTAGTTGTAGCAAGTTACATGATTTTTTCTGTATAGATGTGTTTTGTTGGCATCATCAGAAAATAATGAGGACCCACTATGTGAGGAAATAGTCTTATGGACATATTAAGGATTTTAAAGGGAAGAAAGAAACTTTTAAAATTTTCACACTGTTTTAGTTTTTAGGCACAACCTTTATATGCATATTTCTAGTAGTTCCATAGTCCCTATGTCACTGTATGTAATGTATAGAATAGTATATCATCCTAAGCAACCCAAACCTCATCATTTTCACTTCACTTCTGATTGAACCCTCTGGGCAATGCTAGTGGGAAAAATGTAGGTCTATTTTTATGTAGAAGTATGTCTTTGGTGATATTATACGATTAAGTTGCTATTTGTCTTCAGAAAAAGTCATTTTAACAAAATGTTCACCCTATTTGTGTTATACCATCTATCACATTGGAACTAATTCAACATTTTTTCCCCCTGGTGAGGATTGTTTTGAAGGGTGATAGACAAATGCCACAGTATTGAAACAATATCAGAGGCTGGTCCCTGGTACATTTGAAGATTCAATGAAAACAGACAGTTCTTCCTCTTTGTGACTATAAATGGGCCTTTATAGTATCTTCATTTCTATTTCCTTTCTCAGACATTATTAGAGCATATTATGCCCTACTTATTATTTAAAATTAAAACTGAACAACTTCATCCTATAGGTTGCACAAACTGTGGTATCCACATAGAACCAACTAGTTTGCATGTTTGACTGCTAATTATGTGCCAAATGTTGTAACGCTACCTGAGCAAAATATGGGATTGTCCCTGCCCTCAAAAAGTGTACAGGTGATTGGAAGGTAAAGGAAAATGATCACAGAAGAAATAGTCGGAATGCAAGTGTTTGACCAGGGTCAAGCCCAGGAAGAAAGGGCTTGATTTGGATTAAGTTTTGGAAGAATAACTGAATCTTTGAATGCTACAACTGATAAGTTCAATCCCTTTAGAATACGTATGCAGAAACTGGTCATTCATGGCCAAACATCTGCCTGGGGAAGAATGAGGATTAGCATCATGTCTGTAATTTAGGATCCAGGAAGTTGAAGGTGGGACTTGAGTTGGTTTTGGTTTTGGGTACCGGAGATTGGACTTGGGGGCACTTGACCACTGAGCCACATCCCCAGCCTTTGTATTTTATTTAGAGACAGGGTCTCACTGAGTTGCTTAGTGCCATGCTTTTCTTGAGTCTGGCTATGAACTCGTGATCCTCATGCCTCAACCTCCTGAGCTGCTGGGGTTTACGGGTATGTGCTACGGTGCCTCGCTTTGAGTTGGTTTAAGATGGATGGATTAGTAGAGAGCAAAACTCAGATGAAGGAGGGTTTGTGGTTATAAGGGCAGGAGGATACATTTGAGACTTTCTGTGTAACTGAGGAAATTGAACTGTTGTGGTAAAGAGGGTATATACAAAAGAATATTGGGACATAAGTTTAGATACTTGGAAAGGAATCATGAAGGAAGGCCTGGCAAATGAAATAGAATGTATTAACTTGATGAAGCAGGAAATTATAGACATTTTTGGTAAGGAGAAATAAAAGGAAGTTTGTTAAGATTAATCTGGTGCTATATCTAAAATGTTTGGAGGGCATATAAAGAGGGCCTAGAACTAAGACCGCAGCCAAGGGCTTGCTGTTGTAATTAAGCCAGGGACCTAGACTTGGAGAAGGGGATAGTATTGGGATTGAGGTGAAAGAACAAGTCAGAGATATTTTGAAATAGTGATCAGATTTTAGAGGAATTCTAAAATATGAATACTAAAGTGTCAAAGATAATTCATATTGTCCTGGTCTGGGGCAGATGGAACACTGAAATGAGAGAACCATTTTGGGAGTTGGTAGACAAGTAAAACCTTTCATCTAGTACTTTGGTTATGCATGGAGGAATTTCTCCAGGAACCAGTACAGAGCATCCCAAATGATGTCAGTAACCTGCATGCCCTGTGTCCTGCATTGGGAAAAAAGGGATTGTATCACAGATCTGTCTTTGGACCTGAAAAAGTGTTATCACATTGAACAGCTACAGGATAGCAGAGCTCATGACTTGTGGTGTTATGATGGAGCATGAAGGTCTCTGTGATTATACTGTGCTTACTAAGGATGGGTCGTCTCTGGGATAACTTCATACGGAGATCATGCTTCCATGTATGCCATGGAAATCTGCATACACAGTTATCTATTGTGGCTCAACAAACCTTCCCAAAGCATAATGGCTTAAAACAACAATGCTCTTATTTGTACATGATTTTTGTGTCAGTGATTTGAGCTCAGATTAGCTGAGCAGTTCTTCTGTTGGTCCTACCTGGATCACTCATCTGGCTGCAGTCATTTGGTGCCTTATCTATGGTACATAATCTAAGATTGTCTCCCAGATCTAGACTTTGGTACTGACTGTCATCTGGACCTTTCTTTTCAGGTAAGTGAGAGAGACACAGAGAGACAGAGGCGGACAAGGACTGAGACAGAGAGAAAGAGAAAGACCCAGGGAGCAGTAAGCAAAGAAGCAGAGACAGACAGAAGGAGGAAAAGAGAATTTTTGCCTGATCTCTGTAGTCCTGAACTTAGAACTGCCCTCACCTAGTGTCACACTGCCATATCTTGCTGGTCAGAGCAGTGAACAAATGTGAGCAGACACATGTAACTATAAGATGGTAGTGCTTAGAAATTCTATGCAGAGAAGGGGGTCAAGGTTGACTAGCAAGATTCTGGTTTGGACAAGTGGGGAAGAAGTTATTACATTCATTAACACCAGGAAACTGGTAAAATAGCTATTGTTGGGAAAGGAGATGATGGAAAACTGGAACCGGGAGTTTATGTGTTAGAGAATGGGAATCATGAAAGTAGGTGACTCAATCCTGCAGGTTTGAGCAAATTTTTTCCAGTCATTTTCAGTCATCCTTATATAGACATAGAGTGCAATGAATATATGCTAACATTTAGTAGATGCTCATTGATCTTTGCTCAATGTAGGAATGAAAAGTTTAGGTGGAGATTTCTGAAGGTCAAAATGATATCTTAAGAGACAGTGAACAGGACTGGCTACATAATTTGCTGGGAACAATTCAAAATAACACTTCTGAGCCCCTTGTTTTGAAAGAGTTCAAGATGGTGACAACAAAACTCGAAGTCAGGCTCAGAGCCCTTCTGAGTGTGTGGTCCTGGGCAACTGTGTCCATCTTATGCCCATAAAGCTGACTTAGCAATGCAGAAATCATTTGAAGACTCAGCAGAATACAATCACTGAGCGAAATTTTGGATATTTTTCTTGGAACATCTTTTTCCTTCTTTTGCCTCCTTTGTCATACATATAAATAACTAAGGTAATAAAAATGATGGATGCTGTAGAAGTCACAGGCATGGAAGGGGTTTGGTGGCATGATATATTGAAGGGCTGACCCTCACTATTCATCTGTGCCTATTTAAATGGAAAAGCTGATGTCTCTGGCCTCAAATCCTATATCATGGTGTCTGCTCCATGACAGCCATGGGGAGTTCCCAGGCAATATTAATATTAAGGTTATCATCTTAAACGCACTATTCCTAAAATCATCTATTTTCTTACAAACATGAAGCTTTCTTCATATTTTCCTTTTCATTTGAATCTGACTTCTTTGTGTTGTGGAAAAGGAAGCTGCTCTTAAACCTATTGAAGACTTATTGCCAGAGTAAAAAAAAAAAAAAAAAACAGGAAACAAATTTTGAAATCATTTAGGTCTATTGGTCTACTGGTCCCATGGAGTCGTATTTCTGCAGCACAGTTTCTATTGCAGAGATGAAAACTCCCATCCCTGTTTCCATTAATTGCAAAAAGTTTACCCATGGGAGTCTGTGGGGTTCACTGGGGAATCAACCTCAATGGTA
This sequence comes from Sciurus carolinensis, assembly GCF_902686445.1. NCBI lineage: Eukaryota > Metazoa > Chordata > Mammalia > Rodentia > Sciuridae > Sciurus > Sciurus carolinensis. Next base: position 46,207,525 of record NC_062219.1, on the reverse strand, counting down.
CTTACTATACTCAGACTTTAGAGTTTATAACTGGAACAAATTGAGAGAGAAGTGATTATGAATTATCATTATGATTATAAATATATTAAAATATATATATTTATGATACATAAATAGATGATATATAATGTTTATATAAAATATATAAACAAAATTTATTCTAAAAAGCTCATATTTATATATAAAATATATAAAACTTATGCAAAGAAGCTCATTGAGATCAAAGGAAAACATAATTTTAACAATGAAAGATAACTAATATCTCAGAGCGTCAAATTTCTTCTAATTTATTTTGGAAGGAATGTTGTGAGAATTAAGAACGTAAAAGACTTTTTTCCCCAAAATAATAAAATACAGCATCTCTTATTGGAAGGGGGGGAAGGATAAGAGAAAAGGTCATCATTTCAGCTCATCAGTTGTATTTTGTTTTAGGTGAAGCTGAGTAGAGAAAGTCATACATTTTTTTTTTTCAATGGCTTTCAGTGATTTCTTGTGAACATAAGGCAAGGAAATTGCATGCAATAGTGAAGCAGTTATTTAAAACTGTACACTAAAACTGATAATCTTAGAACAAATCTTGAAAATACTAAGTTTACTTATAATTAGAAACTTTATCCTAACTCTTACCCTGGACTAATCTATGTCCAGGAATATGTTACCTTATACAGGGAGTCTCATGATAAACATAAATCTTTATTGCTTAGAAAAATTTTGTACTTAAGTATAATGTTGTTATATTTAAAATTTGTGTATTTTTAAATAAAAATTTTTAGATAGTTTTGTATAAAAATTACAAAGATAGGGTTAGGGGTATTACTCAATGTTAGAATGCTTACCTAGCATGCTCAAGGCCCTGGGTTAGATTCCCAGTGCAGGCAGGCAGACACACACACACACACACACACACACACACACGCATGCACACGTACACATGCACAGAAATTACAGTGATAGCACCAAATTTATACTTCCCACCCAGGGAACCTATTGTTAACAGCCTACCTGAGTATGTTATAATTAATGAACCAATAATAACATTATTATTAAACTCCACACCTTATTCATATTTTCTTGGTTTCCCTGATGCCCTTTTCTATTCCAGAGTCCTGTGTAAGATAGCACATTACATCTAGCTGTCATAGTTTCCTAGGCTCCTTTTGGTTGTGACTTACTTGTTTTTGATGATCTTGACACTTTTGAGAAGCATTAATCAGGTATTTTGTAGACAGTCTCTTAATGAGATTTGTGTAATTGTTTTCCTCAGGATTAGACTGGGTTTGTGTTTAGGGGAGTAAAAATACCCTTCTTGTCCCATTTTACCAAGGGGATATTCTGTCAACATGTGTAATCATCCCTGCTCTTATAACCTTATTGCCTGTTTGAGGTAGTGTTTTTTAGGTTTCTTGAAACTCATTCCCTGTTATTTCTATTCTGTACTCTTTGGAAGGAAGTCACTATGCAGAGTCTACAACTGAGTAGGGAGTGATGCTCTACCCTTGAGGGTGGTGCATATATAAAAATTATTTGGAATTCCTCTACATGAGAGATACTCCTGTTCTCCCCCTTGATTCAGTCATATATTTGTGTCAGTATGGACTTGTGAATATATTTTTTAAAAGATTTTTTTTTGGTTATATACCCATACTACTTCATTTATTCTGTTGTTCAAAGTGTTTCAGCTTTGGTCTTTGAGAACTCTTTCTGTTGAATTGGTCTATATTTAACCTGATAGCTTTGGGACAAATATGATATAACTTCTAAAAGACACCAGTCTACAGCTTATACTTTAGCGTACACCTTCAAACAAAATGCAGCAAAATTTTCAAATGGACCAATTTTGTGTGATTGTACCAAATATAGTCTAAATTGATTATTTAGAAACATTGAACATGTGTTCATTGGGCACCTGTGACTTCAGGGCACACTCTTGGGTGCTATGGTAGGTTTGAGGAAGACTCAGCATCTCCAGTCCCTTTCAGCCTACAGGTCAGTAGGCTAAGGCATTATCCATATGCCTGTAGTACAGAAAGGAGGAATCAGGAGATGCCAGTAAAGGGCTGTGGAAGTTCAGGAAAGGCCTGAGTCTTGGGGATGTTTGAAAGGATCCTAAACCTTTTGGCATATGAATTAGCCCTAGAGGACAGAAAGGACTGAAATACAGTGAGTTGCGGAAGATGGCATGATCCGTAACAGAACAGTAGACAGGAGCAGGGGTAGAAATGAAGGCCACTATGGAGACAGGCGAGTGGGTAAGTGTGAGGGGAACTACTGGTTTCTTTGGGTGTGGATTTCTAGATAGTGTATTTAGTTTAAGTGGGTAGCTATACTTTTAAGATCAAGCTAAATTTTAGCTTGTGATGTTTAATGGGGAAAAGTCATTCTGACTTCAGAGTGTGTCAATAAGAATACTGGCAATCACTCTCCTTTTTATTTTTTTAAAACTCTTATTTTGAAAACTTTCTCCTGGATTTACCTTTTGGTGGCATTTTTCCACATTTACTATACGTCCCTCACCAAACATACATACATCTTTTTTTCTTGCAAAATGAGTAAGTTGCAGATATTGTGACCCTTTATTCCTAAATACTCTTAAATTTACCTTGTAAGAATTATATTTTATTCACCCCAAGGAATTACTAAATGCAAGAAATTTAACATTAATACTATCTACAATAAAGTTCACATTCACATTTTAATCAATTATCCCAATCCAGGGTGGCATTTAGTGACCACAGAAATGTAGTCTTTTTAAATCAGGAGACAATGTGAGATTTGAAGAATAAGGACCAGTTGTTACTTGGAATAGAATATTCTTCAATTTCAATTTTTCTGATCCAAGCATACTTTTTAAATATATGCCTAAAAGCACATGACTGTTGCAAAATTCATAATAGATATATACCAGAAGAAAGCTACACATTAAGTTTGGGGACTGATCAGTTCAAGTGAATCCTCACGTTGGTGTCAGTTTTGCTTACAAGGACTTGCTGTTTTCACATGTTATTTGTTTTTCTAATTGTTTCAGGAAATCTTCAAATAAAATCACATGTAACTTTCTTGACTAACTTTTCAAGTCATTTCTAAAGCCTTTCTCCTAAACTCTTGCTTTCTCTTTCCTAATTGTTAAAGTAAGTTTACTTTTCTCAAATCACATTTGTTGAAGTATATATACAGTAAAATTCACCATTTTTAGGTGGTAACTTCAATGAGTTTTGGCAAATACACTCAGTTGTGTAAGTAGTGTATTGTTATCATTCCAGTAAGCTTTCTGGTCCATGTTGTAGTTAATGCCCTTGGCAATCACTGATCTGATTTGTGACTTTGCCTTTTCCTGAGTGTCATACAAATACAGTATGGCATATAGCCTTTTGTATCTGGCTGTTGCTACTTCTTTCTTCTTCCTTCTTGTCCTTCTCCTCAGAAATTCATCCTTATTGATGCATACATCATTAATTCATTCTTTTTTTTTTTTTCACTGAAATTTCTCCTTTTCTAACAACGATTTTTCAACATTCACTATTTGATAGACATTTAAATTTTTCTGGCTTTTAGCAATACTTTTTAGAATTTCAGCCCTCTTTTTTTTCTGGTACTATTTAATATGGAGCAAAGTTATTTAAAAATTAAGTGTTTTAAATTCCAAGACTTCATACGCAAACACAAAATCCAAAATATGTCTGAATTTTTTATTGTCTTATATGAATTGGCCTGCTCCATTTTGTAAATGTGCATAATAGAGAGTTGACTGTGCTACAAACACTGGGAGACAAACTTCTTAAGAGAAAAGTTTGTTTCTCCTGTCCCCTATAGTCTTTTCTCTTCTTCCTCACTGTAATCAACAACAGTGAGACTTTCTCTGTAATATATTTATGGATTTTCATCCTCAGCCTTTTTCAAAAGACCCTCTCTGGAGGGGGTCTAGCAAGATCAGGAAAATAAGTATGGAGGGATAATGGGGGCTATATGAAAAACTAGAGAAATCAAATAGTTAAAAGAGAGGAGTAAGCAGGTAAGTGGAGAAGTAAAGTTTAGACTTGCAATCTGACTTGAACATACAGGACAAATTAGGGAGTTGAGTGACTGCTTCAGAGCTACCATACAGAGGCTAGGGTAGGTGGTGTTGATCCATGTAGTCCACAGTTGGAAGAAAGAAAGACTAAGGGATGGAGAGGGGCATATGGAACAAAAGAACCATTGAGAGAATGTGAAACAGGTGAAATAACACTGAATGATGAGGATGGGAGGAAGTAGAGGAAGATGATCAGATATTAAAAAGAATTCCAACATTTCAAGTTGTGGACAGAAAAATGGAATGACCGGTAGCAGACACAAAAGAGTTTCTGCTGAAATTCAGTTGAAGATAATGAAGACAGTAGTACTTAAAACAAGTACTTTTCAAAACAAGTTCTTTTTCAAAAGATGACAATTAGTCCTAAATTATTCTTTGGAAATATAATTTTGGGCTTGAGTTAGTCCTGGAACTCATTATAGAAGTGAAAATTAATATGGGACTAATATCTCCAAGGACAGGAAAATGAAAGAATAAAAGGATGTATCTTTTGATGGTTCATCTAGTTAAAAATAAAAAGGCAGACAAGAAACAATTGAAGGAAACCAAGATTGTCCAGAAAAGAGCAGAGGGAACAGAAGGGTAGCATATATACAAATGGAGAAGCTTGTGCTCCTCTAGATGTACAGGACAGAAATCAGATAGTGTAAGGATCCCAAGAAGACACTTTGTTTAGAAGAAATGTCCTTGGTGACCTTAAACAGTGAAGGAGGACAGTTGCATGAGAAGGGAAACAAGGAGACAATCTCTGTCAGTTTTCCAATTTGTATGTTCTGACAGCAGTTAGTAAGTGCTAAAAGATTAAAAATTCTTTTACAAAACTGTAACAAACACTTTACTGAAATAGTTTTAAATATTTTTGTTCTGTTTTCCTTCCAGTATTCAACAGCCTTCCCCATGCCAGTGTGAATTACCTAGCTCTAAAAAGGAAAACCATAATATCAGCTTTTCCTACTTTCTGGGCTTTGCATCCTTCTTCCTCTTTTTTACTCATAGAATGTCTTGGAAGTGACATTCCAGTAAGAAGACGGAGTGAAAGCACTTAAGTCAAAGTTTATCCTGCACATTAAATGTGATGTGATAAGTATTATGGACACTTAATAGAGGTACTTAAAGGAGAGAAAAGAGATAAATGTGTTGACAAGTGAATTAAAAGGATGGTTAGGGAATGATGACATTAAAACTTGAAGGAGGCAAGGAAGCAAGCCATGCTTTCCTTTGGAGAATCACCTTCTAGGTGCAGAGTTGCTGAGGTGACTGCCTCCCTTATTTGCAGGATAAAGGCAGTAGACTGCAGGGGACAGTAGGAGTGTTCATAGAGTTGTGTCTTTGACAGTTTGCAATTTCTGGCACTGGGCCATTGACTTGAGATAGAGTAGAGAGGGTTTCTGGTTTTGCGATTCTAATATTAGTAGGTCAGCATCTTTTATAGCTACTTCTCATTTCTTTGGCTAATGACCCATTGCCAGAGAAGGAGCCTTAGACAGAGTGGTTTCTGCTCTGACCCATTCTGGAAAAGTAAAGAATGATTTTGTGGGGCTTTGAAGAAACACGAAAAAGACAAATAAAACATGCCATAAAATTGACTAAAGACCTCTGAAAATGGAGAAAATTCTTGAGGCACATTCAGGAATCTGAGAAGAGCATATGAAGAATATAATGGTCTTTGGGAGTGGAGAGACTGGGGGTAGATGAGGAAAACAGCCAACCCTTGTATTTATAGGTATCACACCAAATGTCAAACATGAATTTGGGACAGGCCTTTCAAATTCTTAGAATTCTCTCAACTATAATTTATAAAATGAGTGATCCCTGGTGATTTTATCTGTTCTCCACATGAAGCTTCCTCCGTATCTTTAAGAAATAGTCTCTTACTTTTAATAGCAGAGTCAATCCACATCCCTGTCTCACTACAGAAAAATAAATGTATTTTAAGTAGCAATAATTGTTTTAATATGCAAAGTATTCAAGTCTATAGAAATTACTTAATAAATAAACTTATTTTTTAGAGCAGTTTTATGTTCACAACAGCACCATGCAGCAAATTCAGAGTTTTTATACGTGTTCAGCCTCCCTATCAACGTTCCACACCTAAATGGTAGGTTTGTTATAATCAATGTGGAATTTTATTTTTTAATGATTTTAAGTTTTTAAGATGGAGTGAGAAGTGAAAATTATCTGTTTGAGTCAGGTATAATTTACAATGTACCTGTTCACTCCTAGTGTTTATTTTTTAAGCCTGGTTTCTTTATTCCTTCCATTCAAAGCTTAGTAGTAATTTTTAAGTAAATATTTACCTTAAACTGTAAGTTATTTCTACGTGAAATATTAACTTTGAGGCCAGGTATGAGGTCTGCAGTAATTTCAGCTCGTAGGTGACTGATTTTAGCAAAGCATTCACACAGCTCTGAGGAGACAGGAATTCCAGATTCCCACCTGTTTACTTGGGCCTGCTGGAGGTTCTGGTAGAGTAAAGGATTATTCTAGCAACTGCTGGGTCTGAGGCTGCTACAGATGGATGCATGATGAATGCATCCTCTAAAATCCTAGTATAAATATTAAAAATGTTTGGTTGGAGTTCTTATTCAGATAGCAATTTATAAGGATGTGTATATGTATGTGTAAAATATTTCACAATGTATTAAAATGGATACTTAGTTTAGCCCAACAAACCGAGACATACAATCCTGCTTTGGTTATTCATCTTTGTGATCGATCTGAGAAAAAAGCATTTTCTTTTTCTAGATTTTTTTAATTCTAATTTTTTTTAGTTATTAGAACTTTACAATTATACATAGGAGAAAAAACTTTATTAATACCGTAAGGTCTAATTTTTTGAATCATTCTTTTTTCTTTTTCTTTTTTAAAAAATCATTCTTTTTGTTAAATTTTGTAGTACTGGAAATTGAACCCAGGGCCTCATGCATGCCAAGCATATGGCCTACCACTGAGCCAAGTCCCTGAGCCTCTTTGATATTTTTTAACAGAAAAAAATAAATAGAATGTAAGAAAGTGTGAGAGCAGGTTCCATGTATAACTATATAAGAACACCAAAGCAAAGCAGAGATTGCTCAAGTTTTTATTAATTTAACCAATCATTTAGAAAATTTGATATCTATATATCAGAGTGTTTGCTTGGGACTAGACACATGAAGGTAAGTCACAATGTCTACAATGAAGTGTATACAGAGGCCTCAGCTTAAGAGTCTCTGCCATAACCCTTTCCTCCTCCCACCCCCCTCTCTCTGTTATATCTAATTAAATGGTACATGTATATCTTCACCTCTTTGGGGGTAGATGGTAGATGTAATAATAAGAATCTAACCTTAAACAGCTTATATACAATGTAGGTTATTTCCTTTCCAGCCTGATTTAACTATTACAAGTGATTCCAGTGTCGTGAAAATGATTGCCAGAGAAGTTGTTGGTATTATTTTAGAATACTTGGTATTGTTCAGTTTACTTCTTTTCCTTAGGCTGTAATTTGTCACCATATTCTCCTATAACATAGAAGAGTTATTGGCTTTTAAAGTTTTGCTTTTAGAGTCTGCTCAGTTTCTTGTTCTGGATTCCTTTGATCTATATTTTAAGTAGTTAAAAAATATCCTCTCCCTTCCATTAAATTTTTGAATTTTGAAATTGTTCTTCTATGTCTTTTCTCACCTTTTTCAAACTTGTCCGCTTCTTTTGGGAACTGAGGCTTAACAGGTGATATGCCCCTAGTCTTCTATCTTTTCTTTTCTGTACCATCTTCTCTGCAAGTCCCAGTCATTCTGGTTAGTTTGGCCCCTATGTTTCCGTATAAACATGATTATTTCACTGAGCATTCATACATAGATGTTCCCTCTAGCAAGTCTTCCCTCCACCAAGTTTTGTAGTTCCTGAAATAACTGATTCTAAGAACTGTATCCAGAAGAAGATCCTCATTTGCATGTTGTTTAGAGACATTTTTTAACCAATATTAATACTGCCCTTGACTTCTTTTTACTAGTCTTTCTTATACTCTCTGGATTTAGAAACCATATAGTTGTCACTGGCTAAGTAAATGTCAGCTAATGCTTTTCAACACATTAAAATGCATATCCTTTTGGATGTGGGAATTTTTTTTACATTAACTTTAAAATAGGAAGTTATTTTTGGATGCATTAATAAAACCTCTTAGGCATTATCTTCCATTAGTGTTCAACTGTTACTTTTTATTTTAAATGAGATTTAAGAAGAAGCTTCAATTTGAGAGGATTAACAATTCTAAAACATTGTGAATTGAGGAAGGTAAAAGACCATAATAGCTTATATTTACTTCTATATACATTGACTTTAATATTTTCACATTTTGTGTTGAAGTGTATTATTATCTTTATGTTAAAATGCTGGGAAATCTCATGTCCAGAGAAGCATGGTGTCTACTACAGAGTACAGGGTGAACCACAGCAGGAAGAAGATGAGCCAGGCATGTTAGACTTACGTGATCATTGTTACACACATGGACCTGGTAAAATTGTGCTGAAGTGACTAACATATTCATTGAAGAAACATTTAGATCTCTTCTGTGAACCTGAAGGCTCTTCAAAGTCTAAGTTGCTGATCCTCATCATCATATTACAGATATAATGGTATAGTGATTGATAAACAACTGAAACTCCCTTCATACTTAATGAATGAATGAATCTATCAAGAAGGGTCAGAAGCTGAATGGAAGAAAGAGAATAGGAAGGCTGGAGGGTGTCTTAATTTCTGCCCTACTCCTCCTGTTAGTAGAAAAGTAAAATGACTTATTGTCATAAACTTGTAACTCTAACAAGGATAACAGTTTTTATGCAAAGGCCAGATAGTAAATACTATTAAATTCATAAATTTTTGGCTTTGTGGGTCATATCACTGCTATATTCATTCATTCCTTTCTTCCTTCCTCTCTTCCTTTTCTTTCCCAAGCAATTTAAAAATGGAAACCTGTTCTTAGCCTGTAGGCAGTATAAAAAACAGACCTGGACCGGATTTGGCCTTTGGGCTATAGTTTGCTATAGAATAAAATCATTAGAAAAGCATACATGGAATTCATGTTGTGTTTTACTCTATGCTTTATTATGACCAGGACCTTTAAGGTTCTTCCTGTAACTAACATCATTTGTGTATAGTTCAAGGCTTTGTGTCAGGGGTGCATAGTATGTAGCTCCGCTTTTATCATTTTTATGACTTTATGATTTATAATGTTCTTACTCAGATTTTGATGTTGGATTATACTGGTCATGTAAAAACTAGTTGAATAGTGTTTCCTACTCATCAGTTGTCTGATAATTTTCATATGATACTGGTTTTGGTCCTTGAATGTTTATTAGAATTTACTGGTAAAATCACCTAGGCTTGGAGTTGCTTCGGGGGGACATTTTTTGATAAAGAACTAAATTTCTTTTATAGATAAATGGATCTTCACTTTCAGTTTCTTCTTGTGTCAATTTTACTGACTTATTTCTTAAAGAATTTGTCCCGTTCATCTAAGTTGTCAAATTGTTTGGCATAGAATTGTTCTTAGTTTTTTCTTTTAATCTTAATTGTAAGATCTGTATTGATAAATCTTTTCTGATATTGCTTTCTGTTCTCCTTTTTCTTAATGTCACTGGAGTTTTGTCCATTTTGCTCATTTTCAAAGAACCAATTTTTGACTTGGTTACTTTTCTCCATCGTTTCCCATCACATTTGTTTCTAATATTTTGTTATTTCCAACCTTCTGGGTACTTTGAGTTTACTTTTGTTTCTATATCCTTGAGGTAGGACCTCAAGATTGATTTATAGTGAATTTTTATTTTAATTTAACAAAAACACATAAATTTCCCGAAAATCACTTCAGATTCATCCCACAAGTTTTGATATGCTGTAGTTTCAGTTAAAACAATTTTCTGATTTCTCTTGTGATTTTTATCCATATATTTAAAAAGTGGTTTAACTTCCAGATATTTGAGGATATCCTAAATATCTTTTTTATTAATTTATTTGTTCTAATTAGTTGTACATGAAAGTAGACTGTATTTATGCATTTTGATAAATCATACTTAAATGGAGTATAATTTCACATTTTTCTGATTTACATATTGTAGGATCACATTGGTCATCCAGTCATGTATGTACATGAGGTAATAATGTCTGTTTCACTCTACTATCCTTCCTACCCTGCATCCCCTCCCTTTACCCCCCTCTACCTAGATATCTTAATGTTATTGATTTCTAATTAAATTCAGTTGTGGTCAGAGGATATATTTTATATGATTTTTGAACCATTTAAGTTTTTTAAGACTTGTTTAAAATCCCAGTCTGTATTCTCTCTTGGCAAATGTGTATGCACATTTGAAAAAGGGAATACTCTGCAGTTGTAAGATGCAGGATTCTATAAATGTTTATTAGATCAAGTTGATTGATAGTGTCATTCAAACTTTCAGGTCTATGCTGATTTATATGTTTTTAAAAATAGTTCTCTCAGTCACCAAGAGAGGGGGTGATAAGATCTCTAACTATGATTTTGGAATGGTCTGGTTCTCATGTTAATATTAATTTTTGTTTTATGTATTTTGAAGGTTTATTATCAAGCATATATGCATTTATAATTATTTTGTTTCCTGATGAATTGTCTATCATTATGAAACATCCTTTTTATGTGTGGTAATGCATTTTGTCTTGAAGTTAATTTATCTACTTTTATATGGCAACTCTGGCCTTTGTATGGTTAATGTTTGTATGTTACACTTTTATGTTCATTTTCTATGAAACTTTCTTTGCATTTGAAGTATGTATCTTTTAGAAAGTGTATAATTTGGTTCAGTTTTTTAAATCACTCTTTTGATCTCCACCTTTTATTTATTTATTTAGCATTTAACAAAACCCCGTAGTATTTTTGGATATGAACTTATACTTTTATCATTTCTTTCCTGTTTATTCTCTCTGCTCTTTGAACTTTCTCTTCTCCTTTCCTGCCTTTTTTTATTATTATTATTTAAGTACATTTTGGTATTGAATTTCAAATTATTGATTTTTGGCTATGTCAATTTGGATTTTTTCTGTCCACTTTGAGTTAATAGTTTATCACTTCAGGTTAAATATAGATATCTTGCATATAGGTTTCATTACCATGCCCTGATATCTTTTTACATTATGATTGTCATATGTATTGCATCTATAAACATTGAAAAACTACTAGAAAATGTTTTGATTTTGCTTAAAGAAGTTATATTTAGAGAATTAAATGAGAAAGTTATAGCATTTTGTATATTCCTATTTCTTATGCTTTTTCTTTGATACTATTTGTTTGTTAGGAACAACTTTTTTCAGCATTTCTCGTAAAGCAGGAACCCAGGCAAAAAATTTTAAAATTTTTCTTTATCTGAAACCCTTTTGGCAAAAATTATATTGGATCTAGATTGGATTGGGGAGTTTTGTATATTAATGATATTAAATCTTCCAATAAAAATTCAATAAACATCCATTTATTTAGTCTTAAATTTTTTCAGTAGTGCTTTATACTTTTCAGTGTGTATGTCTTTTCTTTTGTTAAATTTATTCCTTAATATATAATTACTTTTGATACTATTAAAATGGATTATTTTGATTAGTCGTTGTTACTGTCTTAAAGTTTATTTTTTAAATATATGGATGTTTTATCTTGCAAACTTGCCGAACTCATTTATTGGCTATAATAGATTTTTAAAAGACTCCTTAGGGTTTTCTAGGAGATAGCTTTATTTTTTCTATTACAGAATGATATATTTTCTGGATAGAGAGGTTTGGTTGCACAGCTTTTTTCTTTTAATACTCTGAAAATAATGCTGTATTGTTTTTGATCTACATGGTTTCTGATGAGAATTCTGTAACTATTGGAATATTTTCTCTCCTATATGTAATGTGTCACTTTTTTGTAGCTCATTTCAAGATTTTTTTTTTCCTTTTATGTTTTGGCAACTTTGTTATGATATATCTATGCATGGTTTCCTTTAAATTTATTCTGTTTGGGTTTCATGAGTCTTAAGTTTCATGAGTCTTAAGTTCATCTATGTACTTTTATCTAATTTGAGATGTGCTCAGCCATTATTCCTTCAACTATTCTTTTCTGCCTCACTAGTCTTCTCTTTTTCTCCAGTTAACAATATTTCAGATTTTTTTTTTTTTCTTTTTGTATTTTTGTCTCAAGGATCTCTCAGACTGGTTTATTCTTTTTAATTCTATGTTCTTTCTTTTCTTCATATTGAATAATTTCTGTTGCTATCTTTTAAATTTCTCTGCCTTTTCCTCTATTATTAAGTTTATTCAATCATTTTTTAAAATTTCAGATATTACATTTTTTTCAGTTAAAAATATCCAGTTTGGTCTCTCTCTCTCTCTCTCTCTCTCTCTCTCTCTCTCTCTCTCTCTCTCTCTTTCTCTCTCTGTCTCGTACCTTATATTTCTCTGCTGAAATTTTCATTCATTTTAGGTTTGTTTCTTCTTGTAGCAGAATTATTGTAGCTGCTTTAACATCTTTGATAATGTTAACTAACATCTGAGTCATCTCAGGATTGGCTTTTGTTGTCTTTTCGTTTCAAACTGGCTTACATATTCCTACTTTTTTGTCAAGTAGTTGACTATACCCTGTACCTAATGTCATAGACTTGGAATTCTATTACAGTCTTCTGAAGAATGTTTGGTTTTAGTGGATGAATACCTGTTTGGGTTTCAATAGACAATTAACCTGATGAATTCCATCTCGTTTCTGTTAGCAGTGGCTCAAATCTCAGTTCAGTTCTCTAAGCCTTTGCTATACTGCATGGGTTTATCCTACACATGTACATGTTTTTGAGTTAGGCTGAGATTTTTGTGCTCTTACATAGTATGAGGGATTTTCTCTTCCTGTCTTTCACCCTTTGGGATTTCTCTTCCATTGTCTGACTTCAGGGTCTCCTTTCATTGCCCCTCAAGCTAGACAGATGGCAGTTTCTCTCGTTTTAGCTATCTGTATTACAGATCTGCTCTGACTACGACCCATCCTCAGGGTGATGACATTAAGAAACAACCAGGAAACAAATTCCTATGCTGAGTATCTCTCCAAGTTCTGTGTGTCTTCCCTAGTCTTTCTACCTTCTCGGAGTCCTCAAATAGTATTGTTCTTGCTTTCCCAGTCAGTGGAGAGGGGTAGATTGTAGGGAAACTACATTGCCATTAAAGAACTGGAAAGTATCAAGAACCTTCTATTAATAAAGAAAAAGGTTATTGCTGCACAAAACAGAGTAGTGATGGGGTAGCAGGAGTACCAGCCATAGTTCTCCAAGTATTTAAATCTATTTTAAAATCACAGAGACAATTTTATTACAGTCAAAACAATTTTTTTTTAGGTATTTGCACAGGGTAGAATCTTAGAAATTTGGGATTGAATGGAAATTCATGCTTATAAATCTAACCTTACCATTTTCCACTTTATGTCCCAATGTGAAATTTAGATAAAATTAACTCACCTCACTGTCCAGATTCACTGTGTAGTTGCCGTATGTGCCATATACATTCACATGAGTCTGTGTCCTGAAGTCATTGTTCCTATGTCTAGAGTATGAGTGTGATATTTTTTCAACCCCAAAACCTAAAAATTAGACAAAATTCTATGAAAGGGAGAACCCAAACAAGTTTGCATATACACAGTGGTTGTGTTGAATTTGACATGGTTGGTCTATTTTAAATTCCATTTATTTTGGCCCAGGAACATAAATACAAGTTAAGATTCAGTGGTTGCTATTCTGATTTTGGAAAGTGTTTTTAAAAGTATGAAAAGGACTGAAATGGGATTACTCTGTGTTTCCCTAAGAATATGAGAATACAATTTTCTTTTAAAAACAATGAATGCTACAGTTAATCTAAAATTTGTAAATGCTGATTGTAGTGGTAGAAATAACCAAATTGGCTATTTAAAAATGTTTCTAAGCAAATTGACTAAAATATGGATGCTTTATAAAAGAGGTCGAATATTTGAGGATTTCTCAGAGCCCTTTTCTAGCATCTCCCTGTTTTTAAAGTAGTTTGCATTTTCATTTAAAGATATCTTTAAATATACAACTTTGATGTCACTTCCAAGTTAAAAAAAAAAAGTGCAGTGCAAATACTTGTTTAGTTCAGAGCCCTGTGCTCCAATTCACTCCTGTTCACTCCAATTGCTAGTCTCAGCTAACACTGCAGTCATTTGAATAATACTTACTGCATACATACTATTGTGCCAAGCAGTATTCTAGACTGGAGATACAGTGATGGGGTAAAGGTTGGATGATATTTCAACAAAACCCAAGCAATTAAATACATAAAATTTTCAGAGTGGTAACTGGTATGAAGGAACAAAGATAGAGAGGGTGGTTCAAAGGGGAACAGAGAAGTACTCTTAGAAAAGATTACCTTTTAACTCCACATTTGCCATCCTTCAAGAATCAACAATGGAAAAAGGCCCTAAAGCAGACATAAGCTTGGTGTTTCAGCAAGCAAGAAAGAAGGCAGACTGGGTGCAGTGAAGTAGGATTTGGAAAGTAAGGAAATCTTCACACGTACGTAATCATAATTGGGACCTTAGCAGTTGTGATAAGAACTTCAGATGTTATTCATGGTCATTTGCTACAGCCAAACAGACCTTTTCAAAAATTCTCTCCAATGCAGCCTGTAGTAAGACTCTCAAAATTAAAAAAAATTAAAAGGGCTGGGGATGTAGCTCAGTGGTAGAGGAGCCTCTGGGTTCAATCCCCAGTGCCAGGGGAAAAAATTATCTCTACCTAACCCTTTATGGTCTTATTCACGTAGTTGTTTTTAAATGGACATCTCTGCCTCATTTCTTCCTGTCCAACTCATATCCCATTTTTAGAAGTAGAGCCCAATATTATCCACAAAGCTGTTCCTGACTGCTCTTGTTTGATATATTTCTCTGTTTTGTGTATATCCAACCCATTCTTTAAAGCTTAGGTATTTATTGAAAATTTACTATATGCCAGGCTTGTGCTAAACACCAGAAATATGTCCTTGTCCTTCAAAATCCCATTATTTGTTCACAAAGAATAATAGGTTGCACCATTATTTTGTTGCTCATTCAGATGAGCATATCCTTATAAATAAGCTTGACTAATGTTGTAACCAATGAAAAAGCATGTTGTCTGACAACATTGTGGAGGGAACTACCTCTACCCTAGCAGAGTTTCTAAAGATGAGGAAGAGTTTGCTGTATGAGGAGGGCAAGGAAGACCTTCTCAGACTTTGGGTCTAAATGTGCAAAGTATCAAGACATGAGTAGGCATTCATGGAAGAAGTAAATGGGCAGCAGAAATTTGGGCATGAATTTATCAGTTTTTCAGGACTTTTTGCATCATGCCTTGCCTAGAAGTTTAGACTTAATGAATAATAGGGGAAATAAATGTGGAAAGTTACCTGGTGGCAGTATCAAGGATGATTTTGGCTATGGAGAGAAAGAAGATAGGAGGTGATGGTCTGTTCGAATAGTCCAAGTGACCAAGAAGGATCTGAATTTAGACAATGACAGTGTAAATGGATAGGGCTGGATTTAAGATTTAAGACCTTAAAAACAACCAATATTGGTAACCAATTGATTGTGGAATATATAGAAAAAGATTTTGGTAGGTCTGGCTTAAGTGAATGTTTTCCCCATTGACTAAAATGGAAAGCAAGAGAAGGGGCATGGTTCAAGGAGAGATAATTAGTTCCATTTTAATCAGGTTATGTGGGAAATTATCGTAGGACACCTTAGACCCCTATTGTGCTTATTGAGTTTACAATTCTATTGGTACTTAGCAGGTGCTGCTGTGTGTCCTGTGTGGTTAGTATCCTACATATAAGGGTGACATCTTACTAGGTAGAATGCTGACCATAAGGGAACATAATCATGCATTTCACTTTTCCATGTGTTCTTTAGAAACATACACATAATTTCTGTCCCTAGTAGGTGTTATCTTAGTCCATATTCTCTGCTATTACAGAATACCAGAGATTGGGTACATTATGAACAACAGAAGCTAATTTGGCTCATGGTTCCGAAGACTAGGAAGTTCAAAAGCATGGCAGTGGTATCTGGTGAGGGCCTCTATGCTGCATTATAACATGGCAGAAAAGCAAATGAGCATGTGCAATATAAAGAGGGGCCAAGAGAGGGCCACATGTATGATAAACCCACTCTCAGAGTAACTAACCGACTCCTGAGGTATCAGCGTTAATCACGAGAGCCCTTATGACCCAATCACCTCTTAAAGCTCTCATCATTAAAATGGCAATTAAATTTTAACATGAGTTTTGGGAGGGGACATTAAAACCATACCATGTATACAATAAAGATATATTTAAGAAGAAATGAATAGAATTTAAACTCTGAACTGTTTTACATGTGGCTTAACTGTTCTGTTAGACCCTATGTACTTGACAGAACAATAAATGAGCTCATTGTTTGAGTGCCAACCTGGCTTTCCACTTGTACCCATCTTTGTCTCTTAGTTAGGAAATGTATCATAGCAGTAATTCACAGAGAATTTGAGGTAGGTCTCTATATTTTTTAAAACTGATTCTTTTTGTAGTTTATGTAGCAGATGGTCTTGTGGTGATGGCATTTTATGGTATATAAATGGAGTCTTTAAAGGTTCTAAGTGAAAAAGAAAGGGAGTGGCCACATCTATCTTATTTTTGATCGTCACCTGGTATCCAGAGCTATAATTGGTACATAGTAGAATTCTAACAAATATTTAACAGATGAATGGATAAATATAGATTCCCCACCTTTTTTTTTCTAATTTGTGGGACATTTTCATATAGATCTGGTATTGAACATATTCCCTCAATACTCAGTCTTCTGTTAATTCTGAAAGTACTTCGAATCAATTGTACACCTATGTACTTGAAGGAAATTTTATTTTCTGACCTTTGTCAATTTCACAAGGTAGGTAGCATGGAGAACTATTCTAAAGTCCTTTGTGCACATCTATAGGGAGAAAAAAAATTATCTCCCTTTGCCACTGCTTTCAGAATTGCTCTTAAATCAGCCCTTCTGGGGGAGTCTGATTTTTCTCTATTGTCTGTTCAGGATGTGACCTATTCCCCTTGGATTCGTCAAGTCTGTGGTGATTACTCACAGAAGAGGGCAAAGGGGGCTTCCAATGGATCTCTTAATTGACTGGAATGAGGTAAACTGGAAGCACTTTAAGGATGCCAGGCTGGTTCCTGCAGGTACAGAACACAGCACCCACTGGGAGTGAAGAAAGCACCCACAAAGCAAGTGCTTCCTTGGCCTTGTGTCGCCTTAGTTCAGTCCCATACTTGGGGTTTTCATCTTACTGTCATCACAGGAATGTGGACTGCTTACCCATTGCAGTGATGGGTAAGCTTCCATGCTGGAGGGTCAGTGGGGGCATCCTCTCTGCAACCCCAGTCCTGCCTCTTCATTGCCCCTTCTTCTTATCTGCCCTTCCTGTCTTTCTTCGTCTTTTCATTTTTCTGAACTCTATCCATCTGTCACATCTTCTTGAAATCCTTCTCCAGGGATTTTACCTTTGGATCTGGGTTAGAGTTTTCTGAGGTGTCCTTACCAGGAATCATCCAGGCTCCAACCAGGAGATTCTTTTTCTTCCTGAGGCCCTTAAAATGACCAGTTACATAGGGTTCATCCTCAGAGAGGCTCGAATGCATCGCTGAATAGCCCAAATAATTACTATTTAGTAGCCAAAATAATTAAGAGTTACTCAGGTCTTTTGAAGGTTTTGCTGGGGGATTGAGGGGACAGTTCAGAGTTACAGTAATAAAGTCCCCTTTCTGCTCTTGTTCAGACCATTCTCTTCCTAGAACCAACCTAATCCTTTCTTTTGTAGCACTTTATTGTGAATCAGAATGGAGCTCTCTCCACAAGCTCCTGGCATAGTGTCTGGGATATGGCAAATGCCCCATAGATGGGAATTGTTATAAACGTGGTTTTGTTGGTCTCAACAACCCAATGAGGCAGGTAAAGCAAAGGTAATTGTTACACCCATTTGTCAGATGAACAAACAAAAGTTCCAGGGAGCATTTAAGCTGCTTGCCAAAAGTTACACAATTTAGAAAGTGAAGTTTTGACTCAAATTCCCTAATCTTAAAATGTATCAAGATTGGCTCAATTCATATTTTTCAATTACAGATTTTTGAGATAGAAAAAAGATCATATTTGGTCCTCTAATCTCATTGCAAAGAATTTCTAACCATAACCTGTCTTCCCCCACCTGCCTGGTTCCAGAGGTTTTCCTTACCTTTCAGAGTCCCATCTCTGGTGCTGTCAGCTTACCCCCATTTTTTCTCTTTTTTTCTGCTCTTAATCTGCTGCAGCCTTTAGAGTGTATAAGGTGGGGTGGGTATTTCTGTATATGCTAAGTAGACATCTCCCTCCTGTTCCTCTCAACTAGCTAATACTCTCTCCCAGGGAATCTGGAGTCTAATCCACTTGAAAGTCATGCAAATAAAGAAGAGGACAATGGAATGGATAAAGATGAGAGAATAGGTGGGAGCATCAATCTAGGGAGATCCTGCCCAGGCAGCCTCCACCTCTGGGTAAGTCCTGGCAAGGGAGTCATTAGTTTAGATTCTATCTAATTGGGCAAAACTTTGCTCCTTATTGCTTTCAGTGGCTTTTGCTTTTTTTTTTTTTTTTTTCCCTTTCTGTGTGTGTAAAATTAAGGGAGTTAGTCAGCTCTTAGATTTATATATCATATACTCAGAAGTCCTCTGGGCAGGCAGGTTATTTGAATAGACACAGTGGTCTGGGCAAGTACTTATGCAGATGTGGGAATGAATGATGGAGGCTGTGGAAGCTAGAGAGAGTCATATACTTAGCTCTGTGCATTGCTGAATTGGAGGAACTGGTAATGATCTGTCCAAAACTGTTCCTGAGATTGGACTATGGGAATAAGCGGCTTATTTAAGAAGTGGTCCTAAGAAGCATGGTGAAGGAGAGGGGAAATCAGACTGGGAAGAAATGAAAGCCATTGAAAGATGCATTAATGAGTGTGGGCAGCTGGGTCGGGATCACTCTTGAGAACAGCCTGAGAAAATATTTACAGCACACCCAGAATCAGGCTTTTGAGGGACAAGGAAATTACCATTGATAACTGTAGGCAGGATGCTGCTGGAGGTAGGGAGCTTTGAGTTAATAAGGGAACTGTCCTTCCAAGCCGTAGGGGATGCAGTGGGATGTGTGTGGGAGCCAATGGTATCTGCTCCCTTACCATTTGCTTTTTCAGGAAGCCTGAAACCTCACTTGTGGGGGGAACTTTCCTGATTTTTAAGTTGACCACTAAGTCAATTTTTCTTAAATCTGAAAAGGTCAAATAAAAGACATTTGTAGGCCATATTTGACCAATGAAACATCTGGGCTACTTATGATGCTAAATGCTTTAAAGACATTATGTTGTTTTTTTTTCTCAAAGGAACAAAAAGGGGATGAGTGTCATTATCATCCACATTTGATACATGAGGAAACTGAGGCACACAGAGACTATGACTTCTCTCCAGTCAAGTAGCTGTTCATTGGTGATTCCTGAGCAGCTTGTTGCCCTGGCTTTCACAGATTTTTCCCAAACTGGATGTGGAGGAAGGACAAGCCTAAACTCTCCTAGCATCTCATCTTTTTCCATTTAAAATCAAACTAAAGTCTTAGATTATCCAGATTTCTGCTTCTCTAATTAAATGGTTTCCAAAATAAAAGTTTAGACCTGAAAAACACTTTTTCTTTGAAATTTTTAGTTTCAGGGCATTTTATTAATTCATGTGAGAGTGACTTAGACTTAGGAGAAAAACCATATACTAAACAAAGTTTATAGACTTGAAATTGTGTTCCTAAATACTAGTTGTCTAAAGACAGGAAAAGACATAATCTCAGAGATTCCAATATTATTACACACATTTATTTTTCAGCTGAACACAGGAATACAAGAAACTTTGAGGGAAAAACATGTTCTATTTTTGTTAATGAAATTTTCTATTTTGCTTCCCCATCAATTCAGACTGATTGATAGCTCCACTGTGGGCATGTCAAGGTGGAATGTGGCAATATTTATTCTATTGTTCTTATCTTTGCAAATATTGGGTACAAAGAATTTATAATATCCTCTCCAAATTCAAAAGGGAATGATGTTTGTAGACAGGAAATCTAGTGCATTCATCTCACATATTTGGTTCTTTCTGTACGGCTTTGAGCCCTTAAGGGATGGCTGCAATCACTGAGTGTTTCTAGGATAGTGAGTTTTATTTGAAGCATTTGAGCAATTTTTAGTAGATATGAACTTTTCGTAGTCAGCTTTTTACTATCTTGGATAAAAAATAAATTTGGTTGAGCAAACTTTGCAAAGCATTTCTTTAAAGACTGAGCTGTGGCACTTTGAAATCAAATGTTTTTCCTCCCTCTGACTTTATTAACGAATGATCATGGTGATTCCCACTATAACATCTGTGTTTGCACTAACAGAAGTTTACCTATTTCAGTGCCTTTATTTTCTGGTAATTTTAATAATTAAAATTTTACAAATGGCACAGAAAATAATAGCAATAAACAAGGTGGTATTCAAGGAATTGACTACTTAGTAGGGGAATTTATTTTATATTTTTCTAAACAAAAAAACCCACTAAGAATTGTATTAGAGCACAATAAGTACAATGATAGAAGTTCAGAAACAATTAGAAACTAAAGAAAGGAAGCAGGTGTGCTGGCACATGCCTGTAATCCCAGCAACTGAGGAGGCTGAGACAGGAGGATTGGAAGTTTGAAGCCAGCCTTGGTAACATAACAAGATCTCAAGCAACTTAGTGAGAACCTGTCTCAAAAGTTTAAAAAAGAGCTGGGGATGTGGCTAGGTGGTTAAGCGTGCCCCTGGGTTAAATCCCCAGTACCAAAACCAAAACAATGAAAAAACCTTTAAGGGCAGTGGCCTCAACCGTGAGAGAGAGGCACAGGACAAGAGGAGTGGTGACACTTAAAGAACAAATTATTCAGGCAAAGTTGGAAAAGGGAACAAGAGCATTTAGGCATATTGTGTTGAGATAATGCAAGTTAAGGACTGGACGAGAGTGAGCACAGGCTTGAGGAACTGAAAGAAATGCCCTATTGCATCCTGGGTCAGGGGAAATGAGCAGAAGGTGGGGTCAGATGAAGCTAGGTTTTGTTGTAGACCATGTATTAAAGTAAGGATGCCATAGGTAGAGTGTGATTTCTATGCTTCGCTATTGATCCTTCCTGGAGAAACATGGAGAGAGAACACCATGAGTAGGGGGCTTCTGGCTGCTTCAGGATAGAGGAACCATCTCGAGATGATGAAAAGTCTGTTAGCTGAATGTCAGCTTTAAAATGTTACATTGACATCTAGAAGGGTTTCTTCCCCTCTTCTATCAAATAAGATTATGAGAGAAATCACATGTTCCATTAAAGGACTTACATTAAGAATTTGTACATTCGAGATTAAAATTTTACTCCAAAGTCAGTTTCCTAGTTATCTGGGTTGTTGACTTCTTACCATTTATAAAGTACTGCTTTTAAGAATTGCACCTATTTAATTGTCATTCTAAATCCGTTTCTCTTAGAAACATGCTATTTAATTTTCTAAAAAAGAAGCTTGAAGTATGTTTTCTTTTGTTCCTTTATTCAGTATGTATTGAGTCTTACCAAGTACCCATTGTGGAGCTGGCACAGTTGACAGCTTTGCACTTGACTATTGCTCAGTACCTCACTGAATAATTGAGTAATTTTTAATTATATATTGTAATGAGTGTGATGCTTACATGTTATTTTTA
Source organism: Sciurus carolinensis (assembly GCF_902686445.1). Classification (NCBI taxonomy): domain Eukaryota; kingdom Metazoa; phylum Chordata; class Mammalia; order Rodentia; family Sciuridae; genus Sciurus; species Sciurus carolinensis. The sequence continues at coordinate 46,185,672 of NC_062219.1, read as the reverse complement.
TACAAAGATAAATTAAACAATTTTCTAAATGTTTTAGTTACAGAGAAAATAAATTAATAAATACAAATTTGCTATCACCCACCAGACAGTCATCACTGAGCAAGTGTTTGGGTAGGAGGGGGTGTTTTAATCAGCTTTTCATCACTATAACAAAATACCTGATGTAGGTATAAAGGAAAGAGATTTATTAAGCTTAGTTTTGGAGTCCAAAGTACAATATTAGGAGGCCACCATTAGTTTGGCCTCATGGCTGGACCACATGTAGGCACAAATGGTCACATAGTGAACCAAAGCTGAGACAGACAAATAGATAGACAGACATACCCTGGGGTCCTACAGTTTCCTTTAAGGACATAGCACCCAGTGACCTAAGAATCTCCCACTAGGTGCACCTCTTAATTCCACAGAACCTCCAGATACTATGACCTTGGGACCAAAACTTCATATATGGACCTTTGGGAGACATTCAACATCCAAACCATAGTAGTAGGTTCATTAAAAATAAAATGTATAATGCATAAGACTTGGTACCCATTCAGAGCATTGGTAAGGAATCGGATCATATGTAGAAAGAGAAAAGAGAATAATAAAAGGCAAATATTAAGAACTCATTATGGTTGAAATTGCAAAATGCAATAGGGGTACAAAGAAAGAAGATCTCAGTATGAGCCAGAATAATCCAGTTTTCCTGCTATAGGGAGACTGGAGCCCAGCCTGCCAGCTGACATTGGGTGTTCATGGCTTGTCTTGCTGGGGGAGGTTTTATGTGTGAAAATAATCTTGATGCTTACAGGACCGAGCTCTAATGTCACTGCTTTAAGATATATAACCTTCCAACTACTTTCTTATGGAGATAGGATGGTCAAAAATAACATCTTTGCAACACTTGGCCTCTCTTTGACTAAAACCATTTGGTACAACGAATGATAACAACTCTATCTATAAACAACCCTTACACAAAAAGCAACTTTCACTTCCCGGAGTGTTGTTCACACATGATCCACTATGACAATCAAAAGACAACATTCCCTAAGTGCTAATAGGAGACTGAGGAGATAATGCAAAGACTCTGACTGAACTTGAATTTTCCCTGAGGCTCTGCCTCATTTTCTGATGTATAAATAAGTGTAATACCTGGTTACTATTGTGCAGTCATTTCCACAAATTCCATTATGTTCTAAGTGTGTTTGTGCTTGTCTTAAAGTATCTCGTCCAAATCGGCAGTGTGTAAGAACGGTTATCATTAACTTTGACACAGCATTCTGGAAAGATCAGTCAACGTAAAGGATGTATATCAATATTGTGAAGTGACTTCATTGCAGAGGTAATTTATCCAGTAAGGAAGTTTCCTTTGAAAAGATAATCTCATTTAAGGGCTCCAAAAAACTGAAATATTGCTACTTCCATTTTTTTTTTTTTTTTTTAGGAACTCTCAATCCAGTTATGAATTTTTCAGCTCGTTGGCAGCCCAAAGAGATAATGCATTACTTTGCTGCTTCTTAGGCATAACAACATATAAGGTCACCAGAAATCTACATCGTTGTCTAAAAACCAGCATATGTGATGATGCTCCAGGGAACTAGACTACTGCTTAGATCATCAGAGAGATGAATGAAACACAGCCTAGTGTTTAAGATCATAGCTCAGATTTCTGGGAGGGAAAAATCATCTTCCTTTCCCCCCCAAATTTTAAGTTTTAAAAATACTCTTATGACAATATTAATAGCCATAGTCATTAAAAATTCCTCTGCAACCCTATTAATCTAACATATTTGATTACACTTAAATATTTTTCCTTCCAGTCTTTGTCCTGATCTATATGTAATAGTGCATGGTTAGCATTTCCCATGTTTTTATAGTGTTCATATTTGTAATTTTTATAAGATGCCTGGTATTCTAATGGGTGGATGCTCCATCATTTAAGTTTTAGTGTTTATGTAATAAATATCTTCATGCACATATTTTTGTTTTGAGAGTTTTTAAAGTATAAATTCAATAATTACTGGGTCAAAGAGCAAGGACACTTTTATGATTCTGGATATGTATTGCCATATTATGTAAATCTAGTTTTTATATCATTATAAGCAACATATTTCTATGTTACACCGTACTGATAGCACTGAGAATTTTTATTTTCTCTAATATAATATATGCCAAATGGTACTTTATGTTGCTTTTAATGTACATTTCTTTGATAATTAGTAAGACTGAAGATTACTCCAAGTGTTTTTGGAACGTTTGCTCTCTTCCTTGTGATCATCATAACTTTGCAATTGGACGGCAATGAGCAAGGCTTTGGGGCAGAAGAAGTACTTTCTGAACAATGAGGCATTCAGAGAGAGGGAGTCCTGGGAACAGAATTTATTTGGCATAGTAATAGAATTCTCTCCTATAAATGTCTGTCCATTGTGTAGATGGAAATAAAAAGGATACTGTTTTAGCCATATATCACACTGCAATTTCTGAATCCCTAAGGAATGTTTTTTTGGCCAAGTAGTCAAAAAATGTCTTATTCTGGGATAACATATAAAGATTATTTTCCATCTGGGAATATAATTTTCTGCTCTTGGCACAATTACAACCTGGAATTAGAGAAAGGAAATCATTTTTTCAGTGTCTTATAGTCTTTGTATGTCATTTTGCCTCCAAAGGTGGTATGGATTTGCAGGAGTGGTTTCCCCACGTGCCCTGGTGGTTCTCATGACCTGTCACCTCCTTCCCTGTGACACTCATGGGTCCTCTTCTGTTAGCACTGATAGGGAGGTAGTGGATTCCACTTTCCAGGAAGCATCGTTTCCCCAGCCATTTGAGAGAAGCCTGCTGCTGGGTTGATGGTGTGAGTTTTGTGGCCTATTTTGAATCAATGAATGAATATTTTTGAGTACTGGGAGAGTGTTGGATATTAACATCTAGTTTAGAATATGAGTAGATGTTACTTTGTCAGTGTTGGATGATTGATCTAGTTTAGATTTTGAATGAATAGAACCATTTCTGAGGATGTCGTATTTACACAACAGATCATGAAGTGTCTTAATGTAGTTCTGGCTGGTTTATCAGATGACTTCATTGATTAAATATTTACAATATAGGCATTGTTTTTAATTTTTGGTTATTTTATTTAGTCAGATTTTGATTTCAGGAAACCGTTGTTAGTAGCATGGTGAATGTTTGGAAGAAAAGCTTCTTTGACGCTGGTTATCTCTGAAAGTCACTATTTTTTTTACCTCATGTGTACTTTGAAGTTTTTCATCTTAAGGCGTCTATTTTTTTGGTACCAGGGATTGAACCCAGGGAACATAACCATCAAGCCACATCCCCAGCCCTTTTTTATATTTTATTAGAGACAGAATCTCACCGAGTTGCTCAGGACCTCAATAAGTTGCTAAGACTGGGTTTGAACTCATGATCCTCCTGCCTCAGCCTCCTGAGTCGCTGAGATTACAGGTGTGTGCCACCATGCCTGGTGAAGGGGTCTATTTTTAAAGTGGCAAATTATTTTGGTTTTTTTTTTCACATTAGTGTGGCAATCACAGCAGAAATCATAATAATACCTAATTATCTTGTAATCTTATAAAAATGTTGAGAGAGATCTTCAATAAGTTATTCCTGAAAGTACTGTCATTATTCTGAGTGGTAAGGCATCAGATTATCAGAGGTCTGAGCCAGAGCTGCAGATTGATAGGCTCTGATAGAAATAAGATTCACAGGCAAAGATGCAGGCAAATCCTGGGCAGTATGTTTAGATAAGAAGTCTGTTGGAGAAGGCAGTTCTAGGCCATTGATCGACACCTATGACCAAACCAGAAGGCAGGGAGGGATCCAATAAGAGTCAAGTTTGCATTTGCATCCATGTGTCCATGACAGGCTGGGCTTTGGTTCATAGACAGGAGACAGGACTGAGACACAGACATTAGAAACCAACCACCTCTGTCTAAAGGAAGAAGAATCAGTGTAGCTTTGTTTCTGAGATATATGGATCCTAATCCCCTTTGTAGCTCAGTGAGTTGTCTGAGGCCTTTTTTATTTTTGTTCGAAGTCCTTTCCAAAAGAAGAAGGTGTTTAGGGGCAGCACATGGGTGAGAACAAAAAAGGACACATGTCTCCTGCTTCACAATTTGTAAAGAAATAGGGGGATCACAAAACTCGTCCAGAGGCAAATTCTTCCAGAAGCACGAGATATAACTGTAGTGCCAATCTGAAGGATGGAAGGTAGGTAGAAGGAGAAGCAAGGCAGAAATTATAGATTTTTTCATTTTTATTAAAAAAGACAATACTTGGTATATCCAATGACAGGCAGTCTGGAGAAATTTACAAGGTGCTGACTTAAGGAAATGTTTCAGAGAGCCTGGGTTTGACTGTGATTGGGCAGCAGGATATTAACAATTTTCAATCATTTCAGATAGCACCAGATAGTAGTGACATATCTTCAAGTACATTGTGAATGCATCACTGGAGAGTTTGGTTCTCAGGAAGACAAAGGCTAATTCCTTTATGATTCTTTAGTCATTGGCTTGCAGCTCTTTAACTCAGGCATGGTGGATCAGTCTTTTTTCTTCTAAGTCAACCAAAACCTGAAAATCTGCCATCTTTGTGTTATTCAGATTAGAGCCCCATGTCCCCAAGTAGGAGAGTTGGGAGAAAAGGAGAACCCAAAGCTGACTCCAGGACTGTCCTTAAGTGAGGCTTGAATTTATTTTTTTTTTCACATTAACCTGGCAGTCATAGCATAAATCATAATAATACCTGATTATCTCGTGAAAGTGCTGGGATGTATCTTCAACCTAATGTTATTCCTAGAAATGCTGTTATTCTGGGTAGTATCAGATCATCAGAGGCCTGAGTCAGGTGCAAGGAGGAAATAAATGGAAGAAATGAGCTCTGACTATATTGACTAATGAATCTGGCTTGGTTGATAAAGGAACAGAGACCAGTGTCCTCTGCTTGTAGTTAGCTTTTCAAAAAGGCAGTTGTTGGTTCTAACAAAATAGTTAAATTAAAACTAGAAATAGACAATTATTTGAACTATTTGTGAAATGTTTCTAAAGTGTTTCTGCTGCCTCAATTACTGTGTAATTAGAAGTTGGCATTTTTTTCTTAAATCTTTTATCTCTAGCATGTATTATCTTTAGATTCATTTTATTGTTAAAATATGCTTTGCTTAAAATATAGTTAAATGCATAATTTTAATTTTACATTATTCCTTAAAATTATTTTATATCCTTTAAACCATATTATTCTTCTACTTTTCATTAAAAACTAAAATGGTTTCTTCTAAAAAATAAATTTTGCCTTATTATGGGCAGATTGATACATATCTCAAAAACAATGCTAGTCACATAACACTTATTTAATATTTCAGATTAAGGAAAACTGAAGACCCTTGGATATTTTAGTCCACTTGAACACAAAGACCCCAAGAAAGGCCATTCTCTTTCACATTTGGGATAGCACTTTAAAACTATGCGTTAGTCCTGGCTAAATATTCAGTCTATAAAGTCTCGAGCCAGCATTTCAATTCAAATCTGGTTGCACTTGCAGGCAGACAAAATAACCAGAGCCCATCATAATAAATGGTGAAGTTGATATCTTGTATTTTAGTTTGGTGAACCTGGGTATATTCAAGTGTGGAAGAGAAAAATGGTTTGTCTTTATGTAAAGATTTTGTATGGTTATTTCCTTGAGCTTGATAGTCACTATCGGTAATTAATGACCTAGCATAGTAGGGAATTGCATGTGGGAAAACTAAGGAAATGAAAATACTAGGAATGATTTGTCCTTGTTGTGATTATTAGACCATTTTGTTTGACAGCACTGACGAGCAGGAAAACCTACCACCTCCCTTTTATCTTGTCATTAATAGCTGCTTAAAGAGAATAAATAAACAAGATAGTAAATTAAAGGTGAAAAGTGTGCTGGTCCTAATTTAGTTCTCCACATATAGATTTGGTAATAATTGGATCATTACATTTGGGAGTGATTATCTTTGCCCAGGGCAAATTTAAACTCTAGACCCTATGAGGAGTCCGTCTTTAAGGCTGCCATATCATGCGAGTTGTTTAGCAGGGGCAAATGAAATTAAGCACGAAATTAGTTTGATTAGTGTTTATTGCGCTGTTGTACGGATGTCATGCTAGAGATGTTTACTACTTGCCATTCAAGTGCTTTGGTGTGAGTTTTGTTGTTGTTTTATTTAAAAAATTTTTTTTAATTCTAATTAATTGTACATGACAGTACAATGCATTTATGCATTTTGATAGATCATACATAAATGGAGTATAATCTCTCATTTATAATCTCTCATTTTTCTGATTATACATATTGTAGGATCACATCAGTCATGCAGTCGTATTTGTACATGAGGTAATAGTGTCTGTTTTACTCAACTCTTCTATGCATATACCCCTTCCTCTCCCTTCACTCCTCTCTACCTAATATAAAGTAACTATTCTGCCATATCCCTGCTGCCTTATTGTGAGTGAACATCCACATATCAGAGAAAACATTCGGATTTTGGTTTATTTGGTTTGGCCTACTTCACTTAGCATGATATTCTCCAACTCCATTCATTTACCAGCAAATGCCAGAATTTCAGTGTGAGTTTTAATAGCGAAATTATATGGAAGTACTGCAGGGGCATGAGATCCTACTTGGACAGACATACTTTTGCCAACCCCAGAGGACCTTCTGATGGTCCCAAACAGGAAGAGAGGACATGGTGGTCCAAGGAAAACTTCAAACATGGGGGGATTCTTGAAGATAAGTTGTATGGTGAATTTGAAGAATTGCTGTAAATTAACCATCTAAGAAAGTATAACAAAGAGATAGTCCTCTTCCTAATTTAATAAGAGATTAATCTGCCAAAGAAAGAAAGAAAGAAAGAAAAACCTATTATATTTGACCTCTCTTACCATGGAAGAAGTAAAATACTAGAAAAAGATTTGATTTATTAAAAGATTTTGGGAAAAATAACACATGAAATGGATCTGAGTTTTGTGTGGTGTGTTGTCTTGGTAGAAGAAGTTTATGATCCTTCCTAGGAAAATCTTTCAGAATTGGGGACTAAGGGATACTAGAAAAGGAGTTGTTAGTGTTCAGGCGAGAATTGTTAGTGTTCAGAGATGGGAGATGTGTGGAAGACAGCCTCCTTTACCAAATGTGTGGAAACTTACAAAGGAAGGTGGAGGTGTTTAAGGAGAGAGAGAAGAGATTGTCCCTCTCTAGCAGGTGTTCCTGCCTTCTGGGGGCTAGGAGAGCATTAGTACACTTTGTTATAGCATGGCAGGGGCTGCATGGGGAAAGTGACTCCCTGGGTTGTAAGAAGAAAATACAACTTTGATTATTCCATATAATTTATCTTCAAGTATTTTTAATAAGAGGGATGTAAATCTATACACATGCATTGTATGAATACATCCATAGATATACTGGGGATGTGTGTTCAATTGTTTTTTTTTTTTTTTTTTTTTTTTTAACTGATGAGGTAAAGAATCCAAAAGGTTTGAAGATTTAGAATTGGGTCCTCTTTCCTCTAGGAACTCAGGCTGACCTCTCCAAAAACACTATAAACCAAAGGTCCCAGGAATGGGTTTGTTTTCATTTCTACCTAGGTATCTTGTAAAATATTGTTTAAACTTAAAAACTAATCTTATCCTTGTCTTATTTCCAGACATTCGTTTCTCAGAGACTATTTCCTCATTTCTTTTTTAAATCCTAAGGTTCTATAGGCATGCCACCTTGAGATTTTTATGGAACAAGGTGAAGAATATATAAATTAGAAAATACATAATTCATCATGCTATCAGAACTTCCCATAGTAGCTTCACAGTTAGTGACTATTTTTATTGTGGAATTTCTAAGAAGCTTGAAATAGTTGACTTATTAATAGTGCTATTTGCCTTGATAATCATGTTTTTCTTTCTAATCTGTACATTGCTGTTTTCTATCGGTCTCTGATATTACAAGTTAGAATTGTGAAAATAGTTCTTAAAATAGAACACAATTCTTTTTCTATAATAAGATCAGATTTAATTTAGTTCCAGTGCAATGAAAAACATAATGAAAATCTCAACTTCAGAACATAGAATCTGGAGAAATTGGCTGTCAATAGCAAGAAGCAATTCATAATCTTTTCAAGATAAAACAAAATATTTCATTTCTCACTGAAATTATTTGTGGGGGCTTAAAAATATTCTCTGATAATAAAAGGTGTCACAAAGTGACTCAGTGGGATGATTTATTGCAATTTCATCATCCTAAGAATAATTTAATTAGTTATTCAGGACGTGGGAAGGCATATACCTCAATATTTAATCACCAAGTTCAGTAAAAATGCCTCCCACATGTTTGAGTTGCCTCTCATATTCACTACAATAGAGCAGAATGCACCTTAGCTAGTACTTTTGTCAACCTTGGATTCACTTATAGGAGGACTAAGCATCACATGGTGTCATTTGATACACTGAGTTCATTTAGGAAAATAGCTTATGAATTGTGTCAGCCGAAACTTCCCGCCCTCACCCATTTCATGAGTGAGTGGCACAAAGGAGAAAATGGTAGAAGATTGTAATATAAGGAATACAAATTCTGTTATGGTGGACTTTCACTCTGTATGGTCATAAAATGGTACAGTAAATTTTCTATTCTTTTCAAAAGGTTAGCTTTTTAAAATGTTCAGTGGGATCTTAAAGTAAACATCAAATAGGTTAGATTCTGAAATACTGTCAGTACAAGCTACGATCTGTTGTGGTAACAAGCAACTCCCAATCTGTAGCTGACAGTAACCAAGTTTACTGTGCATTCCGTGTCCACTGTAAGTTGGCATCACAGTAAGAGACCCCCGTGTGGAAAGTGCCATTCCACCTGTGATTTTGCAATTGCTAAGGCAAGGAAGAGGGGTCTTGAGAGCCTTGTGCTGGTTCTGAAAGCTTCTACTGGGAATGAACTCATTAGTTCCTCTTATGGCTACAGAGCATGAAAGCAGGCAGGAAATTCCAAACTTGTACTACATACTCGGAGTAAGAGATCCTGCAATTGTAAATATCCCTAATGGCAATCACATAACCACTGATTGAAAGATATTGAAATGACCTAATGATATCAGTTTTACAGAGGTAAGAGGAGAAACACTACTATTTCTAACAGTTATGTATTTAAATATGTGTATGGCTCTGTTTTTAAAAATAAACACTCTTGATACCCATGAATAGCTTACATTCTGAAAGGGGTGGCAAGTATGTAATTACCTGAGGCCAGATAATGATATCTGTTTAAGGGAAAATAAATTATAAGGGTCAAAGCCAGATAACCAACAAAGAAGAAATATACTTTAGCACTGGACTTGAGCTTGCATGGGCCTCTTTCTCTTTAATAGCTTTTATGAGTTAATCTCTGTATACAGGAATAATATTTGTATCATGGCTTTTATGAGGACCAATAAATGACAAATACGAGCTTGGATGTAGCTCAGTGGTAGAATGCAAGGCCCTGGGTTTGATCCCTAGCACCACAAAAAAAAAAAAAAAAAAAAAAAAAGAATGATGATTATTAGAACATCTTAATCTACAAAGTATTGTTTTTGACAGTGTGCACACAGATGGGTAGTTCTTAATGGATTTGACCATATATGATGAGTTTTCAGTCCTGGTGAATGTAAATCTGAGTTTACATATGATGTCATCATTTTAAAAATACAGCTGTAATTCCAATTATAATTAATAGTATATTTACAAAAGATTTAAATATAAGTCTGATTCTATTCTCTTTTAAATGATTTATTAAATCAAGATCTATTATACAGAAACTTATCTATTTTTTAAAAATGATTTACATTGTCTATTAAACAAAGGATACCTATTCTTGCTGTATTTGTTATTTTGTAGTTGCTGGTATTAGTTGTTGCCTAGATTTGCCTAAAACATTCACCAAACCTCGAGTATTAAGCTCACTTGATGATATATGGTCTCTTTTATAAGAAAGAGAAGATTAAGGAGTATAAAATCAGAAAAAATGAAATGGATGAATGAATAAATCATAAAAGGACTACATTTTTGTGAAACTGGATGTACTTTTATATCATTTTGTCAACTTCAGTGGAGGATGTTTAGGAGAATGGAGACAATAGAATAGCTAAGGTGCATTGATTCATTTAGTCTTCACAACAAGGTCAGTGCTCTTTTCCACATTTGGAAAAGATGTGACACTGAGGGTCAGGGAAATTAAGTAGCTTGTTCTTGGTTGCACAGAAATTAAAAGAATAGGCCAGGTTGAAATCACTCGGTGACATCCTAAAACCTAAAACCCAGGCTCAGGCATTGTAACCTGGACACCCATTCATTCATTCGTTCTCATTCTCTTTTTCTGTCTCTAGTAATTGTTATGTCTCCAAATGTCAAATATACTGTGAATCATATTGATTAAACTTATACACAATTTCAGGTCAAGTGACACAGAATGGACAATCATAAGTAGTTTCAATCCCATACTACGGAGAACATAAAACAGCAGAATAGACCATCTACTCCCTAGAGAGGCTGGGGGCCACCATCATGGACATGAAATTGCTTTTTACATGCATCAATTGAAATGGTCTCCGCATAGCAATTAGATTTAATGAAGGGAAGCTGCTGATAACCAAGACAGGCTGCCAGACCTTCTGTTGGTTATTTTTAGAGGAAATAGATTGTACAACCTATTTGGCCTCAATTCCTATCTCTTCAAAATTGCTTTTTCTTGATGGATTTTCGCTTTTTCTTCTGAATTAGAAAACAAGAATAAACTAAAGATTGTTTACTTGATAGCTTCAAACCAATGTTTTCATACAAAACTGGACACATGATTCTAAGACTTATTAGATATAACAAAGATTTGATAGATACAGGTACAACTTACATGTATGGACTATATATATACCTAGTACAGTTATGTGTATATCATATGCTTGGTAGCTTTTTGTTGTTAACTGTATGAATGATTGGGTCTTCATTCCATAATTTAAACCATATTAAACTGTAATTTTACTCATATTCCACTAATATTTCTTTTCCACTTTTAAAAAAGGTGACTAGAGGTAAAGAATCCATATATACAACATTCTTGGTGTCTTTTGATGACTGTGTGTCCTACCAATGATTGCCTTGAAAACTGTCATTTGGGGAAGGTGTTCAACCCTCAGTTAAAAGGACCTTTGAAGATAAGAGAGCAAACCTATTGTAAATGTTAACTGAGGACTGATTGGCTATTATATTCTGAGGTTATTCTGAAAATGAGATCTAAAAAGACATGAGTTTAAATGGGATTATGAAATGTCTTTAATTTGCATTTCTTTCACGTTATTTCCCCAAGAAAATGCTAAGTAGTCTACAGTAAGCCAAGCAAAATGTATCTTTAAAAAATAATGATAGAGTCCTTGCACTTTTAAGAATTTCTAATAAGAAATAAAAATGAGATTTTTGAATACATGAAAAATGATTTAAATGAAACAGGTCTACATGAAATTATATCAAACATTGAAAAAAATTTTGCCTCATAAAAAATCACATAAGAGATATTCTGACTTTAAGGAAGAAGTTGAGTATGATATTCGTATAAGTGAATAATAAGTGAGAAAGAAAACCCACCAACTCTAAGTTATACTAAAATAGTTGAGTCTTTCCTTAATATTCTTCAACAAAGAATTAAAGCAAGAAAGAATTTGTTTTAGGGGTTGAGGACTATTTGGTTTTTTTAAAGGCATTTTATTTATCATCTGATGTAGGATTTTGGGATGTGTCATATAGTTTTTCCATATCTCATGTTTATATTATAAAAAAGAACAGCTGGATTCTTTTAGCTATTTTATTTTTTTCCTGTTTTAAATCAGAGCATTATGTTTACAGATGGAAGTTGGGTTCATTTTGACAAATCATACATGCAGGGAATTCGATTTACTGCATTTCAGTCACTGTCCCCTCGGCCCTGCTTTCCCTCCCCCTCCCTCATTCTATCCTTTGTCTACTTCAATTTTCCTGTCACTCATTTATTTTTGGTGCTTTATACGTATACATAAAGGTGAAATTCCTTGGGGTATAATTATGTATGCCTACAATGTGATTTTGTTAAATTTATTCAGTATTTCCTCCCCTTTCCTGTCCCTCCCCCCCTCCCTCCCTATCTTTTCCTCCTTCTGTTCTACTGATCTTCCCTATATCTTATGGTATTTGGGTTCCCCCCACCAACTTTTTTCTCTTATATTAAGAGCAGCTAAATTTTGATGTCATGTGGTCATGAGCAGACTAAAGAGTTACAGTCAATACTCAGGGAGGAGGAGACTTTCCATAAATTTTCTTGCATAATTTATACTTTCCCATAAATTTTTATATTTAATTTGTCACCATTTGTCCAAAGAAACATCCTGAATTATTTTCCCTATGAATTTACAATGGAGTAAGATTCATTAAGCCATTATAGAACATTTTGAAAACAAAGGAATATATTAGCTAACAGAAAGATTTCCTTTCTTTCCTTTCTATATATGCTACTGTCTTCACCTCAGTTGGGTGCCTCTCAGGACTCATCTCTATAACTTTTCTAAGGTTAAGGAACTAGAAAAATAGTCAAAAATTCTCTGAAGGAAAATAGTTAATAAGTATTCATTTCCTTTATTTTTATTAACATACTTTTCAATTATTTGCTGTATAAAAGGGTGATTGTTTCTGAAATTCAGATATGGGTCAAAAGCCATTCTCTACCCACATCCATCCCCATGCCAAGCTTTGTTTTCAACTTGGTGCTGCTTTCTTGTACAGTGAAGTCATTCTTCCTTCTCAATAATCAATGAGGACTGATTCTTGTGAGGAAGTTATGTGGCATAACCATAATCATTTTAAACTTCATCCTAGACAGATGCTGCTAGCATTGTTGATTCCATTCTAAAGAATCAGACTCAATACTTTGAACAAATGCTTGAAAAAAACTTGGTGATTCTGGAATAATTTTGTTGAAAACATCTTTTTTTTTTTTTTCTTTGTACTTGGGATTGAACTCAGGGCCACTTTACCACTGAGCTACATCTATCACTTTTTAAATTTATTTAGAGACACGGTCTTGCTAAGTTACTGAGGGTCTCTCAACTTGCAGAGACAGGCCTCTAACTTTTGATCCTCCTGCCTCAGAGTCTCAAGTTGCTGGGATTACAGGCATGTGCCACCACTCAGCTTTAACTCCTTTTTTATGACTTACTTGAAGTGAAGGTGTAATAATGTACAGGAAGTGATATGATTAGTGATGTCAAGAAAGGTCCACCAGAATTGGAGGACTCAAACCCACAGCTCCTTTGCAGGTCTTAATCATTTTAAGTTAATGGAACTTGAGAAATTGGAAATTACTTTTGCATGTTAGCTTTAGGTGGTAGATTTGAAGTTCACCACCAAGGTACACTATGATAGCATCATCTTTGCTTCCCACGTATTTTGGTAACTTGCTGCTGAAGAGCTCTGGTCTGTTGTGCAAGTTGATAGACGTCTGAAGTCAAATGTGAATGAACCACATTGGACTTTGGTGGACCCATGAGTATGTAGTGGCCATTTCTATTAGGAAGTGTCAGATTCCCTTGGATCCTGCTAGAGACCTAGGGTGCTTAGAAATTTTAGTACTAATTCTATAAATAAATAATAAAGCCAGCATTCTGAACTTGTATTCTGAACTTTATAAACACCCTGAGAAAATTATCACGTTCTTTATCATGCCATATTCAAATTGGTTGTCTATAGTTATATGGTTTAGTTAGCTTTGCATCGCTGACCAGAATGCTCAAAAAGAACAATTTAGAGGGCTGGGGATATAGCTCAGTTGGTAGAGTGCTTGCCTCACAAGCACAAGGCCCTGGGTTCAATCCCAGCACCACAAAAAAAAAAAAAAAAAAAAAAAAAAGAACAATTTAGAGGAGGGAAAGTCTAATTTGGGGCTTTTTTCAGAGATCTCAGTCCATAGATAGCCAACTCCATTAAACTGGGCCCAAGGTAGCACATCGTGGGATAAGGGTCTAGCAGAGGAAAGCTGCTCAGCTCATTGTGGTGTCAAGAAGCAGAGGTAGTGGGGGAAGGGGCCACAGGGAAGATGTACCCTTCCAGGGCACACCCCCAGTGACTTACCTCCTCCCACTACACCCTACCTGGTGCAGTTATTACCCTATCAGTTCATTTAAACTAGGATAGATGGATTTGGTTACAACTCTGGTAATTTAATCATTTTACCTTTGAATATTCCCACATTAACAGGATTTTTGGGGGGGACACCTCATATCCAAACCATAGCATCATGCCATTTTTCTCTGTTAAGGACTACAATCAATTTATTTTCATCTCCGTATCTACTTCTTGGCTTCTCCATATAGATAATGATGATTGAATTACCCAAAGCACAGGAAACCAATTCAAGGTTATGTTTCCAATTAAAATATAAGGGAACAATCACACAACTGATCTAGATAATTTGGGATGAAGGTGGTGAGGACAGTCATGTGAATTAGTTGGATTTACTCTGGGGAAGAATCCTAAATTATTACATGGTCTTCCATTAGGGATTTGTAATGGAGTACAAAAGAATAGGAGTCAAATCCTGTGCCTCCAGCTTCTAGGTTAATGCTGAATCCATTCATTTGATCACATGGAACTTCCCAGAAGACAGGCTGAGAAGGTAAAAAAATACTGCTTTTCGTTATTTTAGTTCAGTATAATAAGTTAATAACATGAACTCATATTCCAATAATTGGTAACCTGCTCTCTGCAAAGTTAAGAGATATTCAGAGATAGGGCTGAAATAATTTTTAACTTGATTTTGTAGATGTTTTTCCTCTACTGCTAGTGGGTGTTTGATTTATACTGTCTTGCTTTGCCCAAGTCATGCAGTACTCAAAAAAAAAAAAAAAAAAAAAAAAAAAGCCATTTTGAATTCAAAGTAAAGAAACTAAAAAGTATTGCTATTGAACAAAGATTGAACTGGTTCTTTATATGAAGATCTATGTAAACTGACTAAAACTTTTCAGCTAATTAGAAGTAATGGAGGTTTAGTGTTACAATGCAGAGTAATTTCATAAAATTTAGGTAAAGATTTATCACCACAACTGTCTTAGATATGTAAAATGATGTGTTGATTTGGACTACTCAATTTTGCATAATTTTGAAAATAGATGAACATGAGTATAATTGAAGATTTTTCCTCTTGCATATAATTTTATAACTATTCAAATCATTTGTTTATAGTCTAAAATAAAATATTTAACTTATGTTACTTTTCATTATACCTTATAGAGTAGTGGTTACCAAAGCATGATTCTTAGGACATCTGAATTAGAATCACTTGGAGTGTTTATTCAAGATGAAGATACACTGAATGAGAAATTTGGGGTGGGGGAGTTCCAGAATATCCACTTTAATAAGCACCCCTTGATGTTTTTGTACAAAGTGATATAGCTACTGGAAATATGTTTTTATTTAATCTTGGGAAAGTACTTTTTTTGTAGCATTAGGATTTGGCTTATTTCTAATAATTATTTACTACTCAACTCAGTTGAAATATCATCCAGTTCATAGAATCTTCAAAAAAGCATATCTTCATTCTTCAATGTCAAGAACACATCTAAGCAAAAAGACAAGAGTAGTAATGGGGGATTAAATTGGATTGAAGTAAGATGAGAAATGGAGGTGAGAAAGTAGAAACAGGAAAGTGTCATCCAAGCTACTGCAAGCATCACAATCACCCCAGGGCTTTGTTGGACCATATCCCTGAGTTTTTGGTTCAGTACATCTGGGGTGTGGCCCAACAATTTGCACTTTGTCTAAGTTCTCAGGTGTATTTTCTCTTATGTTGTAACAAATCACAAATCACAAAATAGTGTTTCAAAACAACTTAGATTACTTATTTGCTTTGGAGGGCATAGGTGAACACAAGTCACAGTGGGCTAAAATCATGGTGTTGGCAGGGATTTTAGTCTGTCTCTCACACCAAATGATGCTGATGGTGCTGGTCCAGGACCATGCCTTGAACACAATGATCGATATTTCTTTCCAGAAGTTTAACAGAATTATTCAGTATATAGTAAATAGATGAGAACTTTTAAGGGCATTGGGAAGATTTGGGCCTCTTAAATGTTGGAAATGGAGAGATACTGGTAGAACAAAGTTTAGGCTAAGAGGGAGCTGGACAAAACTCCCCACAGGTGAAAGACTGGGCAAGCAAGGGCACTTGTTCTTGAGAGATGGGAGAAAAGAGGTAAGGAAGGGTCCAGTTCCTCAACTTGGATGAGTTCCATTTACTGAGGGGGAATTTGCAAAAGCAAACAAATAAGCAAACAAAATGACAGTAAGGGAGATGAACTGGCATTTACCCTACTGGAAGTTTAATGTTACTTGGTAGCTTTGAGTTTGAGCAACCAGACCAGAAGAATGGGTTTTCATCTCAGAAGATCAATCATTTAGATACAATGGCATAGAATGGCAATGCTTATTTTTAAAATAATTTAAGATTTTGCATGAGAGTCAAGGCCTGAAGAGCACAACTGATTTTTTTTTCAATTTTCCAAGATTATTTTAAAATCATGTAATTCTAGGATGTTTTAAGGAAATACAGAATTTTAGATTTTTAATCTAAAAATGCTCGTTTTTCACCACTAAGTCGCATTATTCTTACAGAAAAATTATTGAAATATGGTGACTAGAAGTCTTCCCATACAAAAGCAGTTTCAATGTTTTCCTTGAAGCCATTATATTTGGAAACCTTGGAAATACCAAAGATCAGCTGCTTATTAATCTGAAACACAAAATTAGACACAATGCATTAATAAATTCAGACCAGTTAGTGTATCTGCTAGGATACTTTTATTTACTGGTACACCCAGCCCAAAGTAACCTAATAAGAACCTTTATTATGTCACTAAAGGTTTTATATAGTCAGTTTCAGAAATGTTAAATTCAGGAGATTAATGACTCTAGAGCCCCAATTTTGACTCCCTCTTTGGTTGCAAGTAGCATGTCCTGAACAACATCCAAAGATAGAAGGAGCAATTCACTGACTTATAGTCCTTTTTTGTTTGTTTGTTTGTTTTAGTTGTAGGCAGACACAACACCTTTATTTTATTTTTTTGTGGTGCTGAGGTTCGAACCCAGGGCCTCACGCATGCTAGGCAAGTGCTCTACCACTGAGCCACAACTACAGCCCTACTTGTAATCCTTTTTGAAATGAAAGAAAAATTTCCAGAAGAATCCTGTTGTTCCTATACCTGACTTTCCTTCCTTGCTCTATCTCCTATGATCTCACCATGGTTATATCCCATGACTATGCTTAAACCATTACCTGGCAAACAGAATGAATTCAACATCCATTGATCAACATTTGTTGGATTAGAATGATTCTTATCCTTGGCTCTGCTTTTTTTGTTTTTAATCAATGCTTATACACAACCTAAAAAAATTAAATCCTAATTTCTGGAGGGAGAACTTAAGCAATGGTGCTTTTTTAAGGCTCTTCAGATGGTTCTAATATATAGCCTTGGATTGAGAATTACTGGTTCTCAGGACTTGTTAAAACACATTCGTGGTCCCGACATTCAGTTTCTGATTTCAGAGGGGAGAGTCAATAATTTGCATTTCTCACAAGTTTCAGATGATGCTGATACTGGTCAGGAGTTGGTATTTTTAGACCAACAGGATTGCAGATAGGTGATGAAGCTGCCCGGTGTTTGAGTGAAATCTGGCTTCTCTTAGCAAGAAGGGTGAACAGAAGCAGGGTCAGTGGAGGCAGCATATATCTCAGCTTACTTGTCCTAACCGCTTACCAGTAAGTATAAACTTTCAGTCTTATTCCCTGAAGGTCCATAGTTGTAGTCACTAACTTTGACCCTACATATGTCTACAATATTCTACAATGTATCATAAGAGATTTTATTAAAAGGGACATGAACTGGCTAGTGCCAACCATCTCTGCTGGCAAAATAAGCGTGAATTGGCTAGTTCCAACTATCACTGTTGGCCACCAAAGTCATAAGCAGCTCCTCTGTTATAAAATAACATACACATATATACCCACAAGTCATCCCTCTACATTTGGGGGTTCCATATACACCTGCAGGTTGAAAATTTTCAGAAAATAAAATTGCTTCTGAACTGAATAAGTAAATATTTTTTCTAATTATTATTCAAACAACACAGTATAACTATTTACATAACATTTACATTGCACTAGGTATTATAAGTAATCTATAAATGTATTAAAGTATACAGAAGAATGTGCAGAGGTTATATGCAAATACTATACCTTTCTATATGAGGGACTTAAGCATCTATGGATTTTGGTATCCACAAGGGTCCTGGAACCAATATCTTGTTCAGTTACCAAGGGATGAGTCTGTGCACGCACACACGCGCGCGCGCACACACACACACACACACACACACACACACTTGATTTTAAGAATTGGATGACTCCAGAGTTCATAAGTAGAAGATGGCTTTAAGTGACACTGTAGGTTTACACATCTTCTTGAGAGGGAGGGAGCATGAAAATGAAAATTTAAAAAATTAAGTGTGGATAAAATGCTTAGATTTAGGATTTTCTTTTTTTTTTAATTTAAAATTGAAGTTTCCATAATTTTAATTTAGGGAAGGTATTAGTCAAGAGTCTTCAGAGTCAGAAGCAATAGGAAATGTAGGTAGATAAATGGATATGTGAGAGATTGACTCATATGATTTTGGAGGCTTGGAAATCCCACAACAGGACATCTGCAAGCTGAAGATGCAGAGAGGCTGATAGTGTGGGTCAGTTCAAGTCTGAAAACCTCAGATCCGGGTAACCCAATTGTGTACTTCTCTGTCAGAGGCCCAAAGTCTGAGAATCTCCTGGGGCTTCTGGTGGAAGTTCTAGAGTTTCAATGCTAGAGAAGTTAGAGTTCTGATGTCCACGGGTAGGAGAAGAAGGGTGTCCCAGCTCCAGAAAGAAGCAAGTGACCTTGCCTTTCCTCTGCATTTCTGTACTGCCTGGGTCTCCAGCCAACTGGATGAGGCACACCTATATTGGGGGCAGATCTTCCCCACTCAAACCACCAACTCACATGTCAGTCTCTGGAAACACCCCCACAAACAGGAGAAGAAATCTTTACCAGCTTTCTAGGGATCCTTTCTAGGGATCCTTTAATCTAGTCAAGTTGACCTAAAATTAGCTATCACAGAGAATAAAGACAGCAGCAGACACAGTGCCATTCCTATGAAGGTTAGAGATGTGTAAGAAATAAAATTAATTCCACATCTCATTTCTCAGAGAAAGTAGAAGATGAGAAAGGGGGATGCAGGCTGGGATCAGCTCTCCTTTCCCTACTTCAGCCCAACTGGAAGAAAGCAAATGGCCCTTAATTTTAGTCCCTCTTTTGGCAAAAATAGTGATATTTGCTTTTGCTAGCATGCATTCGCTGCTTCTCAGTACACAGAAGGGTGAGGGAGATGAAATTTATTCAAGGGAAACATTATCTTGCTCAAGATGATTGGAGAAACCATGTCCTTAAGAAAGGACACCATTGGAAATGGTCTCTAGTTAGTAGGTACCTGTCAAGTGTTAGGACTTCTCCATAAATTATTTTATCAAAACTTATAACCATCCTGTGAGGTAGCCATTGAATAAACACTTTTTCATTTTATACTATAGTTTACAAAGGAGTGATACAAATACCACTAAGTAGAAATAAAATTCCATTGTTTTCTCTCAGAACAAGATCTCAGGCCAGCATTTAAGTCTAACTGTAAACAGCCACAGTGATACATACCTGTAATCCCAGAAACTTGGAAGGCTGAGATAGGAGGATCACAAATTCAAGGCCAGCCTCAGCAACATAGAAAGATCCTGTTTCTAAATAAAAAATAAAAAAGGGCTCAGTGATAAAGCATTCTTTGGTTCAATCCCTAGTATCAAATAGCTTTAAAAATAAACTGATTAAAAATATTCCATTGACAGTAGTTAAAATTCCATTAACATATGGTATATAACAGAAGTCATAGATAGGGACTGGGGAGATAGCTCAGTCTGTAGAATGCTTGCCTTGCATGCACAAGGCCCTGGGTTCGATCCCCAGCACCGCAAAAAAAAAAAAAAAAAAAAAAAAAAAAGAAAAAAAAATAGATATTGGAATAACCAAAGCTTAATAAATATTCAAGAGCCAATTTTGGCTTGGCTTCCTGTGTCATATTGAGATAAGAGAATTAAGATGCCATAAAATGATTTTCCATTAATAAGATTATTAGTCATGATTTCAGATAACACCAGCTGTGAAGCACACACATATACTTATGGCCATTTGTTATATTTACTTGAGGTCGCTTTATGTTTGTGGATATTAATCACTTCATTTGTATAACACACAACTCTTCTTTTGATCAATTTTGTTTTTAACAATTTCTCAATCATATAAAGGTAGCACTAAATTCTCACTGAAGGACAGAGCAACTCAAGTCTTCATATCATCTTCACATTATCTTGGAGGCTAACCAACATCAGGTTTGGAGTCTTTTCATCTAATAACTAATATTTCCTTGAATACATGAGAGTCAGAGAAATCAGATATATCTCTTTTCCAAGCTCCTTCCCCCTGAAATATGTTTAGGATCAAACCCAAAGAGATGAGCTATGCTACTAAAATTCCGTAGACTAGCAAAGAGTTACTTTCTTGAAGCTCCAGCTTGCCACTCAACTTTGACAGTTTTATGAGACACATACAAAAATAAAGCAGAAGATTGTCATAGCAATGATTAGCAAACCTCCTTGTTGGCTTCTCTAGCTAATATCTAGGTATTAAACTATTCTTTGCAGCAGGAATAATTATACTTATTTACCAGTTCTGAATTATTGAAAAAGTACAGTTTACTTGATGCTGTACACTTAGAGATGAACTCTGTTCCTTTTATGTTTGAAAGAACAGAGACTCCCAGTACACAGCAAAGGATCATTTATTCAAGAATTTTCATTTAATTAAAGATAACTTAATGAATTCATAATGTATTATGCAGTGAAGACTGAGGGAATCTAAGATAGGATTAAAAAATGCAAACTACTTCTACCTTCAGGTAGAGGGAAAACCTAAATTTCAGAGAAACAGCAACCTGCACTAAATCCTATCAAGCAAGTTTTATTTCCATTTGGCATTTATGTTACTTCTGTGGCACAGCAAGTTTGAGAACGTAAATCTTGCATCAAGAAGCTGAAATCTACTTTAAACAATGACAGTAAATTCTACACTATTGGATAGGAGTTAAGTATGAGAACTGTGTAAGTTCCATAAAAAACAAGTGTGCACATATACATACATATCTGAATATATTCATGTATATTTCTTACTAATGTAATACTATCAAGTTTTTAATAATTCTTTTCTGTTGTACCACTTTCTACCCCACCACCCATTTCCACTTTCCAAATTTTGTCTTAAGTGGTTGTAGCTCTTTCTTCAGGTAGTTACCACAGTATCTTTCAATAATATGCTTTTCCTTCTATTACCTTTTTAAAATTAATTTATCAGCTGAACTTCTTACTGTGATAAAGACTTAAATTTTTAAGTATTTTCCCATCTTCCAACTTCTCAATATGGTGCTATTACTATATGTGAAAAATATATTAACTTGTTTATTAGTATTTACATTATTGCTGTAAGTACTGGTCATGCAAGGCAGTTACTTGGGGGACTGAGAAGGAAGGATGGAAAGTCCAAAGTCAGCCTGTCTCAAAATAGAAAGGACTGAAAGCATAGCTCAGGGGTAGGGTACTTGCCTCACAAGTGTGAGGCAGTACCACAAATGTATACATTTACATGAAATTTATATATATATATAAATCTATACATATATAAATACACACATTACTACATGGTAGTATACTATGATGTTTCCTTTTCTACTTAAGACTTTTGTTTATCCTGGAGTTTCTAATTGCTCTTATTTCTTGCCCTATTTTCCCATTGGCTTAGCTCCCTTTTTTTCTGACTTTATCATATTAGGTATTAGATATTTCACCACAAGCTCTTTTTCCTTTTCTGGATCCTTCAAACTTTCAGCTCCAATTACAGTTGTCCCTAGACAACAGAGTTGTTGATTGAAGGGATTTAATTTTAGGTGTTTGAGCTGAGTTTACTGTTCCATTGAAAACCTAGAAAACCAGATTATAATTCCCTTTTCCTCTCTGTGATTGTTCAGTTTTTTTTGTTGTTGTTTTTTTTGTTTTTGTTTTTTTGTTCTTTTACATTAGAAGAGAGCTTGCCTGGGATAAGTAGATACAGAGCTACCAGGCATCTTTTGAATGGTGATGGGAGAGGGAAGATGGAGCTCAAGGTCTTCTCCATACAAAAGCCCCCTCTGATCTGATGGGATAGTAACTACTCCTCCATACAATTTCTCTTTTCAAATTTGTTCACATATCTTGTTCTCTGATGGCCTCTCTTGCTTGCTCAGTTATGGTTTTATATATTTTTATATCCTTTACCAGCATTTAGGTGATTACTCTATAGAGAGGAAAGATACCATATTTTTCAAGTCTTGTATTTAACCCAAAGTCCTGAACTTTGTTTTTAATAAAGTTCTCAGGATAACTTTTCTGTACTATCCTCTGAACTACTGAGCTGAAGTGTGGAATTCGCACAACAGTGATTAGGAAGGGAGCAGGGAGATGCAAAATAGAAACCACTACTGCTGGGAAAGCTTTAAATACTTCATTGCACTGAGTTTTACTGCTCATAGGAAAGACTAAATTATACTTGAATATTAAGATCTGTGACTTTGGAGTCAAGACAGCCTAGATTTGAGTCCTGGTTCTGCTGTTATGACTTGAAGGTCCTTTGGAAGTTGCTGAAGCTCATGAAATTTCAGTTGCTTTTCTGTAAATTGAGCCTGTTGATCATAAATATCTCATGGGGTTGTGGTGAGATCAAATGAGATAATGCTTACAAATATCTTAGTCTTGCTCTTGAACATAGTAAGCACTTACCAAGTGTTTACTATTATTAGTTATTAAGGTAATCATACCCTTACTTAGTGTTGTAAGGAGCAAAGAAAAATATAAAATGGTAACTAGATTTAGATAAAACATGAATAATATATCAGTTACAAAATCTATCAGTTATATAACCTCAAATAAAAGTAAGGTAAGTAAAACTTTATGTAACGTAATTGAGCAGACATATGTTAATATTTTTTCAATGCTGATAAGAATTTACATATACATATTTATATATAAATTTAAGCATATATATATATACACACACATACATACATATACAGTGTAGCCTGATATCTTTTTTTAAGAATACCCTTTACTATCTAATGATATATATATTAGACAAATTAGCCTTTTGTTTAAACTGGTCCATTTAAGTTGATTTACAATGTAAATAATCCAAAAATAATTGATCATATTAAGAGTGAAAGAAATGTGGTCCATTTTTCTATTGTTCCAATATGAGCAAATCCAGGGAAAAGCTGCTTATCAAAATTTAAAAATATGCCCTGCTGATTATATAAGTCCAGTTAGTTTAACTTTTCCCCATAGACTTTTTTTTCCATTTATCGTAGTATATTATTTTAACATTTATTTTTTTAATTATTTTTTTATTTTTACAGATGGCATTATGATTCCTTGTACACAAATGGGGTACATCTTTTTGTTTCTATGGTTGTGCACAATGTAGATTTATGCCATTTGTGTAGTAGTATATTTTGAGGAGTATGCCCTACAGTGGGGAAGGAGCTTTCTGCCAGAAGTTGGGAAACTTGAGTTCTGATCCCCTTCTGTTGCAGATTGCTAGTGCATCCTTTCTGTTCCCTTTCTGTTCCCTGAAATGCCTTATGTGATGTGAGATGGTGATACTTCTTTCAGGTTCATTACCATCATCTCAAACTGTTGCACAGAAAACTATACCATTCCCACCTGTATGAAGAAGGTAGGGTAATTCATGTTGTGCAATGCAGTGCTTTTGTGTTCCCAGCATGGAATTGATTCAGTTCCTTTTGTTTCAGCCTTCCTGTCAGGTCTTCTTTGCAAAAGCCCCTGAGCCTGTGCATGTCCTTCTCAAAAACACATCCTAAACTTAACATAACTGACATTTGTCATCTCCATTGATGGGTTGGCTCTCCAGTGTTCTTAGATGTTCAGTCTGGGATCATCAGGATCAAAATGTTGTTTGAAGTTCTTGCGTTTCAGCATAGTACAAAGAAAATTGATCTGGCAGTTATTCAGTGATTTTAAGATATGCAGATTGAAAAAAGTAGTTTATTTGATGCTTTGCTACCTAAGTGTGGGAGCTTGGCTTCCCAGTGCTCGTGAAGCCCCTCTGTGTCTATGTAGTTTAAATGCATGTAGTTGGAATGAAGCTGAGGTCTGCTTGAGGACATGGTAATTGTTTAGTGAGAATTTTTTATCTTTAATAGAATTTAGTCAGTCAATTGAATTCTTCTCAAATCTAGTCAGGATTTTATTTGTATTGATCAGAGCATGAATGAGATTCATAGCATTTCTCACATCTAATTATACTTCGGAGGATTTTAGTTTCTTCAGTGACTCTGCATTAATTGTCACACTACATTAATAATGATAGAATAACAACTTAAATCTACATGATAAGTGGGAAGTAGTGTTATTTCTAAAAGAAAATCTGTTATTAATTTTATATTAGCATCTTCTTAGCATTACTAAATAGTCCATCAGGTTTTGTGGTCACACATCCAGATTTTTTACTTCCAGAAAGATTTCATAACTGTAAACCAAGATGCACTGGGAGTCTAATGTAAAGATTAAGATGACAAATATTGCAATTAGATACACAAACAGCATTAAATCCCTGACTAATATCATATTTAAAGCTGCATTTGTATTTTCGTTTGCACATTAGTCTCTGAGTTGCAGCACATCCTGTTTTACAAATGTGATATTTTTGATCTGTTACTGATTTCTTTTTGGAAACAACCTGACTGCACTTTGGAGATGATCGTAGTGCTGAATGGATATGGATTTTAACATGTATATCTTACACACATACTTATGACTTTTTGATGGGCAGGAGAATAATGTTTCTATTATTAAATCTATCAGGAGTTTCCTTCATGGGAAAATGAGTCAAATCAGATGTTTTTCTTTGTCTCATATAGGGTTGTTTTTAAAAAATATAAACCATCAGAAAAACATGGCTTTTCTTTAAAAATGGGAAAGCTCTGGCAGTGCAAGCCTGTTTCTACATAATGCTTCCCCTGTGAATGGAACAGGTACGCTATGACCCACCTCTCCTTGCCATCTCTTCAACACCAAGGCCCAGTGTCACTTTCATTACCAAAAACTTACTATGAGTCTGGTGGAAAAATCAAATTATCTAGTTTGAGAATTGCTCATGTATGATGCCTGTTTGACTCTTGTATTTGCTTAAACTTCTGCATTATACCATTATTTTCTGGTGTTATGCTTGGAAAAATTTTCCCACCCCCAATTAAATAAATTTTGGTCCATATTTTCTTTGGGTATTTTTAAGCTTATTATTTATATTTGAAGATTTAATGTATTAAGAATTTGCAGGGCTGGGTTTGGAGCTTAGTGATAAAGTGCTTACCTTGCTTGTATGCCTTGGGTTTGATCCCTGCAATGCAAAAGAGAATTTACCTATCATCTATGATAATGAGGTTGAAGCTTTATTTAACCAATTATCTCCAGCATTGTTTATTAAATAAATCATAGACTCACCATGAATTAGAAAATACTGTCTTTATTGTGTACTAAATTATTATATACAACTATCTATAATTTTCATTGATAACATTGGTTCTTGTACTCCCAATAAATTGTTTTAATTACAGTCTTTTAAGATTTCTCATAATTATTATTTATAAGGTCAGTTTTTTCTATTTCTTGAAACTTTCTTGACCATTTTTATGTAGCTGTATTTTAGGTTTACATTAGAATGACTTTTCAAGCCTCCCTGCTTTCCATCACTGACATTACTGTTCTCAAAATCTTTTTTTTATTATTAAGAATGGAAATTTTAATGAGTTGATTAATCAATCTTTGGAGAACTTAGACCTTACAGTTTTGAGTATTTATAAATGAAGTATGGCACATTCTTCATTGTAAATAGTAATACTAACAAGACATAGACTCAAACATCCAGAGCCCTGTGCAATAGCATCCACTTGTAATCCCAGCTATGGAAGAGATCAAGACAGCTGGATTGCAAGTTCCTGACCAGATTGGGGAACTTTGACCCTGTCTCAAAAAAAAAAAATGAAAGGGACTGGTGATATACTTTAGTTATACAAACACTTGCCTATCATGTCCAAAACCCTAGATTCAGTAGTTTGGAAAAACAAAAACAAAAAGCAGCCAGGTACAAAATGCAGGGACAGCAGAGAGCCCAGTTTGGTCAGAACTGCTGAGGAAAGACTCTGCAAAGATTAGGGGTAGGACCAAGATTGATGGATGGATGGGTGGGAGCATACACAAGTAGTAGATTCATAGAGAACTTCTTCTTCTTCTTTTTTTTTTTTCCCTTTCCCCCAGTGCTGGGAATAAAACCCAGGGCTGTGTGCATGCCAAGCAAGTACTCCATCGTGAGCCACAGTCCCAGCCCCCATGTAGAACTCTGTGTTGTGAACAATGCTCTGCCATAGTTTTCCGATGTATCTAATTGGCAAGTATAAAAATGGACATAACCATTTAAGTACTTTATGAGAAAAAGAAGTAAATGATCTTTGAGAACCTGAATGGAGAGAAGTTAACTGGCAAATGGAATGGATGAATTCTGCCCAGTGTTCTTGTTTTAAAAACATTTTTGTCTGATTGACCTTATAATAAGACTTTTGGGGATTTTCGTTTACTCATCATAACATCAAAAATGGCAACTAGTGTTTGACCTCAACATATCAACATAAGATCTAAAAATGCTAGAGAGTAGATTAAGATGGTTGTATTTAAAGCTTTGTCAGCATGTTGAAGGGAATGCAGAGCTACAGCTGGCCCTAGAGGTTTCTGTGACAGGCACAGTCTTCAGACTTGGAGATAAATTAACTGCATTTAATAGTTGAGGAAAAGAATTCCCAGAAAGCTCTGAATCAACAAGAAATCACAGTCTAAGTTCTTCCCATCCAACCATAAATGTATTACTAAAACCATTTTTCACCTAGTCTGGCTGTGTTTTAATTTTCTAGCTCACTAAGTTTGTCTCAGTAGAGGGTTAAGCTTGCCATCGGTAGTCAATTTAAGTTCTGTCTCTTGGGGTTAAAAAAAAAAAGAATTCAGAAGGCAAGTGTCTCTCTTTAATTGATGTCCTGCAAAGACTAAAGCTTTGGAAACTGTTTTGTTTAATGGCTTCTCATTTCACTGATGTCATCTCAGAGGCATAACACACAGATGGTGGGGCACTTTTTTATTTTTAAATACATGGGTGAGAGAAATACTCAGAGCTTATTCTTCCTATATTTCTATTCAAAGTTTAAGGAAAGAATGTAAAGCAAAGCATATGTCCCCACATAAAGCTAGCTCACTGAATGAACTGAAAATTTTTTAAAAATTGAAAGCTATACAGGACATTCATAAAAAGATTTATCATCCTTTACCTTTATCATACTACTTTAAGATGTGTATCAAAGCAATTTCAAAAGAGGAGCAAATTTATCTGTTCTATTTTGGTTGTTTTGCATTGTGAAAAGTCTTAACAAATATATGCATTGGAAATGATGAGGAGAAAAATGAAATGTATTCTCTATTACAAAGTCAGACTGAGACTCAAATGGCTTTACAGTTACATGCAAGGTTCAGTAGGAAATTAGAGCTTGCTTTAAAAAATAAATTAAAAATGTGTACAACTGACCTTATCCTGCCCCTTGACACTTTAGTCCAATGGTGGTGGATCACTGTTTGATTTTACTGTTAAACAATCCTAGTTAAAACATTGTCACTTGGAGTAGTTCGTGCAGAGTTGAATCTGTCTGCACTCTGTTTTTCCATTTCACTGGTCCTTCTCTACTTCCTCTCCACCCCAAGTGGCATCAGGGTGCAGGAAGAAGCCAGTGCCCCATTGCTGCTGTCTTTTGAGTCCTAATTGACCTCTGTGAAAATGTCCCTCAGCCTGTCTAAACCCTGCGTGTCCTGAGCCACAGCTGTTTGGAACTGGGTTTTTGTGGCATGTCTTGTGAGAATCCACTGCTGACCTCCATTGTCCTTGACATGACTTCAAATGTTGTGTAGTCTCCTGGCCCTTCAGTCAGGCCATAAGGGTCTACTTATTAAAAAAAAAAAAAAAATTATTGTGGTAAAATACATATATACACCATAAAATCTAATATTTTAACAATATTTAAGTGTGCAATTCAATGGCATTAAGTACATTCAAATGCTGTATGCTGTCACTACTATTCATTTCCAGAATTTTGTCATCCCAAACAGAAACTCTGTACACATTAACTACTCTGGGGATCTCAAATAAGTGAAATCTTTCTCTTTTTGTATCTAATTCACCTAGCATGATGTCTTTAAGACGCATTCATATAGAATGTATAAGATTTTCATTCCTTTTATGATTGAATATTCCATTGTGTGTGTGTGTATAGTATTTTGTTTATCCATTGACTTGGGTTGTTTCCATGTTGTTTTGGCTAGTGTGAATATTGCTGTTATGAACACTGGTGTACAAGTATCTGTTTAAGTCACTGGTTTCATTTTTTGGCTACGTACAAAGGAAGGGAATTCCTGGATGGGGATTTACTTCTTTATTCTACCTTTATTCTACCTTATTCTTCCTTATTCTTTTACCTTCTTATTGTACCTTTTGGAGATTCAGGAACTTGGAGAAACTTATTCCATGCTTGACTGAGGTAGGCAGAATATTGTGAGTCTGTCTTCAAATCTGACTTGACATGTTCCTCAGTCTTTTCTCATATGTCCTTGGTGCTGGCTGCATGTGGGTACTTGAAAGTTAGAGTCATTCCTTGGACAAAGTAACAAACAACTTTCCCTGCTCTGTGATTAAAGGTTAGAGGTTTCTCTTCCAAGAGGGGACACCTCAAGACATTCACATTTCCTCACCTGACTCTCACATCCTCTCCTTTGTCTTGTCCACCAGTAGAGAACATTATACTTTCCCTTGTTGTTACAAGGAATTTTACCTGCACCATATTCTTTTGCCTTCTGTGTTAAGGCTTGAAGAAAACTATGCTGATATCTCACTTTGCTTTTAATATGTAAGGGGACTCTTAAAATTTAGAATGTCTTTATTTTCAATAAAGTCAAAATTTCAAAATTGTTGTCTCACTCTGAAGATTAAAAAAATTTAACTTGAAACTCATAGCTGAGTTCACTTCTTTCTTCCTGGATGGTATCCACCAGCTCTTGAAATAATACTGCCATCAATTCAATAAATTGGGAATTACAAGGGAGGAAAAAATATATCAGAGTAATGTATCAAAACTACTCTTCCCAGTACATTAGCAATACCATTTATTTGGTCAATGTCTGCTCAGCTTCTCTTTGCTCTCATCCCACTACTTTAGCTCTGATTTTGGTGAAAGCACTCTGTTGGGGAGAGCTAGTGGGAACACATTTGTCATGAGTTCTGGAGAGAGGTCTTAAAGTCTTCTATTTGTGTTTGTACATAGGGTCTGATTTCAGATACGGTGGACATTGTCAGGTCAGAACACATTGTGGGTAGAAAGCTTTGGTACACATCTTAAGGTAGTATGATAAAGGTAAAGGATGACATATCGGCTGCTTGGTTAAAAAAAAAAAAAAGAAAAACAGGTGGAGCGGTTCAGAATACTATTTTGTGTGATTATTGATTTCTAATGGCTTTATTGTGACCTTAATTGGGCCATTAGAGGCTGAGCCAGGTTTGAAATAAAATGGAAGTGCTTGTAGCATATGCATGAGCTCTTCTAGGTTGATTGAAATAGTGATTGGGAAGACAGTGGGAGTCCTTTCTGATGTGCTTGGGTTCCTAGTGGCTAGGAGATAAAATGCATCATGACCTTGCAGGGAAACAGTAAGCTATCCTGAGTAGCATTTCTACTGCCTGCAGCCTGGAGAATAAGGCAGAAAAAGCTGTTAGCAGTTGGCACAGAGAGTAAAAGCTAATGAAGAAATCAGCAGTGTTCCTGACAGCACATCAGTGGCCTCCTCCTTACTTTGCCAGTGTTTGCCTGTAATTCTAACTCTGAGCCCCCTTTTCCTCTTTGTCTAAGCCCTTGTCTAAGCATGAGAAGTTGGTTAGTCAAGGTTCTCTGCTCACCTCTTCATCCTGTATAATTTTGGAAACTCAGATTCCAATGGAATCTTCTCTTAAATATTCTCTTCTCCTTTACTATTATTTACCCCACTTTGGTCCATTGAGGTTTTCAATGGTAGAAAGATAAATTCTTCTCTTAAAAAGCATTTTATATTTAAGATAAACATGCAGAGTTATTAAGCAATAGTTGGACTCAAAGAGAAAAGACCAGAATGATGAAACTACAGTACCTGATCTGTTCTTGTTTTATGGATAGTGTGACCTGGCCCATTCATTCAGACTGTTTGTCCAGGCTCAGCACATGTCACTGTGCAAGTAGATACTGGTCAGTACCCAGGCTTCCAAATTCCAAGAATTCTTAGCCCATTTATCTTAAAAGTCTCTTTTCCCTGAGTCCTCCCTATGGCTATGAACATAGATTCACCAAGGAAGGCATGGCTCATCATTGAATCCAGTTAGTCTTACACTTGAATGATCACAGATATATCTCAGGGAGCCATAAAAACCTTTAAAGACCCATTGAATCCAAATCTCCATCTCTCTCTCTCTCTCTCTCTCTCTCTCTCTCTCTCTTTCTCTCTCTCTCTAGTAATCTATTTTTTAAGAGTGCTCCATGATTCTAATGATCAACCAAATTGGGATTCTTCATCTTTAAATATAGTACCTGTCTAAAACAAGTAATTCCTAGACCTTAGGCATACATCCAAAACATTTATAATGCTTTTAAAAATACATGCTGGAGGCTCACACTTTGTGGAAAACTTTGTGGAAAGCTCATCAAGATTGGCGCCTAGGCAATTATAATTTTCTCAAAACCTGAATAGGTGATTTTTCTTCAAAACTCAATAGATGATAAGAACAAAGTCTTGTTTTAGTGAATGACTTAAGCTGTGTTTATCCTATTATAGAATGCTAACTACTAGTGATAGAAATGATTGAAATTTGAAGGACTCAGGGAGCACTTTTTAAAAATTAATTTTTCCCCTGTGGCGGCACTGGAGGTAGAATCAGGGGTGCTGCACCATTGAGCTACATTCCCAGCTCTTTTTTTTTCTTTCTTTCTTTTTTTTTTTTTTTTTTTTGCTTTGAGACAGGGTCTTGATAAGTTGCTGAGGGTCTTGCTAAGGTGCTGAGGCTGACTTTATACTTGTGATTGTCCTGACTCAGCCTCCGGAATTGCTGGGGTTACAGGTATGTGCCACTGCACCCAGATTCAGGGAGCCATTTTTAAAAAATTATAGGAGCAAACAGGGCTTAGAGTTCACTTCCATCAGGACACTGAGCAGGGTGGCTCCCCAAAGTGGGAAAGGAAAGAACTGCTAGGTGGGAAGAAACCAAACAAACAAATGAAAAGTCCCAGCAGCTCTTCTCAAAAGAACAAACAGAATGATTTATTCTGCTTGCCTCAAGTTCTAGTATTCATTAAACTATCATCTGTGGGAAGTCACACATCAGGCACTTATGGGCAAGGAGGATAAGTTTCTTACATGGCTGCTGTTAGTGGCCTGTTGAGAAGGATGTGTGACTGAAATGGAAACCAAATACTGCTACCTTTATTAATATCAACCTGAACTGATGGAGTATGCAAATGTGTGGAAAGATACTAAAAAAGGCACTTTATAATCCTTTTCAAGATAAGTGGGCTGACCTAAATTATAATGATTATATTTTCCTTTTATATTTGTATGCAAATGTATTTCTGTACTGAGATTATGACCTTGAACTTGAACCACCTACAGCTTCCCAAACCTGTTAGTGATGCTTATAAGAAAAGAAGTAATGAGGAAATGTTAAGGTAAAAAAAAAAAAAATGTAATTCAAAATTCATTAAAATTATCCCTGAAGTACTTCTTTCCCAGATGTTAAAAGCAAATAATTAAAGGAATTCCTTTTTACTGAATCCAGTCATGCTCTCATGTTGCTATTTTAAAGTCAAGGTCAAAAAATAATTGAATACTTGGTTCTCTGTTGCCCTTTAAAAATGTTCTGTGATGGATTTTGATTAGTATTTGGCAATATACATTGCAACTAACATTTGACTTCTGGATACAGATGAACAATAATTTGCAATTTAGTGATCACTAATTAGCATAATTTAAGGAAGATCATTATTGCCACTTCAGGTTATAAAAGACATCTTTCTTAGCTTCACTAATGCAAACTCTTCTGCTCTCCAGATTTCACCATTTATACTTAGGTTATTTGAATGACCTTAGTTTATCTGAATAGAGTTGGAGCCTTGGCCACTTTGCTGTCTACTGCTACACTACACATAACAGTGGTACCTGCCAAGCTCTGAATGACAGGTACTATTCTATGCCCTTTTTTTTTCTGCTTAATTCTGAGCATTCTGATGACATAGATTCTTTGGTTTCCCCATTTTGCATATGATGAAGTTGAGTCTTCGTTTAAGTAACTTGCTCAGAGTCACATGACTAATGAGCCCTGGCCACAGCACTCCCATCCTGTTCTCTCTGACTTCAGAGCCTAAATCCTTGATCTTCAGGTTCTTGATTCTCTGCAACCCAATGATTTTATTATTCATGATTATTATATATTATATATATTATATATATATTATATATATATATATAATATATATATATATATATTTTTGTGTGTGTGTGTGTGTGTGGTACTAGAGATTGAACCCAGGACCTTGCTCATGCTAGGCAAGTACTTTACCACTAAGGTACATCCCCACCCCACTCTTGTTGCTTGAGACAGGCTTTCAGTAAGTTGCCAAGGCTGACCTCAGACTCATGATCCTCTTACCTCAGCTTCCTGAGTAGTTAGAATGACAGGCATGCCCCACCAGGCCCAAGAACTTTATAAAAAAAATTTTAAAAAGAAGTTTAAAGTTTAAGTGAGGAGTTTGACCTCATAAATCACTTGTATTCCCCCAATCAGCTTGTTTTTTCATGTTAAACTGGAATAGATCTTTTAAAGATGTAATTGAGATTCATATTTTAGCTCTAGTTTTACACATGTACATTCATAGGCATTTCTGAACATTTCTAAACAATACAGGCTGCTCCTAGAATTTCTCTCACCTCTGCTTGTATGATAATATGTTAAATGAAATGCAGAATACTTTCAACACAATATTTGCCTGCAAATATTTTACCTTTAATTGGATAAAAGGGAGCCATGTTTTATTCCACCTAAATCTTGGCTTGCCTGAAAGCAGGTCAGGCAAGTTCCCACAAGGGATTGTCCCAAACCATCCCCAAATGGGACCTATTGTGATTCCAAAGAAAGAAGCCCTAAACACCAAGGCAGCCAGTTCAAAGCATTTATTAGAGGAACTGACTTCCAGAGTACTGCAGCTCATCTTTGTGATGGACAGTGAGATGTGAGATAAAGGGATATTCCACCTAGATATGTCTGCTACAAAGGAGTCAGGGTATGCAGTGTATATGAGAGTGTGAGGAATTTTATCTCAGGACCAAGGCCAGTTTTTCAATGTTTGGGGCAATAAACTAAACACATTTTCAGTGCCTAGGAGTGTTAAAGGCCCAGTGTGGGCTCAAGCCTACTGGGTAAAACCTGCAGCTGGTTCAGTCACAGAGCTGCCAAGGCACTCTGCAATCTTCAGTCAAGACACAGAAAGAAAGTGTCGGGGTGACAATAGAACCCCTATAGGCAGGCAGAAATATAATACCAAAAAGTATGGTATGTGAAAGTCTCACTAAAGTAGTAATACCCATACAAAAATATGGGCTTCAAAGGTACATGATGATCCTGTTTCTGGCTCAGGTAATAGCAAAGGCCGAATTGCAGAAGTCATTGAAAGAACTGGGAGAGTATTAAAGTATTGGTAGATTATTAAAAGACAGTTAAGGGTCAGAGGTGGACAGTTGTCAAGGTCTTAGGGAAACTTGTTCCTTGAGTTGAGATGCTTTCCCAGTTCCAGGAGACTCTCCAGGCTGTCTATTGGGAACTGTGAAATCTCATCACTTCTGTCCCTAATTCTAAGGAGCCTTGAAAAGGTTATACCTTTTCCTGCCTTTAGCCGACATCACATTTACTGGGAGTCACTGATTAAGTACCTTTATTCTTTGATTTATTTTACTACTTCCTCTTCCAGCTGTAGTAACCTGAGAGAAGGTGATCCATGTGTGAAGCAAAACGTGGGACAGGCAGGCAGAAACTAGGCCACACACTCCTTCCTACCATCACACCATTTCCACCTGAACACTCTTCTGCTCAACCACTAAGGCTCTCCTAGAATTTGTGTCTCTATCAAAGGATCCTAATGAATTTCTTCCCTCTAAGAAGAAGCCTCTGATATAGGAGTGTCCTCCACAAGGTGTTGCTACCATAGTCTACTTTCAGAACCTCCCCCTGATCTGACATATTTAGGTCCTGCCAGTTCCAGCTTAGACCAAATTCCCTGGTGTCTTCCTGGTACAAATTAAAAATGAAAGAGCACCCTCCTTACAAGTCCATTAAGGATGTTCTTTGTATGAAACCTATTTCAACTAGTTACAAATTTAGCTAAGTGTGCAGTCATCAGCTAAGTGTGCAGTCATCCAGCCTCTGGCTTCCTGTCACCCTTCAAGCTATGCCATGCTGATGCTCATGTCAATTTTACAAATAGCCCTAGATTAATTAAGAATATCTAATGTATTAATATATGATTATGTGAATGGGCTGCCTTGAAAGGCAGTATTTCTCACCACTGGAGGTGTTCAAGTAGAATTTGGATCAAAAATTTGTGGAAATTAAAACATTTGAGAGATTTTTGGGTTAAATTTTCCTGAGGAACCCTTCCAGTTCACAAATCCTACAATTCTACATATTTTTCATAATGCTTCCATACTGATTTCTGATGCACTGATTTCCTCCTCTTCAGTGCTCCAATGTCCCCATTTAAGGATTTTCCTTGGGATTGCTGTCAAGCTATCCATTGTATAGTTTGTAGAGTTCTCTTTCTTCCTTTTGGTGAAAATCAGGCCAGCCTATGCTATCTCCTGTCTTACCTGTCTCTTCCGTTTTTTCTGTGCTTTCTCCAAGGTTGGTGTCAGCTGTTCTGCTCATTTGCAAGTTCTACAGTTACCTTGAGATGTGATTTATCGAGGTCAGGCTACTTGAACTCACTCAGAGTAGCCCCATGCTCTTTTATAATTCTTTACTTCCCCTGAATGTGAATTCTCTCTTGCCAAAGCTCATTCCTGTCTTTTTATTCTGAATTTCTTCAGTGACAAAGACTGAAGCAGAAGAAGAATGGATAGTTCTAATTGCAGCTATTGTTGTACACACAGGAGCATCTGCACAGCCCAGGCTCCAGCTTGCTCGGATCATGGCCATCAGGTCTGATTTAAAGAGCTCTTATCATTGACCTACATAATTCTTAGAAGCCTTCATTCACCCTGGTCTTTAATCTTACTGAGGTACTGGTCAGTTTGTGTGTGTCAGGTACTTTTCCTCGATTGCATGTCCATCTTTCCATATTTCATACATGTCCTTTAAAATACAGGCTTATTCGGGGCTTGCTCTGCAGCTTCTTTGGTTTCTCCTTCTTTTCTTATCGAACATCCCTCAGGAATTAAATCTTGGAAAGTGTATCATGGCTGCCTTTACTCTGAACATTCTGCATTTTGGCAAAGCCTACCTGTAAAACCTGGTTTTTATGTTTGGTCTGCGGAGTTGTTTTCCCCTCCCCCATCCCCAGGACTTCTCAGATGCTGGGTCCTGTGTTAGTGTGCTAGGCTGCCACACAGTGTACAGAGACTTGGGGACCTAATCTACAGAAATTTATCTACTCAGAGTTCTGCAGAGTGGGTTCTTCCTGAGGGTGCCCTCCTTGGCTTTAGGTGGTCGCTTTCACCCTGTTTTCACATAATCTTCCCTGTCACCAACTATCCAAATTTCCTCCTATGAGAACGACAGTCACACTGGATTGAGGCCTATCCTCATAACTTCATATTAATTTAATTACCTCTTTAAATATCTTGTTTCCAAGTACAGCCACATTCCAAGGCTCTGGGGGTTAGAACTTCAATTTATGAATGGGGAGGGGACACAATTTAGCTCATAACAATCCCCTTTCCACTTTAGCAGCTGGTGCCAACTGTCAGAATCAGCTTCACAGTAATAGTCTCGGAGAGGTTTTTGTTGTTGTTTGGTCTCTTTCTTTTCCTTTAGAGATAAATGTCTATAAGCAATTGAGATCCTTTCAGCTGATCTGCTCCTACCAGGCTCAGCCTAAGTTCCAGGATTGAATTTGCCTGGCTCTGTTCTCTCTACTTCTCTGGAGAGCAACCTGAGTGCACATCTTCCATGCTTTACCCCAATGATTGCTATCAAAACCTCCCCATCCAGTAAGCTCAACTCAGACACCACCATTATTTTCTGGGCCTGTGCTGCCACAGTTCTGTCTGCATAACACTCATTTAATGTGTTTACCTAGCCCTTCTCACTCATGTAAGATCATGATCTCTTTGTAGTAATATTTTGGTGTTGTGTTCATCTTTATTAACCCTAAAGCACCAAGCACTTGGTTTGTACCCAGAACCTACTCAACAAAATGGCTTTAAATCTTATAGATTTAGAACAGGAATCAAAGCAGTAAGCATTTAAATTGCATTTTATATTTACACAAATATAAAATGTGACCATGTGACTAATTATTAATAGGACTAATGTAATTATAATCACTGATTCATTGTTTGTTTGTTTTTAATACTGGATATTGAATCCAGTGCACTCTACCTCTGAGTTACACTCCAGCCCCTTTGATTTTTTTTACTTTGAGCCAGGGTCTCATTAAATTGCTCACACTGACCTTGAACTTGTGATCCTCCTGCCTCAGCTTTCTGAATAGCTGGGATTATAGGCATGCACCACCATGCCTAGCTTGTCAGGTTATCTTAATAGTTACTTTTAATGGTTACTTGAAATATTTGACCTAATTAAATGGTATATCTTTTCATGTATTTTTCATAGCTCTTTCACCTATAGCACTATTTGTCCTTAGAACTAGTTTTACATTTATTATATATGTTAGAGTATTATTTGAGCCATTTTTCCAGTTCCTTATTTTAAAATGTAGTTACTCGATGAACAGAGCCTATGGCTTGTAAATATTTCCATCCTTGGCACAGTGTGGTAAGCAGCAGTTAATGCCAGGCAGGTCGCAGAGGTGCTCTCACTTCAGCTGTGCAGTGTTGCCTTCTGACCATGATGACAAAAGGAGTTTTTTGGAAAACAGCCCATTTGTCAGAAACGTTGATGCTGGCAACCAGGCAGCTTTTCTTAGTTTATCTCTCAGCTTTTTTCCTCCTTATGTCTCATCCACAGAGTGGATGTTAGACATTCATCCATTCAGTTTTTTTCATATTAGAAACATTCAATGAGGGACTAGGGTATAACTCAGTGGCAGACTGCTTTCCTAGAATGTGCGAGACTGGGTTTGATCCCTAGCACCACTAAATAAATAAATAAGTAAGTAAGTAAGTAAATAAATAAATAAATAAAAAGAGGGAGGGCAGAAGAAGAAATATTTATAAGTAAAACTTGTAATGAATCTTTTCTTGGACATAAAAGGAATATCTTGGAAGTCAGGTGGCAGTGGGAAGTACCAGAGGTAGAAAGGCAAGTGAGGTGGTTGTGTGGGTTTCATATTAACAAGGGCATTCAATTAAAGCAGTAATGGGACTGGCACCAAACTGATCAAGTCAAGCCATTCTTATCAAGCCATGTACTTGGCGTAAAGTTGTGCTAGTCCAGGGTTATAGTTTGGATCTTGAATGACCTCCAAAAGGGGGTCTTTCCAATTTCTGTAATTCATCAAACCTTGCATGGTAGGACTGCATCCACCTAGAGGGGCCACCATTTTTTTGTAATCAAAAACACCCTGTGAACTAGCAACAGCTGTGAAGATTGAGAGGCAGACCTGCCACATGTTGCACAGTTGGAGACCAGAGTAGAGGCAGGGAGAACACTTAGCAAGAAGAAATCCAGGAAAGAAACAATGGTGCCTAGAGCAAGTTAATGGCAATGGAAATACAAATGATGTGCCTACTGATGAACTAAACATCGGAGGCACTGCAAAGAGAAGGGAGAGTGAGAGGGGACCTCAGATCTCTTGCTGAAGCACCTGATGACCATTGTTAACATTTACCAAGATGTAGAAGACTGGGGGTGAGGGCTAGAATGGCAAGGAAGAAATTTATGAGTTCTGTTTTGAGGGGCTCTTATAGGTGCTTCTTGAGGATTTCCTACTTTATAGATCTTTGGAGCCCCATAAAGCAGCCACAACAAGGTTCATCCTTCTATGTGCACAAAACTAAAATAAATAAAAGAGGCTGGACTAGTTGTTTAGACAAGTCATTCAACATCTCTGGGCCCTTTGCCAAAGGAATTAGGTAGTCATTACTTCCAAAGTCCTTTCTTGCCACAAACCACTACTATTAATTGACATTCCCCTTTGCTCATTTTTGTGATATTCTCTGTGCAGGATGTACAACTCAGAGGGTGGAAATGACAGTAGTAAACTAATACAGATTCTCTAAGCTTAAAAACAACATCAATGGCACACAAAAAGAGGCTTCTAGCTGCTACCTAACATTTTGCAATAATGGTGTCTTAAAGATAGATACTTGGAAAACTTGTGGATCTATTTTCATGCCTGTATTTCCAGTAAAAGTCTACTTTTTTACCATGTATTTGGGTCCTGGGGGTATCTGTAGATCACAGGTTGTTCTGTCAACAACTCTACTAGATAACCATTAGCTTCCAGTTTTACTTTGCAAATTTGGAAGGAAAGTCATTTTTCCACAAGCCAGTTTCATGAAACAAAAAACAATGCCTCAGTTCTTGACTCAAAGCCGAAAAGCTTCTATGGTCCCATAAATGATTAAAACAGCAGCTGGTAATGTCTTGGAAACAGATTGATCAGTTGGAATGCCTTAAAATCTGTCTAGATTCTGTATGCCTTTGAGCAATTGAACTAGTTCTGACGTGAGACTGAGCAAGAAGGGTATTTAGAGCCCAAAGATGTCAAGATAATTATGAAAACCCTGTCAGAGACTGCATCTCTCTAGGGCTATTGTATTTTAATATCCCAAGGTAGGGTATAAACTTTGGAAGATTTTCTGACGATGGAAGCTTATGGTGGCCTATGTTTAATTGACCAGGAGGCTTGAAGTCAAATAATCTAGTGTTGTCATTTACCCAGAGAAAATGAATTTTGCATATCTAATATGTATCAGAGATAAGCAGAGACAGTGGTGAGAGAGTTCCCACCTGCATTGAGCTTATTTCATAGTATAAGGAAACAGACAATAATCTCATAAACAAAATATATATAAATTCGCATGGCAATAAAAGCCATGTTGGAAATAGGTGGAGTGGTGAGATACTATTTTAAATTGAAACATTAAGAAAGGCCTCTCCAAAGAGAGAGCATTTGAGTAGAGACTTTAATGGTGAGAAGGAAGGCACCAACAATGTAAATACTTTGGGGAAAATTCTGCCCAGCAGAAGGAACAGTACACAGAAAGGCTTTGGAGTGAGAGTAAGATTGGCAGAGTTGAAGAACAGCATGAAGGCATACAAGTCTGGAGTCTGGTGAATGAGGAATAGTGGAACTCAATGGAGGATTTTAAGTAGAGTTTTAAATAATAGGATTATCAAACTAATATTTTTAACAACATCCCTATAATGACAACATGGAGAATGAACTATGGGGGCATAAGCAGATGAAGGAAGACAAAATAGGAGGTCATTACAGCTTTCCAGGCAAAAGAAAATGGCAGACTCAGACTAGGGTGGATGTTGAAGTGCTATCAGAAGTGGATAAATATGAGAAAACATTTGAAGGAGGAGCCGATAGGACTTATTGGTCAATTAGATTTGAGGACTAAGATAAAAAAGAGAAATAAAAATGATCAGATGACATTTAAATTCTTGCCTTTAAATATTGGATGAATTGGTCTTAATGAAAGAAATGAGTCTTAAATGAGGAATAGATTTGAAGGGGGTGGAGGGTGAATTCAGGATTTAGATATGGACTTGTCAATGTGATTCCCGTTGGACTTCTAAGTGGCAATATCTAATGGACTGTGAGAGCTCATGAGTTACCAAGAGAAGTCTGAGGACTGAACCCTGAGACTCTTCTGACTTCACTAAGTGCAGAAGAGTATTATTAAGATAGGAGAAAAATCACAGAAGGAGTTCAGAGGAAAGGAATACCAAGATGATAAGTAAGAAGAGGATTGATAATTGAGCATTATCTTTGACAAGAAAAGGTCATAGCTGTACTTTACAACAGATATTTAGATATTTCCTTTGAGAGGTAGGGGAAGTAGCCTTGAAGTGGATGCATGAGATATAGATGAGTCTTTGAAGTTTTCCTGTAGAGGACTAAAGGAAAATCAGGTGCTAGCCTGAAGAAGATGAGTTTTCACTGTGATTTTGTTCCTAATATGACAGTGATAGCATGATTCTATCCTTTTGAGAATGATCCAGAGAAAAAATTGAGATGAAAAAGAACAGAACAGGAATATTGTCAAGGGTCCTTGAGTCAATGAGAGAAGATGGTGTGTAGGGCACAAATGGAAGGCTGGCTAACCATTGATTAGGGAAGAGAGTGTTCTTCCTTTGAAACATGAGGCACTACAGTCTAATGGGACTAGATGAAGTGGGTTTGTAAAGAATGTGATAAGTAAATGATGTAGAGCTCATAAAATTGCTTTTGTCTTCCAGTGAAATATGAAGAAAGGGTATCAGAGAATGGGAAAAGAAAGTGGTGTTGAAATTTTAAAGAGAGAAAGAAAAGGCAAATTTTCCATGAAGATGGGGTAGGATTACTGGGATGTACTCAAGAAGTTTATGCTCATTAATCTGAGTTTAATTCTTGTTTCAAACAGATGTCAGCATTGAATAAAGAGCATGAAACTGAGCATAGGCGAAGAAGGAGTAAGAGGCCAGCTGCATAACCTTGCACATTATTTAGTTTTCAGATTTTTATGTTCTTGATCTGTAAAATCTGGCCTATATTCCCTTCTAGGCAAGATGATTGTGCATGTCAAATTAGACAACATACTTTAAAGAAACTTGACATCAGTCCTCTTCAACCTGTTAATCTTTGGATAAATAGTTATGGGACTATTTTCTATGGGACTTTTTGTCACTGTGACCGAAAGTCCTGACAAGAGCAACTTACATGAGGAAAAGTTTATTTGGGCTCATGGTTTCAGAGGTTCAGTTCGAAGTCAGCCAACTCTATGACTCTGAGTTCAAGGTGAGGCAGAACATCATGGTTAATAGACACGGTGGAGGAAAGCAACTCAGGACATGGCAACCAGAAAGCAGAGAGAGATTTCTGCTTGCCAGAGACAAAATAGATAACTCAAAGGCATACTCTCAGTGACTTATTTCCTGCAGCCACACCCTACCTACCAGTTACTCCATATCAGAGAATTAATCCACAGATTTGGTCATAACCCTCATAATCTAACCTTTCACCACTGAAAGCTTTCAGGGGGTCCTCATATCTGACCCATAACAGGACCTTTTGTCAAAAGAAATCAGGTATTCATTACCTAATGTGAAGGTTATGTACATGGCCCATAGTAAACCTTGATATCTGTAGGAAAGGAGCATCATATGGCTCTCTAAGTTGGATGTAGCCAATAGGGCACTCAAAGATTCAAGAAGTGGAGCCTGAAATTACAAAAGATGGAGGGTTGAGATAGTGTGAAAAATGAGGGTGGAGTTGAAAAGAAACAGCTAGGGAATCAAGAAGAAAATAGAAGCAGGAAAGGAATAGAAGGACCAGGAGTGGTGGAAGGTGGTTTTGAACTAGATACAAGCCATTTATGTTCAGTGTTCCTGTTCCTGGTTGAGGGGGGCCCTTTGACAGACCTTCATTATTACCAGTCAAGTGCCAAGGCCTAGACCTGGATCTCCAATCTACAAAGTTTACTTTGGCAGAAGAAATAATGTGAGAATGTGGGCCATGTGAGAGGCATGGGCTTGGGTTGTTCTATATTCTCTTGGATGTAGGAAAGAAGGAACTGGATTAATGAAATATTGCTGCTAAATTGTGTTTTCCTGAATTTTCTTTTTCCTAAATTCAATCTCTCCTTCAATAAAGCAAGTTGCTGATTCAGGCTGAATTTGCATTTAACAAATATTGAATAAGTAAAATTAAGGAAACACTGATACATTTGAGGAATATGGACACAGATATTTTAGGTAAGCAGTGGTACCATTTGCCCTATAAAGTTAGTACTCTGTAGGTGAATCCACATTTCCTTTTAAGGCAGAGTAGAGGGCGGTGAAGGTGAGCTGGAAAGAATTAAACCACTTGTGACACAAATCCTTGTAGACATATTTCCTCTTTTAACCACCTCAAATCTTTTTTGGAAAAAGCCAGGCTATAAATAAATAATGATAGTTCTCTTGGCTGAATTTCTAGTGATTGGGCATTCAGGTTTCACTGGCTACACACTGAGCAGCTTCTGGTCACCGGGCATTGTTGTAACATCCCCTTCAAGTGCATAAAGGATGGGCTTTCATTATTTTTCAAAAGCCCAAGGACTAACTACCAGGGATCACACTCCATCTCTTGTCCCCTTTATTCTTAGACTTTCCTACTGAGAAACTTTCAATGGACTGAAGGAGATATACCACTCACCTTCCTTTTGGACCATTTATTCATTCAGTGTCTAACTGTAAGCATGAGATAGTGTTACTGGAAAATGCAGGACCATAACAGGAAGTGTATTCTATTATTCATGGTGTCACTCCCTCTTACTCCAAATCTTCTCTTTTCCTACTATGTCCACATTCCCTGCCTTGGCTCAAGCACAAAACTCACTCTCCTTTTTATCCTGAACACCGTTGGCCAGGAAATCATATCAGTCCTACTTCTTTAGCATTTGCTGTATCTAAACCCTCTTTAGCATCTTTTATATCTCATTTCAGGATCTCAGCATCTCTCACTCTGAGTTCTTGACTGGCCTATTTTCCTCCCCCTTTAATCATATTTCAGTGTTTTCTTTTTGCACCTCCAGTTATCTTTGTAAATCGTAAAGTTATCCACTCCTCTTTAGAATTCACACAGCTACTTCCATTTGACCCAGCTATAAGGCCACACCCTGAAACCCATCTGCAGGGTCCCCCCTGTTGGACTCATCTCTCACTTCCTCCCTCTATTTCCAGTCTTACACCTGTCCACCTTCTATTTTCCCTGTGCCCCAAACACACAGCACTATCTTCAGTGCAGATAACAAGTGTTATTGAGGGAGTGAATGAATGCCTGCTTCTGAAGAGAACAGGAGGTTTCCAGGCCAAGAGAATGCCTCTTCCTTTTAGAACATTTCCAGTTGTCCTGCACCAGAACATTAAAGCCGCCCTCCCCCATCCAGTTGTGCCTCAGGGGTTGTGCGTTTATCTCTTTCTTCCTGTTGGAACCAAAGTGATGGAAGCCATTTTGGTCTAAATGTCAGCTGTCACAAATGGGAAGTTTGAGTGCACAGCTAGAGCCGGCTCTGGCAGAATGATATTTTTCTGTGAAGATTGCTTTATTCAAATCACAAATCTCATTTAGAGAATTATTTTGCTGCCAACACCAGCCGCAATAACTGATAATGCCATGGTGGTCATTCTTTGTATAGATTAAACACAGTATACTAATCCATTAAAAATAGCATTGAACTTAAATCTGTAATAATCATCCAAGACAATTGCCAGTTACCTAGTAATTATTCTGGAGTGAATTTTTCAGTCTAAATGAGTAGGTGTCGTTTAGGTATTCCTTAATCTTCTCATACCTAATTATAAATAGGTCTGTTTCTAAGTACCACGTGTTTCCTTCCTAAAAATAAGTCTCATATGGCTATTTATTTCCAATGCACTATGCTGTGACACTGCATGAATGGAAAATTCACACTGGTACCAGTACCCTTAGAGGACTTTGATTCATTCAATAAGTACTTATCGAGTATAAGTGCCAGCACCATTTTAGCTGGTGAGGATACAATAATCAAATCAATCAGTAGGTTGTATGTTATTAATTCACAGTTGTACAGGGGTTTACAAAGCACTTTCATATACACACCTACTTTTGATTTTCTCAATACTGGCATGAAAGTAGATAGTGCAGGAATGATTGCAGTTCTCTTAAGATTAAGAAAACCTGCAGTCAGTGTGCTAATATCTGTGAATGGCAGATCCAGGATCAGAATCCAGGTTTCCAATGACCATCCCTCCTAGAACCTCATGTACTGGACCCTGAAAATGAAGACAGCTGAAAGTACCTACGACAGGGAGACACACTGCTCT
This sequence comes from Sciurus carolinensis, assembly GCF_902686445.1. Classification (NCBI taxonomy): domain Eukaryota; kingdom Metazoa; phylum Chordata; class Mammalia; order Rodentia; family Sciuridae; genus Sciurus; species Sciurus carolinensis. The sequence goes on along the minus strand of NC_062219.1, from coordinate 46,141,118 downwards.
TCTGTTAGTTTCCCTTTCTTTGTGCTTCTTATGACTTTGTGCTTCTTCCTCTGATTCCTATCTTGTCTCTTTTCCTACACTAGTCTTTGCACACTCAGATATATCTTCAAATGACTTTCCAATGAAGTCCTATTGCCTGCATCCTCTTGAATACATTTCTTACTTGTTAACTAAGCTCATCTATTTCATGAAACACCATGGAGTAAAAATTACTGGATGTGGAATTTTATTTATAATATTTTGTACAAAGGATACTGCTGATATGGAAGAAATAAAACTTTTAACCTTTATATTTTATTTTCTTAACATATGTGAAGAGAAGGAGGGTGCAATTCCTTATCCCTGTTCAATGTGTCCCTTTCTGATCCCCTTCATTTTCTCACCAATTGATTTGGCTTATTCTGTAAGATGCCTGCCTTCTGAAACTTCTGGCACTGTCTGTGAAGGGCAAATGATGGTGTGGATGGGCCATAGGTCAAAAGTAGAAGCAGCATTGGGAAATGTACCCCTACCAGGAGAACTCATGCTCATGGGACAGACCTGCTCTCCCACAGGTTGTAAAGACCTGTGAGATTTCAGCAGGATGATGGCGAGAATAGCAGTGACATGAAGATAGGCCAAGATTTTCCAGTCTGAGGGTTACCTCACTTGGTGTGATACAATCATCTGGAGCAGTGGTCCTAAATTAAGCAATAGAATCCCTGAATGAAACGTTTGTTAAAGTAAATCTCTGGACCCCACCCCCTGAGTTTCTGATTCAGTGACCCTAATGCTGCCAGTTTGGAGATCTTGCTTTGAAAACTACCCATTTAAATACTTCACCTGTCAATTAGGAAATGTATAGAATCACAAGACAATACGCACCAGGTCCCTTCTCTTTCTTGGTCTTTCTACTCTTTTTCTTACTTCTCTGCCTTTCCCCTTCCCTAGAATCCTTTTATTCAGTTGTCACAGCTGCCTCTCCAGCCTGAAATGCTGTCATGTAGTGTTCCATCTAAATCCAATCAGAGTGACAAGGGACTGAAGGAGGACCCCAGACTAAAAACATCCCGGTGCCTAAGAGCCCATCTGAGGTCAGCCATGGGGTGGACTGTCAGTACCATCTGCATGTATGGATCCCTGCCTTGTGCAGCCCACACTGAGCGAGGAGGCTGCGTGAATGTCTGCAGGCACAATCACACGTAAGCAATTGATTGGTATTCATTCTTGTCCCTCTTTTGTTCTAAGAACGGTTCTAAGAAATAGCCTTTGGGTAAATGTCTAAATGCTTGAATCTGTATGTAGTAAAAAAATAAAATAAAATAAAGAATAAAATATATTGGTATCATATGCACATTGGTTATTTTTAATAGAAAAAATAATGCACTAGTTTATGTATAATCAGCAACATTTATGAACACTTGAGAGCATTTTGTGTGTAAAACACATTTATTCTCATAGCCACTGAGTTCAATATTATTATTATCCTCTTTTTATAAATGAAAAAACAGGCTTAGAGAGCTTAAATAATTTGCCCAAATTCACAGAAGCTGTAAGACACAAAAGCAGGATTTGGACAAGGCAATCTATTTCCAGATCCTGGACTTGCTTTTAACTACTATGCCAGACTAGTTTGTGGTTATCCCTTAAGTAGGGGTCTTTTGTGTACCTTAACAAAATGGCCTCTAACTTTGAACCAAATGGACCATTGAGTAAGTTATGCAGAGTTAGCCAAACACAGGCTTAAACAATACTGCCCTCACTTTAGACACCAGCCCTAAATTAAGGAGTTCCTGGGGCTGTTTTCTCTTTGGATCAGCTGGCTACTTCTTTGGGGAGGCCCAATGGATTCCCTCAGATTCAGTAGCTCACTAGAACAACTCATAGAACTCAGGAACATACTATAGTTATTACAGTTTCCTTATATCAAAAGAACAAAAATTAGAATCTACTTAAGGAAGAGGCAGATTGTCAAAGCCCATGAAAGTTTCAAATATGAAGCTTCTATCATTCTCATGGACATGCTAGCCTCCCAGTGTGGAAGGATAACACTTCAGAGTATTCCTAACAAGGGTGGTTCACCTGAGCCTCCATGTCTGGAATTTGGATTGGTGTTTCTCCGCAGGCTCCCTGGTTTGAATCACTGGCATCATGGTTAACTTGGTTTCTAGTCGTTCCCCACCCTGGAAGTATGGCTGATATTACGGGGGCAGAGACCCAAACCTAATGACACGCTTAATCTCTCTGGTGGGGCCAACCCCTATCTGGAAACACCTCAGCATAAACCATCAGGTGTGGTCCAGGGACCCACTCTGAATACCAAGACTTTCCAGTCACCCCAGGGTTTAGAGGTTACCTCCCAGGAACTCATGACAAAGACCAGCTAAACTCTGTTACACAAAAGCACAGCAGAAGGAGGTGGCTGAACAGAGATGCCTGTTCAGATGTGAATTTTGTGACATCATTTAGGTCAGCAGCTCTATTTCTGTGCCAGGCAGTAGTCTCCCTGTCATAGGCAGGGGAAGACTCTTCTGAAATTTCTGCAAATAATAAAGCTCTAAGCAGGAAAGGTAGCAGTGGAGGGAAAGTGTTCAAGTTAGGAGAAAGCCAGAGAGCTCTGCATGGTGGAGGCTGCTGGTGAGCACAGCCTGGCAGTCATTCACAATGAGCTCACAGGCAGATGAACCACAGGGAGGGAGTCATGGTGAGGGAGCCAGTGTCTGCTGTGTGAATTGAGGGCCACAGGACTCTGCCTTGTGAAGCTTTTGTACACCAACATGTAAATTACAGTGCTTGTGAATGGGTGTTGGTTCACATGTAAATGAGAAAATTCTTCAGTTAACCAAGTCAGCCTCTGAAAAGAATAGAGATCTAGGAACCAAAGACTGTGCTGAGGTACTTACCAATAATGGGAAAGGAGAGGGAGCTGTTCTAATTCCAAGGAACTTCCAGAATGAAAAATAATGAGGGGGGGAGGGGCAGGGTAAAACATCAGAAGAAGCAATCTTCCATGAAAATCCGCCTGTGCGCCATTAATGCTTGTCTTTCCAAATAAGAGCAAGCAAATGAGAAAAGAGCAAAGCAGTCTAAATAAAGGCTGGGGTGAGCTCTGAGGGAAGCATGCTATGCATGGATGGAGGCTTTTATTTTAAAGGGCTGGCTGTTGTAGAAATATGCACATTATATACTTGTGTTTATGACTCACTCAAAACTTGGGATTTCCTACTATGCTCAGGCCCTCTCTTCTCTGTAGTTGAAGCCCCTCAGCATTGATGAGTTTAATCAGAATTCCCAGTATGAAACAGTAAGAGGTGAAGAAATGCTTAATTTGTCTAACCTCCCTCATTCTTCACTACTCCCTGCAGGTCTGGCAGATACGAGGCTATGGAAGCTCTTGAACTGTTGACCCCCTACCCCTGATGGATAATAACAATGTACAGAAAGAACATTTTCCTTTTTGTGTGTCTGTGTGTTTTTTGTTTGTTGTTGGTAATTTTTTTGTTTTTTGTTTTTGTTAGGATAAAAGAATGACTTATATTCAGATGTAGCAAGTGCTGATTTTCATGTGGCATCTCTGGGTGACAAATGTGCACAGACGCTGAGGGACACTTGCATGTCCTGACACAGCAGCACTTGCTGTGAACTCAGTGGCTTCAGATATAGAGAAAGCAGCCACCATTCTACCTGGAGGCCTCCCTGTGGGCTGTGAGGTTGATTCCTCCTGTCCTTTCTGAGTTCTTTTCATAGGTCTGTCCCCAACAGCCAGAAGCAAAACTAGCTCTTGGCAGGAAGGAAGATGTTTCCCCGAGAAGAAAAGGTCTCAATTTGGAAGCTGTAAAACAAGTTCCTGTTTAAGATAGTTTGATCCGATGTTAGGAAGCCAGGGAGTAGAGAGAAACAGGGCTTCTGAATCTGCTCAGACCTTGAGATACACCTTGGCAAGTTACGTCACTGCTGAGCCTCTGCTTACCTGTCTGTAAAATTAGGATGATCATGATGTTACCTCCCAAAGTTGTTTGAGGATTGTTGCAACTTTTTGTAGCTCCTAAGTCACAGTAGTTTCTCTACTCCTGAGAAGACTATATTAAATACCAAATGCATGTTTCTATTGCAAAATTTATTTTTTTAATTTTTTTTTAGTTGTAGATGGACACAATACCTTTATTTTATTTATTTTTATATGGTGCTGAAGACTGAACCCAGTGTTTCACATATGATAGGCAAGAGCTCTACCACTGAGCTACCACCAACAAGCAGATGATATCATTAGCCTTAAGAGTTGATGCCTAATTTAACTTTTGGACTGACAGATTAGTGACCTGCCTCTGGAGTCCTAGGGCCTAATGGGAACTATTTCTTTGTTACTAGCAAAGTGCTACTTGGTTCCCCTACACTAATGCCTGCTAAGCAGATGGCCAGGCCAATTCTGTGGGTGTGTGGAGTGGGTGGAGCAGTCACACCCATGGAGATGGTGCCTGCCCAGTCAATTGCTTTCTGTACCCAGGTCTGGGATGCCTGAGGGGACACCTTTGATCCACTAGCTGAATACACTGCCTGAGAAATGGCAGGGGAGCAGCTACATGGTGCTGAATGAACCATGGTTGCTGATCTGTGAAATGCCAGCCTCTTTCTTCTTTCCTTCCCTTTTGCTGGAGAGGATGGACCTTTGAAGGGGTGGGTTACAACCCAATGGGTCTGGTTTGCTTTGTTGATGAGAGAAGCTTGTCCAAACTCAGATGATTGTTCTGACAGCCTTGAAATGGTTTTTCGATTTAACACTTTAGTTCTCCACCATTCAAGTCTGCTGGACAGTTATTTTTAACTAATGATACCACCCCAACGCTTGAAAAGTAGTTTATTGTATTTATCAGTAGATTTCTCCTAATGAGGTTACACTTCAAAAGTAAAATCAGTGAAATGCTGCATATTCCATTACAGAGCTGGCCTTGGAGCTTTTTGAATAGCATCCACAAGCATACATACAGTATGTCAGTTTTTTTCCCATTCTTTCCTTCCTTCCTTTCTCCCTCCCTCTCTCTCTTGTACCCTTCCTTCTTTCCTTTTTTCTTTTCTTCCACCACCATTCCACCCTCCTCCCTTCCATTCTTCCTTCTTTCCTTTCTACTCTTAAGCACTTGTTATTTAAATCTTCCACAAGGATATTTAGAGATTAGATTGTACATCTAGCCTGGTTCAGCAGCTGTATAGCCCAGAATGAGACTTAGCAGGGCCAAATCTTGGCTTTACTATTTATTGCTATAAGATCTTTGGCAAACTATTCAACTTCCCTAATTCTGAGTTGCAGCATCCATGAAATGTAAATAATAAACTTGGCCCCATAGGATTTGTGAGTTTTAGGTAATGCTTGAAGCACAGTGTTGGATGCACAGTAAATGTGCCATAAATATTAGATATTTTCTTTATTTGTCTATGGAGAATTTGGTAAGCTTTGTTAACATTAGCCTTGTGGTTTGTGTTTTATTTCTCCATTTTAGTGATCGCAGATGTTGCATTATAACCAAATAAGTAGAAAGGGAGAAGTAAGGTGGCTCCTAGGATGATTTCTTTTAAAGAAATAAAGACCCGAAAATGAATAGATATGTCATTCATGAGTCCCAGTATTGCTCCCAAAGGCAGGATCTGAAGCTTTGGACCAGTGCCATCCAACCCCTAGTGATCTTTTGCCATTTGACTTAGCATTGTCCTTCAAGTTAAAAAAGACCCTTTGAGGCTAAATCTACTTGTTCTCTCTTTTCTCTTTAAACCCTAGAGAACAATTTTTGCCTCTAAGTTCAGCCCATCATTGTCCCACACCTGAGCCTTCTTGCTTCACCCCTTTTGAGCTCCTTCCATTCTATCCTCCAGAGTTGCTCCTTCACTCCCCTAACTACACAGATTAATCTCAAAGCCATCCTTCTACTCCTCCTGGCTTTCTCCTAAAGACAATGCTTTCCTTATACTCTTGTCAAACAGTGACTGAGTACCACCTCCCTTCTGTTGTTCCTCAAGAAAAACAGTAGGTCTATTGCTTGGTTGGCTTCCTTGCATCCATCTATGACCTCATCCCTTCTCCTTCACATGCCATTCACTGATACTCCCCCTCCTTCTTGCTTATCTACTGTCCAATCTGCTCATTCACTGAAGACTTTTGTAACTGGATCACAATCTCAGTCTTTATCTCAAGTAAGGCTATGATGTGTGGGTTCATTGCCCATACGAGGGTTCAAAACCTTGAGTCTCGGATCTTTCACCCATTTATCACCTCTTCATTGACTTCTGTACTTTATCTCAAACTCCTACTCTGTACCTACTCCTGGAAGTTGTCATCACACCTCTGAAATAATCTGCATGTTTCACATCTGATTGACGCCTGTCTTGTTCTCTTTACTGGCTCCACCACTCATACCATGACCATGTGTTTCTTTGACATGCTTTCTACTTCATCATTCCCTCACTGACCTCTTTATTCACTGCTCAAGCATCTTTTAATAACATAGGTACCTATCTTACACTCCAAGATTTACTTTCTAGTAAGACTGTATTAGTCAACTTTTTGTCACTGTGACCAAAATACCTGACAATAACAAAAAGAGGAGGAAAAGTTTATTTTGAACTCAGAGTTTCAGAGGTTTAATTCATGGTTGGTTAACTCCATTGCTATGGAACCAAATGAGGCAGAACATCATGGCAGAAGGGTGTGGCAGAGGAAAACTGTTCTGCTCATGATAAGCAGAAAGCAGAGAAGGGAGGAGGAAAGGGATGCAGGGAAGATGAACCTTTCTATGGCATGCCCCCAGTGACCCGCCTCCTCTAGCCCTGCCTCACCCACCTATAGTTACTGCCCTATCAGTCCGTTTAAATTAGGATGGACTAATAATGTTACAGTGCTCATAATCTAATCATCTTACATCTGAGCACTCCTGTATTAACACAGGAGCTTTTGGAGGACACCTCATATCCAAACCATAACAAGGAATGTTACCAATACTCCTCAGTCCTGTCTGTATTTTTGCCACATCCTATCAGATAAAACATGAATTTTCTATTTCACACTTTAATGCTTAATATGTGCATATTTCTGGCCAATGGAGTACTAATAAAGGAGAAAAAAATTACACATCAAAATAGGTAATATGACGACCTATTCATGGTCACCAACCTCAGAGGGATCTCAGCACTACCTGGCAGACTCATCTGCTCTTTTACTAGTCAACTCTTTCTCCCACACTTCACAAAAACTATTTTAAATTGTCACCACTCTCCTCAATCACCCCTTTGTCCCTGCCTTCCAGTACTTTATAGATGTTATCAGTCATAGGAAGGCAATATCAAGCTTGAAACTCTGTGTAGCTAATATTAATTAAGCCTGAAAACCTGTGACTCTGTTCCCCATCCACTCCTGTTAGAACAGAAAAACAGACCCTCTTTATAACTAATGACAACTCCACAAAAGTGTTGTAGCTTGTCCCCTTTTTTTCCTCTGGAAACATAAACTATCAGTTATTTTTCTCTTATGTAGATCAGTGTCTTTCAGGAGCTCTTCGACTGCAACAGACATCTTGATTCCTCTTCCCACGTCAACCCAGTGATGCTTTCTCACTTTCCTAATGGCATCACCATCCAGCCAGCTGCTCATGGAAAAATCCCCAAAGATATCCTTTTTTACTCTTTCACTGCCATGCAATCTGTCAGCTGTTAAGCTAAATCTGATCACTCCTCACAATTGTAGTGCTGCGGCTGTTACCATGTAGTACACCAGTAGCTATTTAATTGGTCCTAATAGTCTTTGTTGTTGATATTTTTTAAACTCTTACAGTCCATTCCTACTCTACAAGGGTCAAATTGTTTTAAAGTTTAAATATGATCATTCCATTCTCTCTGTTGAACTCTGTAATATATTCCTGTCATGATTAGAATACAATTCAAACTCATTTCTGTGGCCATTGGCTTTGCTGAACTTTCAGATTTTATTTTCTACCACTTCCTCTCACTTCCCACACTCACTGTTTATCATTCAGCTCTTGGGGCACACCAGGTTGTATGTTTTGCCTCAATATTCCCTCTGCTTTGAATACTCTTATGCTTCAAATTGTTTTATGACTGGCTCCTTAGTCAGCTTTCAGTCACTATGACAAAATAATTGAGATAATTAACTTACAAAGAGAAAACATTTATTTGTACTCAATTTAGAAGAAGCAAAGAAGAGAGAAGGCCCATAATTCCCTTTAAGCCTATGCCTTCATTGACTTAAGGACCTCCCAGTAGTCCCTGTCTCCTAAAGATCCTACTGCTTCCCAATAGTGCCATCCTGGTGGCCAAACCTTTGACACATAGTCCTTTGAGGGACATTCAGCATCTGAACTAGATGGGTCACTTCTCATCATTTTAACATCTGTTAAAATGTTAACTCCTCTCAGAGGACTTGAGGACTTTTCTAACCACCACATGTACGTAAATGACATTCTACCTTCCTACACGTTCATTTGATTTTCTTCACAGCATTTATTACCAGCTGAAATTAATGTTCTTTGCTTATCATTTATTTGTTTTCCTCAAATAGATAGCAAGCTCAGTAAGGATGGGAATCTAGCTTGTCTTGTGTGTTGCTATTCTCTGATGCTCAGAACAATGTCTGATACACAGGAGATGGTCAGAAATGGTTTGTATGTGAATGAATGGATGGAAAAAAAAAATGGATCCTTTCCTGCAAATGCTTAAAGCTATTTAGATTTATGCCTTTTCAAAGGAAAAACAAAATAAAAACAGCTTCCCTCTTTCCAACAACTCACATCAGTCACTGCTGTATTTTCTTCTCCTGATCTCACATCCTGCATGCTCATTTTCCAGACTCCTTTCTCCCTGTCCTGTAGGCTGCATATGTACTCAGTACCATCTTGGAAGAGAAATAGAAACACATACAAATACTTACTTTTTCTTGGCTATTTATCCCCCAAATGGAATGCTGGCAGATCAATATATATATATATATATATATATATATATATATATATATCAGGAAATATTTTCTTTACTATCCAACAAAGCTAGAAAAATTAATCTAGCCTATCAATGCTGGAGTCTTTTTTTTCTTCCTAAGGCAATATTTTAGTTGGAACTTAGATCTAAGAACAAGAGAGATAGGACAGATTTTCTGCATATAAAAAAGTCTTTCAAAATAATCTTAGCCACATTTGGACTTGCTTGTAAGTTAGACACAGGCACCTACACACATAGGCAAAGTGTGTATGTGTTTGTGGGTGTGTACGTATACACATCTGTGAGTGTGTGATCAGAATTGCCTGTGCAGGACTGCAGCGTGACTAGTTAGGGATCAGGGAAGTATTTGAGACATTTTAAAGGTCAGACAAATCTCTAAACATTCCCTAAAACTGCAATAAATTCTCTCTTGCCAAGAGTCTTACCAATAGGAGATCATTGTTGTCCCCCAATTCCACATGGCTGTGGTACAATGAAAACATCATATCTGACCCTGAGGTGCCATGGTGGGTTGAAATACTTTCTCAATTATCCTAGAAAGAATAATCAGGGTAAAATTGTGGGGTACAATCCAATTAATTATTTGGAGAATGATAGTCTCTGTCCAGTGTACATCGTAATTCTATGAGACTCAAATATTTGATTCACAAAAAAAATTTTTGCGGCTGCCCAATGACAGAATTTATTGTTTTGTTGGCTGGTTCTGTAAGTCTCTGAAACTTGTTGTTTAGCTGTACAAGTGTTCGGGTACCATAACTTTCTGTAATTAAAGTACAAAGTAAGATTTTATTGTCAGGACATCATCAGGATGATCACAATCATCACATTGGTTCCAGTGCCTCTGCTACTTCTGGGTAAATTTCCTTTAGAATCTGATGGAGTCAGTGTGGATTTTTAAGTTTTGATTTGTCCCTATTTTAGGCCTGGGACAATCAACCTGTCTATCCATAGCTTCTGTGGTGGGAAACGTCAGAAAGCTCTTTAAGAAGCAAGCATGCTCAAAAGTGTTAGGCGTGCTTAGGAGGTCTTTGTTTGCAGATACTTTTTAATGTAGCTTGGATGTGTGATTATGTGAAAGGAAATTACCTGAAAATCTTTTTTCAAGAACACTTGTTTCCCCAAAATACCTTATCTGTTGTTACACCATGTTGTTACTAACAGTGGGTTAGGGAATTGTTTGGCACCCATTTTTACCGTGTTTTCTCCATTGCTGAAATCTATGAATCAACTACTACCCACTAATTTTTTTTTTCTTATCAAACTGTAGATGGAGAAATGAGTTTAGCTGCTTATGTTACAGTGACATTTTATGGGTATATTATTTTCTCACACTGGGGAAAATTAAACTTCTCATAAGATTAAATTGCGGTACTTATTGCTTTTCTTTGTTTTGAATCATTTTAAAGTCCTCTGTGCCTGTGTTCCTTTGAAAGCATTTCTGCTGGGTAAATTATAATAGCTTCAAGTAAAAAAATTGAGAACACATAGTGAAAGTTAATGAAGAAAAATGTCCAAGAAACAGATTAATTTAAAATGGAACTTCACATGTAGGAACAACTTCCTCTTTATTAGGGAATCATAGTAGAGGAAAGATTCAGAGGAAGACAAAAAGAAAATGTAAGTCCAAACTTTATAATAAAATCTGAACAGTTGAAGTAAGTAGATGTAAGAGACATATCTACTCAGAGTTGAAATGGGTGAGTTAAACAGATGTGGAGCATATGGAGAAATTTAATTCTCCAAAGCTTTATGATTGTGTTGGGTCATTGGCTATAATCCAGGTGGCCACGATAGGAGTGACTGTGGGAAATAAAACTTAAAATTTCAACAGCATAGCCTGATACCTCTAGGAGTTTTTCCTTTGCCTTTATTCTTCTCCATGCCAGTGGCACAACAGTTCTGTTCAAGCTCATGCATAAATTTAGTTGGATAGCTATCTGAAAAAGAAAGCACCATATTCTACGTAGACAATGCTCAAATCCAGCTACTAGTGGATGTGAAGATTGTATTGTGGTTTCAACACCTAGCATTTACAAGGTCAGAACCTGCAGAACCTACAAATCTTGCTGGAGGAAATATTAAAAACTGAAGTTGAGCTAAATGTCTTGGAAGAGAGGAGAGTGTGGTTGAAAGAGGAGTTATTCTAAATTACCTTGCCTTTAAGTTAGAATGGCTCACGTAAAGTTAAAAGATCCATAGTTTCTTTACAAAAGCAGAACACCAGAAACCCAGTTCTAGTAGATATTCAGTAATTTGTTGAATGAATGAAGGCAATAATTCTGAGGCAAAAAAACTAAACTTTCATTGAGACATAACAATGTATGTATACTTTTAATTGTCTATATGAGGAAATTTATGAAAGATCAGAAAATCCTGGAGGAGACACACCCAAAAAACCCCAGAAGACTCTATAAGGAACACTGAGGGACTGATGAATCCATCCTCCTACCTTCTGATAAGGCAACTCAGGAACCATGCCAGGCATACCAGGAGCTGGCTGCTTTAAACACACATGGGAAAGGAGATCTCATTCTTCTTACTGACCACATAAACATGTGTAAAACATATCATGTTAAATTTTACAAAGGAAGGTACTCAGTGGACTTAAAAATCTTAGTATATGAAAGTGGCCAATTTCCCCTGTGCTATGGATCCTTGATGGTTTCTGGTAGCCTCTACCATGTCCAGTTTAACATTTAAAGAGCTTGGAAGCTGTCATTCTCATCATCAAAATTACGATAAAACCAAGCAAACCGAAAGCCATTGACTTTTTCAGGGAACGGAATTTACAGAGCAAACTGCTACCTTGAAAAATGAAGAAAGAGATGGGTAGATGCAGGGAATTGCATTCTACTTACAGTTGGTAAAACACTATAATTGGTGGAAGATCAAAGTCCACTAGCATGAGAGTTAAAAAGTCTAAGAAGAAGCCCATCTGTAGGGGTGGGGTGAATGTTGTGGTGAGTTTTTTCTCCAAAAGACATTCTAGGTTCTCATGCAGAGATCAGAAAACAATTCCTTCCCACATGAGGAAGAGAGAAATTATCATGTTTTTAAATACACCCTGAGCTTTCTGTTCTCCTTAATAAGGCTTATTCTAGAGGAAAATTATTTTATCACAGAACTGGGTTGTTTTTTCTGCATATGTGTTTATTTTTTCAAAAAGACCATTAAAAATGTAAGTTAAGAACTGGGTTTTTACCAAAGCTCAGTCCACTAGAGCGAAAGGAATAACCCAACTCAGACTCACCAAAGACTGAGAGCTAACAGGAGGTGATCCCATGCTTCATCTCCTCCTACGCCTTATGAACATATTAATAGGGTTCCTGTGTAATGATAGGGTAGTAAAGTTGAAAGAACTGCAAGACTCAGACCCCATTTAAAGAGTCTCTAGAGACAGAGACAACAAGAGAGAAAAAAACAAGGACACTAGAGGAAATTTCAGCCTCTGACACCACAGGGATGGTATATAGTAAACACAGCCTGACTCGAAACCTAAACCTAAAACCTCACCTAAAGGAATCTCTGTCTTCATTCCTTTTATCTGATGCATCTTATGTGAATTTGAAAAAAAATCCCAGACATGGTAGACACTGCCTGAAGAAGTCAAGTAAGAATCATTACTGTACTCAGGTAAGACAGAAACTTGGGAATTGTTTGATGCGGAATATAAAAGAACTATGATTGATGTGCTAAAGATTCTAGCAGAAAAGTGGACAATATGCAAGAACAGATGGGTCATTTAAGCAGAGAAATGTAAACTCTGAAAAGAATAAAAATACTTGAAATCAAAGGCACTATAATATATAGGAAGAATACATTCATTGGGCTCATCAACAGATTGAATGTGGTCAAAGAAAGTATCAGGGAGCTCAAAGATATGCCCATAGAAATATCCAAAGATCAAAATAAATAAATAAAATAAAAAGAACAGTATATTCAAGGACTGCAAGGCAATTACAAAAATATATTGTACATGTAATTGGAATGATAGAGGAAAAGGAACAGAAGAAATATTTCAAGTAATGAAGGCTGAGAAATTTTCAAAATTAGAGAGACAAACCACAGATCAAGGAAGCTAAGAGAAAAATAGGCAGGATAAATACCCAAAACCAAAAAGCTATACCTTGGCATGTTATATTCAAACTGCAGAAAACCAAAGAGACAATCTTGAGAGAAGTCACAGGAGAATGCGACAGAGACATTTACCTATAGAAGAGCAAGTATAAGAAATTCACTGGACATCTCTTCAGAAACTATGCAAGCAAGAAGAGGGTGAGGTATCTAAATGTCAAAGAAAAAAGCCCACCAACCTAGAATTCTATTTCCAGTGAAATTATTTTTCAAAAGAAGAAATATTTTCTCAGACAAATAAAAACTGAGGGGATTTGTTGCTCATAGATCTACTTGACTTAAAATGTTAAAAGAAGTTCTTTAGAAAGAAAATTATATAGGTTGGAAACTCAGATGGACATAAAGGAAAAGGGTTGGGGAAGTAATAAATTAATGTAAGATAATATCTGTTAGATCAAAAAATTATTTAAAAGAATAAGAAAAATAATATATTGATAATTATAGCTTTTGAATAAATAAAATGAAGATAGAGATGTTTCAGGGCATAGGAGGGAGGAATTAAGAGTGCTCTGTTGAACTGAAGATGTAGCTCAGTCGTAGGTCACTTGCCTAGCAGGCATGAGGCTGGGTTCCATACCTAGAGCTACAAAAAACTAAAAACCAAAACTTCTGTTGTTAGGTACTTGCACTATTTATCAAGCACTAAAATGTTATTTGAGAGTGGATTTGGATAAATGTATATCATAAATATGTATTGCAAATTCTAGGGCAACCCCTAACAATGTTTTAAATAAATATACATGCTAGAAGAAGTGAGAAAATAGAATTATGTACAATGTTCAATTAAAACCAAAGAATACCGTAAAAGAATGGGAGACAGAAAAAGAAAAAGGAAAATGTCAATGAATAGACAAGGTACAAATATGATCCATATTATTCCAATTAAATTCATAATGACTCTAAATGTGAATGGTCTAAATGGATCAATTAAAAGACAAAGACTGTTGGAGCAATTTAAAAAAGACCCATACATATATTGTCTATAAAAAGCTCACTTTAAATATAAAATAATAGATGTAAAGGGGAACTATAAAATGTTCAATGGGAAGAGTGAACCCCAATGTAAACTGTGGACATTGAGTAATAATGATGTGTCAGTGTAGGTTCACCAATGGAAACAGATGTACCACTCTGGTGGTGGATGTTATAAAGAAGAAAGAGATTAATGGGTGGGGATGGGGTATGTGGAAAATCTCTGTACCTCCTGCCCAGCTGCGCTATTGAAACTAATACTGCTCCAAAAGTAAAATATAATTTTTAAAAAGTAAAGGGATGGAGAAAGATATACCATGCTATCACTAATCAAAAGAAAGTTGCAGTGGTTTTATTAACTTCAGGCAAAGTGGACTTCAGAGGAAGGAAAATTATAGTAATGTAACCTCTCAGTGTCATCTTTTCCATTGTGATTTCTGTTTAACTTTTCTTCTTAGGGAGGTCTTTTAGGTCAATTAACTGTGTTTCTGATTCACCTCCCCAAATTCTTCATATTTGAGAGCCCAGAATTAAAAATTTGTCACCCAATTTCATTTAATAATGCTGTGCAATTTTACTTTTTTTTTTTTAAAGTGTATTGTTACACCAGGCATGGTGGCTACTCAGGAGGCTGAGGTTGGAGGATTGCTTGAACCATGAGTTCATGGGCAGCCTTGCCAACAAAGAGAGCCTCCATCACATACACAGTAGATTGTCTCTCTTCTGTTATGTGCTTTATATATTTACAGTGCCATTATAATCTGTTAAATGATTTATCTGTAACATTAATGACTTTTTGGTCTTTTACTCACCAGAGCTTAAAATGTAATGTTACAGTGAAGCAAAAATACCACTATTAACTAACTTAATTCAAGCCCTTCTATATGCATTGTATCATTCAGTTTTTTAGAAGCAATAGGTACTAGTATTATCCCCATTGTACTATTGGGGACACCAAACCAAAAAGAAGCTATAGAGCTTAGCCATAGTTGCTGAGTTTAAGTGTCAGCATTCAGGCTTGAACTAGGGCTGTGTTGGGCTTTACCCCTTACCTTTTCTCTTTATAAAAATGATATTCTGGGGGCTGGGGAGATAGCTCAGTCAGTAGAGTGCTTGCCTTGTAAGCACAAGGCCCTGGGTTCAATCCCCAGCACCCCCCCCCAAAAAATGATATTCTTATCATATTAATGTTCCATTTCTACTTCCTGCACCGGATACATGTTGCTTGAGTATTTTAGCTATCAGGTGAATTGGTGCTTTTATTTTCCCCTGCTTTCTTATATTTAACATTGACTGTACTGTTTCTCAGCCTCACACCAAAGCTGTGTGGTCTCCTCGTTTTTTTCCAGTGGTTCTAGCTCCCATTTCTTCTCTCACATTAGCCAGTTGAATTCTTTCCGTTACTCTCTTTGCAAAACTCAAGTGATTTAGGTTTTGGGGTCATTTTGTTATTTTGAATCAGAATTGCAGAAAATGTAGGAATAGAGTTGATTTAAAATAGCTGATGTTTTTATTAAATGTAAGAATATATTTTTTAAAAAAGTAGAATGTGGAACCAACCTAGATACCCTTCAATTGATGAATGGGTAAAGAAATTGTGGTATATATATACAATGGAATATTACTCAGCTATAAAGAATAATAAAATTATGGCATTTGCAGGCAAATGGATGAAATTGGAGAATATTATGCTAAGTGAGATAAGCCAATCTCAAAAAACCAAAGGATGAATGATCTCACTGACAAGTGGATGATGACACATAGTGGGGGTTGGGAGGGAGGTAAGAATGGAGGAAGGAGGAACTGTATAGAGGGAAAAGAGGGGTGGGAGGGGTGGGGGGAGGAAAAAATAACAGAATGAATCAAACACTGTTATCCTATATAAATGTGTGACTACACAAATGGTATGCCTTTACTTCATGTACAAACAGAGAAACAATATGTATCCCATTAGTGTATAACAAAAATAAATTTAAAAAAAAATTAAAGACTAGAAAAACTGCAAAAAATGTAGAATGGTTTAAGAGACACATAATTTCCTGCATTTAATAGCCATGACTATCTAATACAAGAAAATAGCCATCCATTTCTACTACAAGGGATAGGCAGAAGCTACTTGGCACAGAGGATGTTTATTTTTGATACTTCTAATTAGATATCCAGGCTCTTCTTCCCAAACTGATGCACTGAGTTATCAGTTGACTTTTACACTTGCAGTTCTTTTTTAAGAACTCTATCAGCTCCTCCCTCAGCTAATGCTGAACATCATTCAGCCGATTTTATTGCCAGCACCGTTCTGCATTGATATAAAACAGGAACTAATAGTATTACAATGTGCTACTTTTTCTGCCATACGCTTTGCTGATGTCTTCTAATCAAAAGAGGGTGTATAACTCAAAGCATATTTCTGTATAATTGCAGTCCTCTGTGAGTGCCATTATGAAGAGTTAAATTTTAGCCCCTGAAAGAGTAAAATGACTATTCAGAGAAGCAGTTTCTAAGACATCTTTGCTTTTGTGAAGTAGGATTACAGTGTATGTGCAATTAAAGTGGCTAGCCTTGACCTTAAGCATTGCTCTCAAGATCATTTTGTGTTATGTTCAGAGACACAACATCGTTTCAAACCTTGTGACTGATCCAGCTGAGTCTCTCAGGCACAGCTCTATCCATAATTCCTCATTGATGAGCTTGTCACAGTACCCCAAGAAGAATGATTTATGCTTGGTATGTCAAAGCCAGCTATCACCCAACTGCAGGGATATAAGATTAAGGAAAGATTTGTAGAGGAAGAGAGGACCCTATAGCTGCTAGAAAGGAGGAAGGTGCACTGTCCAGATAACAGGTGTGTCCTAAGCACTTGTCCATTGACAAATGGAAGAGGAAGGAAAGTAACAGTACCAAGAAGCAGAACAGGTGAGGCAAGGATAGAATGGTGGTTTTAATGATTATACTTTTTAAATTGCATTTATTCCAGAGTATAAATGTTTTTACTCATAATATTTTATAATTCATATAACATTTAACATTAATTGCTTTTTGGGGGCTTCAACATTCATTAAGTAGGATGGTGTGTTTTACAGATACTGAAACTGGCCAGCAGGGTACCTTCTTTGTCATATATGGGGTGTCCCTTACACCTGACTTATATAGTATGGGCAGTTCAGTTCTTTTCTTAGCCTCATCTCTGAAATTTTCTTCTCTTATTTTCCCCAAATACCTTGTAACTGATGGTTTAATATAAACTTTACAAATAATGAGTGATATTGCAGAAAATTTGGTGACAAAAGACTTGCACCCAAGTGAAAAAATGAATATGAATTTATTATACCCAGCAAACATTTGGCTTTTATAGTTAATAAAAGTGTTACTGTTAAAAAGTTAATATAGTGTTTCTTATTCAAGTCTGAATAAAATGAAAATATAAGACATGAACTTACCCCCAATAAATGTTTCTTTCTATCCTTTTTTTTTTTTTAAAGATTTAATATACCTCTAATCTTTTAGAGGTAAACATGAACATTTTAACTTCCTCCTTGAAAAATTCAGATATGCAATCAAGATCAGACTTGGTGCCTCGATATTTCAAACTGTCCTTTGTGTTGTGCCACCAAGTGCTGCTTACATCCCAGGATTATCTGCCACCATAGTGAGGGGCAGTATGGGTAAGAAGCATACCCTTGTTTTTTTTTTTTTTAAAGCATTTTTATTAGTTGTTGATAAATCTTTGTTTATTTATTTGTACGTGGTGCTGAGAATCAAACCTAGTGCCTCACACATGTTAGGCAAGCACTCTACTGCTGAGCCACAATCCCAGCCCCATATCCTTGTTTTATAATGTGGGAACAAAGGGATTATCAGAGATATGAGAGGTATGCCAATCAATCATCCATTCTCTGGCAGATGTTTAGGAAATCATACACATGGAAAAATCATACACATGATCTGGAAATTGATTATCTTCAAACTGGCTGCATTTGCAAACCTTGGGAAATTTTCTCTAAGTACGCATATCCCAGTTTGAGGACCACTGAGTTATACAATCAAAATGTGGTCGATGTGTTGTGACACATCGCCTTTTGCAGTAAATAAAAATCTTGAGGACATTTATAAGCATAAAGTCCTTCTTCTGGGGACAGTAAATATGTGTCAACTTAATGCAATATGTATAACTGTAATCAATTCAAACCACATTTACTACCACCTAAAATGTACAGAATAAGCAATATGCATCAAAATGAAAGAGACTTGACAGTATTATTTAGGTACTGTATTAGCTTCCACCTCATGCTAAATACAAAGGATAAATGTATTATTATATAAATTGTTCTAACCTACAGATTTGCCATAAGTTACATCTCTGAAAACTATTTTTAACAAGTGGGAAAAAAATTTAAGATGGATCAAATAGTGCAATTTAGAAACACAACAAAAAGACTGAAGAACATCAAATACCTGGGAGTGGTGGTTGATGTAATATAAAGGAACAGCAACTTAAGTGTGTTAGTTAGATCATATTTTAGGTTTTCAATCTGTTTCATGAGGCAGTTTCTCTTGTAGGACTTGTGCTGTCTGTCTGTTAAACATTACATTTGATGAGCATCTGTTATGTGCTGGGTAACATTGCTGCGTGCTAAAGACATTGTGGAGAGCAGGACAATCTCTGACATGACAAATTGGCTGCTTCTTTCTCCCACCCTGCCCCTTATACTGGCTGATAACCACAGAAGATAGTAGAGTTGAAGAGAGGAGAATGGGATGTTTAGTATTAGAATATGTGGTTCACATCCCAGTCTCACCACATCAACTTTTAAGCCAGTGGGAGTCTGTCACTTTATCTAAACGTCAGGTTTCCTGATCTGAAACTTAGGAGATAATGATGTCTTGCAGAGTTGTTACAGCAATTAAATAAAGTCATGTCTGTTAAAATTCCTGTTAAATACCATCCAATGTTGGTTTTTATTGAGGTCGTTCTTGTTCTCCTTCTTTCCCTTTACCTCTGAGCATCTAACTTCTGTTTTCCCCACATGATTAACTTTGTGGAGTCACTGGATCTTCTAAATGTATTGCATTACAGCTGCTCTTCCATGCTGGAATTCTCTCTCTTCCTGATCTCTAGTTGGGCCTCGAGTAAACCTACTTTTCATCCTCTGACTATTCACTTTTTCTGAGCTGCCAGTGGAGACACATGACATGTGATTTAACCTAGACAAGATGTTAAGTTTGCATCTGTCTAAACATTCTCTTATTCTGAATTCTCCATTGTAGGTGTCTGTAAACCTGCAGTCTCACCTCCTTCTGGGTTCTTCAGAAGAGTCTTCATCCCACATTACAGAAGAGACAGAAGCCATCCAGGGACACTACTTCACAGTGTCTTCCCCTTTTCTTTCTCTTTGTCACTCAGTTTTCCCTTTTCCCTATGCTTCTTTCTATTGTCTTTGAAATCTGTTAAAAAAGATGGGGAGGGATTTCCTTAAGGCCTCTTGAGATCCTGGCCCAGTCACCACTGTGTTCCTGTTTTTTCTTTTTCCACATTTTAAAAATTAAATTTATTTTTAACTTATACATAAAATCACTAAAATTGTACGTGTTTATAGCATGCTATGTGATGTTTCAAGTTACAGCTACACATTGTGTAAAGTTTAAATCAGGTTAAACATATCCACCCCCTCAAACATTCATTATTTCTTCATGGTGAAAACATTCTGGATCCTTTCTTCTAGCTTTTAAAAATATGTAGTACATCATTGGCATCCATATTCACTCCATAACTCAGCAGCACACTAGAACTTCTTGCCCCTCTCTAACTAAAAATTATTACCCATTGATCAGTCTTCCCCACTCCTCCCTCTCCATACTTTTCCTCTTCTTTGTGGCAACTTCTCAAACTCCCTTGAACAAGAAGACTGTGACCACTAACTCTTTTCCTGAGCAATCTAGATTTGACCTTCGACTTTGCTGAAACCACAGATAAGTTCTTTAATGATTTCATCAAATAATACAATCTCAGCGTTGAGCAGGACCTTGGAGATCAGGTGGTCTCACCTCTTAGCTGATGCTGAGATAACATCTGTGACATTTACACTAGTGCGTATGCAACCTCTGCTTCATTATCTCTAGCGAAAGGGGCTAATTCACAAAGCAGCCCATTCTAATTTCAAACAGTTGTAGATTTGATGTTTGTTTTTGGACATGTACAAACCCTGTACGTTGAACAAATCACCCTCACTCTGCTGAGGCCTAATGTAGGTCTCAGTATACTTTCCCAAAATGAGATTGTCATTCTCAGACCTGCAGCAGGTCAGCAAGAGGTAAGTGATTATGCCTTACTGTCTACAACCCTACTTGTATATATTTGATTCTAAATCTTACCACCTTTATCAGTACAAGCTTTTTCAAAAGAGAGTCTTATAAAGAATTCTGACTACATCCCTAAGTGGAGAGAGATTCATTTTTATAAAGCAGCTTACTCCTCTAATAACAGTGTGCTTATTGCTTATGGCATAAGACAAAAAAATAATAAGTGGACACACGGCAACTGCATTCTAAAAACAGAAAGAAAAGAAATGATATGTTTCATGGGCACAATCACAGGGTAAGGGAGCTTCTGAGATTATCAGAGTTAATTTTCTTGGTAAAAAGAGTCAATAATTTGGAGTTAAATTTATATAATGAGTCAAAACAATCCAGAGTAAAACTTTAAAGTATTACATAGAATAACTTCATCAGTGTTAATTGATACAATCACGTGCAAAATCAAGGTGCATAATATTTTCATCACCCTAAAGATTTCTCATGCCCCTTTGCAGTATATCTCCTCTTCAGAGCCACAGATTGAAGTAGACACTGATTTACTTTTCTCGAATTTCATATAAATGAAGTCGTATAGTATTCTCTCTCGTATTAGACTTCTTTCCGTTAGCAGGTTTTTGCAGTCCCCCCCCCCCCACCGTGTGCTTGTATGCATTGCTATCCCATGCATTTTTTTGTGGTTGAGTAGAGTTTCATGGTATGGGTAAAGCATAGTTTGTTTATTCACTAGCTGAGGAAGATTCAGGTTGCTTTCAGTATGTGATATTATGAATAATAGTACTCTGAACATTCACATAAATTTTGTGTGTATATGTTTTTGTTCTTATTGAGTAAAATTCTTGGGAGTAAATATTGCTGGGTTGACATAGGAAATGTATGATTAACTTCATGAAGTTTTCCAAAGTATCTAGACCACTTTGCATTTCCACATGGGACATAGGAGAGTTCCAATTGTCCTAAGTCCTCATTAATCCTCTGTGCCATCAGTCTATAACTTTAGCCATTCTCATGGGGGTAAAGTGGTTTTGTGATTTTTAGATTGCATTTCTCTGATCATTAGTGATAATAGTGTGTCTTTTCATAAGTTCCTTGTCCTTGTAAGGAGTCTGTTTAAATCTTTTGTCCATTTTTAAATTGAATTATTTGTCTTCAAATCAGAAAATTGAAAGAATCCAAGAGTCTTTGAGTTCTCAGAACACTTTCATGTGTGGAGAAGTAACAAATCTGGTGGGTAAACAGAGCAGAACTCATTTTAGGAAGGGACAAGTCTGGAGCTAATGAGTCTGTCTCTTTTCCCCATACAGTGTGATGGGGCACCACTGTGCACCATGCACTACTGATTTATTGACACCATGGCAAGATGTAAATGACAAACCCTGGGATGAAAACGGAAGCTGCTAGGGACAGACATGCTTTTTATTTTTTAGTCTGTTTCTGTTTTATTGCAAAAAAGAGTTCAGACATGGATTTTTCTTGAACCAAAAAGAAAATAAACTATTGTCTTCCTCCAAATAGCATAAGGTGACCTTATGCTATTAAATCAGAGTGAAAGATGTTAACAAAGCCATGTATTATAAATCTCAGAGCACAAAGTGATTTAAAATTAGGCAAATATTACTCAATTGCCATTATTTTTTATGTTAGAGGGAAAAAATGGAGCATAAGTATTCTGCTTTTTTAAAATTTAAAATAGGGTGCTTGCATTCAACAGGATACAGAATAATTCAGCAGTAACAATATTTTCTTATAAAAAGCACAGAGATTTACATATTGTTGGCTAGTCTGTAATAATGCTGTCTAATACACAATAATTTTGTACTAAGAAGTCATTACCACATAATATTTATTCAGCCTCATTATATATATTGTGTGGTACCCATGGGAGTTACCCAACATAATCTCAATAATCCTGTCAATTTATCTAAAATGTATAGAAAGCATATAATATTATACTTATTTTTATAGGATGAAAAAATAGGCATGCATTTTTTGAGGGACATCCAGAATACTGTGGTTTTTTTCTGTTGTTCATTGAAATTATTTGAATAGCTTACATTTGTACTACTATAGCTTAATAAATTGAATGCACAACAGATAAAGGGACTAGGGATACAATGAATTGAGAAGTTAAACCTGATGAAAATCTTTGTGAAAATAATAAGGTCACATAGTGGAAAGGATAATCTCTGAAATGGAAAAAGGGGAAAAAAAGGTGTAAAATGCAGTTTATGACCACAGTACGAACCAAGAACCACTCTGGACTCTAGACTCAGGCTGGAACATATAAGCCCCCAGTTCATGAACATGTCTCCATTTCTTTTCAGCTAATTTGACCACTGAGGATAAACACAGATGGCTTCCCACAGTGCCTGGCATGGAGTAGTCAGTGGGTATATACTGGTGTATTACACAGAGATTTCTAAGAACTCAAAGAATTATATTCAGAGAAAAATATTTATTTAATCTTTTATGCTTGTTGATAGGCAACGATGTTGCAAATGGAGTTTGCTGTGACTAAGCTGATGCACGCTAAATTCTCTGGATAATTCCTAAAAATCCACCTACTTTTGCAGAAATACGATACCTTCAAGGGTCACATCTGACAACTACTGTCTCATCACAGAGAATCACCTTTTATTTATTCTAAGAATAGATGAGACAATATTTTATCTTCAAACATGCATGCTGATATATGCATTACAGATGCATGCCTATGCTTAAAATACCTGCAAAGTTAGGGAATTCCCTTTATATCTATATAAACTTGGGAAGGAAAGATGTGGTCATACTATCCCCATAGCTTGCCCAAGCATTTTGTCACCTAATTCAGTCATTGAGAACCTTGGTTAGTTTGTGTTTTCTGCTCATATGGAATTCCCACCTTTTCTCAAGATAATTTAAATTATGTGAAAGGACTTGCATCATAAATTAATGAAACATTGTAAGTAAAGACTTGAATGGAGAAACTTTGGTGGAAGGTGATTGGTGAGCTAGAACCCCAAGACAGGAGCAGCAATCACTAGGAAGATTCCACGCTGAAATAACACAAGAAAAATCAATCCATTAAGTTTCTTAAAGAATCTAATAAGGGAATGAGCTCTTTTGCCTTAGCTGTCAGGATTCTGAATGTTAAACTCTAGCTTCAACTGTAGTATTTAAATGATTACCTCTATTCCTGGCACGATAATCTTTTTTTCCCCTTCTGCTGTTCCATAAACTCCCTGAAGTTTTTAACAGTCTTATCAGAAATATATATTTTTATTTTAAGTGATTTCCAACAGTTTTTTAAAGCAGACAACCAGTTAAAGATAAATAAAAACTCATGACAATGAAAAGAGGTTTAGAGTTATAAACCATCAAAAAGGCAAGGATTAGGCAAAAATTATTTAGTACCTGTTTCTCGTATCTATTCCCTGCTTTGCCATGTAAAGCATCAGCATGGACATGCCCACTCCTTTATTTTAGTAGATGCTCAAAGGAGCTACTTAGAGGTTAAAGTTAGAATCTCTGACACTATTTTTAGAAAGTTTTCTGAAAGGAAATTCATTAAAAATAACCATTACCATCTGAAAACATTTCTGATCCAGATAGCATGTTAAGAACATCTGTACATCTCTAATCTAATCATCATAAAGCCATTGGCAATTATATTTTTTATCAGTTTATAGTTGAGACTATTAAGACACATGAAGATTATGTGTATTGCTCAAGGTCACACCACCAGTAAGTGGCAGAGCTAACACTTAAACCAGTGCTGTCTGGCAATATTCTTCTTCACTAAACAAACACCCCCTTAATGAACCTCCCTAAGGCTAATCTGAGCCAACCAGCCTCTCACACGGACTCACATTTAAGTTATTCACATGAATTTTTGTCTTCAAAGACGTCTCTGTCATTCCCTTAGAGATGCATTAGTTGCTTGGCATTCCCTTCAAAATATCAGATTCTATTTATACATAAATTTATGTTTTATATGATCTTCCAAGATCCTTCTCTTTTTTTCCTCAGTTGAAGGGGAAACTATCAGAGACATCAAGTATACACTATGGTAGACCCAAGGGTAAATCCTATTCTCAGATCTTTAGATACCCATGTAACCCAAATTATTAGATGATTTGATAATAGAACAATGGAAGTTTCAGGATAAATTCCTCATATATCCCATATTTGAATAGCTGTCCTGATCTTTCAAAATCCTATGAGGAAGAAATTTTCCCTTTCAAAATTAAGTTTTCTTTAAAATGAAAATTGCCCTCAACATGGGAAGTTGATAAAAATGAACACTATTTTTACTTTTAGGATGCAATTTAGGGCACAGTAATATTTTATTTTTGTATCTGAAATAAAGCTGCACTAATTCATTGTAATTGAAGAATTTAGCATGCCTTTTTTGCATGTCCAGTATGAATATATTTATTCCATTTCTTTTTTTTCCTTTTTGTTTTCATTTTGTTTTGTTTAAATAAAAATGGAAATGTAACAGAAGCATACACTTTGTTGTTTTAGCTCATTGCAGTTCAGCTCTGGGGAACTTGTGACGGACAACATGGTAGTGGCTTGATTTCCAGTGGCTGATTGCCTTATGCTTGCCAATATGAAAAAATTCAGTACCAAGCAAAGCTGCTCATTAAACAACATTTTGCCAAGTTGGAGAAACTTTATTTTTCCCATAATAGTATAATGTACTAAGTGTAATTCTGCCAGCTTCCAATTTAACCCTAGTAATGAGAATCTGGGAGAGTTCGGAAAATGAGATATGCATGATAAAGAAAGTTTACTTTTATTGTGTGCTTTTGATATCTTACCTTGCCAAACTCTTAACCAGAGCTTCCAACAAATAACAAAATGGGCTTATTTGGGTCTTGAGGCATTTGTCCCTACCTCAATGCTGCCCCTCAATCCCTCACAAAGGAGCTAACAAGCTGTGTTATGGCCAAAAGGCAGGAGCAGAAAAGAAAAGGAGAAAAAGCAGATCCTAGCTAATTGGTATCCAGATAATTAAGAACTGGCTTTAAAATAACATGCTCCGCACCTAATAGAGGTTCAGTGATGAATACCACGCAGGGAACAGCACTGAAATTTTGGAATATTGATCAACTAGTAGAAGTTGGAGACTGTGAGGTTAAAAGCAGAAAGTTAGGTAGAAATAGAAACCCCCAAAAGGAGACAGGAAATTAGCTAGCTGGCAGCAGCAAACTCTTCTCAAATCTGGAGCAAAATCAGTTTTCATTTTCAGTGATGAGATGGTCTGTAATTGTTAGTTTGAACAGGATTTATTCCCAAAAGGTGCTTTAAAAAAAAAAAAAAGAAAAGAAAAGCTTTTATTATGTTCCATTTGTGTTTATAATAAAAACCTATCAATAAACTAAAGATAAAACTCTGGAATAAACACTTCTTCAGCTATGTCGCCAGGTTTAATAAAAGTAAAAGTTGAAGGCAATTATCTAGAAGATTTAAAGGAAAACAATCTCATGTTTGCCTGAATTAACAAGCAAGCTTGGCCCAAAGTTACACTTTGCTTTAACTCCAACACTGAACTATCATTGGGTGGAATTGACCACCAAAGGTAATATATTTGGCAGATGTTAAAAGATTACTGCTAGAAATCCAATACCAAATGACAGATTTTTTGAGAGTTACCATGGAGATGGCTTCTATACCAACAGATAAGATATTCAGCAAATGACAAGAAAAGAAATTGCCTACGTGTACTTTGAAGTGGTGACTCCTATCCTGCATGCTAGTGCTATGGAAAATGCACTATGGACCTGATGCATCTGTGCTATCTTTGGCTTTCCTAATAAGCATGACAGATTCCAAGGCTTATGGAAAACATTTCTGAATTGATACCTGGTAGCCTGCAGTGAGCTCATATCCCTTCTCAAAGCATCCTACCATCCTCAAGAAAAAGTCACTTACCCACTTCTGTCCTCTTGATGAGTTATTTCTTGAAACTGGGTCAAAATGTAATTCTGGAGGCATTTGTTTTTAGATTGGCTAAGGAACTCCTTGTAAGAGGGCTTCTAGGAACTTGTAGTGGGCTCAGGAGAACCATCATCTTTTGAGAGGTGGAGTGGTTCCAAAGTAGTTAGTCCTATACACAGCAAATTGGCTTCCACAATGCATCTTTGAGCAGAAATACAAAATATAGACTTGAAAAAAGTCATCTTTTGAGTAGAATTTTTTTCTCAATATTTCATGGTTTCAGGGTATTTCCCATTTTCTCAAACGCCAAGACCTCTAGGAGACATCAAGAAATGATGTCTGAATTAGGAATTAGGATTTCTGGGCTCCTGTCTTTGTTACTAGCAAGATGTGATCTTAGATGATTTATATAACCTCACTGAATTTCATTTTTCTCAAATCTAAAATGAAAAGGTTGGAATATCTAATTCTTAAGGTCAATCTCTCAGCATCTCATGGTATTAAATTAGTATATTATTACCCTTTGATCTCAAAGGCAAGAACTGTTAAATATGATTGACTTAGTTTAAAAGATAATGAAAGTGCTGGGGTAACAATTCTTTCCCTGAACTGTGCTATCTAGGGTAGGAGTTCCTCTGTGGTATTGGGATGTCGTACTCTATCTCTCCTAGAAAGAAAAGAATAAAATATTAACAACCAACACCTACACTGCTATGAAGGAGAGGCCTGAGGTGTCTGCCCTCTTCCTTCTGTCACCAAACCCAAGGCTGACCCAACCTTCTTCAGGTGATACCCCAAGATTACCTCTCATGACCACTCGAAGGTTCTAAACCTGAAAAGCCTCAAATCCTTACTTACAAACTTTGGGTAGGACCCAAGAACAAATGTTCACATTTTATCTTAAGAACACTTTGGAAAATTCCATATATTCTCAAGATATCATTAAAAGCCTGAACTCTAAAAATGTTTGACAGTTACAATTATAAATGCCATTCTATGACTTTTGCCCCTTTTCCCCCTGTAACTCATTATTCTTCACAATGCGCAAAATAAATGGTGGCAAGATGAGTGAACAGTAAATTATAATGAAGCAAAACGCAACCAGAAACCATGGACAAGAGAAATGCTGGAAGGATTTCATGCAGCTCAACTCCTAATATTCACTCCTGTGTTCCAAAATCTTGACTTTATAAGAAACTATTCACACAAGCTTGTATGTCTAAAGATAGAAAGATCAGTGTTTATGGGTATGTGCATTAAGAGAAAAATTTAAAAACTATTTATAGAGAATAAGTGGCAATTATCAAAATTAAGCATTCAGGCTTACTTTCTGACTACTGAATGAAAACTACTAGCAGAAATCTATTGTTACAGGGAGCAATGTGTCACTTTTCCCTCTGTGGTAGTTTAACGGCGTAATTATTTGAGAGAATGATATCAGTTATATGGACAAAATTGTGAACATGTTTTTTTAAAAACTCTGTTTCGACAGCCACATATGTACTATCAAGGCAATATATTTTATATGATATGTAGTTATTCACTGAACTTTTTCCGAAAGGTGAATATGAGTAAATTGGGCCCTTGGGAATGTTCTGGAAAGAGAGGGATCTGCCCTGCTTATTTGTGAGCACAACTGAGTATTCTTGGACGAACTTGAGTAGTAGTTAAGCCTTGTAGTCTTGTTCCTCCAGAGTTTCTCCCTTTATTAGAATTCATAAAAGACAAGAACTCTCTTAGCTTCATGAGGCAGGCAGCCACAGAGCTACCTCCATGCTGTCTCTGTCCTTCCAAGTTTCTAAGATGGGGGGTGGGGGGTTGCCAAAGCACTCAGGTGAAGTAAGCCAAGCCAGATGACTCCTGTGAGTTGGTGAGATTTTGAAGAAAGGGCACATTCAATATGTGACTTATTAATATCATCATGCCCACTTTCAGCTGGCCAGATCAGCATGGGAAGAGGGCTGGCAGGTTCCAAGGGCCTGGATGACTCTTGGGCTATTGCCCAGGAATAATTGCTCTTCATTTTTTTTTTCCCGTTTATTTGGCTTTGTTCCTAGGGCAGTAGACATTTCTGCTAGCATTTGCCATGCATGGAACACTAACTGAGTTAAAAGTGATATTGGACTAGTTAGGAGAAATAAGTTTGATTTTATTTTTCGAAACCAGTTGCACGACATAATGAATGTTGCTAATCACTGAGTACTGAGTATTTCAGTATCACTGAGTAAATTTCAAATGTTTTCATCAGCAAAAATACTAAATATTTGAGGCAATGGATATATTAAGCAGTTTGATTTAACCATTCTACATTGTATTCAGAAATCACATCACTTTGTACCCCACAAATACAACTGTAATTTGTAAATACATAATAATAATAAACTTTGGGAATCTAATAAAAAGAATAATAATAGCAGGATCTCACATTGGGTAGAGAGATGAGAAGTGGCTTCTTCTAGGAGGTGTGGTGAGGAGTGGTACACAAGGACATAGAGAGCTGGGGGAAGAGCATTCCAAGCAGTGGGAATAGGAAGGCAGCAGGAAGGCCCAGGTGCAGCAAGCACCGTACAGGAGCCAGAGCAGGAGTATCCAAGCCAAGGAGTTACAGAAGGTGATCTGCACTTCCTGACGCTCCTCTACCTCCATTGTGGAAAACAGACACAAGGGGGCAGTTATGAGCACAGACAGAGGAGTCCAGGTCTAGAGAGAGGATGGTGGTGTGGACTGGACTGTTGGGAGCTGAGGTGGGGTGAGGTGTGGATTTGAAAGATGCTCTGGAAATCAAATCAATGACTTGCCACATATAGATTAGACCTGCTCTCTGAGAAAAAGAAGAATCGGGGATGTAAATGGAAGGTCCTGTTCATAAGTTTTTATTATAATATGATGAATATTAAGTCAGGGATACCGAAGGAACCATCTTTACCTTTTTTGGGGGTGGGGCACTTGGGGGCACTTGACCACTGAGCCACATCCCCAGTCGTATTCTATATTTTCTCTAGAGACAGGGTCTCACTGAATTGCATAGTGCCTCGCTTTTGCTGAGGCTAGCTTTGAACTCAGGATCCTCCTGCCTTAGCCTCAGCAGCTGGAATTGTAGGCATGCACCACCATGCCTGGTCATCTTTACCTTTTTAAGAAATGATTTATGCAACTAAACCTAGGACCCTCTACCGTGTGCTGTGGAACAGAATTTCATAGCTGGAAAAGCTGTATTTTAGGAATACTGTATTTTAGGAAATGATATTTGAGAAATTTTTTCACCAAATATGTGAAGTGTCCTGGATAAGTTTCATACATTTGCCTCTTTACTAAGTTGCCTAACCAGTAATCTTCCAAACTCTCCATCTCTCTCTCTATGGTAGATTATGTTTTCTAAACTACATAGTTATAAAATGCATTATAATTCTAAAACTTTTTACGTGTTATGTTATGAGCAATTTGAGATATTTGTCTTCCTAGCTTAAAACTTTGGGAAAAGCATTAACCAAGTCTTATTAGCTGCTTCCCCATTTATACCTTGGAAATTAATAGTAGCACCTTCCTTAGAGGGTTGTTGAGAAGATTAAATAGAAGTATCTGTAAAGGGCCATTTAAATGCCTACCACTCAGTATGATTTCAATAATTTTGGTCATTAATAGTAGTAGTAGTCTACTTGGGCTTCTTAGGAAGTAGATTCTTTAGTTTCTCCACCTGCAAAATGAACATAGTTCCCTCCACAGAAGCCAGTGGAAAGAATCTGCTTTAATATAGAATATTGTATCTTTCTGAGAAAGTTGTATTTTATGGACAAGGTATTTGTAGTTTGGGGGTAGATCACACCAAATGCACAACACTGAACCGATCATGTTACACAATATCAAATATTCAGAAATATGGAGACACATATGGCTTAAGGCAGTATTTTTTCAATTTTTTTCATTTTATCTGTAATTTTGTATTCAGAGAACCTCCACTACTTTGTATGCATGAAGCATTATTATTATTTCTTACCTATTTATACTGTTTCATAATCAGAAAGGATTTGAGCTGGATACAGTAAAGGTATCAGAGATCATAAATCATTTACATAAAAGTAACCACACCAAAGTCTATAAAGGACGAGGTAATGTATGTAAAGATGTTATAAATATTTTATGTTCTTTATAACTAGGACTTTTTATGCAATTACTTCAGAATATACTCATCTGATTAATCTTCACAAAATATCTGGCATGGAAAGGTAGCAAGAGTTGCCCTCACACCATGAATGTGAAATGTGATTAATGTGTGGCTAATGCAGAAGGAGGAGCATCAGCAGCATATGGACTGGCTGATCCAATGTCACACTGTTCACAAACACACATATTTTTCATCGTATTTTTTCCTGTAATTCTAAGGTGCTCCATGATTAATTTAATAATAGATTAAATATAAATGGATTCAAAAGTAAAAAATTTTTATGAATCCATCAAAATTATAAACATACACAGAAAGCAAAAGGAAAAAAACAGTCTGTTACTGAACATAAAATTGCCTTATACTCTTGTAAAGTACAGAAATGATTTTTATAATAGTATTTTTTTCCTCAGTGTTATATTTTAAGCTTTTTTGTATTTCAAAAATCTTTTGGTCATGATGTGTAATTGCTGCCTACTCTTCAATCAAGTTGATGCACTATAAATTAACCATTAAGTTATAGTAACATGTCATTTCTAACTTTTTATTATTGTGAATAGTAGTCGTGTCATGATGTGAGTCTATTCTTCCCATCTTTGAATGAATTCTTCAAATTCTCATAAAGGAGTTTACTATGAGTGCCAAACAATATGCATGATACTATTTCCCAGTTTATACTGCTGTCCACAGTGCTGGAGGATGTGAATTTTGCTCCATCTTTCAAACGTAGGTGCTCTTACTTTTTCTACCTTCAGGAGTACAAACAGATAAAAATTTGCATTTGCTGATATAGTAATTCTGAATTATTCTTTGTCATTCAAAGACAGTCAATGTATTCTTGTTCATACGTTATTATATTTTGTATACATGCACATGCAAATGCATACATATAAACTCGTAAGTAATATATCACTCTACTAAGTCATTTCATCTCTGTGCTAAAATTCTTTTAATAGGTTTTTCTAGAAATAAGTAATGTAATATCTTTAAATCTTTTTTAAAAACTCATGAACTCCCAAAATATACAGCACATAATCCATCCTTTATATGCTGTTTTATAAGGACTTCAAGAAATGAATTTACAGAATTAGTAAATAATTCAAAGAACAAACCCTGTTCTTTCAAAGCCCTATTTTTTAAAACTCTTTTTAGATATACACAACAGTATATTTTGACATGTTATACATATATGAAGTATAACATTCTAATTAGGATTCCATTCTTATTATTGTACATGACGTGGAATTTCACTGGGCATATACTTGTATATAATCATAGGAACATTATGTCCAATTCATTCTATTGTCTTTTCTATTCCCATCTCCCTTCCCTTCCCTTTCCTTCCCTTTCCTTCTCTTCCCTTCCCTTCCCTTCCCTTCCCTTCCCTTCATTCCCCTTTGTCTAATCCCAAGTACTTCTATTCTCCCGACCCCCCATTGTGTGTCAGCATCCACATATCAGAACATTTGGCCTTTGGTTTTTGGGGATTGACTTATTTCACTTAGCAGGAGTACCTCCAGTTCTATCCAATTATTGGCAAATGCCATAATTTCATTCTTCTTTATGGCTGAATCATATTCCATTGTGTATATATACCACAATTCCCTAATCCATTCATCTGTTAAAGGGCAGCTAGGTAGGTTCCATAACTTAGCTATTGTGAATTGAACTGCTATAAACATTGATGTGTCTTTGTCACTGTAGTATGCTGATTTTAAGTTCTTAAGGTTTATACTGAGAAGTGGGACAACTGGGTTAAATGGTTCCATGCCAAGTTTCCTGAGGAATCTCTCTTTTTTATAGTGGTTATACCAATTTGCATACCCACCAGCAATGTATGAGTGTACTTTTTCCCCACATCCTCACCAACATCTATTGTTGCTTGTATTTTTGATAATTCCCATTCTGACTGGAGTGAAATGGAATCTCAGTATAGTTTTAATTTGCATTTTTGTAATTGCTAGAGATGTTGAACATTTTTTTCATGTTCGCTGGCCATTTGTATTTCTTCTTCTTTGAAGTGTCTGTTCAGTTTATTTGCCTATTTATTGATTGAGTTATTTGGGTTTTTTTGTTTTGTTTTGCTTTGTTTTTGGTGTTAAGGTTTTTGAGTTCTTTATATATTCTGAAGATTAATGTTCTGAGGTACAGGTGGCAAAGATTTTCTCCCATTCTGTAGTCTCTCTCTTCACATTCTTGATTGTTGCCTTTCTGTAAAGAAGTTTTTAGTTTGATATCATCCCATATTGCTTCTTGATTTTACTTCTTGTGCTTTAGGAATCTTGTTGAGGAATTCAGTTCTTAAGTTGACATGGTGGAGATTTTTTTCCAGTAGATACAGGGTCTGTGGTCTAATGCCTAGGTCCTTGATCCACTTTGAAGTGATTTTTGTGCAGGGTGAGATTTAGGAGTTAAATTTTATTCTGCTACATTTGGATTTCCAGTTTTCCCAGAACCATTTGTTGAAGAGGCTATCTTTTCTCCAGTGTATGTTTATTGTACCTTTGTCTTGGATGAGATAACTATTTATGTGGGTTTATCTCTTTGTCTTCTATTCTGTTCCATTGGTTTTCATGTCTGTTTTCATGCCAATACCATGCTTTTTTGGTTACTACAGCCCTGTAATATAATTTAAGGTCTGGTATTCTGATGCCTCCTGCTTCACTTTTCTAGTCAAGGATTGCTTTGGCTATTGCAGGCCTCTTGTTTTTCCAAATGAATTTCATGACTACTTTTTCTATTTCTATGAAAAAGGTCATTGGAATTTTAATAGGAATTATATTAAATCTGTATAGTGCTTTCAGTAGTGTGGCCATTTCAACAATATTAATTCTGCCTAACCAAGAACATGGGAGATCTTTCCATCTTCTGAGGTCTTCTTCAACTTCTTTCTATAGTGTTCTGTAGTTTTTATAGTAGAGATCTTTCATTTCTTTTATTAGATTGATTCTCAAGATATTTTTTTGAGGCTATCATGAATGAGATAGTTTTCCTAATTTCTCTTCCAGCTAATTCATCATTGGTATATAGGAATGAAATTGATTTATGGGTGTTAATTTTATATCCTGCTACTTTGCTGAACTCATTTATGAGGTCTTGAAACTTTCTAGTGGAGTTTTTTGGGTCTTCTAAATATAGAATCATGTCATCAGCAAATATGGATAGTTTGAACTCTTCTTTTCCTGTTCATATCTTTTTAATATCTCTTTTGTCTAATTGGTCTGGCCAGGGTTTCCAGAACTATGTTGAATAGAAGTGGTGAAAGAGGGCATCCCTGACTTGTTCCAGTTTTTAGAGGGAATGTTTTCAATTTGTTTCCATTTAGAATGATGTTGGCCTTGGGTTTAGTATAAATAGCTCAAAGCTCCATTTATTTCATGAAACACAAGCAGAAAAATAAAGTACTTTCAGAAGAAATTACATCTCCTTCCTCCCTAGCTCCCCCATCCCTTATTACATTATTTCATAGTCCTTGAATTGGAGGAATATAAAAACTGTAAGAGTGAAGAATTAGGGTAAAATATATGACCAAAAAAGTAATGATGCAAGCAAAGCAATTCACACATTTGAGATGTTTGTGAACATGGGTGTGGTATTGGGACTTATGGTTGTGTAGAACTGTATGATTGTGACTAAGGATTCACTGGAATCAGGTTGAGTTTGGATTACATTTCTATCACTTGTGCTCATGTGTGACTGTGTCATCTTGGACAAGCTACTAAATTGCCTTGTACAAATCCGTTTCCTCATCTGTAAAATAGAAATTAAAAAAATACCTACCTTATGGGTTTGTTGTACAATTAGTCCATTTAAAGTCCTTGGCATGCTGGCATACAGTAAGTGCTTGATAAATGTTAATTAAGATTATTGTCACTATATGGTAAGAGCTGAAATCTCCAATAATGACTTATTTTCCTCAATATAGAATGATTGAGTAGAAATATTTTATTGCCTTTCATTTTGTGGCACATCTTAGATGCCCTAGGATATTTTCCCACAGGGTATGATTTGAGCAGGATCTGGAAGATTCCATCCTCAAAGAGGGCCTCCACTAATTTGCCAAGTTCTGCCTTTTCAGCCGCTTCTTGCTCTTTGGTGTTGCCCTGCTCCCCTTGCTGTCTTCTGAGATGCAGATTGGGTGTCTTGGTTCCTTGAGATCTCCTTGACATCAACAGAATTGTCAGCATTTTCCTGAGTGGTAGAGACAACACAGGAGCCCACACTGCTGCTTGAGGAAAGCATGGGATAGGAATGGAGGGCTGAGAGGAGCTATAGGGCTGAAGGTTTTGCTACATTGGAGGGAAGAAGGGGATTGATAGCCCTTTCCATATGCTTCCCTGGATATTGCATCTAGATACAAAATGCAATACCCAGGGAAGTAGATCTAAATATCTGGGAGGAACAGACCCGGGAGAGATGTAGTTTATCTGATCAAGAAGTCCGTGTTACACTTGCAGTGTTTTCCTAGCTTCAGTAATCTGTAATCTGCCCCAGGATTCAGGGAGAGGATCTGGTCCTCAGAACTCTGCAGGCAGAACCTGTCTGATGGCAAAGAAAAGAGAGAGGAAAGAAAAAAAATTAAAGAATGAAACCAGCTGCAGAAGTGTGCATTCCCAGTGCTGTGAATGAGCACAAAACTGTTGCTTTGACTTAGAAGGGTTTCGTCTCAAAATTTAGAAGCAGAATTATTTTTAGCTTCTAAAAATATATATAATTTCTTCCCATTAAACCTAGCTTTTAAATGCATAAATGGTAACATTTCTGGCTAGAGAAAAAAAATGAATTTCTATATTGAACAAGTTTGTAGAAGGTTAATCTTATTGATAGAATGAAAATAGGCCCATTTTTACTACAAAGAAATATTTTAAGCATGCCAAATTACCGAAGTAAAAAACATTTTTTAAATTTTCATTTCAAAGTTAAGTTTATAGAGAGCATCTTTTAACTTTCAAGTGGAAATAGTTTTGATTTTTTTCTCTTTTCTTTCTTGTACTGCAGATAGGAACATTTTTTTTAAGTTGATGATCAGTATAGATTTTTATAAAAATTTTTAAAAGTAGGTTCTTCAGTCTGTTG
Source organism: Sciurus carolinensis (assembly GCF_902686445.1). Taxonomy (NCBI): domain Eukaryota; kingdom Metazoa; phylum Chordata; class Mammalia; order Rodentia; family Sciuridae; genus Sciurus; species Sciurus carolinensis. The sequence continues at coordinate 46,105,567 of NC_062219.1, read as the reverse complement.
GCTCCTTGAGGTGGCTCTACCTGCTTTGACCTCCCTTGTCAAGGTCTCTGTATCTAGGACCTTAGGACTGTGGGCACACTGCAATGCTCATCCAGTGGCAGGGCAGCGCTCTACCTCCTGGCAGCCTTGCCTTTCTCTGTGTTGAGAATCTTCTTGGTTAACACCTGTCTCTTCTTTATCTCTTTTTTTCCTGAGTGTCTCTGAGAACCAGGGAAGTCTTACAGGGAGTGTCATATGCTTGCCTGTGTCCTTCTAGCTCCTTTCTAGAGGATAAAGCACATTTTTGAAAGTTCAAATCCTAAGAAGTCTGAAGTTAAGAAAGATGTATCAGCAAGAGGATACAAACAGCATGACCAGAAAAAGGAAAATCTGCCTGTGCAGGACAGGCCTTGATATCATGTTCATAGGTGAGCAATTTAAGAAGGGTGTTGGGACTTAGAGAAGAACACCTTGAATGACAGGCAAAGGTCATCTTACAGTCCATTATCTCATTAGTTACTGAGAAATTCTCCTTTCTGACTTTGGAATGCTTGCTTTTTTTTTTTTTTTCATTTGTCAAATTGGACTAGAAACAGGGAATTTGAAGTGCTGGCTGCCTTCTGATTCAGCACTCGGGGGGCGTAAGAGCCAGAAGAAATATGTTGGTGCACAAATGAGCTGCTCACAGTAGCAGGTAATTGATGAAGGCTGTTGAATACTACTGAGTCTTAGAATTATAGATAGAGTTTAATAAATACGACCTGCAACCCGAAGGTGAATTTGAGGCAGAGGCCTAGGCTGAGTTGACCTGATGGCCATCTGTGGTTGTCTCTGCTTTCTCCTTGTGACCCTGTGAGGCAGGCCTTCCTGGAATGTGGAGTCACAGCCTAGAAAGTCATGACACTTGGAAAGAAAGGTTCTCCAACATGGGCACACCTGCCTGACGCTCAGAAATGAACTGTGCAGTTTTAGAGACCTGCAGTGACTTCCCTCCACAGAGCACTTCCAGTCCCTTAGAGTCCGTGATGCTGCTGCTTCTGGTTCCTCCTGCTCCTCCATCTCCCAGGACATTCTCCTCCAAGTTTCCTCTTTTATATTGTTGAACCTGGAACTAAAATTAGACTGTTCACTTCTTGTTCTCTCAAAGTGAGGAACAAAATGGAAAGCTTACTTTTTTACAGGGGTTATACAAAGGCTAAATCAAGTAGGTTGAGATCAAGAACAAGAACATCACCTCTCTGTGGGCTAATCGGTAAATATTCTTCTCTGTACTGTGAACTATATTTCTGAAATAGTGATGACTCTGGTAAGCACAGTGAATACACACTGTCACACACCCCTGTCTTTAGTACACTCAGGACACACTAACTTTCCAGAGTCATTAAAACTCAAGATATCCACATTTCAATGCTGTGTCTCAGTTACTAACAAACCAAGAAGTTAATAATCATTCCAATCTTCAAAATCATTCTCCAGGTTTAAAAGCTCTGTCAATCCATACTCTTTCTAAAACACCATTCAAAAAACATCAGTACTACTTGAACTTTGTTTCTGTGAAGGAACATTGTTTATGTTGTTTTTTTTAAAGATGCACATAAAATAAAGGGAATGGTGAGGCATGATGACATACCACTGTTGGCCACCTGTGCTGGTGGCCATGTGGGATCCTCCAGGTTCCTCCTTCTGCCTTGGCTGCTTTGTGGGCAATCTGACCTTGCAATTCCTGACACTCACTACAACTGCACATAGTGTACAAAACCCAAATCCTCTCCATATTTCCCTCACCATTCTCCAAATATTGCTATAGAAGGAGAAGAGTGCCAGGTGCTGACCACCTGTGTCACATAATTGGGGAGATTTCTTCAATCAGGTTTTCCTCATAAGCTCAGAAGCCAGGTACTCACTTCTGCAAAGATCCTGTGAAAGACAGGTTTTTTTTTTTGGTTGCTACTTCATGTATAGGGCTTCAGGGAAGACCAGAACATTGTACGATCAGAAGCCCTAAGTTATTGCCATCAGGTGGATTACAGGTTGATGTTAATACTTAAGTACCATGTAAAAGGTCTCACTTGGGCCTCCTCCCCATGATGCCATACTAAGAGCACAAGTATCTTCTTGCCACTTGCCTGCCCTTAGCTGCTGATTCTATACTGCAAATCAGTGTTGTTGTTGTTGTTTTTTAATTTTTTAGAGTAAACTTCCTAGTATTAGCAATGGTCTTCACTTACCTTAGAGTACTTGTACTTTACTCTTGTCTTACATGAAATCTATGGTTGCTAACTTTTTTTGCAGCACACTGTTCTACGTCTGTACCTCTTTTATCTTGGAAGAGATGTGGACATAGGATTGTCCCTGTAGTGCTAAAACACTTAACATAGATCATTTTAAAATACCTTCAGGTTTATTTAACTGTCTGGAATTTTTTATCTCTATGCTAACAAACCTTGATAAGAATAAACCTTTTTATTCCTAATTTTATTAGAGTCAAATCACTGCACTTACATCTTGAAGGAATTTTTGCCTTAGAAGAAGATAGAGCCTTGTTTTTTTTTCATTAACACATGCTATGGTATGGATCTTAAGTGTCCTCCAAAGTTCATGTGGTAGACACTTGGTTGTCAGTATGTTGCTTTTAAGACTGGTAGAATCTTTGGTAGATGGGGCCTGGTGGAAGGTCCTTAGGTCACTGGAGATGTGCCCTCAAAAGGGATAGTGGGACCCTAGTCCCTTCCTCTTTTTTCACTCCCCAGCTGTGAGATAAGTGGTTTTGCTCCTCCATATGCTTCTGCCACAATCTGCCTTACCACAGGCCCAAAGCAACAGGGCCAATTCATCACGGACTGTGACCCATGAAACCATGAACCAAATAAACCTCTATTTTTCTAAATTGGTCATCTTAGGTGGTAGTTATAGTAACAGAAAACTGATTAACAAAACCCATCTACTTCTATACCTTTTTTATTTTTTATTTTTTATTTTTAAGGGATCTCAAAGTAGCTAGGTGTGGTGGCACATGCTTATAATCTCAACTACTTGGGAAGCTGAGGTATAGGAGGATAAAAAGTTCAAGGCCAGTCTCAACAAATTAGCAAGACCCTGTTTCAAAATTAAAAGACTGAGGATATTGCTTAGTAGTGGAGTGCCCCTGGTTCAATCCCCAGTACCACAAAAACAAATAAAAACTCCCACAACAGTTCATGTCCTACTGTACCTCCAGTCATAGACTTTTAATAAATACTTCCATAAATACCAAAAGGGAAAATGATTGTGGATGCATTCTAGGATTGCCAACTGAACCAAAAGTTTATTGCCAAACATGAAAAGACTAGTTAGTGAGAAAACTCGTGCCTCTCATCTCTCTCACTGATGTAACTCAGACAGCATTTGGAATGCATAGAAGAGAACACTCTGTAAGAAAACATTTTATGAAATATGGATCACAGTAGCCATTACATTTTGCTCTTCAAAGGGCCTGATTTCTCACCTTCCTTGGATTAACTATGGAACAGGAATATAGATTAGGCAGTACCATTTGTTCATGGCTAGATAATTTATGCAGACCCTTAACCAACTTTCATTTGACTTTTTATGTTTTTGTTTTAGAAAAATGGGTAATTGTCATATGAATAGTTCTGTTTTTCCAAACACAATTTCACATGATACCTTACCTATTCCTCATTCATCCCTTATCACATCATTTAAATATCACTTGACTTTTTAAATCTTTCCTTTCTGCTTCTTCTCCACCCTCTGACTTTGCTCACTCCTACTCCAAGCAAAAAGAACTATATCCTTGCTCATAATAAAATGACAAGTATTTGCCAAAGGAGTAGAAAAAGAGGGGTTTTTAGGGAAGCAAGATGCTTTAGTCATGAATGACTTCTTGGTTAACCAAAATGGACATGAACTTTTCCACAAGTGGAAGAAATGAAGAACTTTTGTTTCACTAATTTTCACAAATTAAATCTGACTCCAACTTCTCTTGACTCTGGATGAAGAAGAAATCCTCTCAGCCACGTGGGGAAAAGGAAGGGAGCCCAATTCATCCCAAACACTACCTCTAGACTCCTTACAACCCAACCCATTCTTCTAGGATCAAACAAAGGACACAAGTCTTAAGTGGATCAAAACACACTGGAGTACAATATGCATATTTTCTAGTCTGCACTGTCCCTGGAATCCTGGAACTTTGCAAGTTTTACGGGAGCCTTGGGCACAGGAATCTAAGCAGCTGAGAGCAAAGTTATTGGGATATGATTTCCCTAAATGGTCTATCAAGCCATTGTGCCTACATGTCTGTAGCCTCTCCCAGAGTAGAATGAGAGGGTGGTTCTGGGTACCAATCATTTGCAAAACCTATTCTAGTCTTGGGGATTCTTCTCCCAATTTGGTATTTCTGTGCCCCCCTCTTTATATGGCAGTCTTCCCTACTCTGACTCTGTGGGATTCCAGAAACAAAAGGAGGATGCTTGAGGAAACATTTGTTTTAACTCCTCTGTTTCCTTCTCAACAGAAAATATCCTGATGCCAGGGAGCTCAAAACCTTAGAGAAAAATCTGTAGAGGGCAAAACCACATAACTAAATGCCTCCATAAGTTATTTTACCATCAACATAAAGTGTGACCTGGCTTCTTTTTAGCCAGTTTTTCTGAAGTTAATGTAATATCTATGTCATTCAATAAAGAAATGACCCAAGGTCAGCCTGACCTCTTCTTCACTCCAAGGGAATATATCAGCAAACGAGTCATTAAACAAGGCCCATTCTGCCTTTTTCACTTATAGAACTTCATTAAGTTTATCTGAAATGTGCTTGAAAAACAATCTAATTTATCTTGCTCCAAGTAATTTAATTAGAATTCAATTAAATTCAGCAGAATGCATACATCATTTTACATGTTGCACCTTGATTCATTTCATTTGCTATTTTTATTTTAAAGATGCAGCAGGGTTTTTGACCCCCACAGTGTTCTATCCAAAATCATTCATTTCACGAATAAACTAACTGGTCCTTAGGAGCACTAAGGGAAACAAAATGTGTATTCATCATTATGTATGTCACACACATCTAATTTGAATTTCATCTCTTGGGCAATGTGTGCACTGGTAAGATAGGTACTTCGTATCAGCTCATTTTTACTTGCAATAAGGATATTTTTAGCCCCTCCCTTGCTTTTTCATCAGACACAAGCACATAAATGGATCAATAAAGGAAAAGAAATGATATTCAGATTCTATTCAAATAGTTTTCACAGTCGTGGTGAAAATTTTAGGGTATCAAGGGAAGCAAGGAAAGAGTTTAAAATTCTTTTCTTTCAGGATAGTTCAAAAGACTAAATTGTCTGGAAATTGCTTTTCTGTTAAGGAGTAGACATACTGTACTGAATGTTGTCTTGGTGAATACAATCTTAATACAACCTAGTATCAGGAGAATACTAGGTAAGTGCCATTGGTAGGATGTTGATTTCATTCGTTTTCCAGGAAAGCTTAGGACTATCTTTTGAGTAGTTGTTGGCCTTGGTTAGATCAGTAAAGCAGAAATCCTCCCATGCTATATGCTTCTTTGATTGCATAAACAAAGGGGAACAACCATCATTTTTTCTGTACATTTTCTTAATCCCAAATCACTCGTGACTGAGGCATTCACAAGTAGAAAGTAAACCTGGTGTTCTTTGGGTTTACCCATGTACTATAGCTGTCATGATTCCTCAGCATTGACCTCTGTAGCTGTCGTATCAAAGGAGTATTGGTCGTTCCAGGAGCAGTAGTTGAAGGCGAGGAGAGAGGTAGGTAAAAAATACACCTTTCAGGGGGAAAAAATGTTACAGTTTAATTGAAGTATTTATTTTTTAGCTACTTAATTTCCTCTTTAGTGGAACTTTAAAATATTGACCAGGCCATTCTCATTCTTTCATTTGGAAGACAAAATCTGAATATTCTCCTTGGTATTTTGCTACATACTTGATGCCTTTTGTGCCCTTGGACATCTTGCAGATGTCAATGTAGCCTCTACTGGGAGAGATAGGTGAGCTGGCTGCCATATGTCCAAGATCTAAAATGTCCCAAATTTACATATCTTGAATTAGAAGAAAAGGAAAAAGGGTGATTCTTAGTTCAGGCTGTTACAAAAAAAGTACCATGAACAAAGTGACTTATAAACAACAGGAATTGGTTTTTCACAGTTCCGGAAGATGGAAGTCTTGAGATTGAGGTGCTAGCATGATTGAATTTGGTGAGGGGTCATCTTCTTGGTTGTGGACTGCATCCTCATATGGCAGAGAAAGAGCAAAAGCTCTCTTGGGCACCCTGGTATAAGACACTCTTCCTGTTCATAAGGACTATACCCTTAATCGTCTATACCTAATCATCTTCCAAAGGCCCCACCTCCTATGACATCATGTGCTGGGGGTAGGATTTCAACACATGAATTTGTGGGGGAACACACACATTCATTCTGTTGCAAGGTGATTTGTAAATTATCTCAGTTGGAAAATATTTGACTACTTTCCCCACCAGTCTTCAGTGTAAAGGGGCCACTGTAAAAAGACAGACCAGACTATAGCTATGATGAAAGTTAGGAAAATACAGTGCCTTGTCCCATCCTGTTCTGGGCACTGAATTTCACTAAGCCAGGAATGTCAGAGTACATCTCTTTATGTTAACAAATTATTTCACAATGAGCTCATTAGGAAAAAGGTGATCATGGAAGTGATCCTTCAATTTTTTCTTCTTTGCTCTTAAAGTATCAGTGGTTCCCCTACCTGAGGGCCTGGCAGTGGTTTTCAATTCTAACCGTGACCATGACTTCTCCTGTAAGAACAGGCTAATCTATGTTACACAGAACATGAATTTAATGGGAATGCTTATTCAGAATAAATGTATCTATTGTATCCTTGGTTTGTAATCTGCATGACTTTTTTGTTTGGCCTACTGTTCTACCATAATGCTTAGCCTTAGTAGCTTTTTAAAACTACTTAAAACATTTTATACTACATGTACCATCCTGAGTTATCTTTTAATAGAGTCATCAATTTAATTTCAGCATTTTCTTTACCAGCACCTTCCACCATCAGTTTTTAAACATCCTTACATAGCCCAGCTCAGACACATTTTCTCCTGCTGGTCTTTTCTTCTGTTCTCTTCAGTCTTAAAGGCAGTTGAGAACCTTTTGGGATTCCCTTTCTTCCAGTTGCCTTTTTCTCTTTTTAACTCTGAAGTGAAATGGCAGTAATAGAATTTTCTATTGTTGTTAGAATGATCCCTACTGTAAAGTTTCAACAGATCAAATTTCTTCCCAGTCATTATCATATTTAATTATGGTAAATATCTAAATTTTATTCTTACAGGAGACTTTTTCCTATAGAATAAAATTTACATATCCCATGTTGCAAAAATTGGATTTGATGTAATAGTGAGATGTTTTCAAGGTGGTCTGTTAGAAGCACTGAGATGAAATTAGTCCTTTATTGTCATGTCCTTGGAACAGGGCAATTGGAATCATCCTTTGATGCAAAACAAGTAGAAAAAAATGAGTCTAGTCTACTCAGAAGATCCTTTTACTGCTTGAAAGCAAAAGCCAGATATATTTGTCTTCTAAAATAGGGCATGACTTCCCTACTTATTTATCCGTAATTCCCTGTATGTTCTTCCAAGTAAAAGGCATAATTGATGATCTCAGTTGATTATACATTTTTCAAACAGGTTTTAATTGTGTATGGAGAAGTTCAGCACTCAGCGGAATCTAATTTTCTCTACTTCAAAAATACTACACATCATACATAAAAATTGGTAAATATGTAATAAAATAATGAAATTTGACATGGGTTCTTATTTTAAAAGAAAATGAGTCACCAATCAACGTGATACTTTCTTTGTTTTTATTTATTCAATAGATTTCAAAGTTAAGTGCTTGTCATTTGGCCTCAGGGTTCACTAACATAATTCAAAATGCAAAGCTAAAAGCATTTTGTAATGAAAAATGTCATTTAAAATGCACAAAGAAAGAAAATAACAACACAGTCATTCTATAAAGGTTGCCCCCTCTCTGCTCTCCAAGAAGATGTTAGCAAGAGTGAGAACTAGAGTCAGAAGTTCCTATTTAAAACTAAACTCTGTTAGTTTTATAATAGTCATAGTCATGTCATGTAAGACTCCTTAAATATGCCTCATTTATTTTTGCTTTCCTCCCTCAATTTCCAAAGACCAAGTATCCTTTAAATTTCCCTAATTAGGAGATAATTTATTATCCCCTGAGAGGGGATGTGTATACATATACATTCACACACATACACATATATGTGGCTAATATATATATACACATATATTTTTTCTTTTGAATGTATTGCAGCACAGTCTTACAGATTTAAGTAATAAGAGTATTGGTGCTTCCAAGTGTACTGTTATAAGAATTTTAATCTAAGTATCTATCATAAATGAGATATTATAGGAGGCAGTTTATTTACATTGTCTTATTTAATCCTCATGACAACATTCTGAAAATATGTTATTATGCCCAATTTATAGATGAGGAAAATGAATCTCAGTAGTGGAGACAGGATCTGAATGTGGATCTATTCAATTTTAGACTGTGCTCTCATCTTACTACACGATGTTGGTTCATTGGACAAAGATGGCAGTTTTATACCTTCCAAGAAAATGATTAAAAGCTTACCTTTATGTCAGTTGTCTCCAAAGTAGGAGTACATATCCCCAGGATCTAGGGGGAGAGTACTATCTTTGCTGTATGTATGCAGAGAAGAAACTCTGTTTTACATGGAAAAATAGCAAGAAAGTAATTAAGCTTGGCTGAGTTTCAGTGTATCTGATGCAGTTATTTAGTTAGTAAGTCAGATGCCTGAATCTTCTTTAAAAAATAACTGTTTAATTTATCTTTTTAAATTTTTATTTTATTCTTTCCTCCTTCCCTCCATTCTTTCTCTTTCTAATAAAAGTTAATTGAGATATAATTCTTAACTTGCTGTACAATGCATCTACTTAAAATATGCAATTTGGTAGTTTTGAGCATATTAGTATTTAGTATATGTACGTGTGCAACCAACATCACAGTAAATTTTCCAACACTTCCATCAACTTGAAAGGAACATTACACCTGTTAGCTATCATTCTGTCATTCTGACTACCAGCCCTAAGTCACCAACCATCTTCCTCCTATCTTTGTAGATTTGCCTGTCTAAACATTTCTTGTTAAGGTGGTCATATGTGTTCTTTTGTGATGAGTTTCTGTAAATGGTTGTCTCTCTTAAGGTATATGAGATTCTTCAACACAAAGAGGATGTTTTGCTGTCAGAAATAGTTTACATACATGGTCCTGGTTAAAGGGATTAGCAATTGTGTCATTTCAATAAATAAACCTTTCAATCAGAATTGTTGGCTTAAAAAATGATTTCTACATAGAACTGAGAACCAAAGATAATACTAAAATGTACCATAAATAAATTATAAAAACAGCAAATTGAGTTGGGTGTGGTGATGCACACCTGTAATCCCAACAGTTTAGGAAACTGAGGCAGAAGGATCACAAGTTCAAAGCCAGCCTCAGCAACTTAGTGAGACCCTGTCTGAAAAATTTGAAAAATTTTAAAAGGGCTGGAGATATGGCTCAGTGGCTAAGTACCTCTGGGTTCAATCCCTGGTACTTAAAAAACACTAACAACAATAACAAAATCGTTCTATTGAAACATTTCTAACATTTCTTACCAATCTGACTTTTCTTCATCCTTCACATTACAAAGTAAAATAAACAAAATGAAATCCTCATTGTGTGTAACAAAAATATTAACTAAACTTTGTGATTGCCAACAAGACAACTGTAAACATGGTTTCACTTACACTTTTATTACAAATGGTCTGCACTTCAAATATACAGTGTAGCTTAAGATGTTACACAGTGTTAGCAAGGAATTTGAAAATGAACCAGCCATAACATAAATGTAACTTGCAGTTTTGGGGCATTATTTCATTACTTTAAAATTTTTCTATTCGGTGTGATAATAATTGTCTAATTAGCCTCAATTAGTATTTCTTATGAATAACTTGTCAAAATCCTTATACTGCTGGGGGAAAACTCTTTTCTGTCATTGTAAAGATGACTGTAATACACACACACACACACACACACACACACACAAATATGATGACAAACACATTCTTCTGTCAACAAACGTTGAAAGATGCATAAAAGAGCCATGCTGAAGACTGAAAGTACTAGAACTCTGCTGCTTTGCAATGTTGGGATACAAGCGCAGATTCTCCAGCATCTCTGCCAGAGGTGATATGTGATGGAATCAGTGCAGTTAGTGAGGCTATCTCTGCACAAAAAGATACCTGGTTTTTCAATCTTGCCTCTTATTTTTTTCTTTTTTTTTTTTTTCATTTTTACAGACTGCATTTTGATTTTTTTTCTTTTTAAATGTTTTTATTTTTATTTTTACAGGAATCCTCTTGCCTCTTACTGAAACTTTTTTCACCATAATAAAATCATAATGAACTTTGGGACATGATTACTGGTGCTTACTTGATGTCCCTTACCCAGAAATGCCAAAGAATAATCCCTAGTGAATTAAAACTCCACCTTGCTCTTTAAAATCCTCTGCCACTGACCTGTATATACCCATCTCATCTATTATGATTTCTTACTGAACAGCCAAGTGTGATTCCATGTCTCTCTGCATTCCTTTCCCTGCAATGGTATGCCAAACTACACCTCTACCACTAGTTTAAAAAGAGCTACCCAAAGCTATGTTCTCCAAGAAACTCTTCCAGATTTGCTTTGCCCAATTTTAGACTAAAATTGTCCCAATAACTTCTAGCACTTTTATATAGATTTACTTGAATACATAGGTATTTTTACATTCTCTATTTAGATAGTTTCACTTATTTATGTTCTCTGTCCCTCTGAGCTTTTTGGAGGCAGAGTATGTAATCTTTTCTCTCAACCTGCACCCAGCAGGCCTTGGCAAAAGCTCCTGACTGGTCTATTTCTCTGTGGATAATCCCCAAACCCACATAGTTACACATAATATATAGACATTCCCAATAACCCAGCTACCAAAAAACTTAATCAAATATAGTTTGTTTGTTTTTTTTTTTTTAAGATTGAAGATACAAATTTCAAGAATTGGTGTGGACATACTACTGTAACTATGGAGTAGAAGAAAATATAAAGCTCACTGTTTAAGCCTGAGTTCCCCAGACAGACAGATGAATGTGTGCAGCTACTTTATTAAGGGGTGCTATTCTAGGGAGCAGGAGTAGGGAAGGGAAGGAGGGAGGCACAGTACAAGGGCAGAGTATACCACTGAGAGCCTTCAGAGGCAGGACTATCTTCAGAGAACCTGTATAAATGACTGTATGTCAGTACAGTTTGCCTGGGTGAAGAAGAAGGAAGAAGCTGTTGCTCTGCTAGAGTTTCCTATTGTTCAAGGACAAAAATTGAACACCAAGCAGGTATCCATGAGGTCTGGCCCTCAGCCTCAACTGGCAGTCCCCTGGGTAGAAGGTGCAAGGTATAGAGCATGGTCTGAGGCACAGGGTCACTAACTTGTGCCCACATAAAGTTGTCTATGCAGAGATGTTATGACAGCTGCTAAGTAAATTGGAGCAAGTGGGCAGGGACCCTAGAGATAGGTGAGACCAAAAGATTTGGAGGGGAGTGTAAGAGGTGTCATATACACACATACCGGTCATAACATTCTCATTTACATGAAGAACTCCAAGTCTGTGGAAGACACCCAACCCTTGTGAGACACCTAAGATCATGGAGCTTAATTAGTGGAACTCACAGGGCCATGGGCTTCCAACATCCCATTCAGTGCCTTTTCACTCTTCTGTGCTACTTCTCTGGACATAAAACACAACTGTGAGCATTTGTGATTCATCTCCTCACACTGGAGTTCAAATATCTCCTATATACATTACTTCATAGACCTAGTGGCATCTTATTCAGAGGGTTTCCTTGTGGCTTGGTTTATTCTACTTGAGGAGAAGAGCAAAACAAAACGGATGCCACAAAGAAGAGATTTAATTCTGTGAGTACCAAACCTGAGGGAAAGAAATCCCAATTAATGTTAAGCCTCTGGAGGTATGTATTTGCTTCTTACCTAATAATCTTCTTACATAGAAGTCTAATTAATGCTTGAATGCAATAAAAACCTTTCAGCAAACAGCTTCTAGAAGTCAAGGGCCTAACTTCTGCAAACAAGAATCTTGTCAGAGAACATAGTAAAGGACGTTTCTCTCACACTCAAGTAGTAACGTTTTTTTACCATAGCAGGACACTCAGGTGTTGTTTATGTATGCGTATCTGAATTCAGTGCTGACTCAGATCTGACATGACTTGCCTAAGAATCATTAGCAGAATGAAGATGCCTCCACAGATATGTTGATTTGCTCTACTTCAGGATGATAACATGATTTTCTTCACTCTCGTGGCCAAGAATTATAGAGCAATATGATTACATAACACTATGTTGAAATTCTTCGTACCTTTTAAAAGAATAGATTCTTATAACTAAGAGAAAAAAGCAGGATACAATTTATGCTTTATTTGTAATCTTATTATTTTGAATATTTAATTTGTAACACAAATTTATTCTCAAAATTTTGAAGTCTGTTTCTTTAACAGAACAAAGTGCTGGTGATAATGGTTATGTCAGTCTTTATGAATACGAGCTCTATTATAGCAGGTATTCAGCTTCTAGCAGCACTATTTTTCCTGAGACTCATGCATTTTTCATTGTCTAGTCCTTCTGAATTTAAAGTGGATAAGATATCCTTTTAAATGCATAAACAAAGAAGATGAAAATGTGTATCATAACCTCCTCTCCATTTCTGCTACTAAAATTATAGGAACTATGTATCTTATGTTAGAATGCATCTGGTGTGCTATTCTATATACTACATGAATAACCAACAGCTTGCTGTGCAAAATTTCACCCTGCACCATATTTAGCATCATTTTTGCAAGATAGCACCTTACCAGGCTTGTTCAAAATGCACCAGAAAATATTAATCTCAGTGTCTAACTGGCAGATGGAATACAGTGAAAACAAGGTTGTTTTTGTCTTTCAGTACTAGTAGTTTTCAAGATAAGGTAAGCAGCCATCTTTCAAATCTCCCAAGACTTTGCCATTTTCATTTATGGATATTTGTTCATTCTTAAATTCATCCCTTCAATCATTCATTCTGTATTTGTTGAGCACCTATTTCTTTTCTGTCATACAGTTCTCAAGGTCTTGGAATCCAGAAATCAGTAAAATCCATCCTTTTATTTTCAAGAATGCATGAGCTATACAGTCTGGTGAGTGAGCGCCAGTAGATCCAGAGACATAACAGATGAGGACACTGAACTCAGCCTTGGGGAACAGGTAGTGGCCAACTGGAGGCATTCTGGACAAGATGGATGAGGAGTTAGGTAAGGGGACCACAGATCAACTATAGTGGTTACCTAAGGGAAAAACCTGTTAGTAGGGATACAATGAAAGTAAATGTACTAAAAGATTCTAAGACACAGAAAGAGATTAGGAAGAACATCTCTGTGCAAATACCATCATATGGATTTGTCCTGTGCAAGCTAATAGGACCAAAGAGAATGAGATGGGGCAAGATGACAAGGCAGGGGGCATAGCTGGCAGAGTGTCAACATTTACATATTTAATTATTAATGTATTTATTGATATATTTTATTTTGATGACTCTAGTAACCAGCTTGGATGTGCAGGTTGCAGTGGATATGATATCTAGCTCTCTTCAATCAAGAAAGGACTCACTCATGAACTAATCTGATAAAGGTTCCTTCTATTCCTTCCTGTTCTACATGTCATGTTCATTAGCATGACTGATGAAACCATAATTTGCATTCTCTATCAGTTCACACCAGCAGCAGCTGAATGAGGTGGCCACTAATTATAAGCAGAAATTGAAATTGAATACAGCAGATTTGCTGTTTTGTTTGGCAAAAGAAACAAGGCTTGTGTTGACCTCCTATTGAAAGATGCACATGACAGATATCTTGGTGGGAGAGTTTTCATCAGAGTGTCAGCCTTTTTTTTTTTTAATTTTTATCTTTACCTTCTCCAAAATATCCTGGAAATTATCCAGTTAGGTTAGTTTGAAGCTCTGTGCATCTCTGAGAACAAAGAATAATTTTTGGCAACTTAATGATGGTATAACATAGCATAAAGAAGTTGAGATTTAGAACCATATTACCTACTTTTCACCTAAACTTTTCCCAGTGTGGTCAGTGTAAGTAGAGTAGCTCTGTGACCTTGGGATGGCTGCTTAACCTCTCTGAGCATCATTTACTTATCTATAAAATAGAACAATAATGGTATCTGCCTTGTAAGATTTTTCTAAATATGAAATAAGTAAATTAACCCCAGAATTTGGCACATAATAGGAACTTATTAACATGAATTATTATTGTTATTTCACTTCAACTAGCCTAAATTTTTTACTAAGTTATTTAGGAACCCTGTTCCATAATTTGGAATGTATCACTCCCCAAGGATAAGAATTGTGTCTAACTCATCTTCACATGTGTAGTGTATGGTATACAGAAGGCTATTTCTAGGTATGTTGGCACATATACACAAGACTAAAAAATTTTACATAAATAATCTGTAATTCTATGTAACTTGATTTTGTTCAGGAAAGGCACAGGAAACTTCCCAGGTTTTGAATACTGTGGTTGTAATTTGAAGAACCATAGAACTATCAGATCTACAGATCTAGCTGTGGCCTCCTCTGCTTCTCCCAAGGGAACATAGTTCAGCAGGGTTTGCTCCGGGGGACATCAGGAGCCACTCTCTTGTATGCCAGCTGTCACTATACCCATTTATCTTCCACTTAAGGAAGTAGGTTATTAGACAAATAATCAAGAGTAACTCAATGATAGGATAATCACAAGTATACTGTAAATTAATGTTTAAGTCATTTTAAACATTCTTATTTAAACTATCATGAAGAGTGTTGTGTTTCATGGTAACTGGATCCTACTTCAAAGGGCTCTTTGAAGAATTTGAATTCTTCAAAGTCAACACCTTTTATTTCTCAGAAACTTTCTATTCACTCAGTCACCCCTCATAATCTCTTCCATGAACCTTTCTAGTCCCTCGGTTTCCATAACATCAATATTATAGAGGTTGGCAGTTACTACCAATCATCCCTTGCCAGTCCTCAATCTCTCTCACCCCCAAGCAACATTCGGTATGACAACTATTTCCTCCATGAGTGTCTGGCCCCTGGTTTTCTTAATACCAGGAACTACCCCTGACTTTCATTCACTTCTGACCCCAGTGTTTATAATCCTTCCTCTACTTGTCCAACCCTTGGAATCCCAGGGTTTTCCCAAAGTCATCTTATTTCCTCTGACTCTCTCTTCTTTGATGATATTGTCCATTTCCAGTACTTAAGCTACCACTTTCATAATATATGTGTACGTGTTATCTCCTGATGACCTCCCTATCCAACCATGATCCCATGTTTCTATACTACTGGATCATTTGGAAGTTCATCTTAGCAGCTCAAAATCAATGTACCTAAGATATTTATTGTATTTTCACTAAAACAAATTCCTTATCATGATTTTTGTCTGGATATTTCTTTTAGATTTAACCTTGAGTTAATTCTGCTCTTTACCTTTTTTAAATTTATTTTGATTCATTGTAAACAAATGGGTAAAACATATTTCTCTGATTGTACATGAAGTAGAGTCATATCATTTGTGTAATCATACATGTACACAGGGTGATGTTTGTCTCAATCTGTTATTTTTTCCCTTCCCCCTGCCCCTCCCACCACTCATTCCTCTATACAATCCATCCTTTCTCCTTACCTTTTTTGAATCACCCTTTCATTCTGTGAACTATTCAGTGTTGCTACATCTATCTCTGCAATGTCTATGAATCCTTCCATGTTCTACTTTCTCTGAACAAACTAGATTGCCTGTCTGTAGATATGTTGAAGAAACATTGTATAAGTGTCACAGTCTAGCAAAGGCGAAAGAAATGTCAAAGCAATAATTACAATGCAATGAGATAGAATAAAGGAGATACCTGCCAGGGACCAGGATAGTTTTCTCTTAGAAGGTAAAAGATGGGCAAAGTCCTGAAAAGATGAATAGGAGTCAGACTGGCAAAGGCAAGATAATATTCTGCAAATATATCATAGACAACGGGATATAAGCAAAGATCATGACTCTTTGTTGAAGTGCAAATAGCTCCCAAAGGCTGGAAACTCTGGCATCATGAAAGAATCATGTGGGTTGAGGGAAGCACGAGGCAAAGCTGCAGATGTAGTTGAAGTAGAAGAGAAGATTTAATTGTATAGCCATTGTATACCATTGTAAAACTCTGTGCCATAAAATAGCATCATTTATGTTTTCTTACAATTATCCAACTGAGCAGCAATCTCTGAGGATGGTTCATCTGTGCTGCCTGTGGGTGGCACAGGATGACATGACTTGACTAGAGCATGAAGATCTCAGACCCTCCCTCTCATGTTTTTCACATCAGACTTCTTTGCTTGGAAAACTAATTCAAAGAAGAGAAAACATGGAAGCTGCAGAGCTTCTTAATTCTTATGTTTGGAACTCACATGGCATTCCTCATGTACAATAGGCCTTGTGGAACGCTGCTTTCTATAGGGAAATGTAGGATTTAAAGCTGCAGACTGTGTTTTAAACATGTTTAAAACTATGTCTTTAACCCCTTTATGGAATTTGAATTTAGGGGCCAGTACCTGGAATAGGTTCACCTTAGAAGTGCCCTCCAGGGGACCATGAGACTTGCTATGATTTTTTCCTCCCTATGATAGCAAATGGAATGAATAAGTATGTCTGATGCTTTCTGTTTTAAATCAAAATACAAAGTACTGCTCAAGACTCTGTGTTCCAGAAAAATGGATTCGTATCCTCCATGAGGGGAAAAAATTGAAAAACCACAAATCTTCTGCCTAAGGCCATTTTGTTTCAAAGTATTAGTGCTTGCTTATTTTATATTGCTCTTTTGATACATACACCAGGAAAGTTAGATGAAACTTTCAGTGAGGACAGGAGTCTGCTTTGTATTTCCAGAGGTTTTTCTTGTATTGGAGCATACAGGTGTATGTCATCATAAAGCTTGAGTGGGCATTTCACTTCCATGCAAAGTGAACACTTTGACTCTTGCCTTTGTTTGCACTACAGTGGTCCGAGGGGCAGAGCCTATGAAAAAGGCACAGAAAATATTTGCATGATTCGAAAGGTTTTATTACACCACCACAGTACTGAATCTCCTTCATGATTAACAGTTTTAATATAAAGGCAATTGCAATGTGAGCAGAGGCCTATGTGTACTAAAGCTTCCTAGAAAAATTTAAGATCCCAAGTTTAGGAATGAACTGGAAGTTTAGGGGCTCATGTAGCTGTTTTACTTAAGTGTTTCTGGATCCAGGACTTTATAAAGAAAAGTGTGTATGGACCTGAGGATGAAGCTGAACTGTGTTCACTTCTGGTCAGTGTTGAGGTTCTCTCTCAGTGTCACTAAACACTTGTTACACTATGGTGGGCATCAAGATGATGTTCATTTTCCTCTACAGTCACCAGAGTGCAGTGGCTAGAATCCAGATTCCTGAGAGGGCATTCGATCTCACATCTGGTTTTGCCATTTCCTACTTTCATGATATGAGCAAATTCCTTAGCCAATTTAAGTTTTGGTTTCTACTGCCATAAAGTCTCAACGATAATTGAGACCAATGATTATTGATAACTTCTTCATAGGATTGGTGTCCTGGATTAAAAGAAATCATTTATTGCCCTTAATCTAGTTCATGGTATGAGTAACCAAAAAATTTTAACTGCTATTATCAGAAATAAACTTCCTCCTGATCTTTGCTGTGTTATCTCTTTCTCAGGGAGATGTTAATCTCTGTGGCTCTGGGTCAAGTGTTATCTCTTCTTATTTGTGGAATTGGCTTGACCAGCAAGTACCTGTCAGAAGATTTCCATGCCAATACACCAGTCTTCCAGAGTTTCCTCAATTACATACTTCTCTTCTTGGTCTATACCACCACCCTAGCCGTCAGACAAGGTAAGCTCCTCAAATCGCCAGGAATATGGCTTTTCCGTCCACCTAGAAGAATGTGAGCCATGGCTGGATAACTTTTAGTCACTTATGGCATCAGTAAGACAATTCAAATACCCCAAATCTCATTGTTCTATTTTGCAGTAATACTGTAAGTGCAATGAATGAATAAATCACAAAGAAGCATTAGTTGTGTGAATTCAGCAGGAAGTAGCAAATGCAGTATAGGCAGAAATGTGTAGTTGCTCACTATTTGAATTCCTGTTAACATTCCCTGTACCTTAACATTTCCCTGGAATCAGAATCAGGCCCCATTAAGATCTCCTAATAATGCTAATCCTAAGGTAGCCAAGAAAAGTGCAGACAACTACAGTTCTTTGGGAAAGTGACATAAGAAAGATATAAATAGTAAATACACACAAGTGTAATAATAACACAGGGGAGAAAAAAGAAGAGAAACCTACCACTAATGGTCAGGCAAGTTGGTAAGTTATTTTACACTAAAAATAGTTAAAGTAATAAAACAAATCTATGAATCAATGCAAGAAAAAGTTGTACTTAAAAAAAAAAAACATTGCAAGAAAAAAAAAGAACAGTTGCAATTGAAAATCCTGAGGAATGTCCTTCTCCAATAATAGCCAATGAATAAGAAATATGCATAGAAAAGTAAACATTAATATGTTTTAAAGATAATTGAGTACTTTGGGACACATGTATATCTGTATATATCAGTTCTAATAGTCAATGATTCTTTTTTTTTTTTTTTTTTAGCAGATTAATAGATTCTTTTAATAAAAAATAATAAGTAAATAAATTTTAAATTTTTGTTCTTTTTTTTTTTTTTATTGTGAACAAATGGGATACATGTTCTTTCTCTGTTGTACATAGAGTAAAGGCATACCATTTGTGTAATCATACGTTTACATAGGGTGATGTTGGTTGATTCATTCTGTTATTTTTTTCCCCTTCCCCCCCCCCCCCCCCCCCCCCTTTTTCCCTCTATACAGTCCTTCCTTCCCCATTCTTGCCCCCCTCCCTAAACCCTCACTCTAACCCTAAAACTAACCCCTCCCACACCCCATTATGTATCATCATCCACTTATCAGCGAGATCATTCTTCCTTTGGTTTTTGAGATTGGCTTATCTCATTTAGCATGATATTCTCCAATTTCGTCCATTTGCTTGCAAATGCCATAATTTTATCATTCTTTATGGCTGAGTAATATTCCATTGTATATATATGCCACAGTTTCTTTATCCATTCATCAACTGAAGGGCATCTAGGTTGGTTCCACAATCTGGCTATGGTGAATTGAGCAGCAATGAACATTGATGTGGCTGTATCTCTGTAGTATGCTGATTTTAAGTCCTTTGGGTATAGGCCAAGGAGTGGGATAGCTGGGTCAAATGGTAGTTCCATTCCAAGTTTTTTAAGGAATCTCCATACTGCCTTCCAGAGTGGTTGCACTAATTTGCAGCCCCACCAGCAATGTATGAGTGTACCTTTTCCCCACATCCTCGCCAACACCTGTTGTTGCTTGTGTTCTTGATAATCGCCATTCTGATTGGGGTGAGATGGAATCTTAGGGTGGTTTTGATTTGCATTTCTTTTATTACTAGAGATGTTGAACATTTTTCCATATGTTTGTTGATTGTTTGTAGGTCTTCTTCTGTGAAGTGTCTGTTCATTTCCTTAGACCATTGTCGATTGGATTATTTGTAGTCTTGGTGTTGAGTTTTTTGAGTTCTTTATAGATTCTGGAGATTAGTGCTCTATCTGAAGTATGATTGGCAAAGATTTTCTCCCACTCTGTAGGCTCTTTCTTCACATTGCTGATAGTTTCCTTTGCTGAGAGAAAGCTTTTTAGTTTGAATCTATCCCAGTTGTTGATTCTTACTTTTATTTCTTGTGCTATGGGAGTCCTGTTGAGAAAGTCTGGTCCTAAGCCGACATGTTGAAGATCTGGACCTACATTTTCTTCTATAAGATGCAGGGTCTCTGGTCTGATTCCGAGGTCCTTAATCCATTTTGAGTTTAGTTTTGTGCACGGTGAGAGATATGGGTTTATTTTCATTTTGTTGCATATGGATTTCCAATTTTCCCAGCACCATTTATTGAAGAGGCTATCTTTTCTCCATTGCATATTTTTGGCCCCTTTGTCTAGTATGAGGAAATTATATTTGTTTGGGTTTGTGTCCGTGTCCTCTATTCTGTACCATTGATCTACCTGTCTATTTTGGTACCAATACCATGCCGTTTTGTTACTATTGCTTTGTAGTAAAGTTGAAGTTCAGGTATTGCAATACCCCCTGCTTCATTTTTCCTGCGAAGGATTGCTTTAGCAATTCTGGGTTTCTTATTCTTCCAGATGAATTTCATAATTGCTTGCTCTATTTCTGCAAGGTACATCATTGGGATTTTAATTGGAATTGCATTGAATCTGTATAGCACTTTTGGTAGTATGGCCATTTTGACAATATTAATTCTGCCTATCCAGGAACATGGGAGATCTTTCCATCTTCTAAGGTGTTCTTTAATTTCTTTCTTTAGTGTTCTGTAGTTCTCATTGTAGAGGTCTTTCACCTCTTTTGTGAGATTGATTCCCAAGTATTTTATTTTTTTTGAGGCTATTGTGAATGGAGTAGTTTTCCTAACTTCTCTTTCTGAAGATTCATCACTTATGTATAAAAATGCATTGGATTTATGAGCATTGATCTTGTATCCTGCTACTTTACTGAATTCACTTATGAGTTCTAAGAGTTTCTGGTGGAATTTCCTGGTTCCTCTAAGTATATAATCATATCATCAGCAAATAGGGATAGTTTGAGTTCTTCTCTTCCAATTCGTATCCCTTTAATTTCTTTGGTCTGTCTAATTGCTCTGGCTAGAGTTTCAAGGACGATATTGAATAGGAGTGGTGAGAGAGGGCATCCCTGCCTTGTTCCAGATTTTAGGGGGAATGCTTTCAGTTTTTCACCATTAAGAATAATATTAGCCATGGGCTTAGCACAGATGGCCTTTACAATGTTAAGGAACGTTCCCACTATCCCTATTTTTCTAGTGTTTGAGCATGAAGGGGTGCTGTATTTTATCAAATGCTTTTTCTGCATCTATTGAAATAATCATGTGATTCTTGACTTTAAGTCTGTTGATATGGTGAATTACATTTATTGATTTCCTGATGTTGAACCAACCTTGCATCCCTGGGATGAAACCCACTTGATCATGATGCACTATCTTTTTAATACATTTTTGTATGCGATTTGCTAAAATTTGTTGAGAATTTTTGCGTCGATGTTCATTAAGGAAATTGGTCTGAAATTTCTTTCCTCGATGTGTCTCTGTCTGGTTTAGGTATCAGGGTGATATTGGCTTCGTAGAATGAGTTTGGGAGGGTTCCCTCCTCTTCTATTTCATGGAATACTTTGAAAAGTATTGGAATGAGCTCTTCTTTAAAGGTTTTGTAGAACTCGGCTGAGAACCCATCTGGTCCTGGACTTTTCTTTGTTGGTAGGCTTTTGATGACTTCTTCTATTTCATTACTTGAAATTGGTCTATTTAAATTGTGCATGTCCTCCTCGTTTAGTTTAGGCAATTCATAGGTCTCTAGAAACTTGTTGATATCTTCGAAATTTTCTATTTTGTTGGAATATAGATTTTCAAAATAGCTTCTAATTATGTTTTGTATTTCAGTCGTGTCTGTTGTGATACTTCCTTGTTCATTCCGAATTTTGGTGATTTGGGTTTTCTCTCGTCTTCTCTTTGTTAGTGTGGCTAAAGGTTATCAATTTTGTTTATTTTTTCGAAGAACCAACTATTTATTTTGTCAATTTTTTGTATTGTTTCTTTCGTTTCAATTTCGTTGATTTCAGCTCTGAGTTTAACTATTTCCTGTCTTCTACTACTTCTGGTGTTGGTCTGTTCTTCTTTTTCTAGGGCTTTGAGCTGTAGTGTTAGTTCATTTATTTTTTGAGTTTTACTTCTTTTATTAAATGCGCTCCATGAAATAAATCTTCCTCTAAGTACGGCTTTCATAGTGTCCCAGAGATTTTGATACGATGTTTCTTGTTCTCGTTTACCTCTAAGAATTTTTTAATTTCCTTCCTAATATCTTCTGTTATCCATTCCTCATATAATAGCATATTGTTTAATCTCCAGGTGTTGGAGTAATTTCTGTTTTTTGCTCTTTCATTTATTTCTAGTTTCAATCCATTATGGTCTGATAAAATACAAGGAAGTGTCTCTATCTTCTTGTATTTGCTAACATTAGCTTTGTGGCATAATATATGGTCTATTTTAGAGAAGGATCCATGTGCTGCTGAGAAGAAAGTGTATTCACTCTTCGTTGGATGGTATATTCTATAAATGTCTGTTAAGTCTAAATTATTGATTGTGTTATTGAGATCTAAGGTTTCTTTATTCAATTTTTGTTTGGAAGATCTGTCCAGTGGAGAGAGAGGCGTGTTAAAATCACCTAGTATTATTGTATTGTGGTCTATTTGGTTTCTGAGATTGAGAAGGATTTGTTTGACATACATGGGTGAGCCACTGTTTGGGGCATAGATATTTATGATTGTTATGTCTTGCTGATTTATGGTTCCCTTAAGCATTATGAAATGTCCTTCTTTATCCCTTCTGATTAACTTTGGCTTGAAGTCCACTTTATCTGAAATGAGGATGGATACCCCAGCTTTTTGCTGGGTCCATGTGCATGGTAAGTTTTTCCCATCCTTTCACCTTAGTCTTTGGGTATCTCTTTCTAAGAGATGAGTCTCTTGCAGGCAACATATTGTTGGATCTTTCTTTTTTATCCAATCTGCCAGTCTATGTCTTTTGATTGATGAATTCAGGCCGTTAATATTCAGGGTAATTATTGAGATATGATTTGTATTCCCGGTCATTTGACTCATTTTATTCATTTATTTGCTTATTTTTGACACGACTTGGTTCCTCTTTATTTGAGAGTTCCTTTAGGATATCTCCTCCCTTTGCTGATTTGCTTCTTTGTTTTTCATTTCTTCTTCATGGAATATTTTGCTGAGAATGTTCTGTAATGCTGGCTTTCTTTTGTATATTCTTTAGCTTTTGTTTATCATGGAAGGATTTTATTTCGTTGTCAAATCTGAAGGTAAGTTTGCTGGGTATAAGATTCTTGGTTGGCATCCATTTTCTTTTAGGGCTTGAAAAATGTTATTCCAGGCCCTTCTAGCTTTTAGGGTCTGGATTGAAAAATCTGCTGATATCCGTATTGGCTTCCCCCTGAATGTAATTTGGTTCTTTTCTCTCACAGCCTTTAAGATTCTGTCTTTATTTTGTATGTTAGGTATTTTCATTATAATGTGCCTTGGTGTGGGTCTGTTGTAATTTTGTGTATTTGGAGTCCTGTAAGCCTCTTGAACTTGATTTTCCATTTCGTTCTTCAGATTTGGGAAATTTTCTGAAATTATCTCATTGAATAGGTTGTTCATTCCTTTGGTTTGTTTCTGTAAGCCTTCCTCAATCCCAATAATTCTCAAATTTGGCCTTTTCATGATATCCCATAGTTCTTGGAGATTCTGTTCATGATTTCTTACCATCTTCTCTGTTTGTTCGACTTTGTTTTCGAGGTTAAATATTTTGTCTTCAATATCTGAGGTTCTGTCTTCCAGGTGTTCTATCCTATTGGTTGTGCTTTCTATGGAGTTCTTAATTTGGTTTATTGTTTCCTTCATTTCAAGGATTTCTGTTTGGTTTTTTTTCAATATCTCTAACTCTTTATTGAAATGGTCTTTTGCTTCCTGAATTTGCTCTTTTAACTGTCTATTGGTGCGTTCATTCAATGCCTGCATTTGCTCTTTCATTTCATCGTTTGCTTCCCATATCATGTTGATTATGTACATTCTGAACTCCCTTTCTGACATTTCTTCTGCCATGCTGTCATTGGATTTTATTGATATAACATCCAGATTTGTTTGAGGCATTTTCTTCCCTTGTTTTCTCACATTGTTCAGGTATCAGTGGACTGCAGAGATGTTGCAGATTTCCTCTATTGACTTATAATGTCCCTGAAGATTGCTAGTGTATCCCCTCTTATCCTTCAGTAGTCTGAAGTCTTAGAGGAAGTTGATACTTCGGTGTTCCCCTAGGTAGCTGCCTCTCTAGGGGTGGTGGTCTTCAGGTGGGGTATATTCCCTGCTAGAGGGCAGAGGTGCCTCTACTTGTTGACCAATGGTCATCCAAAGGGGAGCTAGACTGCGGGCTAAGGCAATGCCTGTTTGGGCCTGTGTCTCTGGTTTTACTGTCTTTGTGGGAAAACCTCACTCGGCGGGGAAGACCCACCCGGTGGGGAGGTCTCACTAGTCCGTTCCCCTCCTAGAGGTTCCCCTCAGTCCACAACTACCGCCTGTGCAGGGCAGCCTTCCCAAGCAGCGTTTCCAGGGGCCTGGACCTACCTCCTGGGCTTCGGAGCCCTGCCCTTCGCAGACGAGTCTCCTTAGGTGGCCCCTCCTCAGAGAAGCTGCCCACAGTCCTGGAACCTTCGCTCCACCCCTCAGCTGGTCTCTGTGTAGCTCTTTCAAGAAAAGGTGCTTAGATCCCCGGCTCGGACCGTGCTTTGCACCCAATCACCTGGCTATGCGACCCCTCCTCTGAAGAGTCACTTGGAGCCTCGTACATATGCTCCAAGCCCCATTGACCCGTCACTCGTCTCTTCCTCCAGGCAGGTGTTCTGTGTGGGCGCTTGGAGACCAAGCCACTCACTGCGCACCTCCACCTCCTCAGGACAGCCCCCTCCCCGTTGTTCAGGCAGTTGCTGAATCCAAATAGTTCGCCACCCAACTCTTTCTCTGGCAGCCCCCGGAGCCCTGGCAGATTGGTCCAAAAAACCAAAAAACCAAGCGGTGTGCTGCTCGGCCTCCTCTGCAAGGTTCCCCACTTTCCGAGCTCACTGTTCCAATGAGGGTAGGTGTGTCTTGCTGCCTGAGCAGGGCAGCCTTCCCAGGGGCCCAGACCTACCTCCTGGGCCTGGGAGCCTCACCCTTCGTAGATGAGTCTCCTTAGGTTGTCCCTTCTCAGAGACGCTGCCTGAAGTCCTGGAACCTTCACTTCGCCCCTCAGCTTGTCTCTGTGTAGTTCATTCAAGAAAAGGTGCCTAGGTCCCTGGACCGGATCTTGCTATGCACCTAATCGCCTGGCTATGCGACCCGCCCTCTGAGCAGTCACTTGGAGCCTCGTACATATGCTCCAAGCCCCAGTGACCCGTCGCTCGTCTCTTCCTCCAGGTGTGGGCGCTTGGAGACCAAGGCACTCACTGCGTACCTCCACCTCCTCTGGCAGCCCCCTCCCCGTTGCTCAGGCGGTTGCTGGATCCAAACAACTCGCCGCCCCACTCTTTCTCTGGCAGCCGCTGGAGCCCTGGCAGATCGCTTCAAAACCAAGCGGTGTGTCGCACAACCTCCCTTGCAAAGTTCCCCGCTTTCCGAGTTCACTGCTCCAGCAGGGGAGGTGTGTCTTGCCGCCTGGGCAGGGCAGCCTTCGCAGGCAACGTTCCCAGGGGCCCGGACCTCCCTCCTGGGCTTGAGAGCCTCACCCTTCGCAGACGAGTCTCCTTAGGTTAGAGAATCTGCCCGCGGTCCTGGAAACTTCAATCCGCCATTTTTCGCTCCGCTTCGCTGTCCAATAGTCAATGATTCTGAAACTTTTGTAAAAACTATTCATCAAAAAAAAACCTATTCATCAATATTTAATTTTTACCTTTCTTTATTTGGATTTCTGTTCACAATAATATTGCTTAATTACAATTTTTTGGCCAGTACATGGTTTCATCTTAGAGGAAGAATAATAATGAATAAGCTGACACTGAATTAATTTTGAATTTGTTTGAAATATTAGAGAAGCAAATTTCACTAACTTCTCAAAAATTAGTGCTATCAGTGTTTATTTTTAAAAAATTTACCATCAGCAGACATAAGTAGCTTAAGAACAAAGTGTCAGCTAAAACCTCAGCTTACAAAAGTTATAGACATTGACTCTCAGCTATGTTTCCTGAGCATATTGGAAGCTAATAATTTTGAATGATACAAATGCATTGTCTAACAGTTATCCCTGCTGTTTTGCAAGTGGTGCTTCAAATCAGGAAAGGACTCCAGTAAGCAAGGACATGGGGGAGGCATATAATTAGCAATGCATGTCTGAGAGACTGTGGGAATGTGTAACTTGGCCATATCAAGAAGAGAGAACTAAGAGCTAAGAGTTGAATGTAAAAATCACTTGATGCTAACTTAAATCAACATGAAAAGAATCTAATAATTATTTAGCCCAGTGCAAGGAATATAATTAAGAAGAGTAAGACTAAATGAAGAACAATTTTACGTACTCTAATATTGAAAAAAGAAAATTTCCAATGGAGTGATGAGTGCATCTTCTCTAGTGATTTGAGAACTAAACAGATGGGACTACCAGGTGGTGATGGTAGCTTGTCTTTGGGTTCTCATCCATCTTACCTTTCAGAAGCCCAGAAATTTAACAAAAACCTGCCTCAGGAAAAAAAAAAATTATTCTAAAAAACAGGAAGAATATATTCAGCAGTTACAGGTAGAAACCACAAAACATCAGAAAACTAAATGTAGACAAAGACCCAAAGTTGTATTATAATACCTGCATAATGTGCCAGCCACCCTGTTATTCCTTTTTATTCTTTCAATACAAGAAATATTATTATCCAGAATTTTACAAATGAGAAAGCCAAAGCTTTGATGGCACAGGAACCTGCTAGAGCATATGGCTTAGGAAGTGGCAGAGGCACATCTCAGGCCCAGGTTGTGAAACTGTGGGACTGTAGGGCCCACGCTGCCTCCCCATGTGAGGTTCAGGGGAAGAAGCAGGAGGGACGGGAAAGTCTTCTGAACAAAAATAGAGGTGATAAATTTATGGCATTTGCAGGCAAATGGATGAAATTGGAGAATATCATGCTAAGTGAGATAAGCCAATCTCAAAAAACCAAAGGACGAATGATCTCGCTAATAAGTGGATGATGATACGTAATGGGGGGTGGGAGGGGTTAGTGTTAGGGTTAGGTTTAGGGTTAGGGTTAGGGAGGGGGGCAAGAATGGAGGAAGGAAGGACTGTATAGAGGGAAAAGAGGGGTGGGAGGGGTGGGGGGGAAGGGAAAAAATAACAGAATGAATCAAACAACATTACCCTATGTAAATTTATGATTACACAAATGGTATGCCTTTACACCACAAACAGAGAAACAACATGTATCCCATTTGTTTACAATAAAAATAATTAAATAAATAAAAAAAGAAAAAAAATAGAGGTGTTTTTTGTTGTTGTTGTTTTATCTGAATTTCAAAACCTCTAAATAAGAAACCAGCCCTGAGGTGTAAGATCTAGTGAGACACAGCAATGAAGCTAGGAGGAAGTCATAGACTATGTGGGGAAAGGGGAAGGCTCAGATAAAAAGAGGGACAAATGGAAAGAGACCAAAGACTAGGAGCAGCGAGGTATTTGGAGGTTTTTTGGAAAGGAAGGCTGAGGAGAGGGCCTGAGGAAATTCCATCATCCTTAGAATGGAATCAATTTCTAAAATACCCTCTCTGGAGATTTTCACCATTGCCTCATTATCACTAAATTTGCTGGTATGTCTTTATTTGGGTGTTTACTCAAGAGTGTTTATTTGTTTTAAGCTTCATCTTTAGAATTTTAATAGGCTGGCATTAAGCTAACATCTGGAAATCAACATAGTAATTACATTAATTTTGTCTAGGCTGATTCAGTAGTGTGTTCTAAAGACATAACATCTTTTCATTCAGGCACCTCAAGATTTGGGAAGGAATGAAACAGAGAAGAGGCCAGGAAGTCCTGTACATACAAGAGAGGATCTCTCATAGCCAGTTTCTCCTCCTTTCCCAGTGTTGCTCAAGGGCTGAGGGTTAAATTTGAGCAAGGTGCTGGTCTTTATATTTTTCCAAGCACAGACGTCAGCTACTCTGCTGGGCCCCCCAAGTTAGTTTGATACCACCTTCAGCCCATAACAGCTAGAAGTTAGACTCAGGGATGTGTTTTTTAAACAAATCTCTATCATGTTTATCATACAGCTTCTAAAAATATGTGATTATCACATTTGAACACAATGTAGTAAATGCAGAAGTCCTTTAAGAGCAGTAAGCATAGCGTTACCTTGAAAATCTTGCCACAATTTGATTTCGACATTAAGCTGAGTTGTCCCTATCAATTTTGCTTGGAGTCAAAAGACAGATTCCAGTATAAGTTCTGGTATGAAGTTGACTTTTGTACTTACCCTTGATTAATAATTAATCCCTACAGAAATTTGGGTACTGTCCTTCTTTTTTAGAAAAATTCTTATTGAGTAAATTTTAAGTCTAGTCTTATTCATAATTGGAACCAGGTTTTATTCCAGATGGTTCTGAAATTCAAAAAATGCTTCCTATACATAACAAAGACCTTTAGCAATATAACTCTACAGAAAGAAATATACTTCAAAAATGTAGTTCCATTGACATTGTATCTAGTTTGAAAATTTTGGTAAACTTTAGATTACTATTACTTCAGTAGCTTGATTGTAACCATACTGAGAAGTTATTAGGGAAATGAAAATGTATCCATAAAAAATATCAGAAATTCAAACAATTCATGAAGTATAGCCAAAATATGACTCAAGATTATGATCAAGAAAGTATAGTGAGGCTTCTAAAAACTCATATGATAAAAATCCAACTGTTTTTTAGATTATTTTCAGCAGTTCTTGATTAAAATGTATAGTTGATAATTCAACATCTATTTGTTCTATGACCATTTTTCTACATCTTTGTCTCTAATTTAGGGAGGTGATGATTGTGGGGAAAAGGCAGGATACCAAGGGAAAAAAGAAAACACTTTCTGACCTCGTTCTCTTCCTCAAGTCACAGTGGCAGGAAAATAATGGATATCAGGAATGAACAGAATCAGAAATGATCACGGCTTTTGAATATGCACACCCCGAAAAAGAAATAAAATGTTGCCACCATTGAGCTTCATTAGAGTATAACAATCCCAATATTTCTGGTTCTATAAGTTTTGCTTTTTCATTGAAAGGTATTTTTATAAGTTCTCCCAGTTTTGCATAAAAACAATCTGCCCGTTAAAAGTAATTTGACAACTATTGCGTGAATCTTATTTTCCAGTAAATTCTTGTAACATAGACATTATTCAATCTGTTTATTCAATCATTTGTATATTTTTCTGTCAGTATAAAAATGAAATGTCTTAAATTGTACTAAGAGAGCACTCATAAAAATATCACCATATAGAATCCTTTTTTTTTTCCAAAGAAAGAATACCAAAAATTGAACTTCATGTAAGAAATGTTCTTATTTTGAATATTAAATTTCAGAAGGTGGGAACCCTAGAGGTCTAGGTTCCAATTTCAGTTTTAAGAGACTGAAGAAATTAGGTCATTTGGGTATTGCAAGTATTCACTCTCTCCCAGCAACATGTTCCCACCGTCCTCCATTCCCCACCTGAAGCACTCAAGTGAGGTACAAGAAATAAGAGATGTATATGAACCTGACAGCTTTGTCTACACACAGCAGCTGAATGCAACTCATGACTAGTCTTTGGCATTTAAAATAAATATTCATCTATAATTTGTGCCAAAAAGTTTTTTGGGGGGTACGGTGTTTGGTTTTGGGGGGGGTTGGTTTTTATTTTGTTTGGGTTTTTTTAGGGTGGTGGGGATAGTAGCTGGGTAAGCATTGACCAGAAAGCAACTTTTGCTTCTTCCCACCCAGGACAGGAGGCTTCTAATTTGCTCTGTAGAAATACTACACTTCTTGTAACTACATAGGCTAAATTCTCAATTGCCAACGTTGTAAGATTTAAAATATTGATGTAATTTAAAAATACGGAACTTTGTATGAAATTAAATGAGCTTCTTTGAGAATAAAAACAAAGTCTTGGAAGAGTAGGTATCTGGCATTTCCCAGTGTCAGACCCTTGAGTCGCCTCAAGATCTCCCTCCTCGGTTCTGACAAAAACTGCCCTGCCTCTGTGCATCTTTGCCCCTGCTTTTGTTGGTGTTTTAGTGTTTTTTTTTTTTTTTTTTTTTTTTTTTTTTCACTACTGTGACTAAAAGGCCTGACAGGAAAAATTTCAAGGGAGGAAAAGTTTATTTGGGAGCCCACAGTTTCAGAGGTCTCAGTGAGCTGGCTTCATTCGTTAGGGCTTGAGGTGAGACAGAACATCATGGCGGAGGAGTGTGGCAGAGGGAAGTGGCTCACATGATGATTAGGAAGCAGAAAGAGAGAGAATAAGCTCAACTCACCAAATATATACCCCAAAGTCATGCCCCAGTGACCCACCTCTTCCAGCCACATCCTACCTGCCTTCAGTTACCACTCAGTTAATCCTCATCAGGGAATTAATTCACTGATTAGGTTAAGGTTCTCATAATCCAATAATTTCTCCTCTTGCATTTTCTGAAATGAGTTTTTTGGGGATAGCTCACATCCAAATCATAACAGTTGGAATTTTCTTTTTTGATGGTACTGGGAATTGAACCCAGGACCTGGAATTTTCCTTAATGTTTACCACAGGCAATCAAACACATAAGTGAAAATTGTGAAACAAAGCCAGAATCTAGGGTTTTCTCAGAGCAGAAGCCTGAACTCTGTTCTTATACAGCTGACTTCCTAATTCTTTGGGTAATCTTGACTGAATCACTGAAGAGAAAGACCATTAGTGGGTTGGCAGAATAAGAAAGCACTTGGCAAATGTAAATACGGAATTATAACTCCTTTGGGAGTCATGGGGGAAATACTACTGTCACTTTACCTAAGTCTGTTGAGATAATATTCATTGGAGCCTCTTAAAAAGTCTCCCTTGTGGGAAATTACTTGGCAACCTTCCATACCCATTTCTTCTCAGGTCACATTTATTTTTACTTCTCAAGTATGATTGGAGAGTTTTAGGCCCCGTAGTATGGAAAGATTGCACCTCAGGGATTTCTGAGATGAATCCTGGGTAGATGTTCCATGGGAATTATGCTTGTGAGGAACAACAGGTTTGGAATTAGAGTGTCACACATATCATGCTGGGAAATTGGTAGAGAAAAATCACAAGAGAAAATCAGAATCTATGTCTAGCAAAGCAGACTGGGAACATATACAACAACTGGGACTCTTGCATACTGTTGGTGGGAAAGCAAAATGGTAACATTGCTTTGGGAATGGCTTGGCATTTGCTTGTAAAGTTAATACTCTTGCTGTGTGACCCAACAGTTGCATTCTTCTAGAATAAATGAATGAAGCAATTGCGTGAAGCAATGTCCACGCAGAGAAGTATGTGGTAATGCCCATTGCTGCTTTATTCTATTCGTGATTGCTCCAAACTCTAAACAACCCAAGTGCTCATTAACTTGTGAAAAGATCAGGAAAAAGTGATAAATTCACAAAATGAAGAACCACTCTCCAATAAAAAGGAATATGACATATGCAACAATATGGACTGTTTTTGAAAATATTAAACTAAGTGCAAGAAGCCAGAAAATAAAAACTTCTATGTAATTGTATACTGCATAGTTCCATGATATTCTGGAAAAGGCAAAATTGAAAGGACAGAAAAATAGACCAGTGGTTGCCAGAGCCTAGGGGTAGTGAGAAACTGCAATGGGGCACCAAAGGAACTTTGGAAGCAATGGCCATGTTCTATATATCTCAATTACTGTAGAGGTTACATGACTATATACATTTGTCAAGAGTCTTCAAACTATACACTTAAAGGTGGTGAATTTTATCATATCTGAATTATACTTTAATGCATCTGACCAAAGGGAAAAAAAGAGAGAAAATTAATGGACTGTCCACTATAACTCTGTGTTTACCTTGATGGAGTAAATACATTGTTGGGACACAGCTTCAAATATGTAACTACTTTTTTTCAGTCATTTCCATATATTATAAAATGTCGTTTAAAGTGTCTGCATTCATTGTGGCATCTTTTAGACTACAAGAATGAGTATAGTTTCCCAGAAAAATGTACCTACTCCAACTCCAAAGGACTTGCTAGTGTTACATGATTCATCAAGCTCATGATTCATCCAACAATGCAAAACACACACATTCCATATGTAGACAGTGCTTACAGGGAAATCTGCATCAAATCAAACCTTCTATAGTCTTAACCAAACTTACTATCCAATATTGTGTGTTCCATTTATGCTAATGTATTTGAATCTCAAATATAGTGATACCTTATGCAGAACTCTCAGTGTTACTTGGTGTAACAAATGACTTTCAGATTGAAAGAAATTGGTATGAATATGCAACACCATCTTCTCCTTTGAATGAATCCTCATATAAACTCACATACACATCAGATCCCCCATCATTCCCCATGACAAATACTTCATTAGTGAATGCCCTTCCTATTCCTTCGTTCTCAAGAGCATGTAAGCTGTGGGGAGGGGTTGTCTCCCTGTTTTATCTGGAGTTCATGTTGATTGTTAATTCTGGAAATCTTTAAGCATTCATCTACCCATGCTGAGAGCTGGCATCGAGCAATACTCATTCCTGGCACGAAGCTCCAGTGTTCATGTGGGAGATTGAAGGGTGGTTACAAGATGATAACTGTATTGCCTGAAGCAGATAAGTCCCCTTCTGCCAAAATAGTGCTTTGTATGTAATTAGTGTAAAAATTCAGAGGAATAGAGTTTATCCTTCCAATCATCTTTCTCATTTAAAAAGAATCATAATGGAGGAACAAAGCCATTCCTGCAGTGAATTGAATTGCTTTCCCTAAGTTTTCATTAAATCAAAGACTCAGCAGTTAGGCATCTTGCAAGACACTATTGCAGTCTGCTGCATGAGATCTGCAGAAGAAAAAAAATGAAGCAAATGATTTTTTTCTTCAATGATTAGAATGTATTATGTTTATCTTTAGATCTGTGTTCTCTGCCTATGCATTTGTGAATGTTTGATTTCATGGTTTTCCATTCGTGAGATTTTTGAGACTGGGAAGAGTGAAAGAAATCACTGATATAATTATTTTCCTAGTGCATGACTAATTCTACGATGCATAAGGCCAACACCCCTCTCCCAGGGTATAGAGTGGGGTCTTCCTGGCTGAAAATGCCAAGCCAAGGGACAAATAGGCACTCAGAACCTTTGCTCAGAAGCCAGAACTACCCTCTGACTTTTAAGCATAACTGCTACGAATGGTTCGATGAGTTGTAGGTAGGGAAGAGAAAGTTGCCAAGAAAAGAGGTGAGAGGACAATTACGTAGGCTAGTACTTGCCCCAGATGAGCATTTTTTTTTCCTACTGGTTTGATTAGAGCTGTGAAATCTTAAGGCAAAATTCTTTCCCACTTTTTCTCTCCGTCTTGATTGTGCATATATGTTTCCAATCTCTTCTGTTTCCTCTCTTCACCCAGCCTTTTCCTTCTCACACAGTCTTAACTGACAGACAAATGTGGGGGTGAGAGGGACGAATGGGAAGATAAACATTCCATTCTCTTGACCTGGGGGAAGGAATGTCATTACAAATCTAGACAAAGGAGAAAAAAATTCAGATTCAGTTCAAGGTGTATCTGCAGATAACCACTCCAAATCACCATTATTCTTTACTTAAGAAAAGTCTTGGTACACAAGGATACCCATTAAAGTATGCTTTGAACTAAGCTTGAGTACCTTCTTTCCAGTGTGTTTTCTCTTTCAAAACATTCACAGAATGCATCTGTGAACTGTATCCAACAGAACACACACGCAGAAAGTAAAGCATCTTCAGAGCAGCTGGGAAAATGAAATTCCCATTTGGCCTGCTGACCAAGGCTCATGCCAGCTGGAAAAGTTGGCAGGGTGGGGGGAGCCAGAATAGGTTGGCATTTCTGTCCCTGAAAATTTCTAGCAAGGATTCAGTTATTGGGGCTAAGGACAATAGATGCTTTGGAAGACCCCATCATGACAATCATAGAACTCTTTAGATACATTCTAACAGGAAGAATCAAGTCACTATTTTATAATCAAAATTCAATCTCTTCATCGATGACTTGGAATAATCCATGAAGAGCACATCCCTCTTAAGGCCATTTTGATAGATATCACAATAAGATATCTATTAGCAGAGATCTAGCCTTACTGTTGAGCTCCTCCAAAGAACTATCCTTGGGTGAGTTCCTTACAAGAATGCTTGCTTCCATTTTTTGACAGTGTAAGAATATTCTATCTCAAAGTATAAAAATAAACTTAGGTTGGGGAAAGAAAAAATAAATAAAAAATAATCCAAAATGATAACCACCTGCAAAATTCCCTATAGGACAAAGTACTGGGGGCTACACAGCCAGAGGAGTGGTCATGTGTCATCCTACCCCTGAGATGTGGGAAGGCCATGTGTCATAGATCATGGGGCTCTTACTCAGCCATTGTTGGGCAGGAGGAGCATGCTGCAGACAGACTGAATGGAATGCTGGGGCCTTACCACGTTCAAACAGCAGCCTCTCCACCCACAAGCACATTTCAACTTTTGGCTTAAGTGAATGTCATTTGCTGAGGTCGAAATTTCCAGCTGTGCAGTGTTAAATTCAGGACCATTATAGCAGAGCTTTAAGCAAGCTATTGATTTTAAACTTTTGTTGGACTGAAAAACCAAGTTAGATCATTCAGAGCAAGCAAAGAACTCAACATCTAAAAATAAAGTTAAGAGACTTGGTAGATACTTCCTTTAACAAAGAAAATGTGTGGGCATAGCTTATGTAAGTGACATGAATGTAGACATCTCTGCACTGTTAAAAATTGTACGTTATTTACTACATGGAAACTTACTAGCTTTCGGCTCCTGATTTCTGTTGTTTTGACCTCAGCTATGTTGAGTAATTTGGATACCTGAGAAAACTCATTGATATATGTGATCCTGTACTGAGAGTGTCCCTTAACTGAAGGTGTCAAGCTTGTATACAAGTTAAGGACACAACCCTTCCCCAGAGGGGTTTGTAGTTTTAATCCTACCCATGATTGCCTACAGAACCTTCCAGACGGCTCCAATGTGAGTACTTCTTATTCAAATTTCTCTTATATAAATTTCAGTCCTCTACCTTCCTCAGTCACACATTTCTTAATTCATGCATTCACTGGTTCATTATTCATTATTCACCAAGTGCTTTCAGAATGCCTTCATCTGTCAGGCACTGTGCTACTAGATGTGAAGGATACCTGCCTGAGTAAGACAGTCTCCCTTCTCCTGCCCATATCAAGCTTGCAGAAGAGGAGGAGTGACAAGTAAAGAATCCCTGTGCCTACAAGCGTACTAATCCCAAGGCTTCCCTTCCCCTTATCTCCACCAAACCTTCACTGCAAAAGCACTCATTTCTCCTCTGTCATCTACTCCACCACTCTTCCCCATATACCCTAAGGCCTCCCTTTCCCAGTTATTCACAGAAGAGGGATTCATTTTAAGCAGTTAAAATCAACATGTTGCTGTCTGTTGACCTCCCTTTGATAGTGCACATGCCCTTTGCACCAGGATCCTGACTTGGCATTAAGAACAGCTGCATTTGTTCTCCAGTGTCTCCATCACCTGCCCACCACCACTCACTCCCTGGGAGAATACTACACAGACATCACTCTCCTACTTGCTTTAGAATTAGCTATGGAGACTTCTTGACTGCTAGACTTCTATGCGCTAGACCAATTGGCTAGTTTCAGGATTTGTAATGACCTCCAAGACCCTCAAAGGACTACCTTTCCTTACCAGTGTTTGTTTATATACATGGTCTACATTATCTTTTCTGATTTAAGTAACCCCTCTATGTAAAGGCAAATACTCTTTTACTTTTGGGGCTTTACCCTTTAAAGATAAAGGGTAAAGGTACTTAGCCTATCTACTTGAGGAAAGAGGCCCTCTCCTTGTGACTTGGGAATGTCCCTTCAGCACTTTCTGTTGAATTGAATCTTAGCTCCTACCATATTTCTAACAATCCCTGTGAAATAGTAGAAATCATAATAACCTTATGTTAGAGAGAGAAAAGTGACCAAGTAAAATCACACTGGGATTATCAAGGTTCATTGGCTTTATCCCAGTATTTGACAGAATAGAAAGACTTCCAATCACTCACTGGAGCCATTAGCATCTGCTGAGGCACAGGAAGGGACAACAAATTACCATCCTCTGGCACTTGGCCAACCAGCTTGTCTTATTTTCCTAGTATACAGAATGATCCACTCAGCTAATGATCATCATATCTTTCAGAGTATCAGGCTACCATTTTGTGGCAGAAGAGCAAATTAGTGATGCCTTTGATAGCAGGATCACAATATGCACAATTTCCAGTAATACTAATTTTTTCCAGAAAGTAGCACAGATAATATCATCAAATGTAGCAATGATTACCATACCTCTAAGAAGCCTTTGTGGCATCCTTTTAATTTTACCAAAATCCTTGATCATGGCTTCACCTGAAAGCCAGAAAAGTGTATCTTCTTTTAGCAAGGACATCTCCAACCACACTATCCTATGTATCTTTTCAGCCTCCCATGTTGACATTTAACACACTCAACAAACTGACTTAGAAAATCTACATCATCTCTGGGGTGGAAGTTTAATTTGCATGTAGAATATATTTACTGATGGAGGCAAAGTTGTTTTCAGTTAGATTTCACAAACATCTGTTGAACACAGTGGATGCCCAATGCTGTATGAGTCTCTTACAGGGACTTCTCTATTCCCTTCAACTCTAGCCCTGCCCTAAGCTAAGCCACTGTCACCTCTCGCTGGACCAGGGCTACCACATCCAAAATGTTCTCTATCTCTGATGCCTGTTGCAACTCATCACAATAGCCCTCTTTTAAAAGTTTATTTGTTCTAAATCCAAGTTCACTAATAACTAGGCACGGGTGATCATGCAAATCCTTCATTTATGATTCTGATGAAATCA
This sequence comes from Sciurus carolinensis, assembly GCF_902686445.1. Taxonomy (NCBI): domain Eukaryota; kingdom Metazoa; phylum Chordata; class Mammalia; order Rodentia; family Sciuridae; genus Sciurus; species Sciurus carolinensis. The sequence goes on along the minus strand of NC_062219.1, from coordinate 46,068,604 downwards.
GTATTTTAAAACAACAGTTGGAGAGGAACTGGTTAATAAAAAGTGATTATTTTCCATATCCATTGAAATCAACATGTACTTCTCTGTGTCATTCTGTGAACAAAAATAGTCTTTTAACAAGGACTCAAAGAAACTCAAAATCAAGGTATTAAAATGTTGCTATTCCTGCTTTCTAATTAGCCTGTCTACTTGAGGAAAAGAGGCCAAAGATTTAATATGTTAATTTTATTCTCTGAACAGGGTCTTTTCTCAAATGCAAGCCAAGTTACCTTGTGCTTTAGAGTAGGAGAGACTAATCCTAAAGCAAAAAAATAAAGTTCATATTTTAGGTGCTAACTTCATAAGAAATAACTTTAGTTGATATTATACTCTACCTGCAACCTTATCACTAACCCCCTTTCAATTCTTAGTGTAGAACTGCCAATTAAAATCAATTTGATTGTGAGTTAAAATAAATTGAAGACCTTAATAATGAAACTTCTGATTAAATATTTTTGTTGAACTGTTTCTAAGGTAGATGCTTTTATAGACACTGCCAAATACAGGGAAGAACCCACAGAGAGCCAAGAGCCTCTGAGATGATTTTGAGGTGATAAAGTTATAACCATCTCTAAAATATATTTTCATTTTTTAAACCACTCAAGGAACACCTCAGTGTAACATTGCTTATGTAAATATAAGCATTTTAAATACATAAATAATAACAAAATAAAAAAGTGATAGTGCTTCTCATCTGCCACATAAATCCCACTCTCCAAAGGAAATCTTTGTAAAAATGTTGTTATTCATCTTTCATGGCATTTTTTAATGCATTTTCACTTATAGTTATGCTGTGTTTTTTATATAAGTGCTAGAAACTATACAAGTTGTTGTATAGTATGCGTTTTCACTGCCTAATAGATCCTGGAAAAATTTCCATCTCAGTACAGGTATATTAATTATAGGTTTTCATTGCTACAATAGTATTGAAAAGACCCAAATTAGTGTGTTACAAGTTGTTTCCAATTTTGAATAATACCATCTATTTTATAAGAAACATTCTTATAAATATCTCTGAACACATCTGAGACTATCTCATAGTTTAGATTTCTAAAAATTGAAATGCTGGGTCAAAGATCATTCTACATATTGATAAATATCACCAGATTCTCCCCACCTATTCCCTAATACCCAAAAAGGCATACCAATTTAAAAGTCTACTAATAGTATTTGAGAGAACCTCTTTACCCATTTCTTTATCACCACTGGATATTATTAATTTTCTGTTATTCTGAAAGGTGAAAAATATCTCATCACAAATTTCATATCCTTAATTACTGGTGAAATGTGTATCCATTCATGTTTATTGGCTGTTTAGTGAGCTTTTCTGCTGTTTTGACTTAAAGACTGGACCAGAACAACTATAGAAGAGGAAAGGTTTATTTATGGGCTCAAGGTTTCAGAGTTCTCAGTACAAAAGTGGCTGGCTCCATCCCTCAGGGCTCAAAGTGAGGCAGCACACCACGGTGGAAGAGTATGGCAGAGGGAAGTAGCTCACATGGTGATCAGGAAGCAGAGAGAGGTCTCCACTTGCCAGATAAAAATATATACCCCAAAGCCATGCCCCAATTCCCATCTCCTCAAGCCACACCCTACCACTTTAGTTAACACTAAGTTAATCCCTATCAGGGAATAATTCACTGATTGGGTTAAGACTCTTACAACCCAAATCATTTCTACTCCAAACCTTCTTGCCTTGTCTCACACGTGAGCTTTTGGGGGTTACCACATCTAAACCATCACACTGGCAAAGTTAAGTAACTTTCAAATCCTGAAATAAATGTATGCAGTGATAATGATCTCTTGCACAGTTTGTTCTTGGTGTAAGAGTGTGTCCCAGGCTCCCTTCCTTTTTTCTTTTGCTCAGTTTCTTATTTTCATTTCCTCATGAATTAATGCAAAGAAGGAAAAATGAATGAGCCTTGTGATACCTTCCTCTGGAGGAATACCACTGCCAGAGCACTGGATAATATTGGAATTTATGCCATCCATAAACCTTTTATGGTAGTGTAATTAGTAGGGCTATTAATACCACCCAAGCCCAGCTTGCTTTATTGCTGTAAACACAGCTTGCGATCATATAAATGACATCAGTAATAATCCAATAGGGTGTCATGTAAACCAGAGCACTTGAGTGAGTTTAGGACCTAATCAGAATCTCTATTAATTTTTTTTTGTTTGTTTGTTTTTTTCTTAGAAAGCAAAGTATGAGAGAAGACCATTGGGTATTTTTCAACATTTGAATTTCAGATTCTAGGAGAGGCTTACTGGTGTTAAATGGAAAGAATGAATTAGAGAGGGATAGAGGAATTTTAGCCATATCAGTGCAGGGTTATGACCCTCAGAAAAATGTATCCCTTCTGTTTCAATAGCTCACTTACTTATGGTTGTATGCACTCTTGTGCCTCTTTTATTGTTTAATTTTTAAAATAGGGTGAATTTATTATATATTCTCATAGCTTCAAAAAATAATGAATGTGGCATAAAGTTGCTTTCAGGAATCCCAGACTGTGTAAATTAGCATCCTGGTTTAGAAGAATTTCGTGGAAATCAGGACAGCAAAATTATATTCAAGAATGGTCTCTACTATGTTTCTTCCTTTAGCAGATCACCTTAATATCTCTATGGCTCAGATTTTCTCTTTCACTAAATGGGAATGCCTATCAAAAACTACTTATTAATCTATATTTATCACTTTATGTGCTCAGAGATACAAATTTATAACTGATGGTTTCATTAAAATGTTAATCTCTTTGATGATATCGGTATGTGATTTTGGGGGGATGACAATCTACTGAGCTATATCTCTGAATAAAACTGGTATACTATAAGATGAGTAAGATTTTCTGAAACAACAGGTTAAAAAGTCTGTGATTCAATTTGAATAAATAGCGATAGAAAAGAGCACAATTAAATGAGAGAAATAGTGCACAATGAACTTGTTTAATGTTATGACCACACTGAGCTATTTCAAGTACCACCCAACGAAGAAAGAAAAAGGAAATGAGGATACACAACACAGTAGATCATCTTTTAAATCCTACAATAATTCTATATGTTATTTTACAAATGAAGAAACTAAGGTTCAGAGAGGTTAACTAACTTATCAAGTTATTTGTTGTTCTTTTTAGTATATAGTAAGTCACAAAAGATTGTCACTCTATTCTATCAACTAAAAGAAGTCTGATAAGCTATAAAATTATAGTTTCTCTGAACCCATCTATTTAATCATCTTTTTTTGCTGCTGTAATCAAAGGATCTGACAAGAGCAATTAGAGGAAGAAAAGTTTATTTGGGGGCTCATGGTTTCAGAGATCTCAGTCCATAGACAGCTGGCTCCAAACTTGTGGGAGATGAACATTATGGTAGAAGTGTGTAACGAAGGAACGCAGTGAGGAACATGGCACCTAGGAAGCAGAAAGAGCTCAACAAGAACAAAATATAAACCCCTAAGATCCACCTCCTGCAGCCAGACCCTACCTGCCTACAGTTACCATTCAGTTAATCCCTATCAGAGAATTAAGACACTGATTAGGTTAAGGCTCTCATAACCCAATCATTTCACTCTAACCCTTCTTGCATTATCTCACACATGAGCTTTTGGGGGACACCTCACATTTAAACCAAAACACCATCAGAAAACTAGGGAGTGTAGAAAAATCTTAATGTGAAAAACCCAAGAAAATTCCCGTCACAAGAGAAAACATCCATGGCTTTTCTCATCTGTGGTAGATGAAAAAAGAATGAATCAATCTGAGGCATGTGAAGTCTCCCTCCCAGAGTGCTTGGCAGCCATCCTCGGAAGGTGTAGGTAATTGAACAGGAAATCAGAGACATGAATTTGAAGCATTCTAGATTTTCAGCTGCCAAGGCAAGATCAGAGAACTAAGAAAAATTCTTCTGAGACATTTTAGGGAAAGGGAGACTTCCATAGGTGCAGAAAACTGGAGAGCAAAGAGAGTTCCCCAGCAACCTGAATAAGTCAGCTAACTGTAAAGCAAGATACATATTTAATGATTCAGAAAGCTGGTAACTTAGCTATAAAGTACAAAAGGATCTCCAGAACTACAGCAGTACTCAGACTCCACACCTGAAGAATAAATGCTTCTTTTTCCCTCAAAATACTTGAAAGCTGTGGTGAACTAAGTCAAACTAAGGTCACAGGGAAGGTCAGTTTCACTAACCACATTGACTCAGTCCTCAAAGAAGACTGATAAAAGAAAAAGGACAAGCCCATTTTTTGAAGTGCATATTATTATTTCAATCTCTACCATTCTTTTATTCTAAATGTCTCTAGATACAAGAAAATAAATCCAGGTATACAAAGAAGCGAGAAAATATGATGTATGGTCAAGAGAGAAAGAAATCAATAGAAGTAGACCTAGAGATACCAAGCATGTTAGAGTTATCAGAAAATCATCAGACTTTATAACTGTGATAGAAATATTGGATAGTATTAAAGATTGACAACATTCATGAAGAAATGGAGAATTTCCCCAGAGACCAAGAAACTGTATTAAAAGTAGTCGAATCAGAAAGTTGGAAATAAAAAGCATAGTAAGAGAAATGAAGAATGTAGGACTCAGTAGAGGAAGGAATTTGAGAACTTGAAGGTAGGTCAAAACAAAGTATCCCACCAAAACGTAAAATGAAATGGGAGAATGGGAAGAAAAATAGAAGAGAATATCCAATATATATGGGACAATAGGAAATGATCCAACACATATGGAATTGGACTTCCAGAAGAAAAGGAGAGAGACAATGGAACAGGATAAATGTTAGAAGAGATAATCGCTGAGAACTTCAAATTAATTCAGAGGCATCACATAGATCCCAAGCAGGAGAAATGCAAAAAAATCACACCTGTGTATAACATAGTCAACCTGCTAAAAACCAAAAGAAAGAAAACCTTGAAAGTATCAAAAGAAAATGATACCTTACATAGAGAAAGATACTTCTCATCAGAAGCAGTAGAGATAGCAAGACAATATAACATTTTTCAAAAGGCTGGGAAGGAAAAAAACAACACTGTCATAATATAAATCTAAGTATTTAAAGTATCCTTTAAGATAACTGCAGATATCTTTACGATAAAATACCAGAAGAAAAAAAGCACAATCATAATATAAATCTTAAAGCAATTTATCTTAAAGATATCTGAAGATATCTTAAAGGATACTTTAAATTCTTACAGATTTATATATAACTGTTTTATTTTTCTCTAAGCAGTTTAAAAATGTTATATTGCCTTCCTTTCTCTATTGCTTCTCATGAGAAATAACTTTTTAAAGGCAAAGTGATACACACCTGTAATCCCTGCAGCTCAGGAGGCTGAGGCAGAAGGATGACAAGTTCAAGCCTGCCCGGATGTAAAAAATAAAAAGGACTCGGGATAACTCAGGGATTCAATCCCTGATAATAACCCTACAATCCACCTTGCACACACACACAATGTAGCCGTTAGGAGACAAGGTAGGTAAAAGTCAGCTAGTAGGACACAGAGCCAAAATTTGAACCAAAGCTTCAGAAATAAGATTACTTCACATATCTTGTTCAGCCCTGCCTATACCTTATTGCACTTGTGGTAAATTAGCATATGTCTTCTGCAATGCTAGTCCTTAAGTTTTTTCTAGTACATGAACCCAGTATATTTCTACCACTGAGCTATACCCCCAGGTCATTAATTTTATTTTATATTTATTTCATTTTATTTTATTCTTTCTTTTCTTTCTGGTACTGAGAATTGAACCCAAGGGTGCTTAATCACTAAGCCATATTCCTAGCCCTTTTTTATCTTTTATTTAGAGACAGGGTCTTGCTGAATTGCTTAGGGCCTCACTAAGTTGCTGAGGCTGGCTTTGAACTCACAATCCTCCTACCTCAGCCTCCTGAGCTGCTAGAATTACAGGCATGCACCACTGCACCTGGCTCATTTTTTAGTTTTTTTGAGACAAAGTCTAAGTAGCCCAAGCTGGTCTTGAACTTATTCCTGCTATAACCTCCTGAGTTGCTAGGATCACAGATTTGACACACAGCACCCAACTGCCCATATGATTTGATCTTCCCCGCCCAATATTGTTTTTCCCTGTGAATTGTGGAGTTTTGTTTGTTTGTTTGTTATGTTTTTGTGGCTAGGGATTGAACCCAGGGCCTCATGTGTGCTGGGCAACCATTCTACCTCTGAGCTACATTCCCAGTCCTACCCCTTTCTTTTCTTATTTTGCTTCAAGACGGTTGTCCAGGCTGCCCTCCAACTTGCAATCCTTCTTGGCCTCCTAAACAGCGGGGATTGCAGGCATGTGCCACTGCATCCAGCTAAATGTTTAATTTCCACAACTCATTTTTATATAAGAATAATGACCTTATTTAAAAATTCAATCATTAAAGAAGCATAGAGAATGCAGCAAAGCCACCATTTCTCACTTCCTACAGATTTGAATTGGCAAATTGGAAATGAGAGAAAAGCTCCACTTTCCTTGACCTCATTTCTCAGACTGGGATGTGAAAAGTCATAGTGAGATTACTTTTCAGTCCTTCTGTGTTAGGGAAAATCCTAACTGAGCAATCACAATAAAAAATTCAATCCTTTAAATATGCAGATTTAGCATTTCTATTTCTTTCTAACTCAGGGAAAAGCATCAGAAAGAGTAAAATACTCTAACATATCACAGTGATGCTAGGATAATTAATTGGTTTATAAAAGAAGGCAAAAAGTTTTATGTGGTTTCCTGATACCAAGTTTCATTTGGTATCTGATGTTCTATAAACATCATGTCATGACTCCAGTGTTTTCAATGTTAGTTACGTTAACCAACCTGATCATCACAAAACCCATCCTTACAGGCTTACTACATTAACTACAAATATTGTTGGAAGTTCTAAGAATTAACATTTTCACTGTGTATTTAAGAGCAACATCTTGAGGCAGCAGATGACAAATCATACCTGAAAAGTCAGGAAAGGAGCCTTGTTTTGACCAAGCATTTGAGAAAGTATCTGTTGTCACTACATCATTCTTCTGATCTAATTTCAGGCAGAACCAGAGGTGGAAATAATTTTCTTGCTTATAATGAGACTGATTTGAGAGTGGAAAAAAAAAAGGTATTGGTGAAGACTGTAAGAGTCACCTACTCCAATTGCATAGTCTCTACTTCTACAATACCCAGGCTGGAATCTCAGAGTAGACTTAAGTATTTTGAACTCGCATATTCCAAAGAGATGCATCCCATCCTTCAGTAGCTCTGACCATTAAATTTCTTCCTTGTATGTCTTTCCTGTTAGCTGGTGTCCAACATCCTAAATCTATTTCTGTGGGATCCATGAAATATTAAATTACTCCTTTATAAAATGCGCATTGAAATATTTGAAGGTAAACCTATGCACACTTTTCTTTTTAAGTTAAACATCTCCAGTCCTTCAGAAGTCGTCCACTCTCTATTTTTATTGCCGTTCTCTCCGTGTTTCCATCTAGTCCCTTTGAGAGAGAAGTGCCTTCTCTACTATAGTCAGAGGTTTAGAGTGGGAGGAGACTGAACACTTCCCTCTTAACTCTTTCTAATGTTACATTCTTATTTATACAGTTTAAACTTTCACTTGCTTTTTTTTTTCTCCAGTCACAATTCATTGCACCTAAATAATCCCGAATGAAAAAATGATTTATTTTCTTACATGTTCCTATCTTCTCATTGTAGGAAAGCATCTTCCCAAGTAGCTAACTCTATATCTGTTAGCTTGTTATTTTTTTCTGATACCTGACCAGAATTCCTTCCATGATATTACAAACTCACTTCTTCCTAGTAATCTTTTGTATGCCTCAAAGTCACCTTAAGTCTCATGAAATCACCAAAAGCTTTCCATCTTTAAGAATACTGCACATTTTTTAAAGCTTTCTTGATGGGTCCTATTTTCTATGCCTCTCAGAGCTTTCCTTGCATACCTCCAGACTCACTTTGATCTCTTCACACACTCTAAAAATGTGAGACTCTAAATTAGATACTGTTAAATATATTATAACTGACAGAACTTCATCTTTTCTGAGCAAGTCTCCCTATCCTTTTGCTATCCTAGGCAATTTTTGTTTTGTATTTCTTCTACTAAATCAAAACTTACTTGAATTGTTAAGAAAGTAAAGACAATAATTCCATTCATTTACCCTACAGTTGAGGAATTCCCTTCCTGCTCCATGGAATAGTTCTTGAGTTCTTCTGTGTTTCATCATAAAAATACTGAGAATTAAAAGAATGGCTTGAATTTAAGAATCTCCTCCTGTGGCAAGGTGTAGTAGCATATGCCTGTAGTCCCAGATGCTGGAGAGTCTAAGATAGGAGGATCACAAAACCTCTTCTAAAAAAAAAGAAAAAAAAAAAAAGGGGGGGGGGAAGAATTTCCTTTCAAGTTTAAAAGAGAACATATCAGAACCTTGAACAGGGGTTAATTTCTGTTTTAGTCTGGTCCAGCCTTTTATTATTCCCCTAAACTCTCATCACTGATCTGTGACAGATGGTTATGAATTGCAGAGATTCATTAGTCTTTTTTTAATAACTAATATTCATAATTTAAGCAGAATATTCTTCAATCATAATTCCATTGTTCCAGGAAGTGATTTTTTTTTTTAAGTTTGCCACTGTAGTTTTCAAGTCACTTTGGACTCTACCAAAGTCCCGTGAACTCTGAAAACAACGTCTGCCAACATAGGAATGTTTCGTCATTGCCTTAGTGTGAGGGAACCACCGTCATATAGGCTGCACTGATCTTGGAAAGAAGGAAATGCCTACGTTAGGTGCTGCCTATAAATCCATTCCCCTTTCCTCTTTGCTTCTTTGCTTCCTGTGTCACACATTAATAAATGTCCTTTTGGTGAAGAAGATGCTGAATTATCTCATGCTTACTTTTGTGAGGTTAGATGGTCTCCTAATACAGCAGCTTTCCCAACCTTGCCACTCAAGTAACCCCCAAACTGGAAACCACAGCTAGATTTCCACCACTGCTCCCTGTTCCTTTGGTTCAGGTTACTAGGATGTCTATACCCCTAAATATGGACACATCCTGGAGCTTGGTGATTTGCACTTTTGACCATTCCTTGAAAGATGCCAACTCTTCTGTTTCCCTTCCCTTTCTTTTCTCCACCTAGAATGTAGTTCTTACTTCCTCTTCCATACCTTTCTTGTTAGAGTGCCTTGTTTTTAGGGCACAGCTATTTGTCCATGTGTGTGGGAAGGACTTGTATTCCTACAGCTGCTTTTTAAATAGTTCTTTTATGCTTTTATTTTTGTACTCAATTCAGCTGACCATCCTATTTACAAGAACTTTTTTTTTTTTTTTTTTTTTTTGGTAAATGATATTTTTAAAATTAAAAGTGAATTTTAGCATATTTTATCTTTTTCACATTTTTATTGTTATATTTATACATAATGATGGGATTTGTTCTTACATATGCATATGTAAATGCAATATAGCAATATACTTTGGCCAGTATCACTTCCCAGCCCTTGATCCCTTTCCTCTACTGATCTCCCTTTGATTTTCATGAGCTCTGCCCCAACTTTCTTTTCCTTTTTTCTCTCTAGCTTCTACATAGGAGAGAAAATATATGACATATTTTATCTTTCTGAGAACTATTACTTATTATTTGCTTTTAAGGTTACAGAAATCACAAGTAGGTTAAGAAGAATAATGTGAATAAAGACAAGGCACCTTTCTTATTCCACTAAACCTTAGGTATGGAGAAAACTCCCTTCACTGAGCCTCAGGGAAGACCCTGCTCCTAACCATAGTCAACTAAAGAAGATTGACAGCATCTATAAAGAAACACAGTCTCAGGACAGATGTAAGATTTATCCCAAAGATAACTCTCATCTTTTTTTTTCAGGATATTTTAGTACCTCCGAGAGTAGATTTGTCCATTAAAACCCCAGGTCTGTGACTCACATACAATCAGATTCACCCAGGGAGGTTTTACTGCTCAGTCTCCGAAAACTAGCTTAGACAATAGCAAAATAGTTTTCAATATTCTCTTTAAGCATATTTTTATGGGGAGATACAACAAAAAGTCAATGTTCTCATTTTAAAAAACTAATGAAGACTTTTTAATGCAGATGACATATAACTAAATTGATTTGTCTCTTTTCTTAATAAAGATTAATTATTTCTCTTAGTTAAATCTGGAGACTAAGCAGAAGCTGACTGGAGCCATGGTTGCCTCAGGAGATTTGGGGACAGAAGCTTGGCTATGCTTACCTTCTATATTTGTCATAGTTCTCCAGAGAAACAGAACCAATAAGAGATTATAAATGTAGAATGAGAAATTGGCTTACATGATTATGGAGGCTGAGAAGTCCTATGATATGCCATCTGCAAACTGAAGAACTAGAAAATTTAGTGATATAATTCAGTCCTAGTCTAAAAGCCTGAGAACAGGGGAAAGAGGGGATATTGGTGTAAGTGACAGATTCCAAAGACCTGAAAACTAGGAGGCCCAATGTATAAGGGTGGGAAAAGATGGATGCCCTCATTCTAGGAGACAGAAAAAATGAACCCACCCTTCTTCTACCTTTTTGTTCTATCTGGACCATCAACTCCTTGGGTGATGCCCAGCCACACTGATGAAGTCAGTCTTCTTTACTCAGTTTACTGAGTAGACAAAATACTTCTTCCAGAAATACCAGGATACACACATTCATAAATAATGTTTTACTAGGTATCTGGTTATCTCTTAGCCTGGTCAAGTTGAGACATGAAATTAACCATCACAGAATTCTAACTTTTTGTGCTGTTGTTTATAATATAGGATGTATGTTCAGAGATGCCCTCCTTAGCTCAGCATCCATAGGATTGTGGGGAAAATATTTTTAAGGCCCCTTTTAAAGCATAACTGACTTTGTAAGAAAATTATGGAAATTAGTGGAGGCCAGACACAAGATACAGGCCAGCAACTTGCTCTGATATGGTTTTCTAAACTATGTGTAGCTAGCTGTTGCTGGTGGTCTAGAACCTGGAATTTAGCAGTCACCAATATGGCATTCAGAAGGAAAAGTCAGGAACACAATATATATGGACTGCAGAACCAGAGACCTGGAGTAAATCCAGCAAGGCCAAGGGAAGCCCTCTCAGCAGATGAACTAGAATGAAGTCTGTCCCACAGGAGAGGAGATAGGGACAGTGCCTGTCTGGACTTTGATCTGCCTAGAGCAGAATCAATAGGAAAAATAAAAATCTCCCCTGAGAATTTCTGACCATAAATTCACATGTATGCATATATGGGACCTGAAATCATATTGTTTATATAAATTCTGAAGATTGAGGCTAAAATTTAATTTTAAATTGTCTCAGACTGGTAGTTTCCCTAGGTATTTGGCATAAACAATTACAGATCCTCTGGTGGAATGCATTTTAAAATCTCATAGATCAAGTTCTCAGAAATATCAACTAAGCTGCTATTTTTTTAATGTCAAACAAACCGTGGAACACCATTAGTAAAATCTAACATACCAAGATGCTATAGAAGCAAACCTGCAAAGATTACAGGTTGCCAAATAAGAATGTAAAGTACATATATTTAAAAAACTAAAAGAGGGTGTCTGTTGTATGACAAGGGAGATCATCAAACATTGACCAGGTAGACCTAAAAACAAATAAACAAACAACAACAAAACAAATAGGATCTCTACAAATGGAAAAACATGATAATTGAAATTAGATAGCCAATGTAGAGATTAATTAACATATGATTCCACTAAAGACAGAATTAGTAAAATGAATTTTATTTCTTATGATTCAGTTTAGTATGTAGCCCAAGAAGATGAAAATATGAAACAGAAGTTCATTGACATGGAGAATGATAATGTGTACCATCAACTTAGATTCTAAAAAGAGATTATAGAGAAAATAGGAAAGAGGCAGTGAAGAGAAAATGGCAACAAGATTTCCAGAATTAATAAAAGACCAAAAAAAATAAAAATAAAAATAAAAAAATAAAAAGTCTAGTGAGTACCAAACAAGATAACAAAAATAAACCACACCTGGATACATTATAATAAAACTGCAGCCCACCAAAGAAAAGATCAAAAATACAACAAGAGATGGAAACTACCTACAAACATACAAACATAGACAAAGAATGAGCACAATCACATCTAAAAATTAGTGTAACAGTGCCAACAAAGCCTAAGTTACCCATATGACAATTATCCTTTTCAAGAGGAAATACACTGAAGATACACCTAAAATGAAAAGATTTTAAAAATGGAAAAAAGGTGAAGCACTTTTGGAGAAGCACTAAACAAAAAGAGAACTACTATAGAAATATTTGCAAAAAAATACTTAAGACAAAAACATTACTCTTGAGAAGATTTACTACCTATTAATTGATGGTTTAGTTAATTGAAAGTTAATCCTAAGCCTATAAGTACCTAGTAATATAGATTCCAAATAGATAAAATAAAATTAGCCCATCAAAGTGGGAGATTTTTAAGTGACTCTCAATAATGTTAGATCAAGAAATACTGTAAAATGTACTTGTTAATTTTGTTTTTTAAAGAAATTACCTTTGACTGGAATGATACTTCCTATTATGTCTTTATTTTATAATTCATTATTTTCTCCACTTATCCTTTATTATCTCCTTACTTATTCTTTCTTTAGGCTTAAGAAATTTAATAGAGTACAGAATAAACCCAAGGCATTAATAAACCCAAGCATGGAAAAGCAATTTAAACATAATCAAGAGGAATGGATGTAAGGCTGCTATATTATTCATTGTTATGAAATGACATTATTGTTTTCACATTCTCTCTCCTCTCTCTCTCTCTCTCTCTCTCTTTCACACACACACACACACACACACACACACACACACACATACACACACATAATATATACTATGTACAAAAACTTTTGTAACACAATGATAGTTTCATAGACTTACCAAAGACCTATAATGTAAAATAACCTTGATGGTACATTTTCATAACCAAATTTAATCCTTAAAGACTCTCATAGTAAAACTTAAGGAGTTCCCATGATTCCTCCCTTCAAATGAATAAATTAAAGCCTATTATTGTTTTTTAGAAAGATTCACCCTGGATTTCTCTTTAGTCTGACAAGAAAATGTTAAGCACCTCTTTTCAAAATAAGAAAAACTGTATGGCTCAGATTGCTGTCATCCATTGTGGTAACTCTAGATGTCTTGAAATACCACCAGCAGTGAAGAACTTTATTTTCTGAGACTTACTAGGTGGTTTTGAAACCCATGACACATAAAAAATGATTGGATAGCATGTCTGTGTTTTGCAGTCACAATTTAAAATTCTACTCTTCAAAGTTAAGGTTAAAGGTGAATTCCACCTGGATGGTTTAGAGCCATTATTGATGACAAAGGGCAAAACTTCTCCTGATGCTAAGACATGCACAGAAGAGGAAAAAAGGACTTCTCAGAGAAAAATTGCATAAAACCCATGAAGTGACAACACCAAGAGTAGAGATCAATACTCAACTGCAGCCATCAAGAAACAGCCTTTTCAAATTATATCCTTGGAATGCAGAGCATGAACTTCCCAGAAAGCTCTTGTTACCTAGAATACCAAGCTAGTTAATTCAAGAAAATCTAACCTAGCTAGAGATGCTGTCCTGAGGTAGGGCTCAGTAGATCCAAAATGTACAGTTGACCCTGCAATTAACATTAACAGATATGTGTTGCAAATTATTATAAACCCTGCCATAATTTTCTACTGTTTCTTTTCTTTTGTGTTTTTTAAACCATTTATTTGAATTCCTCATTCTAAGCAAGCATACAGATATTCTCTAATTTTTGACTTTTCAATCATTCCCCTAGTCTTTTTGTATTGGGAATGAGAGAAAAGTTTGTCTCCATCTCCTCTATCTTGAAACAGTGGATGTGTCAGCAAAGAATTTTATTCAATTGCTAGTGGACCAGCCAGCCCACAGCTTACCCTAGGTACTGATCCAAATTCTTCAAAGTGGTTTAGAAAATAGACGTTTCTAAATATTTTCTAGAATGTGATGTTTTCTTGATGAGGCACATAGTACAACCTGCAACAGCATATTCAAGAGCATCTCCCCACAGTGGATAGATGCAATTTAGGGTATTGTGTAATACCCTAAAATAATTATTTAGAGAAAGACTCTCAAAAGTGTTTCTAGATAATGGAATACCTGGTCATGCCATATACAGGATTCACAGAAGCCCAGTCCAAGGGGTTTCCAAACTCCTCTGCACTGTGGAATCTCTCCCAGGTCCCTCTGAGAAGGGGAATAACACACCCAGTAAACCTCCTCTTGCAACTCCCAGAGACTGTCATAAGCAGCAAATGTCCACACTCTATGCCTCCTGCTTCTCCCTGCTAGTCCTCTAAAGAACCAGACCATCCTGTACCCCAGTGTCTAGGGAGGGGCACAGCAAGAGCTCTTGGGAGTCTTTCATGGTTAGGACATAGAATTACTGGCAGAAAAGAACAGCATGTGTCATACATACCTGTACTAAAAAGGAAAGAGGTTCTGGAAGGACTTTACATGAAAACATGGACACTTGAGTGTGTGATATCCCTAAGTAAAAACTCATGGGTTTGAATTTAAAACCACATCCTCAGATGTTGGAGGAATAACACATCTTCATATTTTCAGCAATTCAACCTGTTCTAACTTTAGCCACTATTGAGAGGGGAGGAATACTTCACCTTGGTCAGACTAGGGGTTCTCCCTTCCCTTTCCTCCTCCTCAGATCTTTTCCCATGTCAGAGATAGGGCAAAGGTTCTGTGGTTATGGTCATGGGCACTGACAACCAGGAGATTTAGTCACCACTAGGTCACCTGTATGCTGTCTGCGCAGCCCCTTGTCCAGAAGCTTCTGATGCCTTGCTTGGGGCATGGAAGCCTGTATAGATGTACCAATGGTAATATTAGCAACAGGAAGAGAGTCAGGATTCTCACTGCTCCTGTACCATTAAATTTCTCCTTTTCTTCTTCTATATTGGGGAGGAGTCTGGGAGGAATTTCTTGCCTCGGGCAGGAGGTAAGTGCTACTTTGTCCTTTGGTTTAACAAGATTGCCTATACTGGAAAATCCTCTTCTACCTCTTCTACAAATTACTTCTAAGGTTTTAAGCTTGGGGAAAATAAAAGCCAGAAAGATTTGCAGGCTAATTCTGCATTGCCCCTGCCCCATTTCCCCTGAGGCAATAAAATAGAAACTCAGCACCAGCTTGAATAAGGGTAGGAAAAGGGAAAATACAGAGAGAGGAAAATAGTCTCAAAACACTTGCTAGCCACAAAATCAGCAGGAAAACAGAATCAAACCATGTAGTAGCACTCTCCTTATCCATATAGCAACCTTTATGTGAAAGTGCTTTCTTTGGAGAAACTTTCCTTGACTTGTATAGGAACTCTTTTATGACTTCAGGTAGTACTCTAATTATTTATTTTATCATAGTGATTTATTAAAATCATTTAACACACAAGTAGCAAACTGGCAGGCAGCAGGCCAAAATCTGGACTGCAGATGGTGTTGTATTTGACCCACACAATGTTTATAAAAATTTTATCAGTTGGCAACATTTTTTAGATCTGGGCATTTTGCTTAAAAATATGGATTTCCAGATTGTATTGAAAATGAGACCTGGCAACAGTGGAATTGTGTGACTGACAGCAGTGATCCCAGGAAGAGAGCTGTGGCTCACCCCTAGGCAAAGCACGCTCCCTTGAGGTAGACATAGTCTCTATTTGGTTCTTACTCAGTAAGCACTTGAGTTTGTGAGCCTTGGTCTACGCTTGTGTGTTTCAATTTCTGTGATGTCAAGGGTTGGGTCTCTCTTGTTCCATACAATAAATACGGTGCCCATCACAAATTAGGACTTGATACGTATGTCTAGAATTAATGGATTCACATCCCCCCAAACCATAACATCTTATTTTCATTCAAGTCTGCTTTGTTAACCCCCATGAAAAAAAGAATTTGATGTGTTTGCATGACTTTATCCTGATACATATATGTGCAATATGCAAAGACAAGCAGAGGAAGTTTAACCCTTAGTGGCCTCCAGCCAGGGGACATACTCACAAAACTACCTCAACTCCCTGAAACACTGTGTCCAGAGTTATCTCCTCTCCTTGTACACACATGCATGCCTACACATACCCCATGTGTGGTTCCATTGTACCCCCACATCTAACACAGTGCCTGGCACAGAAAGGTCACTTTCTAATCAAGGTGAGCACATATAAATACAATAGGCCCTCTTACTTAAATCTCCGTGTTTCTCAAGAGCTCAGTTCCAGGGCACCAAAATGTGCATTGCTTCGGGCTCCCTTATCTTACCTAGTGCTATACCAGCACTGCAGAAGGATTGTCTCCTTTTGTACCATGTAACTCATTGGTCCCCTGCTCCCTAATCTCTAGATTTTTTTTTCTTTAAAAACTATTCCTAAGACAATGTAAGTATTTCTTTTTGACTAAATTTACTGGGTATGAGTCAGCTCAAGTTTCAAATAATATGTATAGGCTCATCACTCATGACACTAATTCAGTTAAGTGTTTACTCAGCTGCTTTGATTTGTTAGAACCAAGCTAGGTACTAGAGATAGAAAAGGAGGTCAGAATGGCTGTCCATGTTGTCCAAATGATCCATCCCTGGGGAAGTGGTGAATTTGGAAAAGATTCCCCATGACCCAAATGAACATACAGTTTTTCCTGTCTAGTGAACTGCTGAGGACTTATGATAAGTTTCCTAGACAACTTGAACCACAGCCAGCTTCCCAGGGCTTTGGGCTATCATCTAAAGCTGGTGTGGACAGAAATTTTCTGTAGACTCTCATTCCTGAGATTTCCCCCCCTTTTCCCATATCACTCCCATTGTTTATGCCCAGTACTCTCCCCCTCTCTCTTTTTCTATCTCAACCAGCCACTTTCTGGAAAGATCTCATTTTCTTCTGTTGTGCACAAGTTAGGATTTGTTGACTACCCTCCTACTCCCTGTCACAGAGTCAAAATCTGTGAAATGAGATAATTCATGTAACAACACCCTGCACAGAGCAAGCACGTGAATGTTACCTCTCTTCTCCCTTCTTTTTCTCCTTGAAATGCCAATGCTGAAATTGCTTTTCTGTCAAATGGAGCACTCATGTTTTGAGAACATGTTTTTATTTCCATCTCTTTCTCCCTCACCAACTTTGCTGAGACTGACAAGTGTTCCAATTAATGTCAAACCCCCATCCCCCAGATAAAAGGAAAAAAAGAGGCCTGAAAATTGTAACCAACTCATGGAAGCAGTTTTCTAAGCATATAAGTGAAAAATAAATGACAATAAAAAGAAATTGACTTTTTTTTCCCTGCACTATTTCACCTTTTGGTCACAGGCTTTCTTCAGTGATAACAGAGTTTACTCCTTGCTCTGTTTGGACTTTTTCCTTGACAGTCTCTTAATCAGGTTTCCCCTGGTTATCCTGTGCGTGGGTGGCTGGAGGGACTTCTCCAGAAGCTTCCAGATGAAACAGCTCTCTGGGAAATGTGCAAACCAAGCCTCCGGCCCACACAAAGTACAGATTTTAATGAGTCATTTCAATTTTAGGAAGCATATTAATCTAAAAGGTGCCCAAGCCAGAAAACAGAATTTTTTAAACTGAAAGTTAAAAATAGTCTTTGATACAAGCAAAGAAGAAACTCTGCTCCTAGCATATAAATCATTTGGTAGCCCTGCATGGGGAAGGTGCTGACTTGGGCCATTCACTGTCTCTGGCCCCTGTCACACAGTTGTTTTAAGAATAACAGGATAAATTCCTATTTCCCAGTTGCTCTGCAACCACTATACAATGTATTTAATTCACATTCTGTCAAGTCATTGAGCAATCAGCTCTTACCAAAGAACTTAATTCTGAGTCTGATTGCTTCATTATGTGTAGCTATCCTTAACTTGAGCTATAATGTCATGCTATCACTTAAAACTTGACACAGACTCACAGATTCGGGGAGGTCAGCTGCTGCAGGCTTCTGACAAAATGTTTATATCTTTCCGGGGGACCACATTTCTGATTCTCAGAAAATTCACTTTACGTTTGTTGTTTTTACTGTCTTCCAAGCTGTCTTCATTTACTAAAGTTCAGCCAAAGAAAATCACAGTTACAAGAAAATCTGTAGTTCTGGTTGAAATCCATTAAGATTTTAGGCGCACTGATAGCTCAGTGGCATGTTAAAAAAAAAAAAAAAAAAAGTTTCTTTTAAAAAAATGCATACTATACTATACACACATAAAACATTTTCCATATTATATATATAACTTATATATTTATATATATAAAGGATATATATCATCTATACATGAAAAGTATATAGTGTGTGTTTATACATATGTATATACATGGAAAAAAATGTAGCTTCTTTATCAAGTCACCTAGTCACAGTTGTTTCCATATCTTGGCTATTGTAAATAGTGCTATGATAACATGGGCATGAGGATACCTCTCTGAGGGCTGATTTCCTGATAAATGATGTAATAGTTATTTTCTTCAGGAAACTCTATATCTGCTTTACCAATCTTATTCCTACCAATAGTGCACAGGGTTTTCTTTCCTCCAAACCCTGGCCAACCTGTTTTTTGTCGTTGGTGGTAGTGTTTGGTTTGGTTTTGGTAATAGCTGTCCTAACAGGTGTGACCTGATATCTTTTTTGTGGCTTTCATTTGCATTTCTCTGATGATTAGTGACACTAAGCACCTTTTCCATAGATCTGTTGCTGTTTTCTGTGTCTTCATTGGAGAAATGTGTATTCGGGTCCTTTGCCCATTTTTTAATCAGGTTCTTTATTTATTCTGTTGTTGAGTTATATGAGTTTGTTATGTATTTTGGATATTATCTCCTGAGCAGACATATGGCTCACAAATATCTTCTCCAATCCATAGGTTGCCTTTTAATTTTGCTGATTTTTTTTTTTGCTGTGTAGAAGCTTTTCAGTTTGATATTCTTGTCCAACTTGTTTATTTTTCCTTTTGCTATCTGAACTTATGGTGTGATATCCAGAACATCATTGCCAAGGCCAATGTCAAGGAGTTTTTCCTCTAAGTTTTCTTCTAAGCATTTTATTGTTTCTGGTCTTACATTTAGTTCTTTAATTCATTTTGAGTTGATTTTTTTCGTGTGATGTAAGATAAAGGTCTCATTTCATTCTTTTGCATGTAGATATTCAGTTTTCTCAGCACCATTTATCAAAGAGACTGTCTATTCTTCATTGTGTCTTCTGGGTACCATTGTCCAAAATTAGGTGTCCCAAAAAACCAGTTCTAGTCATTCACCCCATAAATCAGGAAAAGTAATGGCAAAATAGAAAAGGAATTTATTAATTTATTATTCAGAGAAAGCACAGGGGGAAGTAGAAGAACTAGTGTCCTAATTCCAAATCACACCAAATCTTCTGGTTGGACAAGAGCTTCAGGTTTATTTAGGGGAAGGATAAAAAATAGTGGAGGTGGTGTGGTAGCGGGGAGTGTACAGGTAAGCAGTCTTGGTCAAACTGTGGTCTAGTGGATCATTATTTTGGGTCTTGGTCTGCAGGGTCCTGCTGGACCTGGGGAGCCAGTATTGCTTGAGGAGGCAATTCACCTCCCAACATGATTGCTCCTGCTTAGTGGGCAGCCTTGGTTCCTCTCATGGAGCAATGGCTTCCATTTGGGGGGCAGACCCAACCTGAAGTGGTCTGCCAGTGAGCCTTGTGAGAATCATGAAAATATCTTATTCTTATCTTAGTGTCTTCAGTCTTGAAGTGGAACAAGAAAGATAAGTTAGATTTTGGCTAATCAACCAGGTACTACCAGGTTTAGGCAGACACTTCTTAAGTGATCAGCAGGTCTGTGTGCAGAGTTGAGCAGGAATCTGACCCAAAGTTTAAGGTATCATAGGAGACAAGGACAAAATGGAGGCAGAGATGCCAAGCTTTGATTCTGCTTTTAGTTACCCATTGAATATCTGTAAGCTCAAGGGACAAGTCAGCATTTGTTTTTTTTTTGTTTTTTTTTTTTTCAGCAAAAGTAGCTTCAAAGTCCCTGCTATAGTTATACACAATGGAATGTTATTCACAAGTCAGACAAAGAAAATTATTGTGTATTCTCACTTACATGTAGAATTGTTACCCCTTGACACCTGTTCTGCCTGGAGAAGAGGAGACTGGGCAGTGTTCACTCACTGTTCCAGAAATATTCAGAGTCAAATTGGTAGGAAAATAGGTTTTATTCAAAGCCAACTTGGAAGGTAGAAAAAACTTATTGTTTCAAAAGTTTCATCTTTAAAATCTCTAAAGTTAAGCAGAGCTTTTAAAGAAGAGACAGAGAATGTACATTTGCAGATTTAGTTAGCCTGAAACCAGGGGAAGGAGCAATCTCTCTCTCTCTCTCTCTCTCTCTCTCTCTCTCTCTCTCTCTCTCTCTCTCTCTCTCTCTCCCTCTCTCTCTCCCTCTCTCTCTCTCTCTCTCTCTCTCTCTCTCATCCCTCCCCCTCCTCACCCCTCCTCACCTTTCTTTATTTTTCTCCTCTCTCCCTTTTCCCTCCCTGCCTTCCTTCCTTCCTATTTTTTTGTCTTTACCCAAGAGTTATCTTTGACTCTCCCCATGTGTAGAAACTAGATGATGTGAGAAACTAGTAATGTTATAATTTTTCTCTTAACAAATTCAATGAGTTTTTGTGCTGCCTTTATTGTAAAATACTTGGATAAAATGAAGTTTTACATTATTATGTAGTTATTTTTCTCCATCTAACTTAGAAAATACAGAGGATCAGACCAATTCCACTATGTCTGTGAAGTAAAAGTTTCCCTATCTGATGAAAGAGAATTCTGGAAAATACAGAACTCAGAGCTTGTAACAATCCATCTCCTGCCTCCTGAGGCTTTGGCCTGAATAAAGACCATGGCCAAGGCCCAAACTGTACTCAGCCCTTATAACAATTCAGTCTTGAATTTTTAAGACTTTAAGTTGTGGGCTTTCAGAAGGAAGAAGGCAGAAAAAATCCTACTTTACATTTGAAAAGCTCACTTTCTGAAACAGCTGGTTCCCTACTGGGAGAGCCCCAGACTTGGCTGCCAGTGGATTTGTAAAGGCATCGTTTTAATAAACTTGCAGACAAGATAAATGCTGCTTTAAATCAGGGACCTCTTCTTGGCCCAAAAATCTGTTTTTTGCTGTTATGAAAAATTTACAGTGGAAAGAAAATTTTCTTTTATTATGAGCAATTCTTATATCATAGATCCCTCCTTCTGGAATGCTTTGCCCCTTGGAATATTCAGTCGACTTAAAGACTCTTAGTCCTGTGGAAGATGTAAATGTTAAATGATGGGATCATTTTCTCTATTCATTCAGACAATTAGATCAGCTTGGACTTTAATCATTCGATATGTGAATACAAACATGCTTTGTTTTTATGAGACTGTTTTCTGAGTTAAGAAAAAAATTCACAATTTGAACTGGTGCATTATGACATTGCTCAAAGGTATTCTAGTTTAATTGCTTACTTCATACACTGAGGCAGGACATTGTTCAGATCTTGGGAGCATATATTACAGAAGTAAAATGACCATAAAAGTTTTTCTTTCAAATTGAAACACTTTTAGAATGAAAAGAGACCTTGTTCCTACCCATGGGACTTAAATAGGTATAAACACTTTCCTAAGCTAACTGCATGAAGGATTGAGTTTATAAATCTGAAAAAAAAATTTTGCAAAATTATCAATAATTTTCTTAGTGTAAGCATAATTTATTTTAGATCTGAGAAAATACAATTAAGCATATGGAATTCAAAACTTAAACTTCCATCCCCAGAGATAGTCCCTCTTATAATATTGATGGATAATAATTCTAGAGCTAAATCTGATACGCATATGCATTACATTTCTGTTCACACACACAATACACATACAGTGCAGAAAACCATGCAGCACTGGTTATTGATACCAGTGCTGGATTCCAAATGCCTTGCCTTTTTCTGCTAAGGCCTCCACATCTGGTGAGAGGGCTTGCACAAAGACAGCTGCCAGAATATGAGACTGGTGAGACATAATACTATCAGGATGTCATACAGAACAACTTTATGACTCACAGACAGGCAGAAGTGATCAAAGAAGCCTGGGATCCACAAGGAACCATTCCCAAGCCTGGGGAAAACTGCCCAGGGCAGATGCTGTCTTGTCGGCACATCCCCCATTTTGCACCAAACCTGAGGGATATTGAAAGTATTTTGCTCTAGGTTTTATACAGCAGGGTAAGGAATGGGACTACTCACCTTGCTGAGCCAAATCTTTGTAGAACACCCAGGTTTAAGATGGACAAGTATAAGGTAAGGCCTGGGCTATCTAGACAGTTCTTCTGTATAGCAGGACACTATTTTCAGTACCTTCTACAGTTATCATGAGAAGTACCAGAGAGAGAGGGAAGAGCTGGGTCAGCCAAGCTTGCCTGGGGACCTGTACTCCTACACATGCCTGTGTTTATAGTTACATTTTTATACAGAGTGAGTTCATACTGTGTATATAGTTCTATAACCTACCTTGTTCTGTATCATCCAATTTTCTTTTGTAGCAACTTTTAGTTTAGGTAACTCTCTATCATAGGAATGTACCATTATTTATTTAGTCAATTTCAACATAAAGAATACAAAATTTAATCTTGACTTTCTTACAACTTTCAAATGAATATATGTCAAAGATTGCACTTATGAATTAATGAAGGAAACAGAAAGATATCACGATCAGTTCACAAAAGACCTCAAAGCAGCCCACATTTAGAGTCAGGTAAAAAAAACAAGTGGAAGTAAATTTACAAATGTTGCAGAACTGGTAAAATTGGTCAATACTCTTATGGAGATAATTTCATTCTCTCAAACATAATTTTTTATTTCCATGAAATGAATTATTCAAATTATTGTCATTTTTCTACAGGTGAAGTCCATCTTAATACTCAAACACAAATAATGACAGAGACAGAGAGGACACCCAGTAAATTTCAAAATCTTTCAAAATTTTTCCTTAAAATATTTTGTGTCAAAGTTTTTATGTAATGAATTATGCCATACAACATAGGAACAAGTAAATCCTTGATTTCTTTAATTTTTAAATTTAGGATAAATTGCCAGAAGTTTAGTGAGTGGGCCAAAGAACATGCAGTTTGAGAATTGGAAGAACTAAGCATTACCTATATTTTATGACTTTTGAAACATAGTATGAAATTGTCCTCCAGAAAGAGTGTACTGCTTACCTCTCCATCAGCAGTGTAGGTGAGTGCCAGTTTCCTTGTTATATAAAACCAAACGGAAAACAAAAATAGAGCTGAACAACAGTTAGAGTAGTAAAAGCATTTGTTTAGAAACTGTTACAATAGAACAAAGAAGACCTCAGTATCAAATTGGGCTCAATTCCAGGTACAACAAGGGCAGTTGAGGACCCGTAGTCAGGGAGTCCTTTGGAAGTCAGTGGATGAAAACTGAGTAGGATAATCGGGGATACCAAGGGTGAAGACACAAGAATATGATCAGATGCCTAGGTTGTTTTGGTCAGCTTTTATGTTGTTGTGGCCAAAATACCTGACAGGAACAACTTAAAGAAGGAAAAGTTTATTTGGGGCCCTCAGTTTCAGTGGTCTCAGTCCATTAATTGCCTACACCATTGCTCTGGCTTCAAGATACCACAGCACACCCCATATCATGGGGGATGGGCCCAGCAGAGGAAAACTACTTGGCTCATGGCAGGGTCAGGAAGTGTGTGGGGGCAGGGGCTACAGGAAGACCAATCCTTCCATGGCATGCCCCCAGTGACCTAGCTCCTCCAGCCAACGACCTATAATTACCACCCAGTCAGTCCGTGCAAACTAGAATGGATTGATTATGTTATAGTTCTCATAATCCAATCAGTTTTCATCTTAATATTCCTGCATTAACAGGAGCTTCTGGGGGTCACCTCATATTCAAATCATAACAATGGTCTTCAGATATATAGGGTAAGGATTCTTCTCAAAATGATTTAGCAGGATTTTGTTAAAATTGGACAATGTAAAAATGGACAAGGAAGCTCAAAGGTCAAGACCTAGTTGAGAAGAAGGTTGAAAGGAGTCTGACTGAAGTTTGGTCAAGGAAAGAGTCTAAGTTTTTCCAAATCATCACTGAAAGTTATTGCATTTTCACGAATTGTTTCAATTTGTGATGGCAACTATGGCTTTAAAATGCCCCACAAAATCTGTTCCTTTGGATTCCTTTTTCTTTCTCATCTGACATCTTTTAGGGAACTCTGATGGTTTACCTGTGAAAAACTCCTTTTCTGGACATTCCTGTGGACGGCCCAAATGAGTGGCAACAAAGTCTTGCTAGACATGGTCCTTTCTATTTTCTGAACAAACTCATTTCCCCTCCTCTCCAGTTTTCTGAGCATCTTTTTTGGGGTGATGGTTCCAATACTCTCTTGCGTCTTCAGCTGTAGTTGGGAAGTCTGCAGCCCAGGAACCCCACTCACTCTGCACACAGCTAGAACCTTGGTGCCACGTGCCCTGAAGGCTTCTTCAGGACACATTCTTCTTCTTCCTTTGGCCCTCTGATGGATTAGGACACAGATCTAAACATCTGGAATTTCTTCATTCCACCATCTCTCCTTTCTGTGTATTTGCAAAATTTGGGGCCTGGATAGAAAACGATTTTCATTTCTTCACACCAATGAATGAGCAGGAGAGCAACTATGTTTCCTTCTCTCTCTCTCTCTATCTATCCCTATCTCTCTCTCTTCCTTCCTTTTTGCTTATTTTCTCTAATGCTTGATCATATTTGCACGAGCACTCAGCCTTCCTAATATGGGCTGATTTGAATAAATGTCAAAATTTGTTTGCAATTCCCAAGTTACAGTCCATCCTAAATAGTGTCTTTCCTCATCTAGTGTGATGAATTAAGTGGAATCAGGTTTCACTATTCAGGTTAGCCTTAAAGCAGTGAAGAATGAATGACAACGTGGGGAAATCAAACAGGAAGGGGAGCGAAGGAGGGGAAGGAAGCAGCAGTTTTGCTAGGGGTCCACCAGTGTTTTCTTGCTAATTTAGATGTGAACACCACCGCGTTTTGTTTGTTGTGTTTTAGCATCACTTCCCTACACTACCCACTGTATTCAACTGTAGCTACCATCTCACCTGCTGTGTCTCTCTGGGTTTCTGGTTGCTGAAGTAGCAGAAGTCCTCAAGGACTAGAAGAAACCAAAACCAGGTTTGGGCAATAACCCAAATCTAATCACGGCCTAATAAAAGTGTCACTTTGTATCTGAAGGAAAAATGCACCTTAAAGCCTAGATTGTTAAGGGATTGGGAGGGTCTCACAGCTTACAATATTTCTGTTTTTCTGATATACTCAAATGTCTTATAGGGTAAGTTTTGCCTTAGAATTAGATGTTTATTTCTTTCTGTCATAACAGTACAATCATGGATTGGCTCAGGATATTTGCTCTATTTGTCATTGAAGGACCCAAAATGACAACCACCCCACCATATTCAGTATGTGACTTGCAAGATCTGCATGTTCATTTTTATTCAGTTGGCCCAGGCCAGGGGACCCAAGGAGGAGTCTACAAAAAAAGTTTTAGAGAAAGTGGTATATTATTTTCCCTCATGAATTATTAGCTAAAAGTCAGTTACATGCTCACCCAACTGCAGTGGTGCGTGGGAAATGTAATCTAGTTATGTGTCCAAGAAGAGAATGTGCACTTTACTAAACAAATAGTAATCTCCAGCACACATCATTTCTTATGCTCAAGCTTCTTCTACCGATGTGAAATGAAGTGGGGAGTTGGCATAAAGATCAAGAACACTTCAACAGAATAGTTGTTCCCTCTTGTATCTTCATCTTTGGTACTGAGCCCATTACAAAACAGGTGAAGGATACAAGATTGAACGAATGAATAATTTCAAGTATTATGCATAGTTGAATGACTTTTTAAAATAATAGCTTTCCTGAGATATAATTTATAAAGCACAGTTAATATATACAATTGAGTGACTTTTAGTGTCCCCATACAGGTGTCTAACCTCACCATAATCAATTTTAGAACATCTTTATCTTCCCCAAAGGAAATCCTAACCTTATTAGCAGTCGCTTCCCATCTCTGGTCCTACTTCCCCAGCTCTAAGCAACCACTAATCTACTTTCTATGCCCATTCTGGACACTTCACAGAAATGGAATCATGTAATAAGTGGTCTTCATGAATGACTTCTTCACTTAGCATAATGTTTTCAAGGTTTATTCATTTTCTAGCATGATCAGGACTTCTTTCTTTTTAATGCCATATGATATTCCATTAGCTATACTATATTGTATTTATCTATTCACCAGTTGACTGGAATTTGTAAACTATGAACAATTCACTGAAGATTGATATATAAGCTTTTATGTGAACATATTTTCATCTCTCTTGGGTGTGAATGTGGGAGTGGAATTTCTGGATCATAGGGTAACTGTGTGAATCTTTTAAGGCCTGCCTGTTTTCTGAAGTGGCTGCACACCATTTTACATTATTGAATTGTTCTTAAATCTCCAGTTCTCACATGAAGCCTGATACATACTAGATGATGAAGAAGGTAATTTGCTGAACAGTTACAACATAACAGATATTGCTCTAAATACCAAAGTTATGATGGTGACCAAGTTCTGCTGTGATAGTGTTTTCAATCTGGTGAAAGAAGACAACCATATAAACACATAAAATAGATGATTTTATGTAGTGATACATGTTATGAGGTGATTTAACAGATTCATGTGACAGAAAGAGGCTAGGGCAAGTGCAGGAATACTCTTTATAGTTGGATCACTGAAGGGTTAGGTCTCTCCAAGGAGATTTACATTTGAGCTAATACCTGAATAATAAACTCTAGCTGCCTAAAGATTAGGGTGACAAGTGTTCTAAGCAGAGGAAATGGCAATACCAAGGCCCTAAAAATTGACTCTTAGAAGTTGTAAAAACCAATGAAGTAAAAGCCCTGGCCTAATTCATTGAAGAAAGACCACTGTTCCTAGCCATGACTAATTGATTTCTGGAAGATACCATTCACACACTGCCATCCCAACCTCAAAACTGGACTGGGAGTATTCATGTCAGACTATGTCTCTGTGTACCCTCCTTCCTTACTCATGCAGGGACCAGATAAGCTGACTGCCACCGGAGTTTTGGGGTCTCTGAGGACAGTGGTGCTATGGACTGTTCCTTTAAACAGCAGTGTCCTCTTAAGTATGAGCACTCTGTTGTCCAAGGTCTTCTGTAAGAATGAATGTTAAATACACAAGATACCTAACCTTCAGGGCTACCTCTCCAGCAACAAGGAAGGGGCCCATAAAACCTCTTCTATAAGAGTCTCTTCTCTAGTCTCTTCTTTTATTCTATTCTCCCAATTTTCAGAGGGCCCCTCAAAATTCCATGGTGTGTGTGTGTGTGTGTTTGTTTGTTTGTTTGTTGGTACCAGAGACTGAACCCAAGGTTTCTTAACCACTGAGTCATATCCCCAGCCTTTTTTAAATTTTGTTTTGAGACACAGTATTGCTAAGTTGCTTAGGATCTCACTAAGTTTCTGAGGCTGGCTTTGAACTTGAATCCTCCTGCTTCAGGCTCCTGAGCCACTGGGATTACAGGCATGTGCCATCAAACCTGTCCCATTGTGTTTTAATCTTACTGTCGCCCTCTATAGGCTATATTTGCAATAGACAAGCATCTGAGGCTGTTTGAATCAAGCCTTGCTCTGTGAAGGTCAAGAAACCCTGAGAGAGATATGTCTGTTTCTTGCCAAACTCACAGGCAAGCCTGTCATAGAGAGATGTTAGAGGAGAAATAGCTGCAAACTCATTACTCCTAACTGAATAGCCATGTAATCCAAGCTATAGAAACCATACTAAGGGATAACATGCCATTTGCTATGGTCCACTAAAACCCAGTTTCTGTTTAATTAATTTAGAGCCATTCATGGCTTCATTAATTTGTATAACAAATGGGCTGTTGTACAGTACTACCTGCTTTGAACAGTACTAGGTTCTGGCAATACAGGATAGGCAGGGCGAAAGTCCCTGCCTTCATGGAGAATTATATGCTAGCAGAGAAAATAAGTCTGTAAGAAAAGTGGTAACAGTAATAAATGCTGTGAAGGGAATAACCTAGGAGATAATATAGAAAGTGATAATAGGACTGTCACAGAAGGCTTTATTGAGGAAGTGATGGTTAAGATGAGATCCAAGGCATGAGAGAGAGAGAGGAAAAGAGAGAGAGAGAGAGAGAGAGAGAGAGAGAGATACATGTGTGTGTGTGTGTGTGTGTGTGTGTGTGTGTGGTGGTACAGTGAAGAGCAGCCCAGCAGAGGAAACAGTGGACACAAAGAAGTGGACAGGATAGACACACACACACACACACACGTATGTCTTCTACTTGGTAAACAGAAACATATATATTCTAGAAATAGAATATATATATTCTACTTGGTGAAAAACATACATATGTATGTATATATTTCTACTGAATACTGTGTATGTTGGTGTGCTAAAGCTAGCTCACACCATGTCGCCAGTATCGACTGTGCACATCTGTTGTGGTTTGAATCTTAAACACCCCCCACAGTCCTGTATGCTAAAGCCTTGGTTGCCACCCTTGGCACTACTGGGAGATGGTAGAAGCCTTAGGGGGTAGAGCCTAGAGGTAGGAAGTAGGTCACAGGGGTGGGTCTTTGGATGGAATATTGGGACTCCGGCCCCTCCTCTCTCTCTCTTTGCTTCCCAACTGCCAGGAGGTCAGCAGTTTATTTCAGCATGTGATTTCATCATAATGTACCTCTCCCCACAGGCACAAAAGCAATGAGCTCAGGTGACCATGGACTAAAACCTCTGAAACAATGGTCCAAAATAAACTTTAACCTTTTTTAAGCTGATTTTCTCAGGTATTTTGTCACAGGGATAGAAAGTTGACTAACACATTAACTTTTCTCATTTTCATGATCAACATTAGATTTTACCTTGAAATCATAATGGTAGGTGTATTACATGAAAATCAACAAATGCTATGAATCAAGATTTTTACTTTTTTGTTGTTGTTCCCAGATAGTTCCTGGGAATATACTCAGGAGAAATGTCAGAGCTTTGAATGAATAAGTGTGCATCTTTAGTGGATACAACCAAACAAGTTTTCCCAAGTGGCTGTACCAATTTATAGTCTCACCAGTAGACCAGCAATATAAGGGAGTACTGTGGACCATATCTTCATCAACACTTATTATTTTTTATCTTTTAATTTCATTCATTTTGACGAATGTTTCATTGTCATTTTAATTTACATTTCTCTAATGCATAATGAGGTTGAGTACCTTTTCATATGTTTATTGGTTATTTGGATATCTTCTTTTGTGAGATGCCTATCAAACCTTTTGTCGTTTTTTTTTTTTTAAGTAATAAAATTTTTATTAGAAGTTAAAATAAATCTTGGGAGACTTTCATTATTCAAAAACCCATTTCTCCCTGGTTGTCTCACAGGTCACTCTGATGTGATAACTTCCCTCACTAGCTAATTTATACCCACTAAGACCTACAATGTCTTATTATTATTATTCAAATAAAAATTTACAGGTAGTAGCAATCAAACTTCTATGAGCATAATATTTTCCTGGGATACTTATTTTATTATTTTTAATTGACAAGTAATTATTATATATTTATGGGATACAATGTATGTTTTTATATGTGTTTACAACATGGAATGACAAGAAAACCAACTAATCCATCACCTGCATATTTATCATTGCACCCGTGTTGGCTCTGCACCTGCAGATATCTGAAGGCTCCACAGGAGCTGGACAGTGGAAGATGGTCCATTCACATGTCTACCTTTGACCAGTGTGCCTGTTTTCCTCTGTAGCTTATGCAGTGGGCTAGCTCAGGCTATTTGCTATGAATTCAAGCTTCTGACCATGACAAAAAGCGAACAAACCCCAATGCACAAACATAGTTTCAGCCTCTACTTGTGTCATGTTTACTAATGACTCACTGGCCAAAGCAGATGCCATGGCCGGTCCAGAACTAACGTGGAAGGGACCATACAAGGATGTGCTCACTGGAAGACCTGAGCCTTTGAGGGCCATTATTGTGATGATATATCACAGTCTACCACAGAATTCCTTGTTTGCTTTCCATAATACAAGTTAGAAATATACTTTATTACATCATACATTGACTAGCTAATTAGGTACACTAAATGGAAAAAAGGTAAGAGAGTCCGAAGCGTATGGGACCCAGTAATAGTATGAGGCCAGCCTCAGACTGCAGAAAGCTACAATGCAACTTTCTAGTAGAATAGAAAAGGAATTAGTTTGCATCTCATCTTTACTTTTTTCAGGGTTTCTTTGGCTACTGCAGTATCCAGAGAGCCCCAGAAGATATTACTCCATTATGTTTCTCTTCTGAATTAGACCTGCCTCCCCCCAGTTCACCCCACCCCCATCTAAACCACCTGCTTACCATCACCTAGAATTCCCTGATTAAAAGTAAAGACTTTTTTTTCTTCTTGTTAGATATAAATACTTTAAATATTTAAATGAGTTAGCCACTGACATGAATGGAATCCAGTTAAGCTTAAAAGATAACAGTAAATCATCCCCTTTTCAGATTGGGGAGTTGATTTCTCCCCAGAGTAGAAAGCTGAAAGGTTCAAGGTCCCTGAAGGAGGGCAAAGGATTCCTTACAAGTAGAAAGTGGAAATATTGGGACTGAGGATGTAGCTCACTGGTAGAGTGCTTGCCTAGAATGCAAGAGGCCTTGGGTTCAGTCCTCGGCATAGCGGATGAACCAGGCATCCAACTTCCTCTGCTTGAGCACCCAGGCCCTGGAGCACCAGGGCAAAGCTTGTCCTGTATGACCAGCCAGGACCCTCCACTTACCAGGCTGTAAAGATATCTCCAGTTCTTCATGTTCTACTCACAGGTGACCATAGGAAGTCATTTTATCCCCCTAATCCAGACACACCTGTTAATGAAGTGAGAACCCACCAGTGTGAGCAGTGCTCACAAAATAGTGACCAATGAGTTTGCAATTTCCTTTGACAAAGATATTTGCTATTTGGTATTATGGACTAAATCATTCTCTGATTTCTTTATACATCTTTTAAAATTATGAGAGTTCAAATTTATCTTGTGAAATTTATTATAAAGTAACATTGGGAGTGTACAGATTTTTAATGTAATAGTAAGTGCTTTTTAATTATAAAGCAATTCATGCTTATGAAAGAAAAGGTTGAAAATAAATGTTATTAGACAAAAATAATACCCTTTGTGTCATCACCCAATCACAAATACCCACTTTTTTTTTATATTAGCTTTAGAAACTTTCTGTACTTAAGTATTTGCACTTTTATTTTTTATATTTGAAGTCATACTGTGTTTACAACTTTCAAAACTTCAAGCCTGCTTTTCGAACACTTAGTATTTCAGTGTAGGCTTTTTTACAGACACTTTCTAAAGACACTTTTTTACAGATACTTTTGGGCCTTACATGTGCTAAGCCCAAAGACACTTTTAAAAATAACCTTTAAATAGCCTAACAAGTAGAGTTAGTGAAAATTGCTTCCATAATCAGACAATTAAGTGTTTAAATGCCCAGAATTTTGAAAACTAAATCTATTAACTATTTAAGAAGCTGCAATTCATTTTTTTCCTTTTTATGGTAAACGTGACATTTCAAAAATCTTGACAATTGTTAAAAAATACTGACCCCTGGTCAGCAGAGTAATAAAATTACCTTAAATAATCTGTAAAGAGTTTATATGTCCCAGGTGCAGTGAAGTGCAACAATGTCTTATCCAAGTTTCTATAAATATTTCATTACCTTAAATATCATGCTCAATTTTCAAGACTACACTCAGTTCTACCCTCCAGGGCAATCCACGTGACAGGAACAGAGGAATTTTTGATTTTACCTTCTCCAAAAGTTTTGATCTACACCTTTAAAAATGGCACATATTGTTTCAGTGGCCTGCTGTAAAACATGATCTTTATTTTATAATTTAGTGGAAACAGTAACAATGATAGTAATTCTAAGATGCTCAGTTGGAGCAAGTTGCATAACAGAAGCAGACCAGTTATACAAATGAGTGCCCATCTATAGCTCTTCTGCCTTGAGGAGCTTGGAGGATGGAGAAGGTGACAGGTCTATAGTTTTCTCCCTCTGAGTGATTAGCCTTTCTTTTAATGAAAATTAGACCTAATTATGATTATTAAATTTATTATTCAACGATTAGGAATTGTTTACCTAATAGATACATCGAAATGTTTTATGTTCCTCATTTTCTAATTCCTTCTAAAGAGTTTGTTTTTTGTCTTTATTTATGTACTTTTAAAATTTACTGTTCTTTTTTTCTTAAGATATTTACCACCTGATCTATGGAAAGTCTTGTTTGGAGTGTTTATCAGTTAGGACTCCTGGTATAAATGACAAAAAATAAATCAAATTCTAATTTGCTTGAATAAGAGCAAAACAACAACAAAAAATTAAATTAAAAAAAGATGGAAAACTGAAAGGCAGTGCAGCCTAATGTAGCTTGCCTGACTCAGATGATGCCTTAGGAACCCATTTTCTGATTTCTACATCTCTTTACTTTGGTTTCCCCTGGGTACGATCCATTCTCAAACAAAGCCTCCTCTCTTGTGGTGATAAGACATCTACCTCAGGTCCAGCCTTTGATCCTCCAGGTTCAGGCATTTAGGAAAAGAACACTTTCTCCATATGCAGTAAAACCTATTCTCTTTGACTCTGGTTGAGTTATGTGTCCAACCCTAAATCAACCACTTTGGCAAGGGTAAAGTGACATGATGATTATTTCATACTGAATCAGAGTGGAGTCCTACTGTTTCAGTCAGCTTTTTCACTGCTGTGACTAAAATACCTGACAACAATTTTTAGAGGAGAAAAAGTTTTTTGGGGGCTCATAGTTTCAGAGGTCTCAGTCCATAGACAGCTGGCTCCATTCCTGGGGGCTGGAGGTAAGGCAGAACACCATGGCACAAGAGTATGGCAGAGGGAAGCATCTCACATGATGATTGTGACACACAGAGAGACTAAGTTCAGCTCACCA
Source organism: Sciurus carolinensis (assembly GCF_902686445.1). Classification (NCBI taxonomy): domain Eukaryota; kingdom Metazoa; phylum Chordata; class Mammalia; order Rodentia; family Sciuridae; genus Sciurus; species Sciurus carolinensis. The sequence goes on along the minus strand of NC_062219.1, from coordinate 46,035,471 downwards.
AATAAATACACCAAATGCATGCCCTCAGTGACCCACCTCCTCCAACCACACTGCTTACCAGCATATAGTAACCACTGAGTTAATCCCCATCAGGGGATTAATTTGCTGGTTGGGCTAAGGCTCTTATAACCCAATCATTTTATCTCTGAATGTTCTTGCATTGGCTCATACATGAACTTTTAGGGGACACCTAATATCTAAACCATAACACCTACCTGAGTGCTGTCCTCCCTTGTGACTCCATCCCTACTCTCCTGTTAGTGCTGAGTTATATCTCCCCCACATTCATATTTTGACATCCTAACTCTCAGTATCTCAGATGTGACTGCATTTGAAGAGATCTTTAAAGAAGAAATTAAGGTGAAATGAGATCATATGAGTGAAGCCCAGTCTAATATGACTGGTGTGCTTATAAAAAGAGATTAGAACACATGGTTATATACAAGTTGAGTGTTTTAGTCAGCTTTTCATAACTATGACAAAATACCAGAGAAAAACAACTTTAGGGAGAAAAGATTTATTTTGGCTCACCATAATAAACCCATGCAAAAAATGTTGTAGGAGATTTCAATCTATAGTTGGCTGGCTCCATTGCTTGGGGTCAGAGACAAAGGCAGAACATTATGGCAGAGGGTGTGGATGAGGTAATCTGTCATCTTATGTCAGCCAGGAGGTGGGTTGAGGGAGGGAGGAAGGGAAAAGAGAGAAGGACAGGGTATAATCTCCAAGGGCACACTCCCAAGGAACCATCCCTTCAACTAGGTCCCATCTCCTATAGTTTCCACCACTTCCCAATAGTCCATTCAGCTGAGAAGTCATCAATGGATCAACCCAATGATGAGGTCAGAGATCTCATGATCCAATTGCTTCCCACCCCTGAATATTGTTGCTTGGAGATTGCACCTTAAACACGTGAACCTTTGGGGGATATTCCAGATCCAAACTATAACACCAGGAAGAGACACCTCAGAAGAAATCAACCCACTAAAACCTCAATCTTGACCCTACAGTCTCCAGAATTGTGAAAAAATTAATTTCTATTGTTTAAGATACCCAGTCTGTGATACCTTATGTGGCAGCCCAAGTAAACAGTCAGAATTAAGCTTTTTTCCTCTAAATTTCCATTGCCTTTTTTTGACTCTTTTTACTTTCTACTTTGTGTTACCATTATACACATATCTGTGTCTCTTATCTCTCTTCCAAACTATAGGAAAATTGTGCACAAGAATTAATTGTAATTCATTTTCACACTCCCCATAAAGCACTCATCATTCATCAAATGATTATTGTGTGACTACTATAAACTCTGCATGTGTAACAAGCTTACTAGGCACTCAGTAAATATTTGCTAGTGAATAATCATGACCCCAAAGAAGCAGGTGACATAAATCATTACAGAATGTCAGTTCTTAAAGGATGCATGATCAATTGAAGAACAACATCCAGGAACATATGGACATACCCTTGAGGAGGAGAGTTAGTGCCAAGAACATGTTGTGCTGAGTACAGCATTTTAATATTTTCATGTTGCTTCTCCCTGTAGGGGCTAGAAGCTCAAGTGATGTTAACAGGTCATAAATATAATAAATTCCTTATCCAACCTTAGCCAGAACTATACCCAACAGAGTGGAAAAGAGTTCAAGAACTTAGGTGATACATGACCTAAATAATTGGATTCCTTAGGTAAGAGTATTAACTGTATATTTCCCCAGGATAAATTTAGGCATGCACAGATCATTAAAAAAAAAAAAGAAGAAGAAGAAGAAGATACAGCTGCATATATTAAATTCCTCCGAGTGTTGTTTCTTAGTCAACAAGCACCCACACTTCCTACTTCCAACAGAACCCACCTTTAGTCAGGGGATCTACCCCATTCCCTATCCCAACTCCTATGCCTCTCAGGTAAGCATATTTTTCAGTCATAGGATAGATAGGTGACCAAAATAAAGCTGGTGGGACAGTCCCTCATGGGACCTTGAACCATGAATGGTGTCATGAGAGGACACAATGCAAAACAAAGCAGAAATGTTTGGAAGTCCCAAATTCCATTTGCAGTTCCCCAACCAAAGACAAGTATTTCCAGCTATCTTACTTCCTGACAATCTGATTATCCAGCAACGCACTAGTCCCAGGAAGTGAACTACTCAAGAGATGCAGACTACAGAGTAATCCCATTTGTGTGTGTCCCTTCCACAGAGCAAAATGGGTAAGGATTCTCCCCAAGAGAACTAGGGATCACAAAGGACAGGGGACAAGAAAAGTGATCCTCGACAGAAAAGCAGTGAACTAGGTTGGCTGACCAAAAGCCCTTCAATTCCAATGCAGAAAGCTCCTATTTTCAAATGTGAGTTTTGGTGCGATATTTTTGGTCTTTCTCTCCAGTACTGCATAAATCAGTCCCTTGTCAGTGGTTAAGCCTGTTACTCAGAGGCAAGAGCTGTACATTTTCAGTCTAAGAAGACTGCTCATTACTTGGGGAATTTTGACTTAAATGTATATTCCAATTCTAACATTAGCAGCACCAGTTTCAGCATTGGACTTTAAAGAAAACTAACTGGCTAGTCATTTATGTTTTACTCCTTTGTGAGGGGAGAGTGGGTAAATTTATTTCCATGTGGACATTTCTGTAAATGTAAAGAAGGGAAGATGACATGTAAGGATGTATGGGTGTTGGGAAACTAGAAAGATAGGTGACAATAGACAAGTGACATTTTTATTCCTAACATCCTTCTCCTTCCTTAGACAATGTATTCAGGATGAGCAATTTAACTCTAGTATATACAGTGAGTCAAGTGATTTGGAATTTGACATGGGAGACCAACTAGAATTCTAAAGCCATAGTTAGGTGAGAAGTAGTGAGACATTTAGACTCAACATAGTGGAGATGACTACTGAGGGAGAGAAAATAGAATGAGCAGGAATTTAAAACTGACAAGGCAAAAAGAGGGACAAACCAAAGGTGGCTCTAAGGTTTGAGACTTTGTTTCTATATTTAGAGACAATGGGTCATACTGTGGGAAGAACACTCTTGGAGGGCAAGGGATGATTGAATTCAGTTTTAAGAAAGCAGTTCACTTGTTTACAAGACAACCTTTTGGATACTTAAATGAAGCAGTTGACTCTGTTGGGGGACATTGCTGTTTGTTGGAAATCACATGGACTTACTCAAATTAGTTTTCAGGCTCACTGGCTTTGCATTAGCCCATGGGGCACAGAGATATATTGGTCCTTTTTGGCATATGTCAGGTGTTAAATATTATTTGTACGTGTAGTAGATATTTGTTGGGGCAATCAACATCCAATCATCATCGGACATAACTTTCATATGTCCATATATGAATACACCACCAGCAAAACCCAACATCATGTACAACCACAAGAATGAGATCCTAATTAGAAGTTATACTCCATGTATGTATAATATGTTAAATTACTCTCTACTGTCATGTATATCTAAAAAAAACAGATTTTAAAAATCCAGTCATCTCTAGTTGAGTTAGATTATCCCCTATTTTCCTCAAGGAAATATGCTATTTTTTTCTATGTGGGCTTCTTGGTGTGAGTTTACTTAACATGCCCTGTCTCTGACCAAGAGTGGGACATGTGATCCAACTGCACCAATGTTTCATTCTTTCAGATATTTGAATCTTGAATGGAGTAGGGAAAACTGAAAAAAAAAGAAAAGAAAAAAGAAAAAAAAGTTAGTTTTGGGTTGTTCTGGTAATGACATCTTGAAAAGGCCATGCATTTTTCTACCTAGGTGTTCTAACAGTCCTGATTCCTTACTTTCTTCAAACCCAATCCCCTAGTCTTTTGACAGTTTCCTTTTCTAATTGCACCCATCACAGCTGGTTTCTGTTGATTTCAATCATGAAAATCTTGATGTAGAAATAATCATATAGTCAACGTTATTTGCATTATCTCAACAGCACTATTCTGAATCACTTGAGACAATAATTAATCTAATTTTCTTAAAGATATACTTAGCATAACTAACTTTGGAAACTTCCTCATCTTTAAATACCATTTATATTGGAAAGTAGTTAATATGTAACCTGAATTCTCTCTACCAAAAATTAAAACCTAAAGAAAGAACATTTAGAGGTGTGATATTCCATCACATTTATTGTAAACATGAAGGTACAGGTTAAGGCAAGTTTAGGTGCATATAGACTTAATTTTAAATTCAGCAATGCATAAGGACCCTTTCCAGTTCTACTTAAGTGATCACTTCTCAGTTGTAAGTCCTTTCACATAGCTCTTAATTAAAACCTACTGTGTTAATATCAAAGAACCAAAATCAACACATTTTAGCACATTATAATTATCTGCATTGTACTAGCAATCATTGAAGGATTGTTAAGTTTGTCTTGGTCACAAAACATAAAATTGATGATAAATTATCCTCTATGTTCCTTGTGAGAAGAACATGCAGAATGTGTTCAGTCTGGCAAGGATGGGGAGAAGACAACTCTGCTACTGTTGAAGTGCAAATTGTACAAATACTTGAGGGAGTTATTTGGTTGTAACTAGAAATGTGAAAATATGCATATTCTATGAACCAGTAAGTTTGGGTCCTCATGAGTTTTCAAAGGCCTGGAGACATGTTTATTGCAGCATTATTTTTGCTAACAAAATTGGAAATAACCTGTGAGTTCAGGGATGGGAAGTATGAATAAAATGTAGCATGCTGTTCTTCAGTTTTCTAAAAAGTGAGTTAGATTTATTCACATATATTTTGGATAACTCACAAACACAATTTTGAGTTAAAAAAAGTAAGCTACAAAATGATATACAGAAAAAGTATGATACCAGTGTTATAAATTTTATAAAACCCATGCAAAAAATGTTGTAGGAGAATGTATAAATATGTACAAAACCAAAAATTGTGTGTAAGGCAATTCATAAATTACTTAACTTTGCTTATGAGATGGGAGAAAATACTGGATGTGAAGGAAAGTGAAGATTTTAATTTTATATGGAATGTTTTAATTTTTATTTTACTTTGTTCTTTAAAATTATTTTTTTAATTAAATTACCTTTTCTGTGTTGCAGTTATATTTGCATAGCCTGCTAACTTTGTATTTTTCATTTCTTTCCAAAACCAAAAGACTTCTCAAGTCTACCACTATGTATGACACAGATGTTTGATTCATATATTCATTCTTTCTCCAGAAAATACAGATTTTTCTCCTATGTTTAAGACGTGATATTCAATTCCACAAGAAGGAACAAAGATGTGTAAGACATGATCCTACCCTCATGGATCTTCTAATTTTAGAATTTAAAAGTTCCTATTGAGAAAAGTATGTGTGGGTTCAGGCATGCCTCATGGTCGAAATATTTTCAACAGGCTTATTATATGAAATTATTACAGTTGTCATGAGGTTACATGTAGGTGGGTTCACTCTGTGAAAACATAATGGGAAAATCACCTCTTACAAAAGATTAAATTAGGGTGTGATTGGCACTTTAAAAGGGAATTATTCCCTTTTTAAAGAAGTGATTCATTGCAGGCCTCTTCCCTGAACATATAAAATGTGATGATGTATAAAAAAAAAAAAAAAGAGTCTCCTTATGCCAAACTTTTTGAGCAACATGTTCATTATGTAAAATAAAGTGTACCAGTATAGTACAAAGATTTTTCATTGGGAAAGTGTTTTCACTGTTACACTAAGAGTTAAGTCAAGCTGCCTAGAAACTCATAGCGGAGGACCTTCACAGTAGCTCCATGGCCAGCTCGGGGGTCCCAGTGGGTAAATATGATCAATCAGGGACTGGAAACCCAATGGGAAAGCTTTCCCTGGGGTGTGTCTCCATTGCAGCCACCACAAGGAGGTATTGATTGATGTAATAGGGAACATGAAAATTATTGCATATGACTATGACTACAGTCGGGGGAGAAAGTAGACAATAATAGACTGAACTCTGTCTCTAAAATGTTGTAGGGTCACACCCCTGTTCTGGTTGGAAAGGGAATGGGCCAGTCTTGGAAGAAGGGACAGAATCTAAAATACAGGCTGCTCTTTTCACAGACAATTGGAAAGGGCAAAGTCATCAGTGAAAGAAAAGGAAACTGATGATGACTTTAGGTAAAACTAGAGAAATTTAGACTACTGATAAGGAAGACTGCCCAGAAACCTCTATCTTTAGTAGAACCTCAGTAAATGTGTGTTGATTGATGGAAGACCTGGATTGAATATTGAATACATTGCATGTGCTTGAATTTTCTAGGGCACCGAAAGGAATTTGAATCTCCTGTAGCCACAGCTTACTAACTCTGAGGGCGAGAGTGGAGTCAAGGGATTCTGAGAGGATGACTCAGCAATCATTGTATTGGATTTGTTCTCTCAGTTAACACAATGAGATTTGAAATGCTTTGTGTGTTCTTCTTTCTGTTCTCTTTTCCCCAAGAAACCAGGTTCAGTGTGAAAAACACCTAAGCAATTGCAAAGAGGCCCCAAATGGCAGATCATACTGTGTGTGAGAGAGAGAGGGTGTGGGGAAGCACTGAAGTAGAAAGGGGAGCAGAAACACAGACAATCTGTGGCATAGTTAGTCCTTTTCACGAATGTGTGACTTTTACTCTTTTGCTCTTGGTCCCTTCTCCCTCACCTCTCTTGAAAGTAGTTGACCGATACTTGACAGACATTGCCTAGGTATTTTTGTGAACAATCTCTGTCCCCTACAGCCTCTCTCCAGGGACCCTTTCCCCTGTATCAGGAAGCAAAGGAGAACCCCAGCCTCTCTGCTGGGTTTGCCACTGGTATCCTTGGCTCAGGCAAAGTGGACTTTGAGGTAGGAATCCTGAACCCCTGGGAAGAAGCTGTCAACTGCAGTGCTCCTTGACACTAAGACATACTGTTCCTTGGGGATCTCTCTGTTTGGCCAGAATGCAGGTATCCAGAGTAAATAGATAAAGTAGAAGAAGAGATCTTAAAACTGTGTATGAATTTGCCCTTGTGGTCTTGTATCTCAAAAAAATACAGGCACTTTAAAATGCATACAAGAAAAGGGATTTTTTTTAAGTTTTTAAAAATAAAAGAAAGACCAAGAAGTGCTTTAAACTAAAATATACATTAAAGGTTATTTGCCAGTGTTGTTGCTAGGCAATAGAGACAGAGACAATGGTGGACCATGAAGGTAGAGGAACCATGAGTGTTTTAATGTGAATTCTTATCACAATGGTAACCATGCTAACAAGCTTCTCCCATATGAGAAATGGTTGAAATAGAGGTATGACGGACTGAGAGAGATGAGGCATTTTTATCTTATTTGCCTAACATACCCAATTCTTATGTGATACAGTTAATGTTTTTGTTAATGTAGAATGGTCTGTTTATCCTAGTAGAGATTTTTCTGCTTTTCCAGGTTGTTTTAATGACTCTATTAGTGGAAGTAACAGCAGGATTTCAGAGGTCTAATATATGTACACAGCTACCATGGACAGCGGAAAAGCTTGGTTGTCTTAGCAGTGCAAATTTGGTATATTCTGAATGAGAAACAAGGTTGGGCTCCATCACTCTCCTATCAAAGGAATTTGATTGTCACTTAAAAGTAAAATGCATTTGACAGATGATGGAAAATGTCAAAGCATATTTTATATCATAACTTTCTTTCATAGGAGTAAGAACCATATTCATTTCAAGAACTCTAAAGATTTTGAATACTTGTTATGCACATTTTTATTCTAGATTTAGTCTGTAGACTTCTTATTATTCCTACTACTAAAAAGTTGTATGGGAGGCAAAGAACATACTTTCCTTCCCTCCCCTCCTGCTTTGCAAAAAAAGGGAAAAAAAACTGTTGGAAAAAGTGAAGAGAGGGCTCTTTAATTATTCTGAGAAGCAAGAACAGTCAGGAAATGACTGTAATTAGTTGTGTCAGAGGCCTCTATAGTAATTTACTTACAAGAAAGCCCACATCTCACAAGAAATGATGATATTCATTAACTGTCAAGAATGTACTTATTAGACACAAATGACATCCTTATTATCTTTATATGAAGATCTCAAAATTCTAAACACAGAGTAACATTTTATAGTATAGTTATAATTTTTGAGGTTCATAAGAATGTGAAAGTGTACATTTTTTTATTTCCTCATGTATACATTATAAAACTTCAGTTCAATCCCAAAATAGCAGCTATCTAGGCTTCTCATCAAGTGTGAAAATAATCATATGTAAGTACCACTCCAAACTCACTCCTTTCTCATTGAGTGTTCTTCAGTTTAGACTCCAAAGTGATGCAAAAGGAGCTAGCATGTAATAGCCTGAGGATCCAGTGATTCAAAAGAACCAATGTGGATAACTACAAAGAAGAGCCAAAACAGCAAAGAAGGAAAGTTCTCCATAGCTCCACTCATCATTCATGACTTATTTATAAATATTATCACCTCAATTTCCCAAAAGAATTGAAAGTAGGGTCTTTAACAGACATTTGCATAGAAGGAACCATCCACAGTACCCAAAGGTGGAAACAACCCAAGTGTCTATCAATGGATGAACATATAAACAAAACAAAATATACACATTTGAAATATATACAATCAGAAAATTATTCACCCTTAAAAGGAATGAAATTCTGATACATGCTATAGTATGAATGAACCTTGAAAACACATGCTAAATGAAATAAGCCAGACATAAAAGGACAAATAACATATAATTCTGTTTAGAAGAGGTACCTAGAATAGTCACATTTATAGGAATTGGAAGTAGAACAATGGTTACCAGTGGCTAATGGAAGAGAAATGGGGAGTTATTGACTAATGGGTACAGAATTTTAGAATGAGATGATGAAAAAGTTCTGGAAATGAATAGTGGTTTCATTATACAGCAGTGTTTATGTACTTAATGCCACTGAACTGTACATTTAAAATGGTCAAAATGATAACTTTTATGTTATGTATATTTTATTACAGAAAAAAAAATGAAAATATCACTGTCTTATTCTATCTCAACCCTTGAATTAGTCCTTACTGAAATTGTGCCCTTCTGCTTTTTTATTTCTTTTGACCTCAGATCTAAAAATACAACAGTGGCATCACAACAAGCCTTAATTTAAACTCTAATAGGATACTACAAGGTCAGTTTAGTAATTTCCTCTCCTGGAAATGTTATTTTCTTGAAACATTATTTATCTGTTACTTGTAAAGGCCACTGCATACTTGGGGCATCATGAAAACATCAAGAGAGAAGCCTAATATTCCCTGCCCTGGTTAGAGCTTTGTAGAACAGATGGCATGGTACAGACAGCAGACCCACAGACTGGCCGGATGGCCCAGTCTTTAGTTTGAAGTAGAATGCAGTTCTTGGGATTTGGGTTCAATTATATCAGCCCAGTGATGAATCCCCATGTCTGCTATCAGGAAAGAGTTGAAAGGCCTCTCCAGAAAGTAGTTAAGCAAGGAGAATGGAGGAAGCATCTATGGTGTTTAGAGGCACAGTGTATCCAAACAAGTGGGAAGAAATTATTCTGAATGTCATTTGACAGGACTATTTCTGCTCATGGTCAAATTTCCTACTAAAGAATTAGCAATATTAGCAGCTTCATTGCTCAACTAGACATATATCCACAACCTTTAGGCACCCTTCAGATTTTCATACTCTTTCAACAGAACACACTTTTCAGTTGAAGTCAGGTCAAAACAGTCTGGGTTTGGTGAATAGGGAAGTGAAGGTTGGAGCCAAGACAAGAAGTGAAGAAGAGATCACAATGATGAGTGGGATTCCTTTGAAGAATAGCCTGTATTATCTTCCACATTTACATTAAGAATCCTAATTTTAACTTGAGACTTTCTTTCCTTCTATCTTGACAACTAAATTTGAAATCTAAAGAATTTCCCTTCTTATTTACCTTTAAGCTCCCAATGTTTCTTTATATCCTAAAAATTCCATAGGCAAATGAACCATCATATTCAAAGCTGTTATAGACAGTGATTTCTGGGACACATTTGATCTGTTTTGGTTCCCTAGGGGTTCACTTCACATTAGTGGTGGTCTAAGCTAACCCCAAGTCCTGGAAGTGACAGACCAGAGCTCAGCAACACTCGAATACTGTTATTTCACAAGCCATCTATTCTGTCTCAGAGACAGATAACCTACAGAGGCACTAACCTTTCAATTCTCAGAGGTCGATGTCCTATCAAGGGATATATCTCTGAAAATAGAACCATTTCTCAAGAAAGATAATTGGTATGGATCACATTAGTGTTTTGTGATATTTTTGTGGGATTAAAAATTATTATATTGTAAAATGGACCTTTTTGAAGGCACAGATTTCTATGAATTTTAACATGGATTATTAGGTTTTGTCAGACATTGGCATACACATGTGCTGAATCACTTAGTGCTGTTGTTGGCACATAATTAATAAATGAATAAAATCTTAGCAAGTTAAAATGTCCCTAGATTGAAATATGTACGTGTAGTAGAAGGTAATAAAAATAGAGATGTTAGGTTCAGTGGAATAGATCTTTAGTAAATGTGTGTGAAGATTTGTTTGTAGTAGAAGGTCAGCAAATATTTGTTAAGCAGACAACATCTGTTCATAAGAGTATAATAGACAGGGTTGATTAAATGAAAGCTTTGCTTTCCCTAAGTTTACTATTGTTTGGTTCAGAAGTTTACCTGTGCAACCTTTTAATACAAGAAAGGGTATGATTAGGTTTCCAAAGCAATAGAACAACACATGGACGTAGGATTCAGACAAAAGTTAATGTGGGTCAAATTGGGAAAATTTCTTTGAGAAGAGAGGAATAAATAACCCCCACCTCTCTCCTGGGCTCTGAGTGTCTCAGAACAGGCATCAAATTTAGTCTTGCACCAAAACTTACCTTATCAGTTGCTTCTACTCACCAGGTAGCAAGCCCTGGAGAAGATGCCTCAGAGAGAAATAGGCCCAATTTACTTATTAGTTTAAATCAAGATTGTGAAAATGTAATCAGAGATTAGCAGCACTGCAATCTCTGAGAGACTTTTTTAAAGAACTGCTGATTCCCGAGTCTCAGTCCAGACCTACTGGACTGAGGTGGAGCTTGGAAATCCAATCGGCAGTTTTAAATGCTTCCCAAGTGATTCTAATGCTCATTCGGGTTTAAGAACCAGATTACGGGAGAATAAATGGCAAAGAACTGATGTGGTCAAGAAGTAAAGAAATATTTATATAATCTTAAAGACAATCACTGGCTTAACTTGTTATACTTTGTTTTCTTGCTTCCAAAGTGTTTCTGCATTGTTGAGTGCTTTATTCAAGGCCTGGGTATGTGATCAAGTCTGGTAACATACCCCAGAGCCTCACTGTACTATGTGTTTTTGTGGCACAATGTAGGCAGCTTCACCTGAAACACAGGCTTATATTTAGCATCTTTTCCTCTCTGGTTCTTAGCAGTCACAATTTCTATCATGCTGTCTCTTTTTTTCTCTGGTACTGGGGTTTGAACCAAGTGGCACTCTCCCACTGAGCTATATCCACAGCATTTTATGATTCATTTTGAGATAGGGTCTCACAAAGTTGCCAAGGCTGGCCTTTAACTTGCGATCTTCCTACCACAGCCTCCAAAGCAGCTAGGATTACAGACCTGTGCCTGGGCACCTGACTTTTTCATACCATTTATTTATTTATTTAACTAGAGATTGAACCCAGGGCCTTGCTCATTCTAGATAAGCACTCTACCACTGAGCTACATGTTCAGCCCTTTTCCTGTCATCTGTAATCATTGTGTTAGATGTTACTGGGCCCAGCTGGCTCTACTTTTATAGCATCTTCCTTACTAAAGAAAGTAGTACCAACCTTTGAAAGGATGATGTCTCCACCAGCAAGTTGAGCTGGAACATCGTTAGTTAGTACTTGACACAGACACTGCACTACACCAACAAAAGATTTCCTATGAGGACTTTTGTGGTTCCAACATGGACAAGCTTTTTCTGTAAATGAAGCTACAAGGGCAGGGAATAACTTGGCTGTGAGCACAAGAGCAAAGTACCTCCAAAATGCAGAATGTGGGGAAATGAACAGGAGATTTTTAGCTACTGGAGACTTGTTGAAACCTCTGTCCAAAAAGTTGCCAAGTATTCCTCCTGACCTCCAAGACTGAAATGAGGATGTGGATGTAACAGGATTCAAATTTAATTCTCTGGCTGGTGAAGTGTATAATATTACCTCTGATTCAAGGACATAGTAAGAGGAGTGACGTCTACTGACAGACACTGTTGGTATCCATGTTCCAGCCTTCCTTCACCAAGAAGTTCTTCATTTTTTGTATAACTTTCTCCTTATGAAAAATCCCAATAGAAACCGGCTAGCAAAATAAACACCTGTGTGGTAGGTAATATTTTTGTCTTCAACAAATTCACCTGGTGGCCAAGCTTGAACTACCCAAAGCCTCAACACTCCTTTCTGGGGCATTGGATTCAGTCTCAGACATCATATCATTTCATCTGTAATGCTTTCAATATGTATTTCTCAAAGATAAGAATTTAAAGATGACACAATACCATGATCACATTTAAAAACAACACAGCATGAATTCCAAATGTCTTGTCAGTGTTCAAACTTCTAATCATCATATTTCAATTTGGCTAGGTCAGAATTCAAATAAATTCTGTACATTGCAAGTGGTTGATATTTTTCTTCAGTTATTTAAATCTATATATCTTTACAGATTTTTGTTGAACAAATAATCATTTCACCATTGTGAGCAATACTTTTCAAATGGTCATGCACACAAATCCACTGGGGAGTTGATAAAGTGAACATTCCAAGTCAGTAAGTCTGAGTGGGTCTGTCAGTCTATCTTAGTTGATGCTGTTGCTGTGGTTCAACAGACTAGACTTTGAGTAGCCAGGTTATGGCATATCCCACAATCTGAGTTTTGCTGATTGAGTCTTTCTAGTGTATTTTTAGATATTCTTTTGACCCCTCTATTTCCTAAATTAGTACTGACTTGATCAAATTTAGGTATAGGGGTGTGTGTGTGTGTGTGTGTGTGTGTGTGTGTTCGTGTAAAGGTGGAATATTATACTTCTATTAGAGAGCACATAAAGCGGTGCTTGGTTGTTTATTTCCTTGTAATATTAGCAGTATGACCTTCAAGGATTACATACACTAATTTGTTAGGAGGTATAAAATGATGACATTCTAATTCTGTCATTTTTATTCACTTATTGGCTATGATACTACCATAAAGACAAATCTCTCACTTATTATTCATTTACTTAGTGGGATACTTCATATTGAGTCCTTGGGAGAGTGGAGTACTTGGTTCTTCTCCTTTATTTGCTAATTTTCAAAATAATAACTTGGCTTACCAACATCTTCCAGTGGTGACCAGTTTTTTTTATTTTGTTTCTGTTTTGTTTCATTTTTTAATGTTTGTTCAAGGGTAATTGTTGTGGTTGCTATTTTAAAATTCATTATGAACTTATGAAGTTAAACGTATTTCATGTAATTCTATGTGTTTCTGTTATTTTCATCTGAAAGCTTCTTCAAGTTGGTTGTTGAGTTCTTTTGATACAACACTAGTAGTATACAACACTTGGTTTCCTCTTTTGTATGACAAGATGTTCCAGGCTCAACTTGTATATTACATTTCCTGGCCCAAATTTGTAATTGACCATTTCTCCAAAGACTGTTGTTTCTTTTAATAGAAAATATATTTTAGTGGGAAATGTATTTTAAGATGATAATCAATGTTATGGTGCTCACTGCCACTAGGTTGATGTAATAGAAATTTTTAATGCTGTAAATGCATTAGTCAATATTTTCAGTTGGAAGTTTTATACACACATATGTAGCTGCTACATAGCTCTTTGTTCAAAACAAATATATATGTGTGTATATATGTGTGTGCATATATATATGTGTGTGTGTGTATATAGAAGTTTTGCACACTATTATTGCATTGCTCACAAAATACCTCTTTTCTTCTGAATTTAATTTTCAAAATATATAAATAAAAATGTTTCTGATTTGCTTTATTAAATGTACCATGTAAGTAAAAAGTAGTGAATACTTATAATAGAACAGACATTGGAAAAATTACTTAACTTCTTCTAAATCCAGTTTCATGATATGGAAAATACCTTCCTCATAGGACTCTTAATAACAAAGCTGTCATTTACCAAGTATATACATTTTTTCCATTTAATCCTTACAGCAACATATTCAAGTGCCTCAATCTATAAAAGAGCAAACCACTGAGGTGACACAGGCAGTCTGTGTTTTCACATGGGTCTCTCTGGCTCCATGCTTTTAACCTGGAGTTTGGGGTGCCAGCGGAATGAGAGAATGAATGTATGATACTACTGGCTGACAAATGGTGTTCAGTGGAAAATAGATGACAGTTAACAGAAGTAGCCTTGGTGGATCTCTACTTGGCATTTGAGATGGGAGGGTTGGTGGGAAAACAGGCCAGCCAGCTTTCCACTTTACCAGGCATCTGGCCAGTCGACACTCCATCCTGCTAATTTCCCATGTTGGGTCTAACCTATGTGTCCATCATGACAGATGCTCTCATGTCAGAGCCCAAGGTCAGCCCTCAAGAGTTCAGGCTGGCACCTTCTGTCACATTGTCTTTTGAATATACTCAGCAAGTGGCAGGTGTCCGGAGGCAAGCCTGTTTTGGCCTCTTCCCCTTACATCACATGTCATTAGCTGCTACATAGCTCTTTGTTCAAAACAAAATCCATAAAACTGACAGATTCATCTGCTAATGTCGGGAGGCATCAGAGCCAATTACAGGATAGTTCCAGAAGGCAAATAGGGTCACTTTTCACAAAATGGGATGAAGAAAAGGAAAATAGTCTTGTCATTAAAAAGGACAAATACATTTTCCTCTCAGCAGGCTCACCCCAGGAAAGTAGACAGGTTTATATTAATGCATAGTTTTATTATGATTGCTTTGGATAATTTAAAATCAGAGAATCTACCCCCAATCCTCAGCCAGTCTATCATTAACTATTTTGAGCTAGTAAGCAGCATTTCCTATTGTAAGTGATATCTTCATAATGGTAGGAATTTTAAAGACAAAGTGCAGAATGTTGACTCTCTCTCTAGATAGCAAACATTGTTTAAAATAACCTGGAAAGGAAATTAGTTGCGTGTGGGTGTGGGTGTGTGATTGTTTTATTTTGAATCTAGGCCTATAGGATTCTAGGGTCTGGTTATCCCGGAATATACATGTTGTATATATTCAAGTTCTTGAGCAAAAGAGGGGAAAAAAATATCTGTTTGAGGAAAAGTTATTGCAAGATGTAGGGGAACAATCCTGACACTACCTCCACCTCTCACAACAACTTTGAGTATTTAGGTCAACTAAGAAAATTTGGAGGACCAAAGTTCCACAAGACCACCCTCCCTTATGATACCAATTGCAAGTTTTGGGTAGGGAAGCTCTTAAAACTACCCTGAGGTTGAGTAATTTGCAAGAACTCACAAAACTCACTGAAGGCTGTTATACTTATGGCCATGATTATTATAAGGAAAAGGTGCAGATTGAAAACAGCCTGAGGAAAAAGTTCATAAAGCAGAGTCCAGGACATGTACTATGCACAGAGTTTATTTATGACCTCTCTGTGGGGTCAGGAGGTATTACTTTCCCAGCATTAATATATGATAATATGCACAGATTATTGTCAATTATAGAAACTCATCAAAACCTTTGTTAAGAGTTTTTAACTGGGGTTCCTTTATCTAGGACCTTGTCCACCTGACTAAACTCAGTCTCCAGTCGTAAGTCTCTCTAGGCACAACCCCAAACCCCCACTTTAAATCACACTGCTGGTCTTCTGGTATGGCCAGCCCCAACCCTAACTCAGTTGTTAGCCAAGGACAAAACCCAGACTTTTGTGGAGATGAGGTTACATTCTTTACTACACAGCTACCTACATAGCTACCTTATGTAGGAATTTTACCATAAAGGAAAATGCAGCTATGATAAAATCAAGATGCTAATAATAAGGACTACTTGTTAAGCAGTTTACAAATATCTCTAATCTTCACAAAACTCAAGGAGGCAGGTCTGCTTCATCTCACCAATAAAGTGAGAAAAGCCTAGAGAAGCCTAGGTAAGAGCCCACTGCTGATGACTCTAGTGCTGTTGCCCATGCTGACTGCCAAAGGCAAGGTTTGGCTGCCCGTGATACCTGACTCCATAGGACGCCATTCTTACTGGTTTTTTAGAGGGCTGCTTTTTGGAGTTAGGCACCTTGGCTGCCTTGAGGTAAAGACCCAACCTGGTAGACTCACTTCCCAAATCAAAAGGAAGAGAATCTTAGGATGACATTTCACAGAAAGAATCTGCATATATACGGAACTGCAAAAGATGAAGCAAAGTTAAAATGACCCTGAAGGGGAGTTGCTTAACAGAAGGTACAAACTGGACAGGGATCTAAATATGTGCTTAGTTTTTAATGGGTTAAATTTGAAGAATTAGATGATATTTCTGAAGAAATATATAAATATGGGACAATGTGTTGGTTTATGTTTCAACGTGTAACAACATTTTTAAGATTTGAAGGTTCCTCTTCAGTTATAGATAATGACGGTGTTTAGCCTTTCAAGCAGTTTTACTTTTATAGGGTGTTTTTCCAGGAATACAAAATAGATGCTTGGAACTATATACTCAGTTTTAAAATTCTAGGTTTAGGGTAGTTTTTAGATCTCATTTGCAAACTTCTTTAATAGGTAAACCAACCTCTGACAGGATTGATGTCCAGAATATACAAAGAACTCAAAAAAATAAAAAATACTGAATAATAAATGGTCTAAAGAACTTAACAGATATTTCTCAGAAGAAGAAACACAAATGGCCAATAAATATATATTTTAAAAGTTCAATATTTCTAGCAGAGAAATGCAAATCAAAACTATTTTAAGATTTCATCTCACTCCAGTCAGAATGGCAGTTATCAAGAATACAAATAATAATAAATACTGGACAGGATTTTGGGAAAAAGGTACACTCTTACATTGATGATGGGACTTTGGTGTGACTGGAAAGTAGTATCGAGTTTCCTCAAAAAACTAGAAGTGGAACCACTATGTGAACCAACTGTATCACTCCTGGGTATTTATCCAAAAGAACTAAAATCGGCAGACATCAGAAATAAAGCCACTTCGATATTTATAGCAGCACAGTTCACAATAGCTATCTTATGAGATCAGCCTAGATGCCCATCAATAGATTAATGGATTAAGAAAATGTAGTTTGTATACACAATGGAGTTTTACTCAACCATAAAGAAAAATGAAATGACATTTGCCAGTAAATGGATGGAAATGGAGAATATCATGTTAAGTGCAATAAGCCAGACTCAGAAAGTCAAAGGTTGAATATTTTCTCTCATATGTGAAAGCTAGAGCAAAATAAGGGAAATAAGAAGGGAGATGAGATAGGACATTACAAAGATATGAGGAAAATCAGAGGAGTAGAAAAAAGAAAATCGAGAGGGAGAGGGGAAGGACAGGAAAGGGGGAGGAAATTCAGAATCAATTTGACAAAATCACACTATGTGCAATATAAATATACCACAATGAATTTCACTTTTATTTATATGTATAAAGCACCAATCAAAAATACAGAATAGAGGACACAGACACAAACCCAAATAAATACAATTTTCACATACTAGACAAAGGGGCCAAAAATATGCAATGGAGAAAACATAGCCTCTTCAACAAATGGTGCTGGGAAAACTGGAAATCCTATGCAACAGAATGAAACTAAACCTCTATCTCTCACCCTGCACAAAAATCAACTCAAAATGGATCAAGGACCTTGGAATCAGACCAGAGACCCTGCATCTTATAGAAGAAAAAGTAGGTCCAAATCTTCAACATGTCGGCTTAGGATCAGACTTTCTTAACAGGACTCCCATAGCACAAGAAATAAAAGCAAGAATCAACAACTGGGATAGATTCAAACTAAAAAGCTTTTTCTCAGCAAAGGTAACTATCAGCAATGTGAAAAGAGAACCTACAGAGTGGGAGAAAATCTTTGTCACTCATACTTAAGATAGAGTACTAATTTCCAGAATATATAAAGAACTCAAAAAACTCTACACCAAGAATACAAATAATCCAATCAACAAATGGGCTAAGGATATGAACAGACACTTCACAGAAGAAGATCTACAAGCAATCAACAAACATATGAAAAAATGTTCACCATCTTTAGTAATAAGAGAAATGCAAATCAAAACTACACTAAGATTCCATCTCACCCCAATTAGAATGGCGATCATCAAGAACACAAGCAACAATAGGTGTTGGAGAGGATATGGGGGAAAAGGTACACTCATACATTGCTGGTGGGGCTGCAAATGAGTGCAGCCACTCTGGAAAGCAGTGTGGAGATTCCTTAGAAAACCTGGAATGGAACCACCATTTGACCCAGCTATCCCACTCCTTGGCCTATACCCAAAGGACTTAAAATCAGCATACTACGGAGATACAGCCACAACAATGTTCATAGCTGCTCAATTCACAATAGCCAGATTGTGGAACCAACCTAGATGCCCTTCGATTGATGAATGGATAAAGAATCTGTGATACACACACACACACACACACACACGATGGAATATTACTCAGCCATAAAAAATAATAAAATTATGACATTTGCAGGCAAATGGATGAAATTGGAGAATATCATGTTAAGTGAGATAAGCCAATCTCAAAAACCCAAAGGATGAATGATCTTGCTGATAAGCAGATGATGACACATAATGGGGGGTGGGAGGGGAGCAAGAATGGAGGAAGGAGGGACTGTATAGAGGGAGCAGAGGGGTGGGAGGGGGTGAGGGGGAAGGAAAAAAATAACAGAATGAATCAAAAACTATTACCTTAGGTAAATGTGTGATTACACAAATGGTATGCCTCTACTTCATGTACAAATAGAGAAACAAGATGTATCCCATTTGTTTACAATAAAAATAAATTTAAAGAAATAAAATAAGAGGGGGAGAGCAACCTGTAACACACAGGTGTTGGTCAACGAAGATGGCAAGCAGTTTTTGTGAAATTTTAGACATCATTAAAGGTTGTTTGTTTTAACTGACTTTGTGAGAATATCTGGACAAAATTACTATTAATTTTCATATTAATATAATGAAGAAATGTAAGTATTTGTATTTTCTCTCCTAGGACACATCAGGACCACAGGAATTTTAGACATTTTAGAAGAGTATAGAATGTAAATGTGCTACACAAAATCATGTATTTGAGTTTCATAAAAGAACAGCTGGAAAAAAAATCCAGGAAAAAAGTTTCTCAGTTTAAGTGATTCAATTCATGTTAAAAAACTGTTACATATGCTGAAATATTTACCTCAGAAGAAGCAAAAGATTTAATTCATAATTAGAGTCAGAATATTTTAATTATCAATGGCAAAAATGTAACTTTGAAGGAGATAAAATTAATAATTGGTAAGAAATCTGTCCTGTATGTCATATCTATGCATGTATGTTTTTTCTCTAATATCCAGCTTAAAGCAAAAGATACTTAGAATCTTATGCAGTTATGATTCATTTTAATCTCTTTTAGATATTTTTCTAAATTTATCTTAGGCATTTCTTGAAAACAGCCAGATGATTGAGCAGATTTTAAAGGTCTTATTCAGTTATCTTACCTTAATAACAACATCATATTGTGCAACTAATTTGTGTAAATCACTATGCTAGGAAATATAGGACACTGGGGGAAAATAGTGCTGAGGGAGACTGGGGAGGGGTAGCAGAGAATTTTGGAAGGCTTTACATGGAGCCAACATTTCAACTGGTCTTAAGGGATTAGTAGGAGGCCAGGTCTATCCTTCTCCTGGCTGCTTTTCAGCTTTTCTGTATGGTTTCTTCTTATCTTGCCCATCATGTACAGTGTGTGTGGTGCAAGGTCCCACACAACAAGACCAGTTCTAGTGTGGATCTCTGGGAGAAGAGATGCCCTTTCAAGTCCTCCACTTGTAGATCTTGTGGTAAGATCCAGAGGTTTAAGACAAGAGTCTAGTTCAGTGGAGAGACATCAAGTACAAAGCCTTCAACCTGCCTATAGTCTGGATGGATGTCGCATGCTGGTTCAAATATAATCCAGCACAATTTACCAGGGTAAGATTTGTGGCCAGTGCCCTACTGAGTAATCAGAATTAATTTTCCTGAGCTTCTGCCACGCAATATCTATCACACATGATAAACTAGCATGTGTTGAGGACCTGGCCAAGGATTGTATTGATCAGGACTATCCAGAGGAACATATTCAATAGAGTAGGTAGATAGGTGGGTAGGTGGACTTATTATGAGGATTGCATCATATGATTATGGAGGCCAAGAAATCCTACAGTCTGCCCTCTGCAAGCTGCAGACCCAGGGAAGTTGGTGAGATGTTTTTCAGTCTGAGTCCAAAGGCCTAAGAATCAGAGGAGTTGGTGGTACAAATTCCAGTCCATGAGGGCAAGAGAAGATGAGATGAGATGTCCCAGCCCAGGCAGGCAGCTAGGCAGGCATTAATCCTTTCTTCCTCTGCTTTTGTTCTATTAAGGTCCTCAAGAGTTTGGACCATGCCTGCCCACATTGGGCAGAGCCATCCACTTTACCAAATCCTCCAATTCAAATTCTAGTCTCATCTAGAAGTTCTCTCACAGACATATCTAGAAACAATGTTGAATCTGAGCACCTGTGGCCTACTGAAAACAGAACATGAAATGACCCATCCTGAGGTCTTAAGGATTTTAGGACCCCATCAATCACTGTGATGCCATGTGCATTATACTTTGCATTAGATGTTTTTATTGCTAATATTACCTTTAGTTTGCAACAATAACAAATAGTTGTTATGATCCCCCTTTTACAGTAAGGGAATAGAGGTTCAGAGTCATTAACCCAGTTAATCAGTACCATAGAGCAGGGGGCAGCCCATGGCCAAACTCAGATCTGTTTGCTGGGAAACCCAGATATGAATGGGCTGTCTTTTATGTTTTTCCGAATCTCATGATCTGGCTCTAATAAGAAAAATACATGAAAGAAGATGAAATAAAATTTACTATCTATTATCTTTTTGTGTGTGTGTTTCATCTTCACCCTCAGGTTAACAATAGGCAGTGCAAATGGTTGCAGTCCTTTTCATGACTAATTTACATTTTCATTTCCATATAATTAGCAATTAATTTTATTCACTTTTCTGAATAAAGAGAGTTGTTTTAAATTCTAAATCCTAATGCTACATTTCAGCTTCCAAAAGTACGTAAAACCAGACCCTGCCTCAAAAATTAAAAAGAGCTGGGGGTGTAGTTCAGTGATAGAGCAACCTTGGGTTAGATCCCCAGTATGGGGGGAGAAAGAAGTAAAATCTCTATTATAAGTCATTTTTCAAATTCGCTAATTAGTACTGGAACATTTGACATCAAATTGTGAACCAAGAAGGTGTCTCTTCAAGTCAAGTTCTCACCCTGGTGCAGGGTCTTCTCTCCTGATATGACCTCTACTCCTTGTGGCCTCTGCTCCCTGTGTGCTGAGTTCTTTTTGGGTAAAAACACCTGGAAGGATCACACCACTCAGAAGAGTCCTTTATAAAAGCGTGGTCTCCAAAGTAATACAGCCTCTTTGGGTGTGTGTGTGTGTGTGTGTGTGTGTGTGTGTGTGTGAATAATACAGTTTCTTTGTGTGTGTGTCTGTGTCTGTGTGTGTCCTGTTTGTGTACTGAAGATTTAACCCAGAGGTGCTCTACCACGGAGCTGTTCCCCCATTCCTCTTTGTTTTAATTTATTTTTTTAAATTTTGCTAAGTTGTTGAGACTGGCCTCAAACTTGCAATCCTCCTGCTTCAGTCTCCTGATTCTCTAGGATTACAGGTGTGTGCCATAATGCAGCTTCTTTTTCCTTTAGCAGAATATACCTAGGATGTTGTCCTGAAGTACCGTGGTTGGGGTTTGGGGATGCTTGCGAACAGGAATCCTATGAATCAAGGTTTGTTGTTTTCCAGTCATGTGGACCATATTTCAACCCTTGTGCAAAATCTTCCTCTTCACTCAGCACTTTTTAACCATTGCTACCCTTACCATACCCTGTATGTGACCATTCTAATCATGCCTGAGGCAGTAGCAAGTATGATGGCATGTAACAGTCACTCTTATAATTAGGCTTTTGAGCCATAAAATTGATTTAAAGCCTTATTTTATATTTCAGAAGGCAAATTCTATCTCACACTTAGATCAGGCAGAGAAATCAAATACTGAACCAATAGTGTTAGGATACATCCTAATCCTCACACCTGTTCAGGGGAGGAGGACACACAGTTGCATAGTAGACACCGGTAAAACCAGGGCACCATGCATTATAGACTCTGGTATGATGGGCATCCCATGGAGTTAGTGGGGGAACACCCTGCAAGTGAGTTTGGACTCACAGATCATGAAAGATCCTTTAATGAGAAATGCCTGACTTGTGAGGACAATACCATGATTACAAATCAGTGAAGCAAAACACAATTCAACATTAATGAATGTGAAGCCTGGGGCCAGGTTGTCAGAGTTCATATCCTGGTTCATCTAAGTGACTTTGTGTGGGTTTCTTTTCTCCTTCAAACCTTACTCTTGTTGTCTGCAAATAGGGATGATAGCAGTATCTACCATATGGGCCTATTAGGAGGATTAGGTAAGTCAGTATTTGTAAAGCATGTAGACACTGCTGCCTGACACAGAAGTATCACTTCAGTGTCTGAAAAATCTTAAAAACATATTTGATGAATCATCCTCTTGATGCTTGATAAAATTAGGTATGAATCACATGATCAAGATTGTCAATAATTTTTATCTCTGATCTCAGTTACTAAAGTAGTTATCATTGCTGGAATGGTATGCTACTTCAGATTAGAATAGCCCTAACACATTTGTGACTATTTGCATATTCTATAATCTTTAAAAAGAAGAAAAACAAAATCTCTATACCAATTATAGGGATACACATGTACAAGAATTCACATCTTTTTACTGAATTATTTGTGATAGAGAAAAAATTATGGAAAATTTAGATTTCTATAACTGGAAGATGGGATAAATCATGGCATAATCATTTAAAATAAGTAAATTAGACCTATATGAAACAAAAGGGATATATTTCTAGAACAATTTCTGATACAAAGAAACCTTGAAAAATATATAATATATATAGGAAACTTTCATGTAACGTTTTAAAACACACCAAAGAAAGTTATATGTTACTTTGGATACATACATATGTAGAAAACATGTCACAAAAGCAGGAACATAAGGGATGCACTATGGTATCAATATGGTAATTTGAGGAATAATGGACTGAAATGGAATCTGGCAGGGTGGGGAGGGTCAATTTCATCTGTAATATGTTCTTTCTAAAATAAAAACTGAAATAAATATCACAAGATGTTACCATTTATTGAATCAAAGTGGAGGGTAAAGTATTACTTTACTCTCTAGTTTTCTTATTTATATTGAATCATACTACTAATAAAAATAATAAACAATGCATTTAAAATACCCATCCATAGCTAAAGTTTCCACTCATGAATTTTTATTACGTTTTCTAGTAATAAAAAGCTGGGATTTCAAAACATTAGCATATCACCAATTATACTGGTGTTTTCTATGGACGGTTCTATTTCATAATGTTTGGAGAGGGCTTTAGCACAGGGCCTCTAAGGGGACTCATTGGGTTGTACATCAGTGTTAATGGGAGTCTGTTAAATAAATCTCTAAGCAGTCCTTTTGTGTGTAGGGGGTGTTTGTGGGGGAGTGGAGGAGGGTACTGATGGTTGAATACAGTGGCTCTCTGCCACTGAGCTAAATCCTTAGACCTTTTTATTTTTTATTTTGGGGCAAGGTCTCACCAAGGTGCCACTTGTGATCTACTGTGTCACCTTCCTAAGTAGATGGCATTACAGGTGTATGCCACTGCACTCAGCGCCCAAGAAGTCCTTTGAAAAGGATTGCATTGGCCTGGTTGCCTCACAGAGGGCGGGCGGCGGGTACCGGAGGTTCCGGCTGCACGGCGGATCCCGGTAGTGTCGCGGCCGGGCTGGGACTTCCGGGTGCAGAGGCGATCGGGCAGCCCACAGGTCATTGCTCCCCAGAAGCAAGAAAAATGGAGGAAAAGAATGAAGGACAGAGGAGGAAGTTCCTAGCCTAGAATATTATCATTTCTAAGGACACCTTAAACTGGATACCAAGATTTCTGAACATAAGAACTCCGTGGCGAATATAGAAGAGATATAAAACATAGAATTATTTTATATCCATTATTTTCTGGGTGTAGAGAAAAATGATTGCGCCTCAGGAATTGGTGACACTGGAAGATGTGGTTGTGGACTTCACCTGGGAGGAGTGGCAGCTCCTGGATCCTGCTCAGAAGAACCTGTACCAGGATGTGATGTTGGAGAACTATAACAATCTGGTCTCACTGGGGTTTCTTACTGTCAAACCAGATGCACTCTCCAATTTGGAGCAAGGAAAAGAATGGTGGATAATAGAAGATGAAGTCCAGAATGGAACCTGTCCAGGAATCCCTGATGTTTGACGATGTGGCTGTGGTCTTCACCCTGGAGGAGTGGCAGCTCCTGGGCCCTGCTCAGAAGGACCTGTACCGGGAAGTGATGTTGGAGAACTGCAGCAACCTGGTGTCAGTGGGGTATCTAGCCAGCAAACCAGATGTCCTCTCCAAATTGGAACGAGGGGAAGAACCATGGACAACAGAAGATGAAGTCCACATTCGACTTTGTTCAGAAATCAGAAAAGTTGTTGATCCTCTGCAACATCACTTGAAAAATCAAAGCATTCAGAAGAGTCTGGAGCAGGTCCATGAACATAAAGCATTCAGAAATATTGTTAATCAGAGCAAAGGTCATTTCCCACTAAAACAAAATTGTGAAAAACCTTTAAAATCAACTTTAAGTTTTGAAAACCAGAACAGAAGTTTTGACCTAAAGAAATTGACTGAGATTAATGAATATGGGAAATCCCTTATCCATGCAAACAATGAACAGTTTTATGAAATTAAATTTCCTTTAAATGCAAAACCTACCAATATGGCCCAGGTCATTAAGCGACAGAGAACTCACAACATAGAGAAAACCCATGATTGCAGTGAGTGTGGGAAGGTCTTCATCAAGATGTCTCAGTTTATCAATCATCAGAGAGTTCATACAGGAGAGAAACCTTATAAGTGTACATGTGGGAAAGCCTTCTTCAGAAAGTTCCAGCTAACAGAACATCAGAGAAATCACACAGGGCTGAAACAGTATGAATGTACCAAATGTGACAGGTCCTTCTTCAGGAAATCACAGCTCAGTGTGCATCAGAAAACTCATATGGGAGAGAAAGCTTATAATTGTAGTGAATGTGGGAAAGCCTTCATTAAAATGTGTCGACTTGTTTATCATCAGCGAACTCATACGGGAGAGAAACCCCATGGGTGTGGCATATGTGGGAAATCCTTCTCTACAAAGTTCAGTCTCACTGCTCATCAGAAAACTCATACAGAAGAGAAACCTTATATATGTAGTGAATGTGGAAAAGGATTCATTGAGAAGAGGCATCTTATTGCACATAGTTGGACTCATACTGGTGAGAAACCCTTCATATGCAATAAATGTGGGAAAGGCTTTACCTTGAAGAATAGTCTTATCACACATCAGCTAACTCATACAGAAGAGAAATTGTTTACATGCAGTGAATGTGGAAAAGGCTTTTCCATGAAGCACTGTCTCATTGTGCATCAGCAAACTCACACAGGAGAGAAACCATATACATGCAATGAATGTGGAAAAGGCTTCACCTTGAAGAGCCCTCTCATCAGGCATCAGCGAACACATACAGGAGAGAAACCCTATGTATGCACGGAGTGTCGAAAAGGCTTCACCATGAAGAGTGACCTCATTGTACATCAGCGAACTCATACTGCAGAGAAGCCATATGTGTACAGTGACTGTGGGAAGGGCTTCACTGTGAAGAGCCGCCTGACTGTTCATCAGCGAACTCACACAGGAGAAAAACCCTATGTGTGCAATGAATGTGGGAAAGGTTTCCCTGCAAAGATCCGACTGATAGGACATCAGCGAACTCACACAGGAAAGAAGCCTTATAAATGCAGTGAATGTGGAAAGGGCTTTGCAGAAAAGAGTCACCTCAATGTACATCGGCGCACTCACACAGGGGAGAAGCCCTACATATGCAGTGAATGTGGCAAAGGCTTAACTGGGAAAAGCATGCTCATTACCCATCAGCGGATTCACACTGGCGAGAAACTGTACATATGTGGTGAGTGTGGGAAGAGCTTCACCATGAAGAGTACTCTAGGCATACATCAGCAAACTCACACTGGAGAGAAGCCACACAGATGCAATGAGTGTGGTAAAGCCTTCAGGAAGAAGACGTGCCTCATCCAGCATCAGAGATTTCACTCCGGAAAGACTTCCTTTGCATGTACGGAATGTGGAAAATTCTCTTTGCGCAAAAATGACCTCATTACCCATCAAAGAATTCACACAGGAGAGAAACCCTATCAGTGTAGTGAATGTGGGAAAGCCTTCACTACGAAGTCAGGGCTTAATGTTCATCACAGAAAACATACAGGAGAGAGGCCCTATGGGTGTAGTGACTGTGGAAAAGCTTTTGCCCACTTGTCAATCCTTGTTAAACACAAGAGAATCCACAGGTAGTTATACTGCAGAAGTCTGTTGCTAGTTGTAGTCCTTTTAGAAAATATATACAAAGAATAATAAGATGTAGAGCATATGGTGGTGCACTTGGGGATCAATTATCTCATGTTCCGTATTAAAATATATGAGGCAACTGTACACAATCAGCCTTCATAAAGTATTTCAGGACATTATATAATGGCTAAAAAGTGTATACTCAGAAAAATCGCACAAATGTGACAGACTAGGGAGACCTTAGTGGTAAGGTAAACCCCATCTCCCTGGGTTCATTCCCCAATGCTGAGGAAAAGATACCAAAAAATTACCATAGACTCTGGTTGAAATATCAGCTGATAGAAACATGATAAACATGGGAAAGACTTTGCCCAGAAATTAAGACAATAGATTGAGAGTGTTGACACTAGAGAAATGCTTTCCTGTGGCAGGAAATCAAGCAAGTTTGTGAATAGATTCAATGTGGAGAACCTTCAGTAAAATATCAGAGAAATTAATGAGGGAAAGATGCCCTGGCAAAATGAATGAGGCCTTTGTGTCACAAGTTCGTCCTAAACACTATACGCCTGATGTGCATTTAGGGACAGGATACCTTGAGCCATGTTTCTCCTTGCCTTGCCATTGATGGGAAGTTACAACAGTTCTTCCTAATGCCAGGTGTGTTTGGTGCTTGTCTCGTTTCATTATGTGATAAGCTTTTCCATTTCTTTGATTCTAAGAATACTTGAAATACTTCACAGAGGAAAATATTAATAAAAGTTTAGTAGTAGGAAATGTATGAAATCAATATAAAGTCAGGCATGGTGGTATACACCTGTAATCCCAGTGACATGGGAGGCTGAGGCAGGAAGATTACGACTTTGAGATCAGCCTCAGCAATACATTGAAACACTGTCTCAAAAAAAGAACTGCAGATGTTGCTCAGTGGTAAAGTGCTCCTGGGTTCAATTCCAAGTACAAGAAAAAAAAATACAAAATTTTTATAAATTTTATTCAGAAACAAATTTAGTTTCACAAAATCTTACCAAAATAATCCAGGGTTCTTGAATGCCCTTAACCCAGCCTCTCCCAAAGATAACATCTTACATAACCACGGTTCATTATCAGATACATGAAATTATTATCATACTCTTGACTAATAGAATTCATTTGGTGTCGTCAGTTTTGACATATGTTTTACTTTGTTTTTAAATTTAGAAACATTTTATATATAGATTTATGTAGCCACAACAACCAAGAACATAGTCACATCAACAGACTCCTCCATGCTACTTTCCCAACTTTTTACTTTTTGGGTAGGGTGAAGGTAGTGAGGACCAAACTCAGGGCCTCACTTGTACTAGTTGAGTGCAGTAGAACTGGGCTATATCCCAGCCCTCTTTGATTTTGAGACATGGTCTTGCTGAGTTGCCCAGACTGGGCCTCAAAACTTGTGATCCAGCCAGTTTGGTGTTCTGAATAGTTGGCATTAGAGGGATGTGCCATCATGCTCGGCTTTCAATCCTCACCTTTGGTGATAAGATTTATTCATATTATAATTTTTTCATTTGTGCAATGTTATGCAAATGAGTGTACATCACATACCTTTTTGAGATTTGAGTATTTGGCTTTAAGCAAGTCCCATCCTGGTGGTTCTTTTTGCTGTTGAGTAATAATGTGCAATATGGATATACAACAGTTTGTTCAGCTATTTGCCCACTAAGGACATTAGGGTTTTTGCCAGATATTTTGCTAATACAAATAAAAATGCCACATTCTTGTACCAAGAAAAAAAAAAAAGAAAAAAAGAAAAGGATTGCATTTAAAATAAAAATTCTTAAAGCACTCTCTCACCTTTCTGACTAATTCTGCTAAGCAAGTGCATTGTATGATTCCAAGCACTTCAAATGAAACAATATGGAAGCATTTATTTAGGATGTTCTGTTTTACAGACTTTTTTTGTTTTGTTTTTAGTAGATCAGCAAGGCAACTAATCATTCCATTCAATCCATGTAATGAACTATTCTTTGGATATGTTCTTGACTGGCAAATAAACAGTACCACTATAACCCATTTTTTTCAGAGTTGTATATTGAGATGTGGCTGATGTGCTATGAATTTGGCAATTCTCTGTTCATTATATAAATTAACAGGAACAATGACAAGTGACTTTTGAATTGTAGCTTTGAGGTTGAATATGCCATTGACCATTTTATGTCCTATGTACAATGTGTTATGTGTAAAATATTCAGCAAATTAATTTTGTCTGTTGTCTACATTTAACTAGCAAATAGTTTTTATTGGCTGAAACACAAATGTTCTTAGTAGATATATTTTAAGTATCTTAATTTTAATGTAATTTAACATTGCTGAGGTTATTAAACATGAAATTTATTCATATATTCTATATTATTTATTGACTACTTGTCATGCACTGTTGGGTCCTAGAAGATAAAGTAGGGACCAAGATTATGCTATTTTCTTCAAATTGTTAATAACCTAATGAATAAGAGAGACAAGGAAACAGGTAATTATAAGAGATAAATTCTACACATGGGATCAACAAAGGGTATTAATGGGGGTACAGAGGAGGGAATCCCAACCCAGTAAAGTGGTAAAATTATCAAGGAAAGCTTGGGAAATGTGTATACTGATTCTCTATTTGGAGACTGGAGGAGCAATAGTCCAAGCAAAGGAAATAACACATGGAAAGACCCAGAGACAAAAGAAAGCATTAGGGCTAAATGTTAAGTCATTTCTTTCGTTTCAGGAGTCTCTACTACTGTTATTTCTTTGGAATTTCTAGCCCAAGTCACACTGAGAATGGTTGTTGGACATCAATCATTTGTAAGTCCTAGTTTGATCATCAGCAGCCACTCAAGACTAATTGGATTTCTGAGGCATTGGAATTTTTTAAAAAGCTTCCCAGATGATATAACTATGCTGTCAGGTTGAGAATCACTGATTTACAAAATAAAGTCTGATGTATGTGTTGATTTATTAGATGTTTAGGCAAGTAAGAAGGGCAGAAGTGCTGTTCAAGAGTATTGACAAAAGGAGATGGCTGTGAAGAAATGACTTGGAGTCACACCCACCAGCCATAGATCAAAGTGCAAAGCCAAGAGTAAAGTGACTCATTGCAGAACAAGTAATCTTGACAGATTCAGATAGATAGCACTTAACGCTTTTTTTAATTCCTTAATTCAATCATTTCAAAACACTCCACTAACCCTCACTATATGCCAGTGTGCTGGGTGCAAGACAACTCTCTCTCTCATCTCCCACACATCATTAGAGTGCAAATGTTCAAAGCTGAAATGCGATGGCATCTCAGAGTCTTACTACAGACCTGTTGCCACATAACAAGCCACTTTTTCATTAGGCTGCACTCTTTTCCTTTGTATCTTACCACAATTTTGTAATTTAGAATGATTTGGAATATGTGTGTTTATGTTGTCTTTCTGGTACAGTTTTCCTTTTATTTTCATGTGATATAATCACTTTTTCCTTCATATCTTCACTGGAGAATGTTTTGCATGGTGAGCTAATAACTTGCTCAGTCTTACACTGGCACAGAAACTAACATGAAGAGCCCAAATCTACCATTTGCTAAGCAAATGTATGAGTCTTTGATACATTGATTCTTTTGTTTAAATATTTGGTAAGTTTATGGGAAAATAAATAATGCTACAATATTTTAGCACTCGAAATATGCAGTTTATTATGTGTCAAGAACCTAACCCATTTTTACTTCCCTTTCTAACACAGGAGAAGAAAACCTTCTGGCAATTTTACGACGACGATGGTGGAAGTATATGATCCTGGGACTGATAGACCTAGAAGCCAATTATCTGGTGGTCAAGGCTTACCAGTACACGACCCTGACCAGCATCCAGGTACCAGTGGCTCTTCTTTTCTCCACTTCCTAATTTTCCTATATAGTTTACATTCAGTTTAATCTCTCAGAAACCTAAATATTCTCCTATAAATTTTCCAACAGGAGGGAGGTCGGTTGTATAGAAATTAACTTGAGCTTCATTCATGTGTCATTAATTTTTCTTAATTCAAGTATCCAGAACTTTTCCTCTTCGTTCTGAATCATCACAATAATCATTGGCAATATAGGAAAATAATTTGTGGCTTTGAATGCTGCCAACTAATCTTGTGTCAGCAGGGGAATTATTGCTAAGTATAAAAATATGTCTATTTTTATCACAACCTAACTTTTTAGAATGTTAATAAACTCTGATTAAATAATCAAACTGCTTAATAATCTTTTATTTTAGCTCGTTTTAATATGTAGAATTTATAATCTGAAAGGGCAGGATTTTTCCTAAAGGGATAAGGACAAAATTTCTAAAATGGCATGAAAATAGTTACTGCATTTCTTTTTCTTTCTCTCTCCCTCTCTTTCTCTTTTTCATACACACACACACACACACACACACACACACACACATACAAGGAAATGCAAATTTAACCTAGTTTTTCACAATCATCATTTATATTCCTCATTACACTGTAAATGATAAATTTGACTATATTTGTTTCAACCTTATTTTTCTTCATAAAGCAATATTATGAATCTCACAGCAATTCCAAAGCTCCAGGAAAAAAAAAATAAAATGAAACATATTCACATATTAGATTAAGCTTAGATTGGATACTTCAACAGAATTTTTGCCATCTTATTAATTGTCTAGGAACAATAAAATATAAACAAATAAGTAAACAAAGCACCTGAATAAATTTAGACCATATAGATTGGATGAGAAGTGATCTAAACTAGATTTCATTTTCCTACCATCTGATTTCTAAATGAGTTTCAAAAATGTCTTAGTTCATTTTTGCTACTATCACAGAATACTTGAGACTGGATAATTTATAATAAACAGAATTCTATTGGCTCACAGTTATGGAAGCTAAATTTTAACTTTCCCACCATCTGATTTCCAAATGAACTTTAAAGATGATGACTTAGTCTGTTTCTGCTGCTATAACAAAATGTTTGAAACTGTATAATCTATAATGAACAGAAATTCATTGGCTTGCAGTTCTGGAAGCTGGGAAATTCAATATCAAGTGTCCAGCATCTAATGAGGACTTTCATGTTGCATCATCCCTTGGTGGAAGTTGCAAGAACAAGAGAGAGTAAGAGGGAGCAAACCAATCTCACCCACAGAGTGTAGCCCTTGTGGCCTAATCACCTCTTAAATGCCCTGCCTGTTAATATTCTTGTAATGACAATTAAATATCAATGAATTTTGGAGGGTACAAACATTCAGACCCTAGCAGATGGTCTAAAATACAAGTAGTTAAGGTAACATTTTTCCAGGACCATTTCCTTATGTAGTTTGTATTCTGAGAGAATTTATGGGATGAGTTTCTAGTGACGATGCACACTGAGGCAAGAAGTGAACTAACTAGTAAGGAAAACCTGAGCCTGCCCTCTCAATTTAGTCCTTAAAATTCTGCAGCTTGTGGACCGATGTTGGAAGGTACAAGGCAATATCCAGATGCATCATGAAGGCCCAGAAACACTGTGGTCTGGTGTTTAGCACTGCCCTTCTGTTCTGTTCTTTTTTCTTCCCTCCCTCCCTTTCTTTGTGTGATCTCTCTTCTCTCTTCTCTCTTCTCTCTCTCTCTCTCCTCTCTCTCTCTCTTTCTCTCTCTCTCTTTGGAACCTTGTTTTTCTTGAATTTTAAAGGTCCTACTCACCCTGAAGTTTGAACTTCTTATTTCTACTTTTTTCTTTTTCATCTTTTCCTCTATAGAAAAGAAAATCCTAAAAATCCACACACACAATATATATATAATATTTCCTTTGATTAAAACATATTTGGACATGTTCACTTCCTCTCTTCTCTATATGCCATCAATGCTTTTGGTAAGATTTTAAACATCTTGAAATCAAGGACTATGTTTTTATAGAAAAATTTATAAATCTTCCTAGTACAGCATCATGCATAAATTAGCATTTAGACATAAATACATCAAATATAAATATGGTTAACCTCATCATATGACCATTTTATCTACTTTTGATTTTTTTTCTCTTTTATATCTCACTGAATTCCAAGAAAACACATACATAATACAGTTGCAGATTCCAAAGGGAGAATAATTAGGCACATATCTTTTCTTTAACTGTGGTAGTTATGGTGTTCCCATATTTATGTCTCTGTATAATAAATCTTTAAAATGGAAAAAGATATGTCATTTTTAGATATGTCATAGTTACAATAATAATTTACATATTGTATATAAATGAAATGGGTTTCATTAAATGGGTAAAGTTACCATAGATTCAATTTTAAAAACCTTTCATGTATTTTCAATGGTAGAATACTGAAAAAAATCATGGAAACAAAAATATCTTTATACATCAACATCAGGTATTTAGTAAAATTAGCAATATAAAGTTGCCACTAGAAAAAGAGTCTTTGGCTTTTTTTTTCTACCTCTCCTTTCCTTTGTTTTGTTCTTCAGTTAAAAACAAGGTGTAAGAATAGGCTTTCTCCCACCACAGATGTCCTATAAACACCGCCGTCACACACTAAGACCTCTGATCAAGTTTTTTTCTATTACCTGGAATATCCCTCTCTCCTCCATGTCCTACCCATTGAAATCCTATTCATTTCAAGGCCCTGAGTACCATTCAGGATGCTTTCTCATAAATAAAACCCCAGTTGAAACTATCTTTAAAAATAAGAAAATATATTGATTCTTCTAACTGGAACATGTAAAAGAAAGGACAGTATTCAGGATAGTTGATCAAATGTCTTAATGATGTCATCAGATGCTCAGTTTCTTTTCATCTTCCCCTCTTCTTTCCTTTTTGCTGGCTTTGTCCTAAAACAGGATCTTCTCATGGAGGCTGCTCTCATAAATTGGGGCTACATGCTTCTTCCTTTTTGACATGGAGAGAGAGAAAATATGTTTGCCCACAACTGTTAATTAAAAATCCAGAGCTCTGTTCTGATTGGACCACACTAATGCCCAGGGTATTGCTGTGAGCTAGTTGACTTAAACCTGGATTCCTTGAACCAATACAGGGCAAGTTTTCTCCCTTTAGCTCAGACAAATATTTCTTAATCCGAGTACTACTGAAATTTTTTTGTAGAATCCTACCCAATCCCAGAGTCAGAATGGGATCAGTCTCATCTGTTAGTTAGCTTTTCCTCTCTGTGACCAAAACACCTGACAAGAGCAACTTCGAGGTGGAACAATTTACTTTGGCTCACAGTTTCAGAAGTTGGCTAACTAGTCCATGGTTGACTAACTCCATTATTGTGGGTCTAGGGTAAGGCAGAACATCACGGTGAAAAGATGTAATGGAGGAGCAATGCTTACCTCATAGCTCAGGGAAGCAGAGAGGGAAGCCAGCAAGGGGTCACAGGGAAGACAGACCCTTCCATGGCATGCCCCCATGACTCCTTTCTTCCACCTATGCCCCACCTGCCTACAGTTACCACCCAGTCCATTCAAACTAGGATGGACTGATTAGGTTACAGCTCTTACAATCCATTTTACCTCTGGGCATTCCTGAATTAACACAGTTGGGGGGGATACCTCATATCCAAATCATGGCTCCAGCCAGTCACCTGTCTGTCACCAACTGAGGAAAGTGTGAGGTAGATAGATGCAGGAGGACCAACCACAATGTCCCTATATCCAGTTTAGCTCCTACCTCACTTCCAAAAACCCCACAATAAGAACAAGTTTCTCTCTTTTCTGTGCTCCCATGAGGTTTAGTTTTTTAGATCTATTTCCAGTCCCTTACCTAAGAATGATGCTTACATATTCCCATCTGCTCCACCAAACTGTGAGTTCTTTTATGACAAATATAATTTCTTTTTCACCTCTGAATCTCTAGTACATAGTAGAAAACCCAGCACATACTAGATAATAAATGTGTTAGAGGTTAATTAAATTGCATTGATTTCTAGTGTTTGGGAGCACAGAAATTCCCATCAGTCCTCTACCTAAATTTAGAGGTTCCTATAATATATATGCAGGTACAGATATACAAGAAGAGTGGAATTTGGCTTCACGGTGGAACATGGCCCATTAGCCTAGAATCAAAAATTAGAAATGGACCTAGGGGAAAATGAGGAGTGATTTCCTACTTTTGAAATATATTTGATATCTTTTTTCCTTTATCTTCTTTCTTTCCTCTTTTTCTTTTCTTTTTCTCTGTTGAAAAATTACAACCAACTGTTGGTCTCTTAAGTTTTATGTTTTTTTCCAAAAATTTTTTTCAAGTTTTTCTGTGTGGGAACTGTGACAAATTATTCCCAGCATAGGTTCCTTGAACATCGGGTATTTAATTCAATTCACATTGCATACTACCACTAATCCTAATGCATGAGCGTGTAGGTATGCACATGTGCATGTGTGCTCACATATGCTGGGGGATTGATTTTAGGGCCTTGTGTATGCTAGGCATGTGCTCTACTAGCTACATCCCCAATCCTTTCATTTTTATTTTTTTAATATTGAGACAGTATCTCCCTAAGTTACCCAGACTGTCCTCCAACTTTCAATCCTCCAGCCTCAGCCTCCTAAGTAGCTAGAATTACAGATGTGCACCATTACACCTGGCTCAGCCTGCTACCCTTCTTAAATAAGCTTTAAGACAACCTGTTGAATATCTCATTCTAGAAAAAAGTTTATTTTAACTCAATAGTCAAATAGAAAAATTAAAATTCCAATGATATAGAATTGGTCTTCATTGTAATTTCTGATCAAGGAAGAAGGGAAAGTAAAATGGCAAGTTGAATCTAGTGATTACAGAACCATTTTGCCAATTATAATAAATAAATCTGTTACCTAATAATAAATGGTTAGAACAGAGGACATTTGCTCTGGGAACCATGTTGGCACTGCTGTTTAATAATTTAATTCTGTTTACTCATTGAAAATTGGTGAAACTAACAAGGACCTATAATGATCATCCCTTATTTCTATAAATATCAATTGATTACAGAATCTGTTTTACTCATGTTAATCAATAAACAAAATACATATATCAAGCATCTGAAAAATGCACTACTTACTACAGATGATGTAAATAGAAATGAATCAGACTTGCCCTCCAGACTGCTAAAGGGGAAAAGAAGTAGAAGTTAAATGATAGTAATATCCAGTAAAGCAAGGAACAGATGTCCAAGTACTATGATTTTTCAAAGGAGCAGAGATGATGGTTATTTACAAAGTCAAGAAAGTGCCCATTTAGATGGGTCTGTAAGAGTGGATAAAATGTGGAGAGGATAAAATGTAGATTTAACCTTGGACATGAAATCAATGGCAAGACTGAAGACTGAGAGAAAAACCCAAGGACTATGTCTGAAGAACAATTATTCCTATTCAATTCATACAGTCACTTAAAAATTAATTACTGAATACTGTGTTCAAGACATTGTATTTTGTGATGAACATGGTTGTGAGCAAAAGTACGTACTGTTCGTATTCTTATAGAGCTTCAGTTAAGGAGGGAAGGAATGAATATATAATAATCAAGGGCAAGCATTCTGAAGGGAATCAACACTGTTTTATTGGAATGTTTGTCAATACATCCAGATTGAAACTGGAAGATTGGGGAAGATTTTCCTGAAAACCAATAGTAAATCTAAGAACTAAATACGAACTAGAAGATCAAATAGAGGGGGAAGAGATCTAGCAAAGAGGACAACATGATCAAGGTCTTTGGTGAGAGACCATGGCAAGGATGAGGCTCTGACCAAGGTCATGTGGGTGATCAAGGAGAATGAGGAAACAAGTGCAAGATGGGCTAGAGGAGGAAACGGGTAAACCTCATAAAGCTTAGCAACCAGATCAAAGGCATAGGTCTTGCTGAGTGCAATGGAAAGTCATCAGAAGGTTGTAAACTAGAAGGTAATGTGACCAATTTGACTTTCAAAGATGACTCAGGCTTGTGGTGTAAGAACAAATGGAAGAAATAACTACTCATAAAGGGAAAGAGGATGGTAAAGCCAAAAGTTTTTTGAGCCACTTTATAGAACATATTATGAATGGTTTCTAATACTGGGATGAAGAGCATAACTTGATTTTGTAGGTAACAGAGAACACTGAAGGTTTATGATAGGATGTGACTCAAGCATACTTGTTTTAATAAGGTCTTCATTAATGATTAGAAGAGGACCAAATATGCTTGTTTCTCATCCTTTCAAAAACAGAACAGAGACATGGAGAGCCACTCCTTCCTTCATCCCCATGTCTCTGAGTTTGTTCACCAGACTTATGGTTAAATGTCACAAGTGATACATGAAGCTTGAGAGGAAGAAACTATTTTTGAAATGACTATAGACTTACAGGAAATTTCAAAAATATGTAGAGCCCTTTGAACCTTTCACACAGTTTTTCCCCAATGGTGACAATTTCTATGACTTTGGTGTAAAATTCAGAATATTGACGTTGATAGACTATTAACTTCTTCAATGTTTCATCCATTTTTACCTCCACTCGTGTGTGTGTGTGTGTGTGTGTGTGTGTGTGTGTGTGTAGTTCTATATAGTTTGAGGTCTATATAGGTTGAGGTTCAAGTAACCACCACTTGAATGAGATATTGAACTATCCCATTACAACAAAGGAACGCCCAGGCTAGAGATGTGGCTCAGTGGTAGAGCACTTGCCTAATATGTACAAGGCCCTGGGTTTGACCCCCAGTTCTGAAAACAAACAAACAAACAAACAAACAAAAAACAAATAAGGGGGTTGCTATCTTTTTCAACATGATGCTCCATACTGACAACTAAGGAACTCCCTGTGCTTACACCTATGAAAATCACCCCATCCCACCACCCATCACTTTCCTTTGGCTACTACTATTCTATATTCCATCTATAAAGTTTTTTTCAGGTAGTGCATGCTATGCAAAATGGGATCATACAATATTTAACCTTTTGATATTGACCTTTTTTCACGGAACATAAGTCCATCTAAATTGTTGCATTTATCAAAGTTTGCTCTTCTGTAGGGCTGAGTAGTAGTCCATGAGATAAATATACCA
Organism: Sciurus carolinensis; assembly: GCF_902686445.1. NCBI lineage: Eukaryota > Metazoa > Chordata > Mammalia > Rodentia > Sciuridae > Sciurus > Sciurus carolinensis. The sequence goes on along the minus strand of NC_062219.1, from coordinate 45,997,787 downwards.
GTATTTATTTGCCCATTCACCTATTGAAGGGCATTTGTGTTGTTTCCAGCTTTAGTCTTTTTCTTAACTTTTATTTTGTTTCCATATTTTTTATTGGTGCATTATAGTTCCATATAATGGTGGTATCTGTTGTTACATATTTGTACATGAACACTATCATGTACAAATATCATGTGACCAATATCACTCCCCAGTTTCCTATTTCCTCCCCTTCTTCCTCCCTTAATCCTTTTCCTCTACTCTACAGATCTCCCTTCAATTTTCATGATATTCCCCCCTCACACACACCTTTTTTTTCCCTTTTTTCCTAACTTCCACATATGAGTGAAAATACATGACTCTTGAATTTCTGAGTTTGACTTAATTTCTCTTAACATAATATTTTCAAGTTCCATCCATTTTCCTGCAATGACATGATTTCATTTTTCTTTATGGCTGAATAAAACACCATTGTGTATATATACTACATTTTATTTATCCATTCATCTATTGATGGACACCTAGTCTGAGTTCCTGGCTATTGGGCATTGTGCTGTTATAAGCATGGGTGTGTTTATATCAGTATAGTATGCTGATTTCTATAGAGGTTACAGTATACAGATTTCTAAGGAGGTTATACTAATTTACCAACAGTGTAAAAGCTGTTCCTTTTTCTTCACATCCTTTCCAGCATTTATTATTGTTTGTATTCTTTTTTGTGTGTGGGGGAAGGGGGTGTCAGGGATTGAACTCAGGGGCACTTGACCACTGAACCACATCCCCAGCCCTATTTTATAGTTAGAGACAGGGTCTCACTGAGTTGCTTAGTGCCTTGCTTTTGCTGAGGTTGGCTTTGAACTCATGATTTTCCTGCCTCAGGCTCCTAGCTGCTGGGATTACAGGCATTGCCTGGCTTATTGCTTGGATTCTTTTTCTTTTTTTTTTTATTGTAAACAAATGGGATAATGTTGTTTCTCTGTTTATACATGGAGTAAGGCATACCATTTGTGTAATCATAAATTTACATAGGGTAATGTTGTTTGATTCATTCTGTTATTTTTCCCTTCCCCCCCACCCCTCCCACCCCTCTTTCCCCTCTATACAGTCCTTCCTTCCTCCATTCTTGCCCCCCTCCCTAACCCTAACTCTAACCCTAACACTAACCCCTCCCACCCCCCATTATGTGTCATCATCCACTTATTAGCGATATCATTCGTCCATTGGTTTTTTTGAGATTGGCTTATCTCACTTAGCATGATATTCTCCAATTTCATCCATTTGCCTGCAAATGCCATAATTTTATCATTCTTTATGGCTGAGTAATATTCCATTGTATATATATACCACAGTTTCTTTACCCATTCATCAATTGAAGGACATTTAGGTTGGTTCCACAATCTAGCTATTGTGAACTGAGCAGCTATGAACATTGATGTGGCTGTATCTCTAGAATATGCTGATTTTAAGTCCTTTGGGTATAGGCCAAGGAGTGGGATAGCTGGGTCAAATGGTGGTTCCATTCCAAGTTTTCTAAGGAGTCTCCACACTGCTTTCCAGAGTGGCTGCACTAATTTGCAGCCCAACCAGCAATGTATGAGTGTACCTTTCTCCCCACATCCTCGCCAACACCTGTTGTTGCTTGTATTCTTGATAATCGCCATTCTAATTAGGGTGAGATGGAATCTTACGGTGGTTTTGATTTGCATTTCTCTTATTACTAGAGATGTTGAACATTTTTCCATATGTTTGTTGACTGCTTGTAGATCTTCTTCTGTGAAGTGTCTGTTCATTTCCTTAGCCCATTTGTCAGTTGGATTATTTACATTCTTGGTGTAGAGTTTTTTGAGTTCTTTATAGATTCTGGAAATTAGTGCTCTATCTGAAGTATGATTGTCAAAGATTTTCTCCCACTCTGTAGGCTCTTTCTTTGCATTGCTGATAGTTTCTTTTGCTGAGAGAAAGCTTTTTAGTTTGAATCTATCCCAGTTATTGATATTTGCTTTTATTTCTTGTGCTATGGGAGTCCTGTTGAGGAACTCTGGTCCTAAGCCAACATGTTGAAGCTCTGGACCTACTTTTTCTTCTATAAGATGCAAGGTCTCTGGTCTGATTCCGAGATCCTTATCCATTTTGAGTTTAGTTTCGTGCATGGTGAGAGATATGGGTTTAGTTTCATTCTGTTGCATATGGATTTCCAATTCTCCCAGCACCATTTGTTGAAGAGGCTATCTTTTCTCCATTGCATATTTTTGGACCCTTTGTCTAGTATGAGAAAATTGTAATTATTTGGATTTGTGTCCATGTCCTCTATTCTGTACCATTGATCCACCTTTCTATTTTGGTACCAATACCATGCCATTTTTCTTACTATTGCTTTGTAGTAGAGTTGAAGATCTGGTATTGCGATACCCCCTGCTTCACTCTTTCTGCCAAGGATTGCTTTAGCTATTCTGGGTTTTTTATTCTTCCAGATGAATTTCATAATTGCTTGCTCTATTTCTGTAAAGTACATCATTGGGATTTTAATTGGAATTGCATTGAATCTGTATAGCACTTTAGGTAGTATGGCCATTTTGACAATATTAGTTCTGCCTATCCAAGAACATGGGAGATCTTTCCATCTTCTAAGGTTTTCTTTAATTTCTTTCTTTAGTGTTTTGTAGTTCTCATTGTAGAGGTATTTCACCTCTTTTGTGAGATTGATGCCCAAGTATTTTATTTTCTTCGATGCTATTGTGAATGGGATAGTTTTCCTAATTTCTCTTTCTGAAGATTCATCACTTATGTATAAAAATGCATTACATTTATGTGCATTGATCTTATATCCTGCTACTTTACTGAATTCACTTATGAGTTCTAAAAGTTTTCTGGTGGAATTTCCTGGTTCCTCTAAGTATATAATCATATCATCAGCAAACAGGGATAGTTTGAGTTCTTCTTTTCCTATTTGTATCCCTTTAATTTCTTTGGTCTGTCTAATTGCTCTGGCTAGAGTTTCAAGGACGATATTGAAAAGAAGTGGTGAAAGAGGGCATCCCTGCCTTGTTCCAGTTTTTAGGGGGAATGCTTTCAGTTTTTCACCATTTAGAATGATATTAGCCATGGACCTAGCATAGATGGCCTTTACAATGTTAAGGAATGTTCCCACTATCCCTATTTTTTCTAGTGATTTGAGCATGAAGGGGTGCTGTATTTTGTCAAATGCTTTTTCTGCATCTATTGAAATAATCATGTGATTCTTGACTTTAAGTCTATTGATATGGTGAATTACATTTATTGATTTCCTGATGTTGAACCAACCTTGCATCCCTGGGATGAAACCCACTTGATCATGGTGCACTATCTTTTTAATATGTTTTTGGATGCGATTTGCTAACATTTTGTTCAGAATTTTTGCGTCGATGTTCACTAAGGATATTGGTCTGAAATTTTCTTTCCTTGATGTGTCTCTGTCTGCTTTAGGTATCAGGGTAATATTGGCTTCATAGAATGAGTTTGGGAGGGTTCTCTTCTCTTCTATTTTATGGAATACTTTGAGAAGTATTGGAATGAGCTCTTCTTTAAAGTTTTGTAGAACTCGGCTGAGAACCCATCTGGTCCTGGACTTTTCTTTGTTGGTAGGCTTTTGATGACTTCTTCTATTTCATTACTTGAAATTGGTCTATTGAAATAGTGTATGTCCTCCTCGTTCAGTTTAGGCAATTCGTATGTCTCTAGAAACCTGTTGATGTCTTCGAAATTTTCTATTTTGTTGGAGTATAGATTTTCAAAATAGCTTCTAATTATGTTTTGTATTTCAGTCGTGTCTGTTGTGATATTTCCTTGTTCATTCCGAATTTTAGTGATTTGGGTTTTCTCTCGTCTACTCTTTGTTAGTGTGGCTAAAGGTTTATCAATTTAGTTTATTTTTTTGAAGAACCAACTATTTATTTTGTCAATTTTTTGTATTGTTTCTTTTGTTTCAATTTTGTTGATTTCAGCTCTGAGTTTAACTATTTCCTGTCTTCTACTACTTTTGGTGTTGGTCTGTTCTTCTTTTTCTAGGGCTTTGAGCTATAGTGTTAGGTCGTTTATTTTTTGAGTTTTACTTCTTTTATTAAATGCGCTCCATGAAATAAATTTTCCTCTAAGTACTGCTTTCATAGTGTCCCAGAGATTTTGATATGATGTTTCTTTGTTCTCATTGACCTCTAAGAATTTTTAATTTCCTTCCTAATATCTTCTGTTATCCATTCATCATATAATAGCATACCGTTTAATCTCCAGGTGTTGGAGTAGTTTCTGTTTTTTACTCTTTCATTTACTTCTAACTTCAATCCATTATGATCTGATAGAATACAGGGTAGTGTCTCTATCTTCTTGTATTTGCTAACATGAGCTTTGTGGCATAATATATGGTCTATTTAGAGAAGGATCCATGTGCTGCTGAGAAGAAAGTGTATTCGCTCTTGGTTGGATGGTATATTCTATAAATGTCTGTTAAGTCTAAATTATTGATTGTGTTATTGAGATCTATGGTTTCTTTGTTCAATTTTTGTTTGGAAGATCTGTCCAGTGGTGAGAGAGGCGTGTTAAAATCACCTAGTATTATTGTGTTACTGTCTATTTGGTTTCTAAACTTGAGAAGGATTTGTTTGACATACATGGATGAGCCACTGTTTGGGACATAGATGTTTGAGTGTTATATCTTGCTGATTTATGCTTCCCTTAAGCAGTATGAAATGTCCTTCTTTATCCCTTCTGACTAACGTTGGCTTGAAGTCCACATTATCTGAAATGAGGATGGATACTCCGGCTTTTTTGCTGAGTCCATGTGCATGGTATGTTTTTCCCTATCCTTTCACCTTTAGTCTATGGGCATCTCTTTCTATGAGGTGAGTCTCTTGCAGGCAACATATTGTTGGATCTTTCTTTTTAATCCAATCTGCCAGTCTATGTCTTTTGATTGATGAATTCAGGCCATTAACATTCAGGGTTATTATTGAGATATGATTTGTATTCCCGGTCATTTGGTTCATTTTTTAAAATTTTATTTATTTATTTATTTATTTTTTTGACATACCTTGGTTCCTCATTTATTTGACAGTTCCTTTAGGATAATTCCTCCCTTTGCTGATTTGCTTCTTTGTTTTTTATCTCTTCCTCATGGAATATTTTGCTGAGAATGTTCTGTAATGCTGGCTTTCTTTTTGTAAATTCTTTTAGCTTTTGTTTATCATGGAATGATTTTATTTCATCATCAAATTGGAAGGTAAGTTTTGCTGGGTATAAGATTCTTGGTTGGCATCCATTTTCTTTCAGAGCTTGTAAAATGTTGTTCCAGGCCCTTCTAGCTTTTAGGGTCTGGATTGAAAAATCTGCTGATATCCGTATTGGTTTCCCCCTGAATGTAATTTAGTTCTTTTCTCTCACAGCCTTTAAATTTCTGTCTTTATTTTGTATGTTAGGTATTTTCATTATAATGTGCCTTGGTGTGGGTCTGTTGTAATTTTGTGTATTTGGAGTCCTATAAGCCTCTTGAACTTGATTTTCCATTTCATTCTTCAGATTTGGGATATTTTCTGATATTATTTCATTGAATAGATTGTTCATTCCTTTGGTTTGTTTCTCTAAGCCTTCCTCAATCCCAATAATTCTCAAATTTGGTCTTTTCATGATATCCCATAGTTCTTGGAGATTCTGTTCATGATTTCTTACCATCTTCTCTGTTTGTTCAACTTTGTTTTCAAGGTTAAATATTTTGTCTTCAATATCTGAGTTTCTGTATTCCGGATGTTCATCCTATTGGTTGTGCTTTCTATGGAGTTCTTAATTTGGTTTATTGTTTCCTTCATTTCAAGGATTTCTGTTTGGTTTTTTTTCAATATCTCTAACTTTATTGAAATGATCTTTTGCTTCCTGTATTTGCTCTTTTAACTGTCGATTAGTGCATTCAATGCCTGCATTTACTCTTTCATCTCATCATTCAATGCATGCATTTGCTCTTTCATCTCATCGTTTGCTTCCCTGATCATTTTAATTATGTACATTCTGAACTCCCTTTCTGTCATTTCTTCTGCCATACTGTCGTTGGATTTTATTGATGTAACATCTGGATTTGTTTGTGGCGTTTTCTTCCCTTGTTTTCTCATATTGTTCAGAAATCAGTGGGTCATTAAGATATTGCAGATTTCCTCTATTGACTTATAACGTCCCTGAAGATTGCTAGTATATCCCCTCTTATCCTTCAGTAGCCTGAATTCTTGGAGGAAGTTGATAATGCGGTGCTCTACAAGGAATCTGTCTCTCTAGGGGTGGTGGCCCTCAGGTGGGGTATATTCCCTGATAGTGGGCAGAGGTGCCTCCACTTGTTGACCAATGGTCATCCAAAGGGGAACTAGGCTGCGGGCTGAGGCAAGGCCTGTTTGTGCATGTGTCTCTGGTTTTACCGTCCTTGTGGGAAAACCTCACTCGGCAGGGAAGACTCACCCGGTGGGGAGGTCTCGCTGGTCAGTTCCCCTCCTAGAGGTTCCCCTCAATCTACAACTACCGCCTGTGCTGGGCTGTCTTCCTCTGCAACATTCCCAGGGGCCCGGACCTACCTCCTGGGCCTGGGAGTCTCACCCTTCACAGAGGAGTCTCCTTAGGCTGCCTCTCCTCTGAGAATCTGCCCACAATCCTGGAAACTTCGCTCCGCCCCTAGGCGTGTCTCTGTGCGGCTCTTCCTGCTCTGCACCTAATCGCCTGGCTATGCGGCCCCTCCTCTGAGCCGCCACCTGGAGCCCCGTACAATAGCTCCAAGACCCAGAGACTCGCCACACACCTCTTCCTCCATACAGCCGCCCGGTGTTCTGACGCAGTCACTAGGAATCCAAGCAACTCACTTCGCGTCTCCTCCTCCCGTCAACTGCCTGTAGCCCTAGGCAGTCACTCCGAGTCCAAGTGACCTGCCCTGTTCCTCCTCCTCCTCCACATAGCCCCCCGGGTGTTCAGGAGCAGTTGCTGGGAGACCAAGCGACCCACCGCGCTCCTCCTCCAGACAGGCCACCGGTGTTCAGGAGCAGTTGCTTTGAGTCCAAACAGCTCGCCACGCAGCTCCTCCTCAGGCAGCCGCCCGGAGCCCCAGTGGTTGCTCCGAGTTCAAGCGCTGTGCTGAGCCACCTCCTCTATGATGATCCCAGTTGTCCATGTTTACCGCTCCAGCGGGGGGGAGGGGCGTCTCGCCGAGCAACTCTACTTCACAAAGTTCCCTGCATTATGGGGCTACCGCCCCATCCGGGACGCCTCCCCAACGGGAGAGACTCATCCGGCAGCTTTGAGTTGGTCCCAAGTCTCTCACTATCTCCTCTTTTGAATCCTGCATCCTGGAGCAACATGAAATGCAGCCGCCCTCTAGTCCGCCATCTTGAAAAACCTCTTATTTCTTGTATTCTTGATGAGCATCATTGTAACTAGAATGAGATGAAATTTCAGTGGAGGCTTGATTTGCATTTCCCTAATTGCTAATGATGTTGAACTGTTTTTATTTGTTGGCCATTTTTACTTCTTTTTATTTTTTTCAGAAGTCTCTGTTTAGTTCATTTGCCCATTTATTGAGTTGTTTGTGTTTTTAGTGGTTTTTGCATTCTGTTAATGTTATGCATATTAATTCTCTGTCAGAAGAATGGCTAGCAAAGATTTTCTCCTATTCTGTAGGTTCTCTCTTCACATTCTTAATTGTTTTCTGTGCTAAGTAGAAGCTTTTTAATTTGAGGTAATCCCATTTATTAACTCTTGGCAGTACTTCCTGAGTTTTAGGGGTCCTATTAAGAAAGTCATTGTCTGTGCCTATATTTTGGAGTGTTGACACTACATTTTTTTCTAGGAGTTGCATAGTTTCTGGTCTAATTCCTAGATCTAGATCTTTGATCCATTCTGAGCTGACTTTTGTATAGAGTGAGAGATAAAGGTCTAATTTCACTCTTCTACATATGGATAACCAGTTTTCCTTTCACCATTGCTCTAAAGTCTCTCTTTTCTCCAATGTTTATTTTTGTCACCTTTGTCAAGTGTCAGACAACTGTACCTACGTGGGATTTTCTCTGTGTCTTTATTCTGTACCATTGGTCCATGTGTCTGTTTTTATGCCAGTACCATGCAGTTTTTGTTACTATAGCTCTATAGTATAATTTGAGATCTGGTATTGTGATACAACCAGCATTACTTTTTTGGCTTAGAACTTAGTTATTCTGGGTTTTTTGTTCTTCCAAATGAATTTTAGGACTGTTTTTTCTAGTTCTATGAAGAATACCATAGTATTTTGATGGGGATTGTACTGAATCTATATATTGCTTTTGGTAATATGGTCATTTTAATACTACTAATTCTGCCTATCCATGAACATGGGAGGTCTTTCCATTTTTCTGAGGTCTTGTTCAATTTGTTTCTTCAGTGTACTATAGTTCTCAGATACAGGATGCATTCAGAACTCCAAATAGACAAGATCAAAAAAGAACTCCATGACACATTATAATTAAAATGCCTAACATGCAGAACTAGGATAGACTTTCAAAAGCCTCAACAGACAAATATCAGGTCACATTTAGAGGCAAGCCAATCAGAATTACTTCTGATTTCTTATTTCAAATTCTAACATCCAGGAGGACTTGAACTGATGTGTTCCAAGCCCTAAAAGAAAATGACTGTCAACCAAGATTGCTTTATCCAGCAAAATTATCCTTCCAATATAATCAGAAAATAGAAGAATTAATGACTATTAATCCAGCACTACAGAAAATACTTAAAGAATTACTACCTACAGAAAAAATAAAAAACAAACCCCAGAGCTTACAAATGGACAAATCTCATCTGAAGCATAGCTAAGCAAATGATAAATAGGAACAAATTAAATATTAGAAATAAACCTGGTGTAGGCTTTTACAAATAAAGATGCAACAAACATTTGTGTATAGGTTTTTTTTTTTTCTTTATGGAAAGATTTTTTTTATCTTTTATTTTTTTACAGACTGCATTTTGATTCATTGTACACAAATGGGGTACATCATGTTGTTTCTATGGTTGTACACGATGTAGATTCATATCATTCGTGTAATCATACATGTACATAGGGTAATGATGTCTGGTAGGTTTTTGTGTCAACAAAAGTATTCATTTCTCTAGGATAAATGTTCAAAAGTATAATTGCTGGGTCATATGGTAAGTGCATATTTTGTTTTAGAAACTGTCAAAGTAATTTCCATTATGATGATACCATTCCTGTCAGCATTGTATAAGGAATCTAGTTATTCTCCATCCTCAAAAGCACTTGGTAGTATTATTTTACATTGTAGCCATGCTAAATAGTATAAGTAATACTTCATTGCAGTTTTAATTTGCATTTCTCTAATGACCAATAACTTTTGAGAAAAAAATTCAACTTTGCCTTTATAATCAGAAGTTGAAGTTAAAAGTGGTAAAAAAAGAAAGATAACTTCTATGTGGGAAAAAGGTGATGAAAGAGACATTAAAGAAATCCAACTCTTTATTAGAAAGTATAAAGAGAGAAAGTAACACCCTCATGTTGAATTTATAAGGATTTTATTTTAAAGACACATTTGTGGATTTTTAACTCTTAACTGTAGAGAATGAAGAGGTTGTGGCTGTGACTTTGAGACAGATTAACAATGACATTTGGATACACTTTAACTGCTATGCTATTTTTATAACTGCTATATGAACCATTTTAGGTAGAAATGCCAGCTTTATGACTACTTACCCAAAGATCGCTCATCTTTTTTCAGCCATGTAGTACTAAAATACAAACAGATCAAAGTAGTGCTGCTATGAAGAAAAGAAGAAAGCAGGTCTCTTCAAACACAATTGTTTGATAACTAAAGTTATAACTCCCACTGAACCAGTTTTTAGTACACTTGCTAACTGTGCTGAGGGGTCTATACCTGTGGCATCAAATTTCTTCCTGCATTGTGTGTATGTCAGAGCTTTTCACATTCTTTAAGCAATTTTCATCAGCAGCAGAGAACAAGAGAATATTCCTTTCAGTCCTGTTTTTTTTTAATTTCTGCCTCACTTCCCTGACTTGAGTGTGTAAATAGAAGTTAACACAGAACAAATTCCAGCCTCCCTAGTGTGCAATGTGATATCCATTTGAGAGACTCATTCCACATGGCATGGAAAACATACATGCCCCAGTTTGTCTTTTTGCTTTCCATAGTCCGGGTCTATTTTTAATGGATTTTTAATAGAGTAAGAATTAAGTCATAACAACTGTCCAGAAAGGCCAAGGAGCATGGACCTTCTTGTGTGTTTCTGGAATCTAATGTTGAAACCATATGAATAGATGTTCCTTATTGATTAACAAGTGACCCAACTAGATGGAGGGAACATAACTACTGAATCCTGCCATGAGTGACAGATGGCTACATTCACGGAATATAATACAGTTAGTATGACAATGAAAGTATGCATGAAGTTCCTTGTAGGCACAGAAAAAATATACTTCCTACCTTGTGATGCATGTAATTGTGGACCCACTATGAAAAAGTGGTATGACTCATGAAAGCCACTGAACTGATTTTTCATCTGTAGTCAATTTGAATTTCCACCTGTGTGAAACAGCCTAGAGAGAAGGCATGTCTATATACATTAGACACAGGACCCGAAGGCTTGAGCTTATCCTTATGAACTCCACTTGGTAGACTGTATTTTTTCCTGTATTTTTGCTATTTTTACTTGTCCCTGATGAAGGACTATGAATTTTAATGACTATTCAAGAGATATTTTCAAAGTACATTTAAAGGTAAAGCTTTTAAAACTAGGCAAGTTCTTACCCCCAAAGGGAGTATGATTATCTGAATCTCTTTCATATTTCTTCGGTCCATACATCTTATTCCCATGTTTGTGAAAATACGTTAAATATATAAGCTCAAATCTAAATATTTGATCAGGTGCTGCATGTTTTCTGTCAGAACTTTGTACTGTTATGGGATATAACCCCCTGCCCACATTCAGAGGAACATATTAAACTCTCTTCAGTCTCTCTGCAGTTCCATCACTATGCCTGTCCCTGTGTTTGTCTTTAAATGTTCCACAGAACTTCCATCTACAGAGGGAATTTCCATATTTCTTTTCATTGACTAGTCCCCAGGTGTCATCAGTAAAGCCATGGCAAGCAAGGTGGAGGGTAGTTTCCTCCCTTCTCCTCACCCTGTGCCCTCATACTTGCAAGGTAGGAAAACATTCGATCCTGTCTGGATTCTTTATTCATCTCTCCATCTTCACTTTCCATGTGGTTGCTGTCACTTTCTACTGCATATGATAGTAGTTTGTTTCCATATTTCCTCTCCTCTTTGAAGGTCTTTGAAAGTGAGTCCAGTGGACCTGATATACAATATGCACTAAGTGAACTCCTGATGTTTGGATAAATGAAGAAACAATTCATTTTCTTCACAGCATCATGTACATCACATATTAAAATGTATTAAATACTTCAATAAATAAGTTAATGAAGGAAATGATGAATTTCTAAAGCCCAGCCATTGGGCCAGGCAACATCAGTGACCTCTACAGTGGTGTGCATTTATTCACACAGGATACAGGTGTGGAGCATGACACACATTTTAAGTATCCTACTATGTTCTTGGAATTTATTGATGAATAAAAATCTATCCCAGCACACAAGAATCTCAAGTGTGGTTGGTATAGCTTGGATGCAGATTCATTCGTGCTACACTTAGATGTCCAAAATAATTATACCTTCTTTATATCCTATAATTGATTTAATCATCATAGTGAACCTTCCCTCAAATATTCTCTAACTGGCTAGGTAACAATGAATGAAGAGAAGAAGTCTGATTGAATATAAAACTGAATCACTTTCAATTTAAAAACTTTTGGGGGATAGTTCAGTTACTTCTGGACAAATGCTCAATCTCTCAGCCTTCCCTCCCTCCATACTAATTTCTTAAATAGCACATGGGTCTGTGGGACCTGTGGCCTCATGTGGTCCAGTGGCTAATGTCCACTGTGGGACAACTGACCTGTAGTTGGGTGTGCACTTACTGTATTGGATGTGAAGCTGCTCTCAGTTCTGTGTCTGGTTTCTGTTGACCTCTGCTGCTCCCTCTGCCCCAGAAACTGCCTCTCTCCTTACTGACTGCACACCTGTCCCCAACATCCTCAATCCTTGGGATGTTATAGTACTCCAAATATCTGGCTGAGAATGTATTTGGTATCCAATCTGAATGGTTCCTGTCACATTCACCCTCTCTGCAGAACACTTGGGCTTTTGAACATCTTCCATCCCCACAGGAACTGGGGAGGATTCTAGGAGCAATAGTGTCCTGCTAACTGCACTTCCCCTCTGATTGTTAATGAATGCGACCTCTTCGGGTTGGTTTTGTGCTGTCCCAAAGGAAACCAACATTTTACTTTCAGTTCCCTCTCAAACTACCTACTATTCTTTCTCCCCTTTGTGACTTTAATTCAGAGGGGGCACCTCTGGTCACATAGGATTCAAAGCTTGTTCTCCTCTGTAGATTTCCTTTGCTTCTCCAGCATTGTATGAGTGGGAGGAATGAATGCTTCCCTCACTCTTTTTGGCATGGACTTCCTTTTCTCCCATCCCTCTTTCCAGAGATACCAGGTATTCTGGAAAAAACTCCTATATAGTTTAAAATATTAGTTCCTTTTTTTTTTTTTTTAAGTGCTGGGGTGCTGGGGATTGAACTCTGGGTCTTGTGCATACAAGGCAAGCACTCTAGCATCTGAGTTATATCCCCAGCCCTAATATTGGTTCTTGATATGCTGCAGGGAGAATCTCTTCTCTCTCCATGAACCTGACTTTCTAGATCCTTCCTTGCTAAAGAAGTCAAGAAAGTCATCTTGGTGTTTTAAATCTTGGTGTTTTAAAGCTGATCAGCAACCTCTGTGTTCCATCAAGGACATGGCTTCTTTTTTTTTTTTTTTTTCATGACTGTTTTATAGGTAAATGGCTGTACAAGGCATGATTTAAGGAGGAAATTTAATTTCCAAAGTTTTATTCCAATTCTTCTGGAAGACAGATCTTTAAACAAATTATAATGAAGTGTGAAGTGGAGTGAAATTGAGCTATACACAAAATGTCCTGGATTACAGAGGAGGAGTGTATGACAGGAGAACTCTGGAGGTGATATTTAAGCAGGATCCATAAACCTAGGTTTCACTGACAACATGAATCTGACAATAAAGCAGGCCACTGGTGATTTTAGGCTCCAATGATGTGCACACAGGTTATAACAAAGTGAGATGCTCTTACATGTTATTTTTTTCTCTCTCTGAGCATCAGTTTTCCTACCTATAATTAGGAATAAAAATCCTTCTCCCCTGATGTGATCATGGTATGCAAACAAAATATTGTGCTTGATGTTCCATGTTTCTCTGCCAGCTTACGGCAAAAGTAATGCAACCAATAATGATAGGTTCTATTGTTCCTATCCTACCACCACCTTCTGATGCACCCTCTAACCCCTCTCCAGTGAAGGTCCTGTGTCCTTCCTAGAAACTGATCCCTCAATAGTACCCACACTGCTCTTCCAACATTCCTAGGCTTGTTGGATATTTGTGACAATCAGTTGGCCACACTGGGACATCATTATCATGGCAATGCCTCTAGCACATAGTAGGTACTCAGTAAATACCAGCTCCTTTTACTTAGACATTTTTCCACTTCATGTGTTTTTTCCATCCATGTAATTTAAAAAAAATAATAAAGGTACATTTTGCCTAACCATCCCACCCTCTCATATACTCTCACTCTTGGACTGAAAATTTAAGAGGAGCAATGAATTTCATAGTTGCATGCAAAGTGATCCTGGTGAAAGAACATGCTGAGACAAAGGTGAAAGCTAGGAAACCCACATTCCAATTAGCTTTGGCACTGATTGATTACCCTGTTAGCTCAGGTGAGACCATTTGCTGCTCAATAGAGGTGAAATCTTGTAAAGATTAATGAGATTGCTCCTAGGTGTGAACAAAATTCTTCCAACCCACTCTATTTTAGAGTGAAAATATTAGGGGGAATTGTACCAGCGAGTGTGGCAAATTCTATTTAGAATCATGTTTTCATAATACCAGGGGCTAAAAACACCTTACTTGGAATGCTATTGCTTGACATATGAATGCAGGAAATTTTTCTCCTCTGGTATAGATGTACTGCCTTGACTGCAATGAACAGGCTTCTGAAAGAATATTTTCAAGTACATTTTTGTAAATGATTTGTCTTTTTAACACATTAGGAAATATACCAGAGTATTCCTTGCGAATAGAAAAATCATTTTGTACGGTGAATAATGACTCATACTTGTTTCTGTATGTATTGTTTCCATACAGAGTTTCTAGAAGGAGCAACAATCCTATAACCTGGTGTTATATCACAAAGTTTCATATATAAATTCTCAGAGCAAGTGGCTGAATTGCCTACCCTGGCAGGACTGATAGATAAAAGTAGATAGGGAGAACAGGAAGGCACAGGAAGCCCGGCCTCAGTTTCCCCAAGCCTCTTTATACAGAGTGATCTGTCACTATTGACAATATTTAACCTCCAACATGGATGCCCTCTACAGAACACAGGTGGGGGAATTATGAGTGGACAAATGTACAAAATGAAGGGTTTTAATCAATGTTTCATTCATTTAAGTAGGGGAATAAAAGTAGATTTAGTGAGCATCTGTAGGGATGTGTGTGTGTTTGTGTGTGTGTGTGTGTGTGTGTATGGGGTGCTATGTTCAAAATCGAAAAATTTTCTAATGGTAAAGTAAAGAAAATTTTTAAAATTTGAGTTTAAAATTTTTCTTTACCCTGGGAAACTTATGAATTACTAACTTTGACCAAAAAACTAATGTTAATTAAATAAGAAACTCAAGAGTATTCCAGTTAGCCACATTTTTGAGATATTGCCCATTAATGTGTACTCATTGGATGAATATGTTCATTTGTCCTTTAAGTGATTTTCATAAATAATAATTTTTTTCATAGAAATTGAGTCAAGTTTTTATTCTAAGTCATCTTCCCTGACTTTCTCCAAGAAAAGTTCTATAAAATAATTGATAATTTCTCATAGTTTTCTGCAGTTTACTTCCTGGTTTTTGAAACATTAAATATTATTAATGAGATGAAGGGGAAAATCAAAGATTTTTTTGTGTTGAATACAAGGTTTGAGGATTTTAAAAGTCAACAATCTAGTTTGGGCTCATTTAAAAAAAATACTATATCCTATAAAGAATTTAATTAGAGGACATAAGATGAAAAGTTAATAGACTTGAAAAGAACTGGTTTATAATGAATGGTTTCTATAATTAGGTAATACAACATAAGAATTAAGAAATAAGCAATTTCAAAATGATTTCATTAGAAACATCTTTCTATGTAAGAGTATCTTTACTTTTTAACCAGAAATGTCCTTGAAATAATAACAATATTTTCTTATATAAGACAGAAACAGAGCGGTTTAATAAACACAGTAAAACATATTAAATCCATATTGTCCTTCAAAGTGCTTATCTTTGAATATTATACCCTTATTCTAATGTTTTAGAATTTCTCTTTTGAAATCTCCTTCAGAGACAATTTTAAGTCATGTAAGTTTCATTATGATCTGCCTTCTTTTTTTTATATCCAGAAAGTATTACCTAGCTTAATCCAGCATTTTGGCTCTTTCCAAATAATAAAACCTAACCTCAAAGAATGAGCAATTGCTTGCATTAATGAGTGCTTGGAAGGCAATTTCAAAGAGTCAAAATGGTTTTGAGTGACGAGAACTTCATTAAAATACAACCATGACCTTCCAGAGTGACTATCTTGAATGACAACCATGTTCAGATGAATGAATTCCAGTGCATTACAGAAGATTAAATGTGTAAACACCTGCACATTCTGCTCAATAAGTGGCAATTTTCTACTTCCCTTTAAAAAAACTTCCATTATTTTCAAGACATACCTTTCTTTATGCATGAATGTAGCTGGAATAGTAGGCAGAATAATGTCCCTCCAAAGATGTCAGAGTACTAATCTCTGTGATATGCAAATATGTTACTTTCAGTGGCAAAAGAGGTTTTACAGATGTGATAAAATTAATGATTTTGAGATAGTGAGATTATCCTAAATTATCTCTGTGACCCCAGTGTAAATCACAAATGTCCTTGGAAGAGAGAGACAAGAATCAGAGTAAGAAATGTGACAATAGAAGCAGAGGTAGTAGGGAGGAAGGGAGAGATGGAGGATTGGGTGGGGGAGAGAGAAAGATATTACACTGCTGGCTTTGAAAATGGAGAAAGTGGTGACAAGCCAAGAAATGCAAGTAGCCTCTACATGCTGACAAAGGCCAGGAAAGGGGATCTCTCCTGCAGCCTGCAGATGGATACAACCCTGGCAACAGTTTGGTTTTAGGATGTCTGACCTTCATAACTACAAGATAAATTTGTGCTATTTTAAGTCATGAAATTTGTGGTCATTTATTACAGCAGCAATAGAAAACTAATATTTGGAGATATTTAATTCCTCCCTACCTGCTATTGACTGATGTTGTGAGTTCCTCATTCATGTATTGAAATCCTTACCCCACAAAATGTTGATATTTGGAGTACTATGTTTGGTAGGTAATTAAGTCAGGAGGGTAAAACTCTTAGGAATAGAAATTCTTGTTCATATCTTCTGTTTAAAAGATACTCCATTGATCTTTTTTGCCCTTTCCATCATATGGGGACATAGCAAAAATAATAGTCATCTGTGAACCAGGAAGTGAGTCCTCAACAGATACCAAATTGACCTAAGATTTCCAGCATCTAGAGCCGTGAGAAAGATATTTCTGTTCTTCATAAGCTACCCACTCTACGATATGTTGGCAGCCTGAATGGAAAAAGATACCAACCCCAGGTAGGTTTGGAGGCACTGACCTTTTGAGGGCTTTGCATCCCAAAACCTGGGTACAAGGGCAGGTTTCCCTCATTGCGCATCTGTGCTTATGTTTCCATTGTTTGAGAGAAGATCCTGCTCTGGAGCTACTCCCTCTCTGTGGTTACAAAGATGCCAGTTCCCCCTTTTCTCACTAAATGGGTTTCTTGGAGGACCACTTGGTGCTGTTTGCCATGCACAGATGCACATCAAAACACTTCTAAACCTTGACAGCTTCCACTAACAGAAGTGCTCATTTTTATTTAATCATTACACAGCATTCCAGCATTTTGATTTGATCACAACACAGCATTTAATAAATGGTTAAACTAAGAGAGAGTTCTTGTGCTTAAAAAAGAAGTTAAAAAAAAAAAAGCTCGTTTGTATCCTGTCTCTCTTGGCAATGCATGTGAGAAGATGTGCTTGTTCATAAATCAGTAAAAACCTGGGAGCTTCTCTAAGACAGACGGGTGCAGTCTTAAAGCTGCTCAGACTTTTTAAGACGCAGACAATGAGAATTCACAGAAACACCCACGTCTGAGAAAATGGCAGAGAAGTTATTTTTAGTCCCTTTTCTTCCTTACTTTCCTCTTGTTTATAACTTCTGAGTTGGGGTCATTTCTACTCAAGAGCTCTCGAACAGGAAGACAGAGCATGACTGGGCATCTTCCGGGGCCATTAGGTAGAAGCTCTGTGAGTAGATCAAGGACTGTGTTGCCATCTAGGCCAGATAATAATGACAGAAACTAGGAATTGCGGGTTTATGCGGTTTCAATTTCTCTGACCACCCCATTTAAAACCATTGTCTCCTCACTCCCTACCCCCTCCCCTGTTTTCTTTTTCTACATAGTCCTTATCACCACCGACATACTCTATATCTTATTTAATTGCCTGTCTTTTCCTATATATGATTAGAAACTCCCTAAGGGCAGGGGAAATTTTTTTATTACCTGGATTCTGTATTTCCTAGGACAGTTCCTGTCACATAGAAAAATGCTCTATAAATATTTTTGAATGAATTAATGAAATACTTATATACTGTGTGCCAAGCATCATCCTAACTGCAGAAGATAAAACTAAGCACGAGAGAGAAAAATTCCTGTCTTTATGGAGGGTAATTGTGTTTTGTCATGAGAAGCACAAATTCCAGGGAACTATGGGGGCCCCTCTGGCGACACCTTATCTGGACTGAGGGAGCCTGGAGGAAGCATTTTCTAAACTGAACCCTGAAAGATAAGACTGAGTGGGCCATGGCAAGGGGTGGCGAGGGAGAGGGGTGTGGGACCTCCAGATAGGGGAAAAAGCACGTGCAAAGAAGTTAGTTAAACGAACAATCAAAACCATGTTAAAGAACTAAAAATGTTTCTTAATACATTATTGTGTTTTTGTTTTGGAGTTTTTTTGGTTTGTTTTTTTCTTTTTTTTTTTTTTTAGTTCTTACTCATTTTTTTTTAAATTGTGGTTGGAACATCTAACATAAGTTCTACCCTCCTAACAAAATTTTAAGGGCACAATAGAGTACTGTTGACTCTAGGTAGAGTGTACAACCAGTCTCTAAACCTTAGTCTCTTATATAACTGACAGTGTGAAATTTCAAGGAGGAAAAGGTCAAAGAGGAGACTGAAGAGTAGCCAGAGACAGATCACAAAGGCATGTATACTCCACATCATAGAGTTTGGATTTAATACTGAAGGTTACTGCTCTAGGAATAACATGATGAGATTTGCAATTTAGAAAGTTCCCTTGCATGGTCTGATCTCAAAGGAGCAGACAGGATGAGTGAAGAGATTCTAAAAACATTTAGGTGGCTAAGAAAGGACTACTTATTTGATATGTGGGTTAAGAAGAATCAAATTCTTTTATACATTCATGCACTCAGCAAATGTTTACTGAGCATATATTCTATATTTTTTCTTTGAGTACTAGACATAGAACATAGAGAGGACTCTTCTTACCTGGATGAAGCTTCCATCCCAGGGAATCTTTAACTAAACTAAACATCTTTTAGTTTAACTAAACTAAAAATCTTTAGTTTTTATTTTGTATCTCTCCCACTAGAATGCAAGTGACTAAGATATGTGAAGATATGGGGAAGAGTGTTTTGAGCAAAGAGAATTGTAGAAAAGTGAAGACCTTGAAGATCATGATACATTTAAGAAATGGAAAAAGAATGAAATTACTAGTAATAAGAGATTAAGAAGAGTTAGGAGACAGATTATATCAGGCTCTGTAAGTCAAGGAAAGGAGTTTGGATTTGCTGTTAGGAAACTGATCCGAATGTATAGAACAGGGGATTGGTGTGGCCTAGTTTGTGCTTTCAGAGCACCACTGCTGCTTGGGAGAAATGACAGGGATGGAGTAAGAGTGGACATGGTTATACAGGAGGCCACTCACTGAAAGTAGATGATAGCTTGAAGCCAGATGCTAACTGTGGAGCTGACTATAAGTGGCTGGACAAATTCACAAGACAAAGCCAACAGGATTTTCTAAGCATGTGTATGGACAATGGAGGAAGTTGGAAAGAAAAAGAAGGGTTCGAGTGATTTCTTAATTATTGGCCTGAGCCACCAGGTAAATGATGGTGCCATGCTATGAAACAAAGAAAATTGGGAAGAGAAGATGTGAAGCAGAAAAGGTAAGGGTTCTGCTTTGATCATGTATTTTGAGCTTCTGACAGAGCTTGGTATGGGTGGCTGGCTGTATGTGAATGGAGCTCAGCAAAGAGGTGAGAACTCTGTGAACTTGGCTGTCATTTTCATGTAGAAGGTGCTGTAGGTCATGGTCTAATAAGACCCCAGAGGAGTGAGTATGAGTAGAAAAGAGGAGAAAACTCGAAACTGAGCCCTAGGACATGGCAACATTCAGAGCCCAGGCAAAAGTAAACTGAGAAGAGGCCACTATGGTAAGAGAACTGAAAGAATGTGGTATGTCCTGGAAGCCAGGTCAAGAAGGTGCTTCAAGAGGGAAGGAATGACCTCTGGATATCAGTCACAGGGTTCACAACTGAGCAACTAAATCACTGGAGGTCCCACTCACCGAGGGAGGAATCACAGGAGAGGAAGAGTCTGGTTAATGTTTGAGTCATGCTGGGCTGTAGGCATTTCTGGTACATTCATAGCAGATCTGCATGGCAGGCAATTAGGAGCACCAGAGGAAGGAATGTCAGATTCTGTACTCAGGTGGGGATCCAATTGTGTCTGCTGGATTAAAAGCAGGGAACATATTTTTGAGCAATTTTACTGGTGTGTAGGGTACCAAAACCAGATTTCACTGAGTTGAGGTGTTGAGTAGATTTTGGAGAGATGGAGACAATGACTGAATGCTACTTTTTTCAAAAAACTTTGGCAGGAAAGGAAACAAGAGTGACATATATAGAATATGATAATAAAAGAGTCAAGGACTGCACCCTCACACACACCAACTTTGAGGAACAAAAACGAGCTAGATGAGTCCCCAAAAAGACAGAAGAAAGGGCTAGAGAGGTTGTAATTAAAAAAAAAAAAAAAAAAGACAGAATGAATGGAGGAAGGAGAGAATTCAAGGAGAGTAGTTAGAAATGCCAAGTGTTGCAGGGGTTCTGTAAGATAAGAAGTGAAAAGTGGACATACACTTGGTATTGGTGATCATGGATAAGGGTGCCCTCATTTGAGGGATAGCTCACTGAATGGGTAAGACCAAGATACCAGAGACAGTAACTGTGCATTTGTCCTTTACAGTATGACTGAAAAGAGAAGGACAAACGGCTACAGAGAAATTGGGCATCAAGAGTAAGTTCAGCATGGCTAATATGGTGAAGGAAAGCTTCCTGCAAAAAGGGGTGAAGATCCAGGAGGGGCATGGGGCAGCAGCTGGAGTGGGGTCCCAGAGGAAGAAGGAAGGGAGGGTTCCAAACCAGAGAAGATAGGGTGAACGTTAATGCCAGGCAAGTCCTTAGGGAAAGAAACTGAGAGTGAACTGCAAGAAAGTAGTTTATATTTGTTGGTAACTGTCCATCAGGTCCTGAGCATACAGTATTTTGTTCACTCTGGTATCCCGTGCACTTCTGATGACACTGAGCACATAGTAGGCATTTAAAAATTGCTGAATGAACAAGTAAATTACTAATATAAGATGATAAAAATCTGATTTGTCTTTTTTTTAATCAAAATCAAAATAGTGAGTTAGACCTAGAAATAGATCCCCAAAAGCATAAAATGTTTTCCTCTAGCTTTTGAAATAGTTTCTTCCTGCTGGTTTAATGCTGGGAGGAATCAAAAGTAATGCAAAATTAATGTAGAATTAATATTTTATCAGAAAACTTTCATTTCCCTCAATATGTGCTTTGAAATGTGTACTTGCTTTAATGTTACCATTAATGTCCTTATGCTCATGAAGTCTACAAATTAAAAAATACAACTTAGAGTTTGGCTGACTTAAGGCAAACACTTCTACAAAACACTCAAGATAGCCACCCAGTATCAGAGACTCATCACTAAAAACAAATGATTCTAATTTTTATACACATTGTCTTCTATATCTTCTTTAATATAAAAAATGCAGAAGAATACTTCCAATTAGTGACTGTTTTCCAATAGCATCACACTTTGCTTTCTTTAAATGTCCTAGAGCTCAGCAGCTTCATTAGAACTGCACCCTGTGTGGTTTCTATGCTACTTGTGCCTGTATTACTTAAGCTCTTTTTGTGTAAGGAAACAGTGGATCAGGATCCCTGACTCTTCGCAAATATTACATGTGACTTCAAGAAAGTTACCTACCCTCTTTAGAACTCTGCTTCTTCCTTTGTAAAAATGGGGAAAATTAGACTCTATCATTGCACCTGGCATATAGTAGACACTCAGTAAATGTTAATTCCTTGCTTTCTCCTTTGGGAATCCAGTTTACTGGCAATCAGAGCTTCTTAAGGTGATTAAAGCTCAGATGATGCACAGTGATGCTCACCCAGGAGGAATTCATCCTTTGGGACAACTCTACTCTCACCTGAGGCAGATTTCCCCACAACAGAGATAGAGAGCTTGTGTCTAATTATCTGTATCTTCCGGTCACCTACATTTCTAGGTATTTGTCCCAGATTTTCAGTGCATGGCAGTTTCCCTCTTTTTCTCTCTCCCTCTCCCCGTCACTCTCATTGTAACCAAAATAGAAAAGAGAACATGCTTGAGCAACTAGCAAGTTTTGATGACAGGCACAAGGTGACAAAATCCACACATTTAAATCCTCCTCAGTATAAAAAAAAAAAAAAAAAAGAAAAGTAGTTTGGTGAAAATCTTTTTCTAAATCATGCAAATAGGACATTTCCTGGCAAATGGTTGTCATGTAGTAAGTACAGTGACATGTTGTATCCACTTAGATCTTCATCCAGCAGGAACTTCTTAAGACAGTAAAACATAAACATTAAGCCCTAAGATATGGGCGTCAAGGGAGGAGGGTATGCATAAAGTAATCCTGAGAAAGAAAAACTCTTGTGAGAAAGGTGTTAGCAGCGAGGGCAGTGGTCATCTCCAGGAAATCTGTACCAGATGAAAGCTACAGTCCCCTGGTACCATACTCCTTCCTGGTTTGAATTTTCAAATAGCTGTGGGAGGGCTACATATGCAGGCCATGGGATGAAAATGGTTATTGATACAGCGTGAACGTGCATTTCCCAACCTGCAGTCTACTCTGTTTAGCTGGACTGTCAGCTGTAAAAGGACTTTTGTCAAGAGTCTGTGTGTATTACTGAAGTTTTCCTTTGTAAAGATCCTTCCCTGTTAATGCTCCTCTTATATTCAGTGGAGACAAATTTAAATATATATCACTGTTAGAAACCAGAGAGAATTGCCAATTAGAAGCAGAGAGGGGAAGAGGAGGGGAATGCTCTTTCTTGGAATCACCTACCAGTTCCCTCAGGTGCGGCCTCTGACAGCTGGGCTGTGTGAGGGAGCTCTGGCCCCCGTGAATAGCTGGAGGGGAGCGCTAATGAGGAGCTGAAGGCCAGTGAAGAAGTATCCTTTGGGCAGAGAGCATTTGACAGAGAGATGAGGTCACCTCATTACGCTCTACAGAAAGGGGAGCAGTTGAGTTGGGTTTTTTTTTTTTTTTTTTTTTTTTTAATTATAAACCCTCCCCTTCCCTAGAGAAGACTGATCTGACTGGTAGACTTTTACACTCTCCTAACATGTTGTTTCTGAAAGTAATATACACACTCAAGAGAAAATTTGGAAACCATAGAGAATTTGGGCCTTGGGCTTGTGAAGAATCAGTTATCCCATTCAAAGATAAACTAAAAATAACATTTTATTCCTATAAATTCTGACTTTCTTCCAGAGATTTTTATATCTAATATTATGATATTTAGATCCTTGATCAAGAAATGAAATTTTACATGAATATACATGTCACCTAAACCCCGCATGGTGTAGAGAGAATATGGAGATGTTCCGGTACTCCCGTTATACCACCAGATCAGGAAAGATTTCCATTCCCTTCCCCAAGCTGAAGGAATGGGAGAAACTCTCTCTATTCCATGTGCCATCCCAAACAGAAAATATCTAATTCAGTCCCCAATAAGGGACTTTACTACTTAATGGGTTTCTTTTCCATATTTTTTATTGGTGCTTTATAGTTGTACATAATGGTGGGATTTATTGTACCATATTTTTACATGCATACAATATAGAATATAATTTGGCCAATATTATTCCTTGTATTTCCCCTTCCCTCTTCTCCTGCCTTCCTCTGGTCCTTTCCCTCTACTCTTCTGATCTCTCTTCAATTTTCCATGAGCTCCCCTCCCCACCTTTCTTTTTTTTTTTCCTCTCTAGCTTCCACATATGAGAGAAAACATATAACCCTTGACTTTCTGAGTTTGGCTTATTTTGCTTAACATAATATTCTCAAGTTCCATCCATTTTCCTGCAAATGACATAATATTTTTATTTATGGCTGAATAAAACTTCATTGTGTACATATGCTGCATTTTCTTTATCCACTCATCTTGGTATAATTTTGATGCCTTAAAACAAAAAAGGAAGAAAAAATAATCTTCAGTGTTTCATTTCTGCTGGCTTTATGAGTGTTTAAGGACTGGCTCTTGTGAAAGATCCCAGAAACAGAGTACAAGACCTAATGACCCTTTTCCCCAGAAGATCTGCTTACAAACTTAGGTGAAGATAAATTAGAGCTAAAGATGGAAAGCAATACTGCCTTCTCCAAACCAAGTTGAACATTAATACAGCTGGTGTTTGATCTCCATTTGCTTTCTTGAGTCTTTTAGGTGAACACATGAAACTGCCAATATTCAACCAATTTGACTTACAGAAATGGCACTTTTAAGTGAAGCATGGTATTATTCTCTGCTGGTTAGATCCTAGAGAAGTGAGTGATTGGAACCATAAGCACTGAACATAAGAGAGGAAAGCAGCTCATACAGAATTTTAGATACAAAGGACAGCCTCTAAACAGACATTTTATCAGAATGTAAACAAAATGTTACATTCACCTTTTCTGAAAATAGTTAAGGGTCATAAATTGAAGACAAAGGACAAGTCATGCCAAGTTTTTGCATTTGCAAGTACAAAATGGGAATGCTGTTGTGATTTCTGATGCCTGTTCTTAATTGGCAGAACATTTCTCCCATTTTAATTATATAGATTTTCTTGTCAATATCATCCATGTTACAGAGCATACTTTTCAGAAAATACAAAATACCACAATATATTAACTTTTCATGAGGCAAAACAGCTTATTCTTTTCAAAAATAAAATAAATGATGTTTATATTTTGGATCATTGGATAAAACTTTACATAATGCCCTCAAAGAAAAAAGTTAACAGCAGGCTAAAATATAACATTTAAGTGCTGTGTAACTTCCTCCATTTTCTGTTTTGATTAATATAAATACAGACTATCATCTTTATCTGACACCAAAATCATAATTATAATTTATACCCATCTTATTTTTTCAGACAGCAATAATAAATGCAAATATTGAAATTCAAAATTTCACTTGAAGTTCTTTAAGAATCTGGAAAAAAGAGCCAGGTGTAGTGGAGAATGCCTATAATCCCAGTGGCTCAGGAGGCTGAGGCAGGAGGATTGCAAGTTCAAAACCAGCCCCAGCAACTTAGTGAGGCCCTTAGCAAGACAGTGAGATCCTGTCTCTAAATAAAATATAACAAAGGGCTGGGGATGTGGCTCAGTAGTTAAGCACCCTTGGTTTCAATCCCCAGTACCAAAAAAAGGAAAGAGAAGAAAAAAAAAAAAAAAAAGAATCTGAAAAAAAGGCATAGATTGTTCCCAAAGACTTCATTTAACATTTGAAAAAAAGATAAGGAATGCTGTAAACATTTTTTGGATTTTTCTAAGTTAGAGTATGTGGAAGGAAGTGAAAACTCTGGAAAATATGATGATAAATTTTATCTGAAAAAAGCAACAGATAAGAATAGCTAATATAATTTTGAAAACAACAAATAATGAAAACCAGTTTGCCTTAGAAAACATTAAAAATGCATTTATAAATCTACAGCAATTAAAGCAACATGAGACTGCTGATAGTATGGTACTTAACATGTCCCTAAAACAGTGCTAAATGTATAAGAAATACCACAGAGAATATACAACAGACCATCAGGAAAAGGACACATTATTCAACAAGTAAAGTAAGAAAGTTGCTGTAATAAGAAGTAAAATTAGATGGCCTAAATTTCATGCACAAAATATTCTAGATAAATTAAAATTTTAAATGTTAAAAAAGGAACCATAGGGCTGGGGTTGTGGCTCAGTGGTGGGGCACTTACCTTGCACGTATGGGGTGCTGGGTTCAATTCTCAGCACTGCATGTAAATGGATGAATAAAATAAAGCTCCAAAAACAACTAAAAACAAAAAGGACCATAAATAACTAAAAGGACATATCAGTAAGTACTTAGCTGCTTTGGGGGAAAGAAAAGAAATTTCCGAAAACAAGCTTAAGAATAAATACTTAAGCCCTGTAGAAAGCAAAATGAACAAAAATTTTGAACAAGTTATAAAAATATTTTTTAACAAATGTGACCAACATCAAATATCCTTAATATATAAAGAATTTTGTAGATCAGTAATACTACTTCATTAGAAAGAAATTAACCCATACCATACATGAATAGCTATTTCCCAAAAGAACTATTAATTACATAAATATTTAGATAAAAATGGTTTACTTTATCAGTGATCACATAGCTAATCTTTTTAAAAAGTAAAATTTCAATAGGGCAGTGTAACACATATCTCTAATGCCAGGTACTAGGGAGGCTGAGGCAGGAGGATCACAATTTCAGTCTGGGTAATTTAGCAAGACCCTGTCTCAAAATAAAATAATAAAAAGGACTCAGGATGTAGCTCAGTGGTAGAGTGCTTCCCTAATATGTAGGAGACTGTGACTTCAATCTCCAATACCACAAAAAAATTTTAAAAGTAAAATTTCATATATGACTTGATATAAATTGGCAACTTGTGAAAAAGATAATGCACTAATTGATAGGAATATAGTAAAATTGGAATATTCGATATTGAGATTGGTCAAACAAATGATCACTAACTTTTTGGATAAATATTTGATGGTATGCTTCAAGAAATTTTTAGTGTTTATAAACCTATAATTTCATGACTGGGAATCTATCCTATGGAAATATTTAGAGACATACAGGTTTATGTATATTCTTTGAAGCATCATTTATAATTAAGAAGAACTTACAATAAATAAGAATGTAAAAATAGAAAAATGATTAAAAATAATTATATGAAATACTGAGAAATCTCCAATTTAAAAATAGACAAAGTACTGAATACAGTTTTTTCATAGAAGATATAAAAATGTCTAATAAACACATTAAAAGATTCTCAATATCATTAGTCATTAGGAAAATGCAAACTAAAATTAACAATGAAATACTACTTCACACCATAAGGATGGCTAAAATCTAAGAAAAAAAATGTTGGCAAGGATGTAGAGAAATTAGAACCCACCTACATAGCTTGTGGGACTGTAAAATGGTGTAGCTACTTTACAAAACAGTGTGGCCCTTCTCAAAATGTTAAACCAAGGAAGTGATAACCATGTTTCCCAACAAAAGCTCCTGTGCCAATGTTCATTGCAGAGTCATTCATAGTATCCAAAAAGTGAAAGCAACCTACATGTCCATCAATAAGTGAATGGTAAGTAAACTATGATATATTCAATATTGTTTGGTAATGAAAAGGACGGACCTACATGGATGGACCATGAAAACACTATGCTGAGTGATAGAACCAGTCACAAAGGGCAATATATTGTAGGACATATGAATAAGACATGCTTTCTTTCAATGAATTGTGTAGAAAATTTAAATCAAAGTGTATAATGTCAGAGCAATAGACTGCAAGTGGAGAAAGGTGTGGGGTCAATATGCCCACAGGTACTCAGGTAGACTAATGTGGGTGTAGGCTTGGCTAAGCAAGGGCACTATAGAGCTATCTTGGGGCAGGAATTGGAAGGGGTTTAACAGGAAAGAACCAGGGAAATAGAAAAGAGGATGAGGCTCCTATGGGAAGTGGAAACTTCCTCTTGGAGCCACCTAGGGGGAACAGCTGGTACCTTATCTGTGCAAGGATAAGACAAGAACATTGCTGTCTCAGCAGACTTCCTCTCTCTACTTCTCTTAGACCTTCCCATTTCCCCCTTCTGGGGTGAGGATGTCCCAGAATTTCTCAGCAAAGACCATATGCCCCTGGTGGAATTGCTAAGGAGAGCCAACCCTCCACCTCCACTTCACGCAGCTATTCCAGGGCCTGTGCCTCTCCCTGGGGATACCCTCTAACTATACAGAGGCTTGGAGGCTGAAGAGGAAAAAGGAAGAGAAAGATGGGGGTGGGGAGTCTCATAAAAATAGAAGGGAGACCAATAGAGTAGAGGACTGGGACCAGGGGAAGACGGGAGGAGTAGAGAAAAAGGGGACAATGAGTCCCACTATTAGGTATAATGCCCAATAACAAATAAATATACATAAATAAATAAATAAATAAATAAATAATAAATAAAATGTTTAAAAACTGTATCTGAAGGAGAATATGAGGTGGTCTAGGGAGTACTGGCAAATGGAAGCCGCAGACGAAGGAGGAGAGAAGCTTGAGTGACACGGGCAGGAAGGGAGGGATGGCCTGGCATGTAGGACAACCAAGACTGCAGGGAAAGACACAATGGTAAGGTGGTCAGAAATATTCTAAAGTGGAAAATTTAAAAAGGGAAATAGTAAAAAGAGTTAATGATGCCATAGTCATACACAAATACACAAGTACGTGTTCTGTTATCCTAAAAGCATCATCAACTTAGACCTACAACTACTAGAAGGTGCACTTGAACTCTATTCTAAGAGTCCAGAAACTGGTATTTTAGCCCCAATTCTAACACTAAATGACTTTATCCTGAACCCTCGTTTTTGGAAAAAAATAAAAAAAAAAGGTGCAGTCATAATTCCCTTAAAGGGCTGTTATAAAGATTAAAAGGTAGCATGATTGTTTTACAAACTGTAAGTATAAACTTAATGCAACCTTCTTCAAATGTTATGTAAAACTACAAGGTACAACTAATAATCCTGGTGCTGTCACCAGGGCTTTAGAGTTTTTGCCCCAGCCATTGTGAATTGTGTGCTTCAGTGTCTCTATCAGTAAAATCAGATAATCAGATCATAGACCTGTCTGGCATGTCTTGTCTGAGCTGAGAATTTATAACATAAGTAGAGTAAAATTGATTTAAATCTCAGGGAAAGAATATGTTTTGTAAACCTAAGCATGATGAATACACTTCTTTCTGAAGTGCTTTTAATGGTCTCTGAGATCTTTCAGAGCTATAAGATGGTTACACAGTAATATTTATTTGTTTATCTTTTGGTATGATATTTTATCCTTTCCTTTTGAATAGAGAAATGGATGTAAAGAAAGTGAAATCTTCTAAACAGACTAATGACAAAAGCAGAGGTCAACTTCTTCTTCTTCTTCTTTTTTTTTTTTTTTAACTTTTTAACAGTCCCAGTTGTAGGCAGCTATTAGGATGTTTCTCCTTTTTATTACTCTAGTAACCCTTTTTGCTAGGAAGTCAAGTCACCAGAAAAGTATTGGAAAATTATTTTCTCAGTGTGTCTTATGCTATAAGACCATGAGGGGAAAGGCTGGAGGCTAAAAATCACTAAAAATATAATAGCCTCATTACTAAACAACAGCTGTCAAACAGTTTCTTATCTGTAGTTACAGATGCCATGGTGAGACCTCCAGCTGTAGTAATTAAATATTCTGTCATTGACCTCCAATAAAATACTATTCAACATTGTCCTTATTTATAACTACTGCTGGGTACCAACAATTTGGAGGACCTTGGGCACATCACTTCACCTCCTGCATCTATGAGTACCCCACTCTTAAAGAACGGAATCTCAGTGATTCTAAACTGAGGAGATACTGCCCTTGGGGGCATTTATAAATGTGTAGGAGTGTTTTATTAGTCAAGGCCAACAGTGCTAAATACTCTGCAGAGAGCATGGGGACAGTCTTGCAAAATGAAGAACTGTCCTGCTCCAAATGCCAGTAACAATGACAGTTATCTCTAATGTCCCTTCAGACAGTCACTGACACCACAGGTATGTCCATTCATTAATTCATTTGGTCACCAACTTTTGAGCCCCACTGTATGCTGAACACCAACCTTCCCTCATCCAAAGGTCCCAGAAACCCTGGCTTGGTTGTATGCTTTTTTTCCCCTTCTTTCTGAAAGCCTCCCCTCACTCGCAGGACCACCTGACACAAATAAGGATTTTTCTAACTCAAACCAAAAAGAAATAGACCCCAGAACATATCAAGTGCTTGGGAGTTTCTAATGACACTGGAAACAAAACGGCCCTCTTCGAAGATTGGAAGCTGGCCTAGTTTGCACTCAATAATTCAGGAATGGAGACCTTCAGCTCCACTGACCGAGGGCTTCCAGCCAGATAATGAAATCCCAGTTGTGAGACATGTAGCAAAATATTTCAACTTGATTCAATCATTTTTCATTTTAAGAACAAATCACCAACTGTTTTGTGCCTACTGAACAGTTTTCACTGGCAAACTGAAATTTCCTAATATACTTAAGTGGCATCTGAGGCCAGTTGTAAAACCTGCCTTAGCACATATTACCACATCAAGTAGGCTCGTTAACTTACATTGCTAATTAACTGTGCAGTGAGCCACTGTGAGCTGCAGTGCAATCCTACCTCTGCCACCTCCTACACAGTCCCTCCAGGAGAGCTGCAACCTCTGGGCCAAGCCCCAGCACCACAGTGCTGCTCAATATTCACAGGATGCTTCCTCACTTTAACCTCATCATCTCACAGCTACCCCGGGGACAGCTTTCCATTCTGAGTGATTGTTTCATTTTGCAAAGGAGAAGACCAGTGCCTAGAGATGCATAAAGGTCCACTTGGGTCACAAAAAAGCTCTGGGGATGGAGGGAATTCTGAGTGCTCTTCATACTGCCATGAAACCACTTTGACATTCAGGGATTCTTTGCAAATATCCAAACCTTTAATGAATTTTGGAGACTCTATTTTGATGATTCTGATCATTAAAAATCTTTGTGTATATTTGTTCAATAACTATGATCCTAGCAGTGTTCTGTGTGCTGGGAATACAGTGTTCTGGGCTGTAGAACCTCCAGATGAGTAGAGAGGTCAGATACTGTGTCAATTCCTCCATATTAATTAAGTACTATTGCACCAAGTACCATTGGCACCATGAAGGAGAAGCACAGTGCAAGGAAAGCATCAAGCAGAACCTGACCTCACCTGCATATCCAAGAGGCTTTCAGGAAGTTCAAGGATTGAGGTGGAACATTACAGAAGCAGGGGATTCATGAGTGAAGATCCTGAGGCAGGAAGGAAGGGCTTGTTGCAGGAGAGGATGCTAGCTCAGTGTAACTGGCAAAAGTGAGAGAGCGTGACTGGAACAGAGATGACAGACATTTCAAAGATGGAAGTGGCAGAGTTTGGTAATCAATAGGATGTAGTCCATGAGAGTAGAGGGGTATTGGGGATCACTACCCCATGCTGGCTGCTATGTGGTGGGGTTACTTGCTTAAGATTCTAGAAAGGAGCTTCTCTGGGCAGCCGGACAAATCACAAGTGTCTCCTTTGGCACATGGAGTCTGAAGTTGTACAGAACATCAGTCTACTACAGACCCTGCCTTGGTTAGTATATCCAGGGGTTTCTCCAGGCATGACATTAAGAACTAGTTCTGTAGAGCCCTGAGCACATATTTGGGAGCAGAATATAGAAACGATTGAGGAACTCACACTACAAAATACTTATATGTGTAGTATCTCTGAGCCTCACACTGATCCCTGAGGAAAGTTGGTGGAATTGTCTTCATTCAAACAGGAAACTGGAGCTTCCTGAGTTTGTGATGCCCAAGGGCACAGAGCTACAAGTCAGGCTCTAGTTGTCCAATTCAGGTCTGCTGGCTTTTGACATGGGATCTTCCCATTTCACCATGTTATATCTCTATGTGATCAAGGCAATCTACACCAACTCTGGGGGCTTCCATGTCACATGGAATCTCACTTCTTGTGCATAAAAATGAAATCAAAGTTATTTTCTACTTTTTGTTCAAACTTTTTTGAACAGCAGTATTTTAATCTATTTATAAAGCATTGAGACTAATATTTGTATTAATATTTAGAGCTTCGTTCTCTCTCTCTCTCTCTCTCTCTCTCTCTCTCTCTCTCTCTCTCTTTCTCTCTTTCTCTCTCTCAACTGGAGATTGAACCCAGGGCTACTCTACCACTGAGCTGCATTCCCAGCCTGTTTTGTTTTCAAGACAGAGTCTCACCAAGTTGCTGAAATTGGTCTCAAACTTGTGATCCCCCTGCCTGGGCCTCCTGAGTTCCTGGGACTACAGGCCTGTGCCCCTGCACCTGGAGCAGCACTTTTTTCTTCTAAGAGTGCAATGACAAGGACAGATTAAGTAACTTTTACTGGTAGTAGGGAGACAATGTCTGGGAGAAATTAAGTTCAACTTCTAAATCCTAAAATAAATGTTTTAAGAGTTCTGTACCCTCACCTTCGATTCTGAGATCCATTCCTAAAGTAAGGGAACCACCTAAAACCACTGGATGTATCATCTACATGCCTGTGTGTTC
Organism: Sciurus carolinensis; assembly: GCF_902686445.1. Lineage (NCBI taxonomy): Eukaryota > Metazoa > Chordata > Mammalia > Rodentia > Sciuridae > Sciurus > Sciurus carolinensis. The sequence continues at coordinate 45,965,749 of NC_062219.1, read as the reverse complement.
CAGCGGAGCCCGCCAGGGATCTGAAGAGGGAGGCAGTGCTGCCCCCACCACAGAAGGGGCAGGAGAACCTTCACCACTGGCCTTACTGATTTGCCTTCTCCTTTCTATCAAGGCTCATAGGATGTTTACAGTGAAGTGAAAAATTAAAGTTAACTTGCATTTAGTTCTGTTTTAACTGCATCATTTCTGGGTCTACATAACAACTCAGGTTCAGGGAAAATACTTTCTACAAAGCGAAATCAGTGACATGAAAAACACCCCTGAACCTCTTCTTATTTACCTTCCTCCCTCCAATAGCTCCTGGACTGTTTTGTGATCCCAGTGGTGATTTTGCTCTCTTGGTTCTTCCTGCTGATCCGGTACAAGGCTGTGCATTTCATTGGCATTGTTGTCTGCATCCTGGGAATGGGCTGCATGGTAGGAGCGGATGTACTCGTGGGAAGGCATCAGGGAGCAGGTGAGTCTTTGGATGGTCACCAGGTTGGTGACCTCTGTAGGTGACACCAAGGCAAGAAATGGGATTTGTGGTTGGGAGAAACAAGGATCTTAGAGGAAACTGGTCTGCCCAGTGTCTGAGTCCCGTTTGTTCCCCACACCTAAAACATTGGCATGCAGGAAGTACTTAATAAATTTTATCTCTTGAGTGAATGAAGGAGGCATTATGCCTGCCGGTGAATTCAGAAACCTGCAGAAAGTGCTTAAAGAGGAGTTACCATCTACTGGGAGGAAGTTTGGGAGGTCAGAGCTACTGACCTAGACCAGCTGCTTAGAGGTGTTGTAATGAGACAGCCCACTCTGGAACCACAGGGTCTTGCCCACTCTTCCCAACTCCTCCACATCCCAACCCTTCCTCTGCCAAGTCAGAGAAAGACTGAGCTTTCAGACTACCAGATGAAAGTTGGCTTATAGGCCTAAGTGTGGATATTTAACCTTTAAAGGCTAAATTAGGAATGTGGGATACCTTTACAAGGAAGAACTGTGTACCATGTCTTCCTATATGTTTTTTTGTTTATTTGTTGGGCAGGAGGGGCTATTGGTATCAATCACAGCTTGTGGGTAAAGCTTCATAATTAACTCATCAGATTTCTGTGAATCTGCTGGGGAATCCCTGATTCTGGAGAGATCCAGAAGATACTTTGAAAAGCATTGTAATTCTTTAAAATATACCAAGATCCTGTACTACAGAGGGATTTTTGGAAGATGAAAAAGTGACTGCCTCTATTAACATCAGGAATGGAATAGAAAGTACCCACTTTTCTATAGTTCTTGAAATTGCCCTTTCTTCTAGGAAATTAGATAATAAAAACTAAAAATTGGGGTATTTCACTTTATGAGAGTAGGTCATATAAAAATCTCCAAAATGATGTCATTTATGTTACCCCATAGAACTTTAGAGCAAAAAAAGACCTTGTTCAGTTCTTTTATATTTGACATATAAGAGCAACCAAAGTCACAGATTTGGGACAGCAAGAACTAGACCCCAGGGTTCCTGACCTGTAGAACAGGCCTCCCCCTTTCCCATTTTGCTGGGGGCTAAAGACACAAAACAGAGCAAAAGAGGGACCACCTGGGTCTCCCAGAACCATAGCCTGTACAATATTATCAATCTCCACCTCAACAGAGGGACTGACAGTACACACCCCAGTGTTTTCCAGTTCTCCTCTGTGAAATACTGGTTCCAAGCATGTCAACAGATGTTGTGTCAAAAGGCCAAATTTGTGTCTGGGCTAAATTTGTGTTTTTTACATAGTGATCTCAATATGAACAATCTCTTTTGAACTAATCAGATGGTATTTTTGTCTGATGCAATGTGACCAGTTCTAAAGTTCCAATTTAAATACACTTTCTCAGCTTCCCAGGTACTCTGTAAACACAGACTAAGCAGAATTCCATACCCTTAAAAAGTTCTTCCTACCAACCCTGGCCATTCATCCAGACCACCATCTTATATTCCATAGTTGAGGAGACCACTTGTCCTGATAAATCTGAATGTTTAAGCCTCAAATGTTAACATGGATTGTAGATACTAAGCCTGTAAAAAATGTTTTCTGATTTCAAATGAAGCATTAGAAAAATAGTACAATTTAAGAAAAAGACAGTAAGTCCATTTGAGGACCTTTTCAAAGTGGTCATTTTTTAAAAAACATAGATATGGCTTAAACATCAAGTGGTATTTCACCTGTCCATGTGAGTCTGTTTAAGGCCCACAGCAGTGTGCCTTTGTGACATATGAAGCACTAGTGTTAACAAAATTAAACTGCATCATCACAGAGTACCTCTGTGCTGTTGAAATGGTGACCAAGTACATGGGATGATATTTAAGGCCAACCCAGATACAGGATCAAAGGGTTCATTTGGACATACTTTGCCTCTATAAAAATATAAAATTTGGTGGCAATTTAATCTATCATATAAGGTATTTTTTAAGAAGGGAAAATCCCATATTGATTCTGAAATCAGTATTATCCTAAAAGTGGTATATTATCAAAAATATGCCCCTCTCCTTTTTTTTTTTTTTTTTTAACCTTTGGAGTAGATTTGGTTTCATTGTATTAACTAGCCCTGGAAACAGAGCTTTTCTAAAATACTTCAGGCATTCACTAGAACTTTAATGATACATTCAACTCTATGTAAATTATCATCACTTTATCAGGGGCTTCTCACAGGATAAAAAAAATGTCTGACTTTTTTATGTTGCTTAATCCATATTTCATCCTACTTTGAGATTTTGGCAGTTCTATCCCCAAGCACATTGATTTTGGCCCATTCGGTTACTTTGACCTCATTATAATTAAGGTAATTGCTTTAAATCTGCTTTGTCGGCATGCTTCCTCACCTATCCAGGAATTCCTCATTGGATTCAACCTTTCTGTAGGAAGCTTCTCAAATGGCATCAGGCCCTCCAGATACAAAACATAAAGGTGAGGGCCTAGAATGATGAACCAGGGACATGCTGGTGATGAAACTTGGCCATCAAGTCTGCCTGCTGTAGACAGAGGTGAAGAGAAGGCCTCAAGGCTGTAGCCTGGAGACCCTGCCTTGGAGCCTGTGAGTGGCATACCTAGTGGGAATACACTAATGGCACTTGTGTTCTCTTTCCGTGCCCATCACAGAAACTGACCACCCACCATAGGAGGTTTCCATAACTTTGAGCTCACATGAAAGGAAGTGTCTTTTCCAAGTCGGTCAGTAAACACAGTTGGTCCTAATAGGTATATCCTCTCTCTGCCACCTTAGCTCCTCATCAGTATTAAAGGCCTCTTCTGAGAGACCATCTCTGCTCTTACTGATGTGGGCTGGGGGAGGTATGCAAGAGCTCCTGAGAATATTATATATGTTGGAGTGCACAAAAATGGCTTGGGAAAGCCCAAGAGACGCATCTCCACGACTTCTGCTTCCCTGGGAGAACTTATGGATATAAAAGAGAAGCTTAGAAAATAATTGGATTAAAATAAAATGCAATTAAAATAGCTCTTTGTTATAAAACATATTTTCTTGCCCTATAAACTATTCTCTACCATAATACATTCATTACATTTAGTTCATGTATCAAAGATGTTAGTTACCCATAACAACAATTTTTATTAGATACAATTTTATATATATTTCAAGGGAAAGAAAATATTTTCAAGGAGCCAGATAACTAAACACAAATAAAAGTGACATTTTGGTTAAGTACCCACTGGTGTCAGGTACTTTCTTTTATTATCTCATTTAATCTTTCTAACCGTGGAAAGAATTTTTATTCTCATTTTTGCAGCTGAAGAAATCAAGGCTCAGAGACAATAAGAAACTTATGTAAGAGTACCTGTTTTCAAATTATATGGCCTGAATGTGAAATTTAGCCAGAAATGTACAATTGTTTTAGCATAGTCTATTAGAGTGAACAACTTCCAGAATTGCCCAGGGTGGAGGAAATTGCCCAGTGTGGAGGAAATTGCCCAGATGTCAGACTTTTGGAGTCAAATTGAGTTCCAGAAAAATAAAGCAAAAGCTTCCAGTATCTGAGACTCAAATGTATTCAGTGGGATGGAGACCTTTACATGAATTGTACTAATAGTCTTCAGTACTCCAGAATAGTCTAACTCATCGTTAGCTCTTGATCTACTGGTAAGTGGTGATTTCAAATAACCTTCCCTCTTCTCCTTCTACCACCATATGTGCACATATATCCCTCCAAACATGATGTTTCTTGTGCTTAAACAAAAATCTTAATAAGGAGTTACATGCAGTGGTGCATGACTATAATCCCAACTGTTCAGGAAACTGAAAAGGGAGGATTGTGAAGCCAACCTAGGCAACATCCTATTTAAGGAAAAAAAAAAAGCAAAGACTAATAATTGGAAAACCAATTCTTGCAAAGCATTTATGACTTGGTTGATTAGAATCACAGAGTAATCCAATTGAGAAATGCCCAACCCAAAGAGACAGATGATTATTCAAAGGGAATGATTGATTCACTTTTAGCTAACACTGGTGACCACTTAGTGTCAGATACTATGCTAGGTATTTTACATGTATTATTATTCTCACAATAACCACATTTTAAGGTAAGGAAATTGAAGTTTAGAAAGACCCTATAGTCAGCCCAATGTTATACAGTAAGTAAGTGACAGAGGTGTGGTTATACCCAACTCTACTCTGGATTCAGACTTTTTCAGTCAGCTCAGTTTGTCTAGACATTTTTTGAGAATGCATAATTTTCCCATAATTTTCCAAGATTCATTCTCAATCTAAATCTCAGTGACTCTATGCCCTTCAACACTATTTGTAAAAGAACAGATGGGAAGTTAACAAGTCACAGTCATGGAGTGGAAAACACTAGGTGCCTAGATATCAGTGGTATGATATTCAAAGGAGGAAGAGAAGTTTCAGGTTAGATTAACATTTCATCATTTCAAATGTTCCCATTTACTGAAAATTTTGAATATGTTATCACTTGTATCCTTTTACACACATAAATGATAGCTTTTCTGAGCATAATTTTCACCCATGAACCTTTTGTATAAACTCGTGTCAGTATCTACTACACTAACTACATAAAATATGGAGTACATTGTGATTTCCAGTTAGACACAAATTTTAGATGCAAAATATTAGTTTCCTTATTATCCAGAGTACTTCATTATATAATATGGTTGTACAAAATTATGTACTAGTTAATCAACTAAATTTTCATACATGTCATGTTAGTTTTGCATCAATGTAACAAATACTAGAGATAAATCAACTTAAAATAATACAGGAAAGTTTGTTTTGACTCATAATTTTAGAGGTTTTGATCTATTGGTCCTGTTTCTTTGGGCCTGTGGTGGCACAGTACATCATGGCAAGAGTGCATGGTGGAAGGGGCCTCTTCACCTCATGGTGGCTGGGAAGCAAAGAGAGTAAGAGGAAGGGACTGGGTCTCAACATCCCCTTTAAGGGCATGTCTCCAGTTACCTCACTTCCTTCCTCTTGGTCCCATTTCCTAAAGGTTCCACACCCGTTGCCCCCTCCCCTTAGTAAGCACCACAAGGTGGGGACCCAGCCTTCAAATAGGGACCTTGGAGAGACATTTAAGATTCAAACGATGGCATTTGCTATATGCACATGTATCTACTTCAGAATTACTTAAAACTGATAAATATAGAGTGAAATTCTAATATTATTTCATCTTTTTGTCACTGATGACTTAGAAAATATTTCTGAAATTGTAGTTACACAAAATTGAATTCTTATTATCCAAAATTACCGCTGAATTAGACTAAAAGTACTGATAAGTACATTTCTTGTAGTGAAGGTCAGTTCACAAAGTGGGCCACAGTTGTACAAATGTGAAATTTGAAAAAATAGGTGAGACTATTCACCAAAACAGTGTGTCGTCTTCTTAGGGGTTTTAAAAGATAGATTGCTATTCCCCTAATTCCTACTAAAATATTTCATTATGATTTAGCCTTTCTTAATACAGTCATGTAAAGTTAATTTTATTGACCAAGAATTCTATTAAGCAGCCCTTTCACACTTCCCTATGATAATAATAAGTGATTTTCATAATAATGACTTTGTGTCATCATGAGATTCTAAAATGTCTCCTGAATGAAAAGATGCTAAATTGTGTTCATTATAATTCAAACTATAGGTATGTTTTATCTTATGGGTTGTTCTTCAAATGAACTACTTAAAATTAAAGTTTGTCATTATTTTCTAGGCAACCCATAAAAAGCTTGCTGAAGATTTCACACTCTGTCATAGCAATCCTGACTTCCCCGGAAGATGCCTGCAGGGACCTCCTACCTGGTCTGGTTTATCACCAGGGCCTCATTAAGTTCTCAGCTCATCTGCTGGATAGAGATGGCTAGCTCCCCAGGGACCCAGGGAAAGCTCCCAGCCCTCACAATCTCATTCTCAGCTCCACTCCCTTGAGAATAGACTACTGCAAACTGCTGCCTTTCAAAGTCTCTTCTTTTTTTTCCCCAATCCCTACCAGGAATGGGAAGTCACCTTAGAAAAAATGGCACCATTTAGAAGAGATATCTAATGCTCCAAAATGACCACACACAGTTCTTTCCAAACTCTTCCTCATGTGAAAATCTCTACCTAGAGTATGCCCTGTGCTCCCAATTGAGAGCCCAGTTCTATAGTTTTAGATTGTTTCAACTAATCTGGGAATCCAAGGCTGGTTCAAGTGAGTCCCTTCCTGAGAATCATGCCGCAGTGAGCACCTTCTCATCCTGCACCTGTCCCAGAGCATCACATCTGCTGAGCTGCTGGCCTGCTGATTCTTTCAGCACGGAACCAGAGGCTATGTGGATACAGAGCGTATCAGTGAGGCCCTGCCAGCACTGATTCGACTACCCTGTTCCCTGGCTCCACCCTTCCTGGAGTAGAAAGAGTTTTCCTAATTATAGGAAATACTGAGAAAGCATTTATTAAAAATTGAACACAAAACAAAACTGAGTATAAAACCAATCGCTTTTGATTTTAAAAAAAGCAAAATATTAACATGATAGTGCATTATACATTATTTTCTTCAGGGGATTTGAAAAATTTCAGCTCATAAATCTTCTTAATCTCATTGTCTAAGTATGTGCACATTTTGCCCATGGTCAAAATGTAGTATTGCCTGTTTTGTTAAACTCCTTCTCACCATGTATAGCAGAGGGTGGAAATGGATCCTATTTGTTCTAAGCCAGGTTCACTATTCTGAAACAAAAATAACGTTTGCATACATTAGCATACATTCTCAGACACATAACTGGACCAAAGACATTGAACTTGATGGAGAGAATGAATGGAAAAAATCAGTGTGAAAGGACCAAGTCTCCTTCTTGGTTAGGGAAAACTTCTGCTTATGTCTAGACAGGAAACCTTTTATATCAGAACACACTGAGAGAGGGCACAGATAAAAATCTTCACTCCATCTCAACTGAAAATCAGAAGTTCTCTGTTCTTTTTGGTTCCTAGGGGAAAATAAGCTGGTAGGGGACCTTCTGGTCTTAGGCGGAGCCACACTCTATGGTATCTCTAACGTCTGGGAAGAATACATCATCCGAACCTTGAGCCGAGTGGAATTCCTGGGAATGATTGGTCTGTTTGGTGCATTTTTCAGTGGAATTCAATTGTGAGTAAAAAAATAAATAAATAAATAAAAAATTCAAGGAGTAAGTAAATGGAACTTATTCTTAAAGTTTTTGTCCTTAAAGATATAAAAATCCTATGTCAATGTATGATTACACAAATGGTATGCCTTTACTCCATGTACAGAGAAACAACATGTATCCCATTTGTTTACAATAAAAATAAAGTTTAAAAAAGATATAAAAATCAAGGCAGAAAAGTAGTCACTAACTTCCCGCACAGAGGGTTCTTGAAATGTTCAAATTCTGTATATTTATTGGTAAATTTCCTTCAAACTACACAAATTGCTATGTATTATAAAACATTTAATAAACCTGGAAGATAATTTTCAAGAAAGCATTAGAAATACATCCATTTTCTCAATCCAGTAAGCATGTTATTATTTAGAGAAGTAGAAAAATTAAGCATAAATATCACAATTCAGCACACTTCCACAAAGGGACATTCTGTTTACTAGTGAAAACCACCAGGACACTTATGTTTTTAAATTGCCCTTTTATAAACTTGTTCTTTTATTGCCTATGGATAATATTTCAAATTAATGTCTTAGAGTTAAGTATTTCCACCTTCCTTAAAACATGAAAGTGAGGCTGGGGTTGTGGCTCAGTGGTAGAGTGCTTGCCTAATGTGTGAGGCATTGGCTTCAATTCTCAGCACCACGTATAAATAAATGAATGAATAAAATAAAGGTCCATCAACAACTTAGAAAAATTTTAAAAACATGAAAGTGTAACAGTGTTCATGAAGGCCAAAAGTACAAGTTCTATAATAATCCTGGAATTAGTGCATATAAATTATCACTTGATGAATCATATATTACCTTAATTTGTTGTGAGAATAAGTGTTAAAGCATAATTTCCCATCAGTAAAGAACATACATTTTAGTTTCATGTAAGAAGTAAGAATGATAGTATAACTTCCACTCTAATTTCACCAAATCATTTTCTACAAATGACTAATTCTCACAATCAACAAATTTCTTTCTGCAAAGCAAGTATTTTCTAATTGTGTTGGTTCAACATCTTAAATTACTAATGGAAGATAATGTGGCATCACCTTAAACATGTTTTGCATATAGGCTATTTCTACCAGCCTCCAAATTTTGGTGTCCTGAATACTGGTGAAAAATTCAGCAAACAAAGCATAGTGGTAGGAAAGACTCTCTGAGAAGGACTTAGTTTGAAAGTATCATGGTAATTTTTAAAATTTTTTAATTTGTTCTAATTAGTTGTACATGGCAGTAGAATCCATGTATACATTTTGATAGGTATGATGGTATTTTAAAGTTCCTAATTTGGTGCTTTAACTTTAGGAGAGGGGAATGAATTTCCTTGTTCAACTATTCATAGCCAATGTTTTGTAGATGGATGACTCATGTTATGGGTTATTATTCTTGAATCCAAGATATATATATATATTCAGAGATTTAGTACTCCTTTGCTTCAGTTTTATCCCATTATTGGTGATTGAGCCCTTTGACAGACACTTTTTGCCAATAAGGGCTTGTTTGGCAAATGGGGTACATTGAGGACACGCTGGCACCAAAGCAATGCTGGTGGAGTGATGACAACCTCACCTCCTGCTCCTCTTCTAGTGAGTGGGTCTCAAAGTGTGGTCCTCAGACCAGCAGCACTGGCATTGCAGGAGAGCTTGTCCAAAATGCAGCCCCTTGAGCCCCACCTGGACCTGCAGAATCAGGATCTCTAGTGGTATTTTAACACACTCTCCAGATGACTTTAAGATACATTTATCTTTGAGAATGATTACTCTAGAGAATGCTCCCATCAGAAAATTGACTAAAACTGCAAGCAGAGAAATTTTCTGAATCTAGGCATTTGTTTCTTAGATAGCATCTGAGCAAGAAGGAACAAAGGCTCTGGGTGGACTGTTGGAGGAGAGTAGAAGTTTGCATTCTACCACAGTTACCAGAAAGCTCTCACTTGCTGGCCTTGCCTGGCAAGACCACAGGCTACCTCTGTATTGCTCAAAGTTATTTTTGAAATTCAGTTGGTTGTTTTATTATTTGTATAAATATAACAAGTCAAGAGAGGGGAGAAAATAGAGCATATTATCATCTTGCTTATCAGATCTACTTTCTTTGCATTTGCAGAGCTATCATGGAGCACAAGGAGCTGTTAAAGGTGCCCTGGGATTGGCAAATAGGTAAGGAGTTTGCACACCTCAGATACTTTTTTTAGTAATCTTGAGAAGTACATTTTTTAAGAGTGATGCGGTTGGGTGCAGTACATGAACAAGGGAGGGAATCAGAATGGTAGGGGGGAAAAAAGGTGATGAAATCCCTTTTCATTTTAGGGATTCCTGCACACTGTAAGAGACTAGCTTGTGTAATTCATCATGTTTCCTACTTGAGCTTCTGCTCATTATCACTGTCAAGGTGGATAGACACGGAAGTGTGTTATTAGGTTAAAGACCAACCGGAAAAGAAAATGCCCCAAGGCAGTGGTAGCACAGAAATGACAGCAATTTGCTCTAGCCAGGAAGCACAAAACTGATGTGATCATTAAAAAGTGGCACTTTAGTAAAAGGAAAAAAACTGAACTTAACAAAAAGGCATAAAAGGAAACAATGTAATGGGCATTCTGAGCCCATAAAAACCTTTTCAGAAAGGAGCAGTTTGCACATAAGAATTCGTTAATTGGGACCCATATGGACCTAGAAAATACCAGACATGCTTTGAGCTAGTTAATAGTCATCCAGGGCATCTCAGATTCCACCTGTTTCTAAAATCACTTTCCTCTAAAATATTGAGGAAAGGATTTCAGATCCTAGGTGATGCTCTAATGATTGATCACACAGCAAGCCCTGGAAAGGACTGCCATTGAATGCCCTCAGCAGGTATCCTCAGTGACTGTACTGAGGCACACAGGTCCCAGCAGTGAACCTAGAGTTTGGCTTAGCCAGGAGGTGCTGGAGAAATGTATGCAGAATGTATGCAAATGGAAGGTAAAAAATACAGTGTCCCCACACTGAAGCTTACTGTTTGGGTCATCTCCAGTCATACAGATTTGATACACCTGACAGCTTCCTTTGACAAGGAAAAAGAACAATGACATAAAGTCCTCTGCATCACTTTACTTACCCCCAGCCCCTATGCTCCAGGACCACCTTGCTGAGGATATCATTTCCTCTAAAGGCACTTGTGAGCCACAGAAGTACACATGACATCCCTGAGAGGTTATCTCTTGTGATTTCAAGGGCTGCCCAGCCCGTATACCATCAAAGGTCTGCCATTTATTTTTCCTCAAATGTATGCATAAGATGTTATAATTAAATGAAAATCAGTAGGCAGTAGGGGCGGGCATGCAGAGGAGGGCAACCAGGAAGGGAAAGCTGCTGCCGGTTGCAGAAGCATTTGCCTTTGTGACTCTCAAAGACATGACTCTTAAATGTTGGACTTAGTAGCACTTCACATACAGTGGTCTGTGAGTCTAAATTAATTTGATATTGACTATAATAGTAATGATCAAAATGAATTTGTCCTCTAATTATGTGGATGTCATGTGCATGTCCACTGAGGCTCTCTTATAATTCTGTGTTAGTTAAATGTGTCATCAAAAGATAGTTTTATCCTAAACTCTCAGACTGCCATTAAAATGTCAGTTCTCTGTAGTCCAAGATGATGAAGACAGTATAAAAGGAACACATTACAAAGTCATCCATTTAATTCTTGACTGGAAATGAGGCCCAAATTTCCCAGAAGGGGGGTCAAATATTCATCCTCTACTTTCTGAAGGATTTGTAGGGTTGGGTTTGAGATTGTGATGCCAAGGCCACATTTGTCTTCATTAGCCTACTCTGACCAACTACATAGTTCCGTTGTTTAGCTCAGTTTTGGGCACATGGCTGTCAGAGAATGTGTGTATGTGTGTGTGGCGGGGTGTGTGTTGTTATTTTTAGTTATACCTCACAGTAGAATGTATTTTGGCAAATTATACATACATAGAGTATATAGCTTATTCTATTTAGGTTCCCACTCTTGTGGTTGTACGTGATATGGCGTTACCCTGATCATGTATTCCAATACAAGGCTAGGAAAGTTATGTCCAATTAGTTCTGTGAATTATATTTGTTAAGTGAGCAAATGAATGAATATCAGTGAAGATGGATGCTATTCTGCCTTCTCCCATCTCCTAAAACATAGACAGAAGGGAAGTGATGGAGACAATGACTCGGGGAGGGCTTTAGGTTTGACATTGCAGTTTCATTCGGGGGAACTGCAACTCCTGGGCCAAAGAGTCAGGGAGACATCAAGGGCAGTCAGCATTCTCTCACCTTCCTCGCACTCCTTGGGAAGTCACCCAAGAGTGGTCCAAGAGCTGTGTCCAGCTCTGATCTCTGTGTCCTGGTGAAGAGCTCACGTTGTTTGGGATAAAAGAACAGAATCCAAGTCTGTCTTCATTACCCATCATCTGTCAGTGGGTCCGTCTCCTTCCTCTTTCCACAACACTAATCTAACTCTTAAAATCTCTTGGACAGCTCAAATGGTTGTCACTTTATCAAAGAAAATAAATTTCTTTTCCTTGCGTAAATGGAATGATAAATGTATTATATTTTTTGGACTTGAAGACATTTTTAACAGATTGTAATTTTCCTACAGTGTGGGCCAGTTGCAAGACATAGAATGATTAAAAGCAAGAAGATAATAGTTATCATTGGTTTTATTCCTTGTTTTACTCTACTGAACACAAAGATTGGCTATGATTATCTAATCAGTAAAATCGAGTAAAATGTACAATTTGATACAGCTAAAGTGTGCACCTGGGGAGCAGGAATGTTAGAATCATAGCCAGAAGTCTAATAAATAACTTAAATATTCCCTTTGTCCCATTTGCCATATTGTGCTAATGGACATGTGAATGAATACAATCTAAGGTGAAAGTCAAATATCATATGAAAAAAATGTACTGGGGTTCAGCACCTGATGTTGTCGTTGATCCCTATTTTTTTGTTTGTTTTCTGGAGGCCAAATCTCAATTTGACCTTCCCTTGAAGATGGGATAATGGAACCACAAAGCAAGGTGAACGTTAAAGTTAATTAAGGGTACAACTTTCTTTTTAGCAGTGATCTCAGGTCTACACAGTTGAGGCCACTTGACTGGGCTCTTGGCTTCCTGTTATGGGACTGTAGTCCAACTCTCCTGTTAACAATGTGCACATTTGATTGACTCCTAAGCTTACAAACAGAGTGTTCATACACCAAAACACGAGTTCACTTAGCAAAATCCGTCAACTCTGACCAGTGTATGTATTCCACTGTGTACCCCAATATCTAATTTCTGCCATTTTAAAAAATAATGTTCTGATTGTTTAAGCTAGTATCATTCTGAGGTAGCCTGATTAGTAGAGGGAAAGTTTGCTGTATACTAGTTTTTCTACTTTCCTTGGCTTACCAAGTGTGCTTATAAAGTCACACCTCTTCTCTGAGCCCTCCAGGGACCCATATCCAGCTCCCTACTAGACAAATCTTCATGGATTATACATAAGTATCTAAAACTTGACATTCAAAATGGAACTTTTATTTCCCCTGAAAACCTGGTCTCCCTTAGTTCTTTCCATCTCAGTAAATACTATCACAGTTCACCCAGTTTCTAAATTTGCTAGAACTTTGATAACTTCCCTTCCTCACTACCACCTTAAGTCCATCTCCAGCATTTGTTTGTTGAGTTTTCACAGATCTAGCCCCCTCCCTTCTTCTCCCTTGCCATTGTGAGCTAGTCCAGGCAAGCCACTCACCTCTCTTGCCTGGGCTAGAATACTAAACTTTCCACTGGTCTCCTCCCATCCTCCCAGGCTTTTTTCATTCCTTCTGTACAGAATAGATGAGGTAATCTAAAAATGAAGATCAGATTACTTTAGAAGCCTGCTACAAACTGCTTGGCGGCTTCCTAGAATAAGACATAAATTTCTTTCTAAGACACAAGGATTGGTATAATACATCCCCTTCCTAATTTTCCTACCTCATTTCTTATGATTCTTATTTCAGTCATTCTGGACCCTGGCAGTTCCTCAAAAACTCATACCCTTCTCAGTCCCTTCTCAGGTTCTTTCATGTGAAGATCTCCCTGCCTAAACTATTCTTCCCCTGCTTTCCACAGTCTGCTTTCAGTCTATTAGCATTCAAGGTAAATGCCACCTCCACAAAGCAGCCTTATCTAACCACCTTTCCTAACCACCACATCCTCCTGCAGAGCCCAAACAGCAACTCAAGCTTCGGGTCCATCTTGCATTTCATCGTACTTCTAGCCCATTGCAGAGTGCCTAGGGTATAGAAAGTACTCAGTGAATAATGCTTGAGTAAATGAGTGAATATAAAACATCAGAACCCTCAAGTCAGAATCCACGCAGGGTGCGCTAGGTAATATGATGAAAGAGTAGAAATCTGGAACTTTTTAGCCCAGACATGGTATGATGCAAATCAATGGTGCCCTTTAAAAATTAAAAATAAGAGAGACTCTGATTTGTGTGGACTCTATTCTATCCAAACTTGATTATTTTTAGAGACTTAAAGATGAATTTGTTCATAGTCTGTTAATCACAGAGTTCTTCAAGGAATATTGAATTAATTTTATGTCTTTTCATGTATTAGTCATAGGTTATGTAGTATTTATTGCATTTTTAGTAACTTGGTTAAAAGGAAAATGAATTATAAGTAGTATGAAACCCAAGTGTAGGGAAATTAGCTAGTTTTAGGGAATTAAAACTTCTGATGGAGAATCAAAAACCTTCTGATATTACTGTGACAGAATATACACACAAGATCTACCTTACTGAAGTAGAGAAGAGGCATTTCCATCTTCCTCTTGGAGTGAAGGGCACGTCCTCCACACTAGAGGGGGCTATTGTACTGAGTTTGCTTACTTCATGCTCAAATCTGATGTCACTTTTGCTAAACTTAGGACCTGAAACATATAGGATAAAGGTTTTTACCCTTAAGTATTTTTCAGAGGGGCAAGCAAAATTAACATGGAAGAAGAAATTGATGAGCCATAGGCAGTGTGCAGGATTCCCCTTCGTCCTCCCAGTGGGGATGCTGAAGATGCCCAGGAGGAGGCACTGACACTACCTCTCTTTGCTCCCCACCAGGACTGCTCTATGTTGGCTTCAGTGCCTGCATGTTTGGTCTCTACAGCTTTATGCCAGTTGTCATAAAGAAAACCAGCGCCACCTCGGTCAACCTCTCTCTGCTCACAGCGGATTTGTACAGCCTGTTCTGTGGATTGTTTCTCTTCCACTACAAGGTAAGTTGAGTCAGTGTTCCTTTGTGAAGATGACACTCTGTAGACACAGGTCTGTAGACACAGGTCAGAGTACTGAGACATGGCACACATTGATTTTGTGTGGAGAATAGGAATGCAATTCTATATGCAATCTCCTATGATTTGAGTTTTCACATTTCTACTCTAAGACAGAGATCAAGTTTTGTCCCAAGACTATTAACTACAATTGATGGTAAAAGATAAGCAACAGCCAGAGAAGGAAGAGCCTTTGAATAATGGGGAACAGTGTTTCCTATACCATTCAGCCCAGAAGCTACACTTATTTCTGACCTGAAGCAAGAAAGATTTGTCCAATTCCCAACTACAAGCACAAAATGAATTCTGCCAAAGGCATTGGCAGATTATGTTCTCTTTGAAGAAAAACACAATTCTTGCAGTTTCTACTTTGCAGATATTTTTATAGCAAATATGAATGGAAAATGCTAATGCACTAGAAATAGTTTCTTTTCTGAAAGATTGGGGTTTGAGTAAAGGAATGCAAAGAGATATTGTGAGGCATTTGCAGTTAATATATCAGCCCTGAAGAAAGGAAGAAACTATCCTGTCAAAACATGGTCCCCTCTTAGAATGCAAGACTCTACACACATCTTTACCCAAGGCAGACATGACTAGTTGATAATGACACACCAAGTTCAAGTGCTGTTCTTTACAACTGCACTTGTTCCATCCATTAACAATAGCTTAGAGTTGGTATGTGAGAAGAGACCCACTTGCCATCCCTTCACTAGTCCTATGAAAATACACAGTGAAATAGGCCAAGTATGGAATGTCCAAGTACATAAGACCAAAGTAGAATAGGCAAAAGGAAGAGAGACCGTACCTGGTCACTGGTAGCCATGTGCTTCATCAGCAATATTATAGTTAATATCACCAGCACACAAACATGGCCAGCTGATGGAGCACCTTGGTGGGCAGAACACCTTCAATCAGGTGAAGATGAGTTTGGGATCTCTTAGAATAATGATGGGCTGAAAAGAGTAATACTGAGATGACAAGAGGCAAATCAACTAAATTGAATAATCAGAATTGTCATCAAGAGTAACAAATGTCCTAGCCCAGAAACCAACTGAAAATGGAACAGATAAGACTAGTGCCTGGAAGGACAAGAAAACAGATCTGGAAGACAACAGAGTGAGAAAGTGGCCATGTAGTGGGCTGGAATAAGTTTTTGAGTTCCTACTTTTTCCCAATTTTAATGGGACATCTTTGACAAAAACTGTGTGTATGTGTGTGTATATGTATGTATCTATACATACACACACACACACACACATATGCATACATACACAAATATGTATACATACACAGTATGTAAAATGTACATATTTTGATATGCATGATATGCATGTACATTGTAAAATGTTTGACACAATCAAGCTAATTAACATATCCATCACCACAGTTTTGTTTTTTTCTCTGTGTGTGGTAAGAATATTTAAGATCTACTTTCTTAACAATTTGCAGGTGTATAATACATTATCATTAACTACAATCATGTTGGACATTAGATCTGCAGAACTTATTCATCTCATAACTGAAAGTTTGTATCCTTTAACCAACATCTTCCCATTTCCCCTGAGTTTCTGTTTTATATGGAGCCTTTGGCCCAGTACAGAGGCAAAAAATGACAGCTAAGAGAAACAACCTAGGCCTGGAAAATATTTGTTATTTATAATTTGTCTAAATAGCTTAATTTCTATGTTCCAAGCTCACCCAAAGATTCATTAGGGTAAAAAGAAGGTCATGATATGTTCCTCTCATGCTGCTGCTGACCACAGTGCTGGGAGAACCAGTTTGCTTCAAAATCCTATTTTCCGGAGCCCTAGGGACCACCAACTGGCCATGGTCTTACTATAGCAAAAGGGCCATTTTTTTTTTTCTCTTCTCTGCAGTTAAGCACCCACATTAGACCATTCCTCAATGTGAGTTCAGTTCTGAGCAATTAACCCTATAATTAACTTTATAAATTCCCTAACTAGAATAACTCCTTTAATCTCCCTTTAGGAAATATGACTAAAATCCATTGTTCTAATTGAGGACTATGGTCACTTCTGGGCAGACCAGACCCAGTCCAGTTTTCAGCATCCCTTAGAGCAGTATTCTTAAAACTCTGGTTTCACCCCAGAAACCTGTTTAAAAATGCAGATTTATGGGCCTCACCCCAGAGCCACAGAATTAGTATCTGGGGACATGTCTGGGAATGTTTGCCTTAACAGGCTCTCCTGTGAGTCTAGTGCTTTCTGAATATGAAAGTCACTATTTTGAAGAGAATGGGGAGCACTTGAGTGGTGCCCATTCCTGCTTGTATCTGGCACTTCTTATACTTTCACTAACTTTAGCTTAGACCTGGGGTTCCTCACATTTGCAAATATCAGGAACTGAGAAGGCTGATGTATCAGGTAAATTCTAATTCTCCACAACCATCCTCTCCTTCCATTGTTTGTATGTTACCTTTGTATGTTATCACCCATATGCTTTGCTTTGCTGATGAGGAAACCATGTAACCCACATATAAACTATATGTTGTCACTAGTTGAAACGTATTTCCTTAAGGTAGAGCTTATTCCAACACAGTAGGTGGTTTTTATTCTAGTTAAGATTGATTCCTAGTCTTAAAAAAATATTAAACTGACCAAGATGTTATGGTCTGAATGTGAGGTGACCCAAAAGAACACGTTAGGCAAGGCAGACGTGTTTAGATGTGAATGATTAGTTTATGGAAGTGGTAATTCACAATCAGTGAATTATTCCATTTGATGAATTCATGATTTGAATGGATTACTAGATGGTAACTGTAAGCAGGTGGGGTGTGGCTGGAGGAAGTAGGTGACTGAGGGCATGACCTTAGAGAGTATATTTTTCCCTGGTTCCTTTCTCTCTCTGCTTTTTGGCTGCCTTGAGATTAGCAGCTTTCTTTTGCCATGGCCTTCCTCAACACAGTCTACCTCTTCATGGTCCCAGAGCAGTGGAGTTGGCCAACCACAGACTGAACCTCTAAGGCTGTGAGCCCAAAATAAAATTTTCTTTTCTAAGTTATTTTTGTCAGGTGCTTTGGTCACCGCAATGGAAAGCTAACTAACACAAAGTAATTATAGATTCACATACAATTTTAAGAAATAATACAGAGAAATTCCATAACCCTTTACCTGTTTTTCTCCATTGGTAATGTCTTGCAAAACTATAGTATAATATTAGGATATTAACATTGATGGAGTCAACATTCAGAAATTCCCATCGCCACAGGGATTGCTCATGTTGCCTTTTTATAATCTCACCTATGTCCCTTTCACCCACCCCATCCCATTGAAACCACTTATTTGTTCTCAATTTGTATAAATTTGTCATTTCAGGAATGTTATGTAAATTGCAAATTATACGTTTGTTGACTTTTGGGATTGACTTTTTTCACTCAGCATAATTCAGTTGTTGATCATTTTTATTGATGAACATACGTACTCCAGGGTATGGATATACCACAGTGTATTAAACCACCCACCTGGTAAAAGCCATCTGAATTGTCCCCATTTAGGGTTGTTAAAAATAAAGCTTCTAGGAACATTCATGTACAGATTTTTGTGTAAACCTAAGTTTTTGTTTCTCTGGGATAAATGCCCAAGAGTATAATTTCAGGGTTGTATGGTTATGGTATGTTTAATTTTAGAAGAAACTGCCAAACTATTTTACAGAGTGATTTATTAACTATTATTGCAAGTAAATAAATATGTACTATTTATGAGAAAGAATATACAAATAAGTGCTCTTACATATTGGTACCATTTTATAATGCATGCATATATTTACAGTGTACATATATTTTGCAGTTAATAAATTTTTAAAATTTTTTTTATTTGTAGATGTACACGATTCTTTATTTACTTTTTTTTTTTTTTTTTGTGGTGCTGAGGATTGAACCCAGTGCCTCACATGTGCAAGGCAAGTACTCTAGCACTGAGCTACAATCCCAGCTCCATAGATATTTTAATAGAAATTAAATTTCACTGCACATGGTTTTGTCACATGCTTTAATTAAATTTAAAATATATTTTTTCCATACTATTTAATGTCTTTATATAATGTGGTTCTAAATTAGTAGCTCTCACATCTGGCCATATGTTGCTATCACCAAGAAAGAATATAAAACACAGCTGTGCCTAGATCCTATTATAAAGAGTCTAACCCTGATTATTGGAAGAGGGACATTTTAAAAGCTCTTCTGGTGATTCATCACATATCTTATACACAGAGTTGAGAATCACTAATCTATAAGAATATTTTTAATGGCCATATACTATTTCATGTACTGCTTATGCTTTGTTTAATAAAGGGTTTCTCAACCATGGCACTATTGCCATTTTAGAGCAGGTGATTCCTTATTATAGGGACCTGTCTTTCACATTATAAAATGTTTAGTTGCACCCCTGGGTTCAATGTGTTAGATGTTGGTAATATCCCCCCACTAATGACAATCAAAAATGTCTCTACACAGTATAAAATATTGAGATTTACTGTTTAAAACAGCTAATTATGGAATTTAGATGCTCTTTTCGGCTAGTGGCTAATATCATCTGGGGAATTAGCTTGTAGGAAATTTTACTCATATCTAATGTTTCCATGTTTTTTATTTAAATAAATTTATATAATTATTTTTATCATTTCTAATTTGAAGCAAAAATGTTTTAAATAATTTGAGAATCCCATTTAAAATAATTTGAAAATTCTTTGCATACTGCATAGAGGCAGTATATGCAAAGCCCTGTTGATATAACAACCAATGTGTCCTTCACTATCATTGATATCACATGGCTTACTGTCTTGTGTTGTTTTCTAATTGTTTTCTGAATAACAGTACTTAATATAAGCAAAGAAATGCTAAATATTAATTTAATTTACACTTGATATAATCAAAGAAATAGCTAAAAACTCATTCAATCTACATCTGATTTAAAAAAAAAAAAACTTACTTTTTGTCTTAAGGAATTTATAAAGGACTCCTCAGGGCAATTATTGAATCTGCAATTAAAAAGACATTGTAAAATCCAGGGTTTCCTCTCAGAGTTCTGTTTGCCTGCCTCTGGGGCTACCCTTGTGCTCCACAGACAGAGGGCCAGAGCTGGGAGAAGGGCATGTCCCCAGGTTTCCCCACCATGTCCAGAGAGGCTTATTTAGAACATTAATTTTTAAATAAATTTTATGGAAGTTACTTTTATCATTATGAAAAATTTATGGTTTGATTTATGGTCAAAGCAAAAATTTCACAAAATACAAAAATGGCTATAGTGATGGATTTTGTATGTATTTTTGTTTGGAGAAGATATTGAGAGAAGAACCTGGTTATATTTTTATATGTCTTCTTTGGAAAAACCATCTAAATTTCTTGACCATTTTTAAATAACATTACTTGTCTTTTTATTAGTGACTTGTAATAGTTCTTTACATGTTCTGAATAATAAATCTCTAGATATTATCAGATATGTGGTTGCAAACATTTCTCCCATTCTGTTTGTTTGTTTGTTTGTTTGTTTGTTTGTTTCATTTCTTGCTAACATTCTTCAAAGCACAGAAGTTTTTAATTTTGGTGCAATTCAGTTTATATTTGGGATTATAAATTTATAAACATAGAAGAAATCAGGTAAATCCCACCATTGCCTTGGGCTTCCAAATCTTTCTGGTTACTTCCTACAGCTTCTCCTCCTCAAGGCTTCTAGTAATAACTGCCATTTGCTTTGTGTTGTCTGAGGGATGGTTGAAAGTCACAGCCTAAGGAAGAGAAGATTTAATTTAGATGAGGCTCCTTAACTATACAAAGGGTTCAAGCCAGTAATCTTCATCTGTGACTACAGAGTTTTAAAAATACAGATGCTTGGGTCCCAATCTCCCTGATTGGTATAGCCCAAGTATCTGCTGCTTAAAGGCTCTCTGTGTGATGTCAGTGTGCAGCCAGGGGTAAGTCCTGGTTCAGATCTGCAGTATGTGGCTGCACTATATGGCTGCAAGCAAGTGGAACTTGAACCTAAGGGTGAAGGTTGAAGATTATTGCTAAATATAAAGAAACACTGTTACTAAGTATTCATCGAAAAGTAGAATAGACTGTCTCTGGAAGCAGGAGTTCCCATTACTAGAGGAGACAGGACATGAATATTTACAGAGAATGTGGAAGGTCCTCATGCTTCAGTGATGGGGATTAGACCAGTGACCTCTGAGATCTCATTTGGTTTTACTATAGCCTGCAGTTATAGTTTATTCTTTCACTTAATCATGATGTCTTTAAACCACCTTATGGTCTGGTTATAAATATCTGCAAGTTGAGAGGGGAGGGCTATTTTCTCACAGATGTTGCTTACCCAGGCAGAACTAAATGACTAAATGAAGCTCTCTTGCCCAACATTGATTATTTGCTTTTTCTCACTTTATACTCTTGGAAAAAATCCATTCCTTCCCCCTCCCATCAGTGCAGTGCAGCATCTCTGCCTATGTGCTAACTAGACAGTAAAGCCCCTGTTCTGGGGAGCAAATAACCTAATTCTACACTAGACAATTGGGATGGCATAGCGCGCTTGTAATCTGTAATTTTATGACTTTTGAAATATGGTGCATATTTCTGTTCTTTATTACCTGACAACATTATTGAATCCAGGACAGTAAATCTATAGTGATCCATGAAGAGTACAAGAAATGAACTATACTGGACCTCAGAGACCCCCTAATGCCAAACTCAGAAAGCGATGATATGGAAGCTTTTCAGTTTGATGATATCTTGATCTGTTATAAACTATATAAATTGTGCAAACAAGCCAATTTTGAAATTGAAAGCGTATTAGTTTCCTATTGCTGCTATAACAAGTTACCATGAGTTTAATGATTTACCATATGTTTACTAGCTTATAGATGGAAGTTGGAAGTCTTGTTCAACTAAAATCAGAGTTTGGCAGAGTTTGTTGCTTTAGGAGGTTTTAGGGAACATTCCATTTGGGTGCTCTTTCTAACTTCTAAAGCCCACCTACATTACTTGGCTTGTGGCCCCTTGCTTCATCTTCAAAGTCAGTGGTATGGCATCTCCAAATCTATCTCCGCCATTCCTGCTTCCCTCTTAATGGCCTTGTGATTACATTAGGCCCATCCGTAT
The DNA here is from genome assembly GCF_902686445.1 of Sciurus carolinensis. NCBI lineage: Eukaryota > Metazoa > Chordata > Mammalia > Rodentia > Sciuridae > Sciurus > Sciurus carolinensis. Next base: position 45,943,708 of record NC_062219.1, on the reverse strand, counting down.
AATCCAGTACTATAGGGAAACAGTTAACAATTACACCAGACAACAATGGTGCACTGGCTTCAGATCAGGTCAATGGGGACATTAGGTACAGCTAGCCACATTCTGTACATTAGGTACAGAAGCCACATCTGGGCAATGAAAGCACATTCTCCACCTGCAGACTCCCTGTGCTGTTTGCTGAATTTCCCAACATATTTTTCAAGGAGTTCTGGTATCCTGCTAATATGTGATTATAATAAGGAAATCACTAAGTCATGTAGGGAGAGAAGAAATTGAGTGGGAAGACTCCTTGGTGTGTATTGTGTGAAGTATGAACTAAACAGTATGATGTAGCAAAGAGAACATGGACTTCTGACTCAGAGGAGCCTAGGTTTAAATTATAGTTTATATTTACTCTTTTTGTTCTTTGAACCAGTTATGTATCTGCTCCAGACTTTAAGGAAATGAGATTGGCCTTATGGAGATTTTTTCAAAGGATTAAATTAGAAAATGTATGCATAGTGACTAGCAGGACTGCATTTCTCTCATAAAACGTATGACTCGGGATTAGTAATCCCTATCTCCTTCCATTTTTGGACTATTAATTTAAAGAACCAATAAAATACAAATTAATAGAGGAGCAAGAGGAAATTAGTAGAGTAGAGGAAGGAGAATGGGAGAGGGGAGAGAGAACAGGAGGGAAAAGGGGTGGATCATGAACTGAAAGCACTTTCCATACATGTACAAGTTTGTCAGGATGAACCCAACTACTATGTATAACTATAAATCTCTAATATAAAAGGAAAATAGTAAAAACAAAAGTAAAAATGAATAAGAAAAATTATTTTATAACAAAATGTTGCTCTTGATTTTGTTTGAGTTCCTACTAACTTATTCCCTATTTGAAAAGCAAAACTGGCATCTCATGCATAAAAAATGTAGATAATATTATATCAGTCATTTTCAACTGAATTCTTTGATCTCATTCTTTTGTAAAATAAAATTTTTAGGTTATAACCAGAAATACAAAACATTAAAAGGTTCTTTAAACCAAACTCCAATATATTATTTCATGATATGCCATCATGTGCTAAGCATTCTTCAAAAAAATAGCAGCCAATATTGAATGTGCAGAATATTCCTTTTTGCCTGACATTTAAATGATAAGCTAGCTTACTTCAACCATTAGCCATTGCCTTTTCAAGGCTTAATATTGCCACAGAATTGCTGTAGTAGTTAAAGTTTAAAGTAATTTCATAAGAAGATATTTTTGTACTTTGCTAAAATAAACTAGAAATTGATATAAAAAGTGAACATTGTAAGTTCTCTCCAGTCCCCTTCAAACACTCTACTTAGGCCATTAGTTATAGGCCTGAAACCACAGGTGACCCTGTTTGAAGAGTAATAGGAAGGTAAGGGCTTCATAAAACTCCAATTCTTGCATTGGGAAAATGTTTTTACCATCCAAATATTCATGAATACAAAAGGGGAGAGCTTTATACGATTTGTTCAAGAAGCTACTTCAACTATTCTGGGTAATATGATTACTGCAGAATTTTATTTGAATATTAAAAAACATTCTGCATATTCTATTTTCATCCTTATACTAGACGATTTTTTTAAATAATTGCTATGAGTTATAAAATGATTTTTGAATAATTGCTATGAGTTAAAATAATTAGAAAGGTGTCTTAATATTGACTGCCTATGCTAATAATCCAGGTTACATACTCTGAAGACAGGTGTAGAGCTCCATGATCCACCCTAACCCCTCAAAATCTGCCACTATAATTATATTTCACATGTGCCAGTTTCTCTTACCATTTGGTTGTTTTTGCTAGAGATTTGGCAAATAAAGTTTAATAACTCCAGACACTAAGTCATTATAATAATATATTATTTATTATGCATTCAATTTAAAACATCATCCAGCACTTATTTATTCTATACCTGTTATGTCCCAGTCACTGTTTTGGTGCTTACCTCTTTATTTATAAATAAATATAACAGGAACACTAAAAATCAACAGGCAGATTAATGCAAGAGATGAGATTTCAAACCACTGAAACTTGAATAGACCAGCAATTTCAAGTATCCTTAATATCTGAGTGCCGGTGCCAGAGAGTTTGCAGAGACTGGAAACTTTCATTAAGAATGGAATCTTTCATTAGACATGGATCAGAATCTTGAGCCAAGCAGCCTGTTGATCCTCTGCAGCAGTGAGCAAATTTCACCAATGTAACTGCACTTTAAAAGCCAGGGAAGGCAGCCTCAACCTGTGACATCCGATGAGTATTAATGTAGTACTTTATATCATATTTGTAAAAATATTCTCATAAGTAGCTTGTTGTATTTTTTTTTTTTGTAAGAATTCATCTTAAAAGGCTAGGAATTTTAAGCTCATAACACCCACATGTAATTGTAAATGGGGGATTTTAAAATTAATACTTAGCCTCTCATGACTGTCTTTTGATACTTTAATGACTGCCAAGTAGAGAATTGTGGAAACTGACATCACTGGGCCCAAAAGCATGGAACACCAAGTTGATAGAGCAGTCAATGTTTGAACTTGGCTTTCCCCTACAAGGTAACCAGTGCATCCTGTTTTGGGGCTTTGATGTTGTTGACTTCTAGCAGTGAGGGAATGCTGCTTTTATGCAGCCATTCAGGCAGGAACTAGGCTCCTTCCTTGTGACTCTGAGATCCTCTAAAGTGGAGATTAAAAACTATGACTTCTGAGCCAGTCCCACTTTTGTAAATAAAATTCTATTGAAGAGTAACCATGCCCATATATTTAAACATTATCCACAGCTGCTTTTGTGCTACAATGGCTACATTGAGTGGTACTACGTTACACATTTCAAGGGGCCACCATGGATGGAAGACTTTTTCTAACTTAAATTAAGAGTTTTGATTTACTCCCTTTTATGAAAGTTGATCAGTGCTGTCCCTCCCTCATTTCCCGACTTTTATTATTGTTTTTATATTATCAGTTCCAACTTCTGTAAATACAATCCATATGGTTTTTTTTTTTTTCCATATGGTTTTTAAGACATATTTTCATACTTTTCATACTTTCTTACATTTGCTACTCCACCAGTCTCCTCTCTTCTGAATTTCTTTTTTTTTTTTCTGTTGTTTCTTTTTAAGTCTACATGACAGTAGATTTCTTTTGATATAATTGCTCAACCTTGAAATATATATTATTCTAATTAGGACCCCATCCTTATGGATGTACTCGATGGTGGCCTTCACTGTGGTGTATTCATATAAGTACATAGGAAAATTATTTTGGATTCATTCCACTGTCTTTATTTTTTCCTATCCCCCCTTCCCTTCATTCCCCTTAATTTCTTGTTTTGATTGATCTCTTAGTAGGCTGGATTTCATCGCTACTGGTATTATCAGGAAGGGGAGTTGCTTTATATGGCTGTATAGCCTGCACACGGTGATATTTGTCCACTTATACGGGATTTTTTCTCTAAAATGGAGAAGCCAGTGGTAGTTAAGTGTCTTGAAGATGAGGAAACTTTATAATTAGTGCAAATTAGCCACTGGGTTAGAAGTGGGTGTACCAGGAAGCATTCAGAGCATTGCTTCCTTAAAAATATTTCTTTGTATTCAATGGATAACTTTCCTATATTCAAGGTTTGTGTGTTCTTTTCCTCAAAATGTTAGAGATATCTTTGTTTGTCTTTAAAATTGGGTATGGTACTCAGTCCTTTCTTTTTGGTGACTAGATTTTATTATCAAGGAGTTTGGGGAATTTATGCTTTTTCAAAAAAGACCTTGCAGGCGTTTTTCTCCTGAGTGTTTTTTGTCTTTGTTGTTTGTTCTTGTTTGTTTGGGAATGTCTCTGATGTCTTTATACTTACAGGTCAACTTGGTCTATTTCCTGTCTCACTCAGGGCTATGACCTTTTTGTGCCTTGAGCAGCTGCCCAGTTCACCATAGGCCCCAGATAATGGCAAGTGCCATTGTTCTCCTGCCTCCCCAAAATTCTGAGGAAGAAATGAAAGACTTTGCATTCCTATTTCCTTGGCTTTTTCCCGAGTTTGCCTAAACAATCCTCTCCAAATTGGAAAGATGTGTGAGAGTCTCACAGTGGACCAACCCTCTTCCCTGTGAGTGCCTTCTGGTAAGGAATGCTGGGCTAACAGCAGTGTGGAATCATGCTGGAATCTTCTGGGCTCTCTCTTGGTTACATTTGTCAAATACGGTGGCATATAATTTTACCCCTTTTCATGTTTGGTTGCTTCCAAAAATTTTGACTGACTTTGATTTTAAGCACTGAGAAACTATGGTCCTGCTTTGTTATGACATGTTTACTCAGAAATTCTTTTACTGGCACACTCGCATGCACACTTACGTATATAGTGTTTAAGCAAACTTGTGTTTTGTCCATATCTGCAAGGACGTTCATCAAAATAAATACAAGTCCATCGGCAGACAGAATGACAGTGTTGCCACAAGCCTGAACCTGATTGTGAAATCCTGTTCCTCTCCCTACCAAGGAGGCCCTCATTTTGTTTTGTGCCATGGGTCCTTTTAGCAGTCTGATTAAGGCTTAAATAAAATACAAGGGTTTACAAATCAAATATATTGAAGCCACCAAAATATTTCAAAGTGTGATAACATAATAAAATATAAATTGCAAGATCTAGAAACAGATATAATAACTGCTGTCATTTTAAATCATTGAGGAGCATAAGCACTATTTGGAGATATCTGCAGCATTTATAACATGATATGAACATATTACCATTATGCTGGTGAAAAGTCTAAAGTATGGCTAATACCATTGTTATTCATTGTTACACTTATAAATAAAGAAATGTTAAATTCCAGTTAGAAGTCAGTGAATAGGTCCAGGTCTCTCATCCAGATTCTCAGACCCCTTGATTCTATATAGGGGGCCCTGCTTAAGAATCTCAGACATGATTCAATTATGTGGCCTTGAGTCAAAGTTACTTCCCTTAGTTTCCTTAGTTTCCTCTTTAGCAAAACAGGATCATAGTCTCCATATCATCAGAAAAATTGTGAGGAGTGAATGAACTAGTGCATGAAAATCATTTACTGCAGTATCTGACATGGTGAACATTCTATAAATAATGCTGTTATTAAGCATAGAATTTTGACTATATTTCATGTTCTTCACACTTCTAAGTATTATATAAATTATATATTGCTGAACCATTATATGAATTTTTACTATTTTATAATCATAAAGCAATAAAGATATTTTCATTTTGAAAATAAAGCTAGCAATTCTCTCAAATAAAAAGGAAATCTAAATAGGGACTTCTGTCATTGAAAAAGTACATAAAATTTCAACATTGATCAGAAAGTTATAAAGGCTTCTTATCAATTTTAATTGGCAAACATGTAAAAATAATTGATTTGTTTCTGTCTTCCCCATTATTTTTAATAACTAAACTCTTTACTCAGATAACCAAGCACCAACCTGTCATCATAAGTCTGGTTTCCATCTTATTTGAGTGTATTTAGGATATGGTTTTATTTAAAAAATAAATACATTATAAACTATTCTTTGGGACCTTAAATACAGCAATGTAACTCAGTTTAACTTGAATGAACACTTTGGTTAGCAGTTTCATGTCCAGTTTCTTCTTGATGCTTCATGGAACAGGCATTATTGTGTAGGAATTGCTCTTGGGAGGTCTCAGTGGTTAAGGACTCTATTGGTGTTTCCTTTGTGTTCAAATTAATTATATTTTTAATTGAAAGAACAAACTATGTGTAGGAAGTAAGTACTAAGCTCTGAGATAAGACCATGCATGGCTCCCTCTCTGTTGTATCCTTGGTGCATTGTACAGAACCTAGTACAGAAAGTTTTCTGTAGTTTTTTATTGAATCAAAGATTACTTTTGCAAGAGATAGTTAATCTTTAATATTCCAGTCCAAGCATTATCTAGGAATTCTCATTTAAGTAGTGATAAAGATTTTTATCAATATGAATCATTACATCTCAAGTGTATGAAAAAAGCTACAAAAGATTCAGATTTCATAATAGCAAACCACTGTTTTGGTTCATGCTCTGGTTGAATTGATGGATTGCTAAGGGAACATGGAGATTCAGAAGTCTGTTCAATGCCACAGTAACTGTATGCAGTGTAATGGGAGTGTGGAAGAATGGAAGAAAGGAACTTAGATTAAAGGTTGGGAATTTACTAAGGAATTCATATAGAGAATTAAATCATACCTAATATTTGGATGTGTTACCCATAAGTCATCCACAGGATAACTGTTAAATGAATCACCATCACATACTGTCTACATGTCTCTAGCTGTATGTGTGGATATGAACCAAAGGTCAGCAAACTTTTCTGTGTAGGGTTAGATTATAAATATTTTAGACTTTTCAGGCCTAGGTCATTACTTCACATCTATGCAGCTGTACCACAGATATTGCTGGGTCCCAATAAAAGTTTATTTACAAAACCAGACAGCTACCAGATTTGGTAGTTTGCTGACCCTTGATGTAGAATTTAACTTTCCTTGAAAACTTTCCCCTAGTTGTCAGTCCTTAGTGGTATCTAAGGCCATATCTGTCTATCTTGTTTTAATAATTTCCGTAGCATGCACACTCAACAATGCAGTGAGATATCTTTGCTTTAATGGTTTATGGGTTTCAATTATATATAAAGAATGAGTAGGGGATTCATGCAAATCAGTAATCTTGAGCTAAGATGTGAGAGAGAAGGAATATTAAAGCTATATCTTACAAAGAACAGTGAGCTATCTGGGAAACAAAGGCACCTTGAGACAGGGAGAACATTCTAAACTGGCTTCATACATACAGCAAACCTCAAGAGAAACAGTATCAGGCAATAGTAATCACAATCTCAAGTTGACTTGTCCAGAGGAAAGACCCACTGGCTAATTTGACAGTAAAGAAGCTCCTAAATTATGGATCTCTTTAAAGCATGGTGATCTTGAGCTCTTCCCATCTTCCTAAAAAATTTACATAGAGAAACTTATAGATCATTATAGATATATTAATTCTTGGATATCAAGCATAGGGGACAACTCTAGATTTTGAGGGAAAAATGTGTTTTTTAATATAGCATAACCCAAAGTTTCCTGTTATTTATTAAGACATTAGATAATTTTATTTTTAGAATAGGTTCAAAATTTAATTTTTGAAAGGGAAAAGAAACTACCATTGTTATTGAATGTCACATTTTTTATGGTAGTGCATGGATTTTAAGGATTATACAATACTGTGAAAATTTAATAGTAATACCATTGTAAGATTTTATTGTGATAACCAAAAATTTCTCATGATATTCTGAAATTAAAAGTGAATTTTGATGGATATTTAGGAGAGTATTTCAGCTGTTTATTAGGAACCAAACTTCTTATTTAGGAAAAACCTAACCGTTAAAATCATAACACGTTTTCTTTCTTTACAACTGCCATATCGTAGTATTCTTTACAGATAAATTATTCATCCATTTATTTCTCTTTTCTGTTTATCGCAGAAAGCTACCACCAGGTACATAAAAACAAAGGAAATGTAGAATTCCAATATGGTGAGAGGGAACACATATTTCATATCGTCAAGGTTTTTTCTCTTGTTCTTTTCTATTCAAGAAAGAATATCTCTCAAGTTCATTAATAATATATTAAGGTTGTTCCAATATATGTTGAATTGAAGTTGAGTCCATTCTTTATGTGAAAAGAAATATGAATTGCCCTTAGAAGCTTGAGTATAGGGAATGGAAGAAAGAGAAGTTATTAACAACCTGGTAACACAGTTAATCAAGCCATTAGAAGAGTGGGAAGAGGCTTAGCTGAGTGTCAAGGTCTCCAGGCATCGTGTTAGCTGTCACCGCAGGATCAAAGCCTAAGTGCATCGCTAAGCTCCCCCGTCTCCCATTTCCTCATCATCAAGATATTCACCATGGTACTCTGTACTCCTCTGAAAGATTGATTCTTGGAAAAGGAAATGAGATGGCACATATGAAAATATTTTCTAAGAGGTAGACTGCAGCTGTGTTTGCTAAGCTAGATTTTTATACCTAATCCAGAGTGTTATTCATTGTGCTTTCCTGAATACAATTCTCAGAAAGCTTCTCAGACTGCAAGGAGTTGAATGAAGTGATGGAGAACTTTATGGAATAAATATTGGTAGGAATTATACCTAGAACAAGACAACTTACACTAGTACTATCAAAGATAAATGGAAATCACCACTGATAAAAGAGATGATATGTGAAATAGGGGAATAAATGCTCTGTGAGAAAGTTTACTGGAGAATCATATACCGTAAGAATATTTGGCTTCAGTAATCAAGATTCAATCTTGGCTTTTTTCTTCTTTATCCCCTACATTTCCTCTATCAGCAAATTGTGTTGACCTTCCAGAATGGATTCTCTTCTCTCTACCACCACCATCTTAATCCAAACCACCACCTCTTCCTTACGCCATTACATTGTCTCTTGATCTTTTTGCTTTCACTTCTTTTCTACAGTTAACCTTCCACCAGCCCCAGAATAATCTTTTTAGAACACATGTTAGATTAGATTCTCCTCTGCCAAACACCCTTTGATACTTCTTTCTCATTGAATTTTGAGTAACAAATACAGGCCTTGCTGACCTTCAAACACTGTCCCTGCCTATGGCTCCCACATCCGCCATACTATGCTTCCATGTCCTCTTCTGTAAAAGAGGGGAAATAACAGTTTCCTCATAAGTTATGAAGAGGGTGATTAATTTAAATCCCATCAGTGACTGTGAGTCGTTATTAAGTATTGGACATCAGTGACACTGACTGTCCTTGAGCTAGTCAAGCCCTGTCTTCCTCAGGGTCTTTGCTCTACATGTCTCTTGACCTGGATGCTCCTCCCCTTGATGCTCTCATGGCTACTCCATCTGATCCTTTAGTCTTCGAATGCCTCATCTTACATAGCTTCTGTGAAACTCTATTACATCATCCTGTCACCTGTTTACTTACTTCATAGCATGTAACTGTATTACAGATTAATTCTTTCAATTTACTTTTAGTCTGTTTTCCACATAGACTAGAAACAAGGGTTATATCTATTTTGTTTATCACCATTTCTTCAGCATGAGACATATGGTAGGAACTCAGTAGTAATTATTGAATGAATTGGCGGTTAGGTGATACTTAGGGTCTCATCTCACAATCACACTCGATTATTCAACAAATAACTAATTACTGGGTCTGTTAGTTTCATATGGCCACTGGAATAGCTGACCACCTATTGTGGCTTTTAGCCACCTTGGTGGCTAAAAATAACTGATACTTATTCTCTCACAGTTCTGGAGGTCAGAAGTCTGAAATCTGTTTCACTAGGTCAAAGCTAATTTTCAGCAGAGGTGTGTACTATCTAAAGGCTCTTGTGCTGGGCAAGAATCTATTCCTTTCCTCTTCCATCTTCTGTTGCTGCCAGCAGTTGTCTTTTGGTCATGGATCTTTACATCATGAAGTTACTCAAAAATGCAATCCTTAAAGGTTTGAGTCATTAGTAATCCTTCCTATATGGGGTTCTTGTAGTTTTTCATTAACTTTAATCTCAGAACATAGTAATACTAAGAGACCCCCTAAGGGATCTCCTGTATTCCAGATATACATTTTCTCACCTCCTTAGTAAATTAATAGTCCAGTTTTTCTACTGGTAGTCAGGATTAATCACCCATTCAGCACTGTGTAATGCACACAGCCCAGTTGTTCTAGGGCAGTGGGGCAAGTTGTGGGAAGACCAAAGAACACAACCAGAGATGGGATATGAGATATAATGTTTGTTCAGAAATTCTTCTGGGGGCCAGTGAAAATGGATTGGACAGGTACTTTGCCTGAAGGTCCAGTAGCAATGGGTTGACCAGGTTTACCTCTTGTTTCACATAGTACCTCCCGTATTTTACCAGAAAATAGTGCCTCCCATCCCTCTCAATGCTCTATCCAGGAGTGGTTGCCTGAACAAGCACCTCCCTCTCCACAGTACTCTGATCCTCACCAGTTACTGCAGGGAAGCATGTTTTGTAGGTTAGTTTACAAAAGCACCATCAGCTTAGCTTGCTTTGTCCCATTGTATGACTGGCACCTCGAGGAACTTGACGTGCATGCAAGAAAGCAGCTCTCTACAGATGACACTAATTTACCCAAGTTCCCAGCATAAACAAGAGAAAGCCAGTATCCTTCAAGATAATATGTATCTGGACATTCTGGCCCATACTCACTCTTATTGTTCCCTTAACTTGGCTAGCTTTTTGGGAACAGAAAGAAGTATTCAGAGACATGAAGTTTTATCGTCCTCCTTTTCTTTAAGGATGACACACACTGTTAACTCCTTTCTTTGCCTGCCGATTTCAGAAGCATGAGCAGCCAAAAGTGACCAGATGACAGTCTTAACTTCCAATTCAGTGGAGTCATTGTTCTGTTCCTCAAGGAAAGCATGCATCCCTTTGACACTAGAACTTTTGCTAGTGGATCACCAGGGCAAATAGTGAGTAGTAGCACTTCCACTTCCATCCCTTGATTCCATTGTCTGGGGATAGGTGATCTTTGGGGTATGCTGAGCTGCAATACTACCACTTCTACAAGCTAAGTAGCCTTCTTTGGTTTTAACATCTAGTCTCCTGCAAAAACACTAGAGCCCCATGTGCTTCTTTTCGTTGAGGAAAATAGATGCTTTGTGATACAAGAATCCAAATAGAGCAAAGGCTACTGCTCAGTGTGTCTCCTAAACAAATGTAATCCCTTCTGGACTACGTAGTGATAATAAGAACAATGCATGGGAAGGTGACATAAATGAGCCATTGAATACCCTTGGTTGTAATTGAGCCTATAATTAAACTCTCCCACAGAGGAAGCCCCTTCTGTTCTACTGTTGACCTGGCTATTATGGGTGTTTTGTTTTGTTTTGTTTTTTTCCTACTGGACTATAGAAAATAGAAATCTGCATGAAAGAGAATCTCTATCAATTCATCAAACCAAGTAAAAATGTGTTTTTCATATAAGAGATAATGGCAGAATCCAGTTTTAGCTCTCTATTGCTGTACTCATGTGTGAAATTACCCACAAGAGAAGATATTTGTCTGCAAAAGAATCTTTATCAGCCTAAGATGTGATTGGCTACACAAATTACACTGCCAAATAATTTGGTTTTTGCAAACCAAACATAAGGCCCCTTAAACAAAACTGGGATTGTGGTCAGGGCACATCCTTGGCCTGGGTGACAATGTCAAGCACACAGACAGGCAGGGAACTTAGTTGCTGTTTCCCTTCTTTTTAACAACTCAGTGCTCAAGGGATAATTTTTTTCAAGTATTAAATCTTAACAATGCTTTTGTTTTTCTGATATAGATAGAGAAACCATTTGGCATTCTAAGGCACTTGAATGAATTCTAAGGTTTTTTTAATTTCCTGGCTTGATTATATTATCATGAATTTGGGATTGGAATTCCCTAGAGAAAGAACAGGCTGTAGGGAACCAGTATTCTTAGTCTGATTTCAGTGTTCGTCAGTAGATTGTGTGGCATGCCCACATTTGGTATTTTCCATAGTATGATCTAGAAGAAATAAATATGTTTAACCAGAAAGATGTAGGTTTTTTTTTTTTTTTTTTGACTAACAAAAAGAAACAAGAAAAAGAAGAGGAGAAATAGAATAGGAGAGGCACATGTAGGATAATAATGGGGAGTTGGAAAGTATTTGAAAAAGCTTATGTCTCCCAAGGTCATTTATTACCAGTTTAGTAAACCCAGAAGTCAAACTTTCATATTTTTCATATACTTAATAATAATAAAAATGGTCTTGTTAGTTTAATGCAGAGCCAAAATTAGAAGATCCAGCATCAACTTGTTTGTGTTGGTTTTTCTGTGGAGCCAGGTCTGTCTAGTTTCTGTGGCTGAATAGCAACTGGCATTGACCCAGCAGCAACAGATCAGGCCCAAGCAGAGCCTTTTGTCACAGGATCCTAACCAGGCCACAGCCTACAGCATGCCCAGCACTGACCAACAGCCTCTTGTAACTCTTGCTTTCCTGGATGGATGCAAGGTGTGGTCCTCAACCCTCTAAGAAGTACAGGGCTGTGGGAGATATGTTGTCATTACTGAACTGTCTTCTCCTTCCCACCCCAGGACATTCAGCAGATTGGCTTACTACCCTTCCAAGATGCCTGCCAAAGGGTCTCCCCCTAAGATCCACATATAAAGTGGGGACTGAACATACCAAGGACTCCCCTTTTAGTTACTCTTCACTAGAGCAGCTGCACATTTAATTTATGATTCACTCATTTTTTTTTTTTAACCCAGGGGTGCTTTACCATTGAGCTACATCCCCAATTCTTTTTATTTTTATTTTTTTTTATTTTGAGACGGTCTTGCTAAGTTGCGGAGGCTAGACTTGAACTTGCAAGTAGCTTGTAAAAGTGTGAATCACCACGTGTGATTTGATTCACTCTTTGAATTGGCATTTTACTTGATTTAGTCACTAATGGGTCTTTGTATCACTCTGGTACCCAGAACTTCCAAACTGGCAATCTGTTTCCATATCAAACAGAATTGGGCTTATACATTGTTTCTTGACCTAAAAATCACTGATAGATGTGCCAGTTGATTTATCTTTATATGTGCAACTTATATTACACACTTTCCTGAAGCCAAATAAGGGCGGACAAGAAGGAACATTTTGTTTTTATATTGCAAAGAATGTTCAGGAGAGTTTTTACAAACTTAATTAAAAGTCTGTTTTTTCCCAGTCACAATTGCCAGTTAAAGTTATGAGATAAATTTCCCTACATGGAATTTCTTCCCAGTAGCTCTTGAGCCCACATTTACCAGATGAGGCTGCATAAACTTGAAAATAACCTGTCACTGCCATTTATTGCTCTGCTTACCCATGGTTGCATTGATTTCTGAAGTATCTGTTAAGTTTTCAGATTCCCAGACTTTACCCTCATTTAGATGTTTTCTGTTGGAGTTAAATATGTGGGAAGGTGCCAGACATGATGGCACATACCTATAATACCAGTAACCTGGAAGACGGAGGCAAGAGAATTGCAAGTTTGAAGCCTGCCTGGGCAAACTAGTAAGACCCTATCTCAAAATTTTAAAATAGGAATATTAAATAAAAAGGACAAGGAATGTGCTCAGTGGTTCAATCCCCAATACTGGGAGAAAATGGGTGTGGGGGAGGATTTAATTATATTGATATCTTTTTAAAATTTAATTTATTTCTTTATTTTGCAGTACTGAGAATTGAATTCAGGGCCTCATGTGTGCTAGGCAAGTGCTCTAGCACTGAGCTATATCCCCAGGCATTTTTTTAAAGTTTACATTGAATGATAACTAACAAATATGTATCATGGCTACACATTCATCATATATGTGAAATACTTTAGCATTAAAAGCCACTTATATTAGTGAGCTTTTTTCCTCTGGGACAAAATACCTGAATAAAACAATTTAAAGGAGAAAAGATTTATTTTGGCTCATGGTTTCAGAGGGTTTAGTCCGTAGTCTATTGGTGCCATAGCTATCAACCTGTGGTGAGGTGAACTTCATGTCAGGGAAGGTGTGGTGGAGCAAAGCTTCCCACCTCTTGGAGGCTGGGGAGGAGAAGAGGGTTGGAGGAGGGGTAGAGAAAGAGAGGCAAGGGCCAGGGACGAGATATACCTTTCCAGTGCACACCCTGGTAACCTGCTTCCTCCAACTAGACCCACCTCCTAAAGTCTCCAGTAAACCCACCAAATTATGAATCCATCATAGATTAGCCCACTGATGAGATTAGAAACTGTAACCCAATCACCTTCCCAAACTGCTGCATTGGAGGACCATGCTCTTCACACATGAGCCTTTGGGGTACATTTCATTTCCAAACCATAGCACTTAAAATAATGCTTAGAAATTTCTAATAACATCTAGAAATATCCTTAATGTTATTTCTGTGCTGCCAGTTCAGGAACAAGTTCCAACTGTTAGCATTATTGCATTTCCTAAATGATATGCTTTTTCCAATGGCAGACTCAGATCTATTTGCCCCAAAAGGCAACATGTTTTTAGAATTTTAATGATCATATTGTCCTTGAGCCATGGTGTGAGATGCTTGGTCTTCCCTTCCCCTAATCATCCATAGATAGACTTGGAAACAGCTGGGAGCTGGAAAGCATTGCCCTTCATTCATCTCTGGTGCGTGAGATGCCAACAATGATAGTGTTCCATAAGGCTACTCACCTTCTCTCCAGAAAAACATGTGTTCATTATAGAAATGCAAATTCAGAAGGTAGATCACATCAGTTTAGTTGTAGAGGCACACAGTGTATGTGTGTTAAAAAGAGAAAAGCAGAAGACAGAATACATACTGATTTAACTTAGACAAAATTATCATTTTTTGTTTATCCAATTCTGCAGTCCTCTTTCTTCCTAACTATTTAGAAATTTTCTTTACCTCTATCTTTTAGCTTTCTAATGTGACCCTCCTTCCCACTGTATTATCTCTTGAGTTTCCTTGACTCTTCAAATTAGATCTAGATCTGTACTTTTTCTTCAGATAACTCCAGGAGCTTTACCCCCCTCTGGTTCCCCTTTCCCCCTTTCCTAAAAAAAACTCACTGACTACTCTTTCCCAATCTTTCTTCTGCCTCTCGTGAGTTAGTTTATTTTTTTCCACTAAATCTTTTTTTTTTTAGATAAAGAAACTGTCATATGCCTATTTGTAAGAGCTAAGCCTTGAGTTCTTATTATCCATAAAATCAACAATTAATTCTCATTATTATGTACAAGCAGTTATTTAGCAAAAAATGACCCAAGTCCCACATCAAGAACCTATAGTTCACAGAAGCATATACCATAAAGGGTCTCCTTTAAGGTGCACTTGCCACGAAAGAAGGTAAAATCCAAGCCCACCATACCAAGTAGCTGGTATAGACATTCAATAAAAGTTGAGCTTAAACGAATTTCTCTTCACAGTTCACTTTATGCCCCTCTGAGGAATGCCCATGTTCTCCTCTGCTGACCACTGCTCTTTTTAATCAAGCAAGAAAAAGAAAACTGCCCTTGAAAAATTGCCCTCTTCCTCACATATCATAGTTGATCTATTTATAAATGTACTTGGAAAAATGACTTTCAAACCCTGTGATCATTCTACTTGTTTAGGTTTAAGCCCATTGAAGTCATTAGTTTATTAAAATTCAACTTAGATGTTTAATGCCAAAAATAAAATGAAAATTTTGTCTGTCCTTAATGATGTGCCAAATGCCGCATTAATTAAATAGCGACCATATTGATATGCCAGCTGTCTAAAAGCTAGGTTTAACTCCTAGTTGGAAGTTAAAGAGTTTGTACAGGCTTATTATCAGCCTTCCAAGTCACCTCCTTTACGATGAATTGCATCCCAATCAAATTATTTTAAGCAACACACAGGGATTCTCATGTACAGTGAGCATTTTCTGACCTTTTTTTCACAATGACCCATCAAAATGGAAAAACAGCAATGCAAACATTGTCTGCAGTGTGGTAGTGTTAACACAAGACTCGTTCTTTCCCAGATTCTCCAGGCTGTCCTCTGTCTGTACTTCAGAACATACCGCATATTCTGAGGGCTGCAGTTGGTTAAGGGAATGACCACACAGCACACTCAGACAGCAGTCCCTCAGTGAAGACAAGCCTCCCCTAAACCTTGCCTTATCTGAATCGCTGAGGTAGCTTTCATTCCTCATGAGTGTTCCTATCCTCTTTGCTTAAGGAAGGAGAAATAAGAATGTCTTTGCAGGTAATAAATTCAGCCTAGAGTGCATAAAACTTCGGTTTGATTGGTTTTTCAAACAAATGCTTTCCAAGTGCACTATCCAGAACTGGGGGTCATTCTCTCAGGTACCCTGATTAAATTTCCTTTTGTACCATTAAAATAAAAAGGGGGGATGAAAACCTTTCTTGTTTTAAAAAAATCAAGACTTTCTGTCATCATTTGTAATGTTCAGAATTTATCCTGATTCATCGTGATGCTTGTCTGACTATTCCCTTTTTGGGGAAATGAAAACTTTCTCTACCATCTAATAATAAATTTCTTGAGCAACTTCCAAGATGCCTCTGTCATGTAAAATTCCATGCCATCTATCTTCAGAGCAATCTTAGAGTGAATTCTGTATGAATTAAATAGAAATGCATTGGAAATACAATATGTGTTGTTGTTTCAAAGCTATGTCCCAAGAAGCACTTTGTAGTGGGTTTTTCACTCAGTCTTAGGGGCCCATGTTCTTTGAAGTGGTACAAAAATAATATCAACAACAAATGAAACCAACACAAATTGAATGACTCCTACAAGATATGTACTGTGATAAGTGATTTTCAGGCTTCATCTTACTTGATCTTTATAACCCGATACCCAGTAGGAGAACTTGATTGATAAGGAAGCTTGGATCTGGAAAATTTAAGAAACTTTTCCAGGGTTACAGCTAGAAAGTAGTAAAGCTAAGATGTGATTCCAGTTTGGTGGATGGAATACAGTGCAACTGCAAAGCTCCAATTCTTAATCTGTCTACCTCCATCTGCAAGAAGAGAGGCAGGCTCACACCTGAGACCGTGCAGGGTTTCATGCTTGACCTGAAAAGATACAAGTAGCGTTTTGAAAGTGAAAGTCATTAACAAAATATCTGAAGTGATGGCAAGGTTAGGAATGAACCCATTTAATGTACTAATGTTCCCACTAAAGGATGAAGCTCTTGAATTGAGAATTTCAGGAAGCAAATTTGGGGTTAAGTAGGTTTTCTGAGTTAGTGATCTCCTTTCCCTATCCTTTTATTTTACAAATTCACAGATCAAAGAATAAGACACGTTTCTTTGGGGGAAAACTGAATTAATTATTTCAAGTTAATTAAGTGAAGCTAGTTCAAGCTGAATCTAGTACATAAATCCATCTGGCCAAGTGCCATCCTTTGGTTGGAAAGTTGGGGTCAGGGCAAGGACTGCTGTAGAAAGAAAATCAAACCTTTAGTCTTAGCTACCTTGTTCCTGCAGAAAGCAAAAAAAAAGTGAACAAACAGTGTGGCAGGGACTTTTAGTCACAAGGGTACCTCTTCTCTGTGTCGAGACTGCCTTTCCTACTATTGAACCACCATTTATAGCTATCTTTTTAGCTTTTTATTTTAGCCTTGTAACTTACAGGGTCATTTTCCTATTCTCCTTTCTTTCAGTTCCCAATGAATTTTTCCCTTTTTACCAGTTGTTATTTCTTCCAGAGTTGAGCATAAACAATAAAGGTGGAAATAAAATTGATCCCTTTCTCTCATGGATGCAGGATGTGGTCAAGACTAGGATAATAGCTATTGACTAAAATGAGCCTTGGTACTCCATAAATGTATTGTATTGTTTTTGTGTATCTGTGCCTATTTCTCCAGTGAGACTATGAAGGCCTTGGTGGTCAGGACCAACCATATTTTTCATTTCTCTTTCCCCAGAATATAATTCAGTGTTTGATACAGAGAAAGCTTTGCAAGAAACTATTCACTGAATGAAGGAATAGAACAAGAGAAATGGAAACACTCATCTTGGCACCTTATCTCCCCTAGTGACTACTCAAGCACTTCCAGTGTAACTGCTTGAGAAGATCCCCAAGTTGTAATTTTTCAAAAATATGTAAATTATTGGGACTTGTATAAACCAATCCCACCCCCCAACCCTCACACACAAACTCCATGAATTATCAAACTAGCAGTTTTGGAAAAAGAATCTGGACAACCCTGTTTGGCTTGCTTTTTGATGAGTGGGGCAGGGATGGAATGTTGTACTGTTTCTTCCTGTCAAAGAATAATCTAATCTTGCAAAGATAGTTACCAAAGTCAATAGTAGTTCCTATTGGAAAGACAAATAATGTCTGCATTGGATTACGGTGAAACCAGAGTTCCCTGACGCAGCTGTCACTGAGGGGTTCCTTGTTTATGGCTTCATTACAACCCTAAATAGAATATCTGTATTTCATCTGAGTTTAATGAGGCCACAAACAAGCAAGTCTTTACCGAGTGATGCTGGGGATTTTTTTACTTTTAACTTGATGTATTTTAATTTGTGCTTAACTAACTCTCCCACATACCAGGTACTCAGATTGGCACTTTAGAGATAATTAGCTAAGTGTTCCTCTTATTAGCCACAGGGTCTAGAAAAAGATAAGGGGAATCAATAAGACCAAGTCAGTTTAGGAGGAGAAAATTCACTTTCCATCATGAGTATTGGCCAACCCATCAAGCTGCCTGTTCGGGAGGAAGCAGCTCCTCCTGCCTCACTGGGCTTCATTAATGGGGCAGTCTTTCTGCTCTGGCTGCTAAATCACTTTGCTGTTGTGTTTTTAGTTTTCAGGACTTTATCTCCTGTCTTTCTTCACCATCCTTATCGGGCTAGTGCTGTACTCCTCCACCTCCACCTACATAGCCCAGGACCCCCGAGTGTACAAGCAGTTCCGCAATCCTTCAGGAGCTGTTGTGGACTTACCAACCACAGCTCAGGTGGAGCCTTCAGTCACCTACACCAGCCTGGGCCAGGAGACAGAAGAGGAGCCCCACGTTCGGGTGGCCTAGCGTGAGGCCCACCCCGCCCGCTGAGGACAGCTCAGTGGCCGTGTGTTTGCCCATCAACTCTGTATTGTACATAGAGAAAGGTATTTATTAGGTGCAGTTCACATAAGTGGACTGCAAGGTAGCAAACCTCCAAAAGCTTGTAAAAGGAACAAGCTAGAAATCACTGGAGACACAGGCTCCAATCCATCTGACTTGGAGAGATGCCTAGCTAGTGCGTATCCTGATCACAACCCCCCTGCATTAATTATTGTGAATATTTTTGAATCAAAAGCAAGTATTATTGTTATTATGATTTGTATTATTGTTACTGTTATTACACTGACTTTCAGGAGGAGGTTTTGTACTCCCAATAGGAACTATTGCCAGACCCACATGTAGTCAACATAAATCCCACTTTTCTATGGCAAGTCACTTTTTAAGAATCATACTTTATTTTTTTGCACAGACTCTATGAGTGATGCATGCCACAGGAGCTCCACCCCTGAGAAGTTTCCTTATCCTAGGGACCTGGTGGCTAATGGTTTCCTCTGTTACCTGTTGGATTGCCTGCTCAATAAGTATTTTGTGCTGTGACCCTTGTGGGGAGGGGCAACTGACCATATAATTCTCTATTCTAGGAATAGATATAAACAAACATTTTAGCCTTTTTATATTTCAATCTCTGATTACTCCAGGCCATGCCATTCTGTTGTGCCATGCAATTCTGCTAATCAAGTCCCCATAATAACAGGACAAGGACTGTTCCATTTCTGTGGCTTATGGGAAACGCCAGAAATAATAGCATTTGTGTTTAGGCTTAGATATGTTTTTTAAAATTGTTCAGCCTCTCCCTATATCCTTGCTTCAGAAATTATATGGAAGCCCTTTTGAAGTACACCAACATGGAAATTATCTTTGCTGTGGAGTATCATTGGTTATGCCACCTCCTAAAGTCAAGGTGCTGATCTGGAGCAATCTCTAATACTAGCTCATTTGCTCTGGTCACTTCGTAGTGGTAACAATGTCACCATTGAAAAAGTCTGGCATTTTGGTCATATTTGGCATCCATCCAATAACAGGCCATATTGACACACATTCTTATGGATACAGAGAACATGACAGGGTCCCGATAAGGCTTTGAGTGATATGTCACTAATCTAATCTATTCCCCATAAAGTAGCCCTTTTTTTTTTTTACAAACACAGGAAATGAAGAAACCTCATAGACCTCTTTAACTTAGAATAGATTCTTTGTGTCAGTATGTGAAGTACTTTTTGAATTTGGCTAACTTCAATATCATTCAAAAAAATCTTCAGTGAAATATCAGGGTTTGTATAAATGTTTATGAAAATTTGACAATTCAAATAAATACATCTTAAGCAAGCAAATCAAAATGCCAGTGGGGTCTCTGTGGAAGACGGATTGCAGCAAAGGGCCTGAACAAGACCTAAATATGGCAGACAAAGGTATCCCCTGCCCCTGCCAGTACTCATGTGGCCATATTACCTGACTTTTCTACACAGGGTGGGTGGTCCTGTACCAGGAGATGGGTAGAAAAATGATCTTCTCTGAAGTGCAGATTTCATGGTCAGTTCAACCCCCTTAAAAACATGTTACATTTTCTGTTGGGGGGAAAGAGGTCAATATTAAAGTTACATCAAATCAAAACACACTTGCCAATATCTGCTCTCTGCTACCTTTTAAACCAATTAAATACCTTTCTCTGAATATTTTGTCCATTCAGATCTGAAAACCTTTAAAGACTGTGGTTTTATTTTTGTGTTTACATTCCTTTGGTTTGCATAATTTGCTTGATTTATTGCATTTTTAGTATTTATTTTAAGCCAAATGTTTTTGTCTTTTCAATTCGTTTTTATGACACTAATTTGTAGACACTTAGTAGTCTTATGAAAAGCAAGTGGCTGAAACTATTTCCATGTCTACTTAGTGGACTGGAATTATTTTTTAATTTAAATTTCCAAAAAGTTTGCAATCAACTGATGGTTAAAGGTCGCCATATGAATTATTTTATAGAATATTTTAATTGACTCCATTGTATGGAAACCAAGTGTGAAGGTCAAGATGAATTCACTGTATACCTTTATCATTCAGTGTCCTTGTAATCAGACTTCCATGTCACTGGGTTACCTCACTGTATTGGTTTGTCTCCATTTAGAAAGGCTGGTAATACATAGAATATAAAAGATCGGAAGTTCCAGACTGACCCTTAAGTGAGGGGGAAAAAAGTAAAGAA
This sequence comes from Sciurus carolinensis, assembly GCF_902686445.1. Lineage (NCBI taxonomy): Eukaryota > Metazoa > Chordata > Mammalia > Rodentia > Sciuridae > Sciurus > Sciurus carolinensis. The sequence continues at coordinate 45,922,939 of NC_062219.1, read as the reverse complement.
CAAACTCTTTTTTTGTGTGTAAAATCATTGATCCTTTGGGAGTGGGGTGGGATATGGGAATAGGGTGATATTAACTCTAGCCGTTTTAGTTTCTGAGATTTCATAACCTCAGTAGACACCAGCAAAAATTTCAGCTTTTCAATCCATCACCACTCTCTCCTCATCAAAGAGAATTTAGCAACTTGTGTAAAATTTGATTAAGAGCCACCCACAGCTCTCCTAAACCCTGCCAGAGATGAGTGGTGGTTCTCATTCCTCCATGAAAACTTGCACTGGGGACAGAGCTTGCCTTGGTCACACCTTCCCATGGCTCCAAACTCTGAAACACACATCAAGGAAGACCAAGCAATGGAAAAATTTGCACCACTGAAAATTTGTCCCATGAAAATGTTTCAATGTTTAGTTTAGATATTGCTAACTTGTGCTATTAACCTTTTGACAAGCGTGTAGTATTATTTGTTTTGGGTTTATTTTTATTTGTAACCATTTAGTAGTCCCCAGCTAGCTGCCAGTACAGATTTTACCCCATGGGTAGGATTCTATTGTTAAGCCACATAACAAAGCACACTAATCCTGACACTGCAAAAGAAAAATATGAACCAAAAAGGATATTTACACCGATGAGTTGAAAAAACTGTCCATTTTTGATATTTGCATGCACCCCTATGGACTGGCTGTGGCAATGTAATGCCTGTATAATGTTTTCAAATAAAAATAAATGCTTTATGAAAGCACTGAGTTCTTGGTTTTCTTGTGTTTGTCTGCACTATGACAACCATAGAAGCAGCTCCTTCGGGATGCTAGAAATAGCAACAAAAGTAGATAGCTGGGTACAAGTCAAAAAAAAAAAAAAAATACCAGAAAGAAAATATTTCCAAATTAGGAAGGGCACACTTGGTTTCAGAACTATAGCTTCGAAAGCCAAATTAAACACATTTGTAATTTGCAAAGTTAATTATTTAGCAAGGTACTTAATAAAGCTCTGGGGCTATAACCTCTAAGCCCATGTTTCAAACACATGTAGGACAATATAAATTTATCCCTGAGAAACTGTCTCATAAAGAAGAAAGTCCTGCATACCCTTGGTATGACAGCAGACCCACAGAACTGCATTCTTCCAGAGAAGGACATTTATAAAGCAGGGACTGCCCACAGTTCTGCCCAGGACCTGCAGAGTCCTGAAATTTTCCCTCTGCCACTATCTGCTGTCACCCTACAGTCCTGAAAGTGCCAGGAGTAGATGGTAAATACATTCACATCCTCTTGTCATTTGTGTTCATAATCAGGTCTTCAAAATTCAATGAGCCAAGGTGACTGTGTCTGAGATGTATGTTTAAAATATTTTTAAAGAAAAGCAAGCATTTTTCCGGAAAAAAGGAACCACACACCAAGTGCTTTTTAAAGTACTCTATAAAGTACTCTTCAGTCAAGATCCATCATGATCTGCTTTAAATAAATAGTTGGAACATGTACTTAACATAAATAATTTACTTGAAAAATATGACTCACTGTTCAAAAAAAGATTTTTCCTTAAATATAAATCTAAAATGTTTAATTCTACTTAGTAAGTTCTTTGATGGAAGATGAAATATAATTGATTTCAGTCCAGTCTCTGTCCAAATGCCCAGAAATTTCAAATGATTTGGGTCCAATTAGCATAGACAATAAATGTTCATGTCATGTTCCATCCATTTCCCCAATGAATTTTAACTTTCTTAAGAGAAAGAACTAAGTTCCTTAGTACTTGAAAGCTCTTGCAATGGTAAGATAAGAAAGCACTTGAATGAGGGAGGAAGGCTGTGATTTATTATATTGTATTCATGTTCCTCAGGAAAACAAATTTAATGTGTGAAATTACAGGAGTTGAAATCAAACCCAGTTTACCTATTTTCAGTGCCCAGCAAAACATACACATTGAAAGCACTTAGACATCTTACTTTAATGAAGTCTATCTTCTAATCCATAAGTACCAAGGACAAGCATAAGAAATTCTATGACAAGTTCTTTTTCTTTTTTTAACTTCCACTATTCTTGAGGACTTCATTTCTGCAAAATTCCTGTTCTTGGAAAGGAATAAATCACTGTTGACTGAAATGTACCCTTCTGGAGAATTGTTTTAAATCATTTAAAAACAATGTTTGGTCCTTCCCGTTTAGGCCTGGAGTATAAAATAACAAAAGTTCTCATTTTACTTGCAAATAGTGTTTTCAACTTATACCTTCTTAATTATTTACATGATCTCAGTTTTTTTTTTTTTCCCTTTCTTCCTTTTTTCTTTGATTCCTTCTTCTCCCCACACCCTGCCCTTTTCCCCCTTTCTTCTTCCTGACAGCATAAACAGAAGGCTCACTATGTGCCACCTAGGCAGGGCCTCTGGTCCTCATTCTCTATGTGGCCAAAAATGTTTAATTCTAAAAAGCATTGTAATACAGCTAGAAAGCTTGGCCCCTACCAGACGACCTTTCATCAGTGCCTGAAAGGACAAGCCAATGTGCATCACTTTTCAGCCAGACCAATTGCCTCCAAACACTACTGCAGTCTGATTAAAAAGGAAAACTAATGATCAGAGGGAGGAGATCTCTGGGAATAGGCGCTTAGATTACTGCCTTCCATCTTGATGGCCAAAGGGCTGGTATAGATAAGATAAACATCTGTAAAAAGCATGCAAATGAATTCCTTCATCAAATCTCCTGTTAGAAGCAAGAGTAAACCCATAATACTTGAAAGATCACATGGGGATAAAGGTGAGTATTACTTTACACAATGGAAAGTAATCTTCCTGAACTCATTGCTCCAAACTGATAGTACAAGCTAAAAAATGAGTCTGGTCACCTAATACATGCAGAACTACAGTAGGGCATTAAGTAGGCTGAGCATGCCATTCATAATTCAATCCATTAGGTCAAAGTGGGTACTTTTAACAATTATGCCCAGACAACAAGTAGAGACCATCCTAGAGGAACCTGGAAGTGTGATCATCTGGCTTTAAGAGAGAAACTGGTACATCCCTTCCCAAGACAGGTTGGCAACTTAGTGGATACACATGCCTCCCTGCCACTAGATGTTGCAATCTGAGGTAGAACAGCAGCTGACCACCTACCCACGATGGTGGGGCTAATGGATTCTTATTCCTGGAGAGCAGCTCTAGTCTTAGGTCCCATCTTACTGTTCAGGTTTCCTGCTTAGAATCATTGGTGGCCAGGGATGGTGGAGAACAGAGAGAAGCTGCAATGGCAATTCTCAAACATCGTCACTACCATTTCATTGCAATGTGTAAAAAAAAAAAAAAAAGAGAGAGAGAGAGAGAAGAAAAAAGAAAGAAAAGAGCAAGAGAAGGAACCTAAAGGAGGCAGTTTTGCTGGAATTATTCAAAAGTAAATTACAGTAGAAACCAGCACACCCATACATTTCAAGAAAGGATGAATGTTAAATAAATGCATGTGTAAATGAGTGCATGTTTCTCATGGTAGGGAAAGAGATACCTTATGGCAGTAGATCTAAACCATTCTTTACTCAGTATTTTCCCATCCATGCCCACAAATACCATTTCTAGAACTTTGGACTAATAATTTGAAACATGGGGCATAAAACCTATTTTTGTGCAAAGTCGGATCCCCTTCTTGTCTTCTTGGCTTTGTCTTCGTAGGCAAGGAGAATTATTTGCATAGTACTTGAAGATCAGGTTTGATAAATTTTAAGTAATAGTAATAATTACACTTTCACAGAAGGTTGGCACCTTTCCAATTTCACAGTAAACTAGAAAAGGATTAAAAAATCTACTTGTTCTTAAAATGACTACTGTTCTAAATGAAACTTCCAGAGAGAGAGGAAATGGTCTAATCACTGAAATAATCAAAACAGTCTCATTATGGGGCTCCCTGTGAGCTTTTGTTTGAATTCTCTAATGTAGTTTTTGGCATTAAATAGGATTTTAAAAGCTAAATAGGTCACACATGCACAGCAATGGTTGAGTGAATCACATAACTGCTTTATGTTCCCAAGATTTTGCCTAACAGGCTGCATTTTAATTAAAAAGAAAATTGTCAGGGATAGAAGATAACTTAATGTGGAGAATTTGGTGTCAGTAGTTGAAGACTATGATTTCACTTTGCATTCAGTTTTCAATTCATAATTATGACTTCTAACCAACAAAGAAGTTTGCTTTCATTTAGCCACAAACTTAGACACAGAATCTGAGAACTAGATGAAACATGGGAAACTATTTTAAAATCTTAAGTGAAGTCATTTTAAAGCATGAGATGGTTTAGTTGGAGAAGAGATGTTAGGTAATGATAAGCTATAGCCTTAGTCACCCTAGTAAAATTATGCAGATAATACAATGGTGCATAATTCCTAGTTAGAGGCTGTCTGGTATCACTAGAAACCAGGATCAACCAAAGAGCTAAATGTAGATCCCTACCATCAAGGGTCAAAGCAGCTTTGCAGACAGCGTGGATAAGTGGCCCAGGAGAAGATACTTATTATTAACCAACTCTTTAAGTGTAACTTCAAAAGGAGAAGAAAGAAAAAACTGTGCTTGTCCAAGGCAAACTGTCTTTGTCTTCTAGATTGAATCCTTCTGAGAAAGTTTGCATATGGGAAATTATCCCTCAATGGTTCTTACTCAACATGCAAGTGTGAGAGAGACCTTTAGGATTGCCTTTGTCCATGAGACTCCCCAAAACAGAAATGCTACTAGAGCTGCAATAGTTAATCTGTAACTGCTGAATCCAGGATTGAGAGCTCACTGCTTTCAAAAGAACACTTCTCATCTCTAGACTTGGCACTAGCTATCCCTCACTATATTCTCCAATGACCTATTGGGTCAGCATCCATAGTGAATCTGAGGTCCTTGGAAAATAATTTGGCTGCCAGAGGATGAAGGCCAAACTCAACTCTAAGGCGAAGGAGCACTTATTTGCCTCCTGAAAATTGGAGTAACATGAACCTCTTAGTCCAGCAACTCTTGTGATATAAGGATATGGGGAAATCAAAATCTTTAAGTGGTCAAAATCACTGCAGCCTGGAAATTTTTGAAACAAAATTTGCACTGCCTGCCCTGAGGAATGCATGTTGCTACATGCACTGGCAACAATACTTTTAAAATCAAATCGTGGCTTTAAAAAAATTAAAAATTACTATTTTTCCCAATGTCCTTACTTTTCAATGCTATAAGATTCCCACATTAGCAAAACACTGAAATATCTTGCTGCTGCTAGAGTTGGTTCAGGCCATCAGTCCTGAAAATGAACTTTATTTCCTTCATTGTGATCATTAGCTGCTTTAATTTCTTTCTCATGCATTTTACTCCCAATGTTTCAAAAAATATTCTTACACTATTCTTTAATTCATCCAAAGAAACAACAGTCTTGAGGGGAAGTTATCCCCAGTTAGAATAGTGTAGAGACAACAATAAATGGCATATTATTCTGACATATATTGTACCTTGATTATAATAAACTGAAAACTTTTCTTATATGTTTTATCCCTAGTAAAAGAAAATAGTACATACAAATGTTAACTTTAGATATGAAGATCTGAAAAATGAGACAAAGTTTGGCTCCCAAATCAATTTAAATGAAAGTTTTGGTTGAAGTTCAATATTTTGTACCAAGTCAGGTTCTATCCATGATTGACCCACTTGCAACAAATGAAAAGGTGTAGTTCCAGACAAGCTTCATTCAGCTTACAGGGTAGGCTGTTACATAAGACAGGCACAAATAAAACCATACGATCCTACGGAGTCAACTTTGAGATGGTAGCAAAAGGATCCAAGTTAATTGAGATTATCCAAGACAACTTACATTAGTCCATGGCTATTTCTGATAATGTTCCTTTTGGACTCACTACTGGGAATCCAAAATCTATCTCTAGATGCAAACCTGACACCATTCTTCAGCTACTTGCTTATAGAGTCCTATTTGAATTAGAACTACTAGTCGATGTTTCTTCCATGGAAGGAAATCCCAATATTTTCCCATCTCTATTTCTTTGTAACTTGATACAGTAATTATATCTAAATTATCTTAAAGGGTTCCCCCCCCCTCTTTATGTCCATCATTTGAATATCTTATTCCAGCTGCCAGTCATCAGCAAAGATGTCAACTTAGCACGACAAGATTTCTCTGGTAAAGTACAAGACCAATTAATAACAAGACCAAAGGCAATGATTTTGTTCATCATCCCCTGGTTCAGAATGAGACAAGTACCTGAAAAAAAAGCAGTTAGATTACATTCCTCCTTCCTGACTACAGCCAGAGCTGTGCTTAGGATGATGGCGTGCCCTTTTAGTTGGGAAAATGAAGTCCTTAGAACATGCCAAATCTAACTTTTCCATTTGCATCTCTAATGAAAACCTCCATTTAAAAAATCATTTTGAGTTGAGTTTTGTGCAGGCTGAGAGATAGAGGTTGAATTTCATTTTACTCCATATGAATTTCCAGTTTTCCCAGCACCATTTGTTGAACAGGCTATCTTTTCTCCATTGTATTTTTTGACTCCTTTGTCTAGAATGAGGTAACTGTATTTATGTTGGTTTATCTCTGTGTCTTCTATTCTGTACCATTGGTCTGCCTGACTATTTTGGTGCCAATACTATGCCATTTTTGTTACTATTATTCTGTAGTGTAGTATAAGGTCTGGTATTGTGATACCTCCTGTTTCACTCTTTCTGCTCAGGATTGCTTTGGCTATTGGAGGTCTCTTAGTCTTCCAGATGAAGTTCATGTTTGCTTTCTCTATTTCTATGAGGAAGGTCATTGGAATTTTAATTGGAATTACATTGAGTCTGTATAGCACCTTTGGTAGAATGGCCATTTTGACAATATTAATTCTGCCTATCCAAGAACATGGGAGATCTTTCCATCTTCTAAGGTTTTTGTTAATTTCTTTCTTTAGTGTTCTGTAGTTTTCATCGTAGAAGTCTTTCACCTCTTTTGTTAGTATTTTTTTTTGAGGCTATTGTGAATGGAGTTGTTTTCCTAATTTATCTTTCAGATGATTCATTACTTATGAATAGAAATGCATTAGATTTATGCATATTGATTTTATATCCTGCTAATTTGCTGAAGTTTTCTGGTGGAGTTTTTTGGATCCTCTAAATATAGAATCATGTCATTGGCAAATAGTGATGGTTTGAGTTCTTCTTTTCCTGTTCATATCCCTTTAATTTCCTTGGTCTGTCTAATTGCTCTGGCTAGAGTTTAAAGGACAGTGTTGAATAGAAGTGGTGAAAGAGGGCATCCTTGCCTTGTTCCAGCTTTTAGAGGGAATGCTTTCAGTTTTTCTCCATTTAGAATGTCAGCCATGGGCTTAGCATAGATAGCCTTTACAATGTTGAGGTATGTTCCTACTATCCCTATTCTTCATCATGTTGGCTTAGGACCAGTCTTCCTTAACAAGACTCCCAAAGCACAAGAAATCAAAGCAAGAATCAATAAATGGGATGGATTCAAACTAATAAGTTTTTTTCTCAGCAAAGGCTACAATCATTAATGTGAAAAGAGAGTCTACAGAGTAGGAGAAAATCTTTTCCACATGCACTTCAGATAGAGCACTAATCTCCAAATTTTATAAAGAACTTACAAAACTTTACACCAAAAATACAAAGAACCCAATCAATAAATGGGCCAAGAAACAGGACACTTTACAGAAGAAGATATACAGGCTATTAATAAATATATGAAAAAGTGTTCAACATCTCTAGTAATTAGAGAAATGAAAATTAAAACAACTCTAAGATTTCATCTTACTCCAGGTAGAATGGCTATTATCAAGAACAAAAACAATAACAGATGTTGGCGTGGATGTGGGGAAAGGGCACACTTGTATATTGCTGGTGGAGTTGCAAATTGGTGCAGTCACTCTGGAAAGCAGTATGGAGATTTCTCAGAAAACTTGGAATGGACCCACGTTTTGACCCAGTTATCCCACTCCTTGGTTTATGCCAAAGAACTTAAAATTAGCGTACTACAATAATGCAGCCACATCAATGTTTATAGTAGCTCAATTCACAATAGCTAGATTGTGGAACCAACCTAGATACTCTTCAATAGGTGAATGGATAAAGAAACTGTGGTATATATACACAATGAAATATTATTCAGCCATAGAGAAGAATAATATTGTGGCATCTGCAGATAAATGGATGGAATTGGATAATATCATGCTTTGTGAAACAAGTCAATCCCAAAAAACCAAAGACCAAATGTTTTCCCTGATAAGTGAATGATGATACATAATGGGAGTGTGGGGGTGGTAAGAGAAGAATGGAGGAACTTTATTTATTTATTTTTTTTTTGCGGTACTAGGGATTGAACCCAGAGCCTTGTGCTTGTGAGGCAAACACTCTACCAACTGAGCTATCTCTCCAGCCCTAGAGGAACTTTATATTACCTAGAGGGAAATGAGATGGGGGAGGGTGCAGGGGTATGAAAAATGGTGGAATGAGACAGACATCATTACCCTATGTACATATATGATTACACGAATGATATGAATCTACATTGTGTACATAGAAACAAAAAGTTGTACCCCATTTGTGTACAATGAATCAAAATGCAGTGTGTAAAAATAATAAAAATTAAAAATCATGTCCTGACCCTCAGATATTGATAACTAACAATGAAGGAGGGAGACTGAAATAATCAGTTTTCTGTTACGGTACCAAAAAAACTGAGATAATCAATTTAATGAGAGGAAATGTGTATTTTGGCTCATGGTTTTGGAGGTTTTAGTCCATAGTCAATTGTCTCACCTACTTTCCGACCTGTGGTGAGGCACTACATCATGGCAGGAGCACATGACAAAGGAAGACCATTCACCTCATGACTGGGAATGAAAAGAGAGAAAGAGGAAGGGGCAGGGTCCCACTATCCCCTTTAAGGGAAACCCCCAAATAGATGGAAGAACTCCCTCTATGCTCCACTTCTGAAAGTTTCCAAAACCTCCCAATGTCACCAAGCATGGGCCTTCAAAAGACACTCCAGATCCAACCTGTAGCACTCTCTTGTCACACTTGAGGATAAGGTGAACCTACAGTAATTAGTGGAGTTCTTCAACAGAAGGATGAATCTCACCTTCAATGAAAGACCTCAAGATTTCTTCCTCTTGATATTGTTTGTTCACTGTTGATCTTGGAGCATTCTGGTTCAAATTTTCAGTCAGTATGTTTTTAAAGCCTCATATAGATTTCAATATCACTTATTCTACTTTGTGCTAGGTCGTGGGCTATTGTGGAAATTGTCTCATTTAATTTTCAAAGCGATCTTGGATAGGGTGGGGAAAAGTCACAGAGTGAGTCCAACTTTATCGATGAGTTAATAGAGGTATTAATGAGTCATATAAAATGGCCAAATTTACACATCTAGCAAGTGAAAAGGCCAGGATGCAAATCCAGGTGTGTCTCACTTCAAAGATATCAGAGTACACATAGTATAAAATATTTTGTGATCACTCAGAAAAGGGTTTAAACTGACAAAACCTTTGAGGACTTATCCACAAGAATCCTGTGGTTAAAAATCATGTAGGAGAGGCATGAAGTGACTGCATCTATTATGGTTTAGTTGTGAGATGTCTCCCAAAGCTCATGTGTGAGACAATGCAACAAAGTTTAGAGGTGAATTTACTGAGTTATGAAAGTTGATTTAATCAATGCATTAATCCCCTGAGAGAGATTAACTGGGTGGGAACTGTAGGTAGGTAGGATGTGGTCAGAAGAGAAGGGTCATTGGGGGTGTGCCTTTGGGGTATATATTTTGTAGTGGTGAGTGAAGATGCTCTCTCTGCTTCCTAGTGCCATGTTCCCAGCTGCTTTCCTCCACCACACTCTTCCACCATGATGTTCTGGCTCACCTTAGGCCCTGAAGAATCAAGATGGCCATCTATGGACTGAGACCTCTGAGACTGAAAGCCAAATAATTTTTTCCTCCTCTACATTGTTCTTGTCAGGTTTTTTGGTCACAGCAGTGAAAAAGCTGACTAAAAGAGAATCCAAGTAGAAAATCGGTTACATTAAATCAGCTGGCATAAGAAACCTATGCTGACCACATGCATAACTTACCTCTGATATGAAAAATGAGTGGCAGGCAAACTCCTCTTTGTGCAGAACAACAGAAATAGTAGGTCTAAAGGAAAAACAAAAGCAACCAAAAATATTCCATCAGCAAACCAAAGAAATATTAACTCGCTCTGGAAATAGGAAGATATGGTCAAGGGCAATATCCCTGAATGCTTCATCAGGCACCATTCCTACGTGCTGAGGCAACATATCTACTCAAATATCTGTTCCACTTCTACCAGACATCTTATCTGTGCTACATTCTATGATTATTCCTTGACCCTCCTTCTGCTTAACGTCTTGGCAAAATGTGGCACTGACAACACTCCTTCTTCAAACACTTCACTCCTCTGAAGCTCCGCAACCACCTACTCCTGGCATTGCTATGCCTCACAGGCCCTTCCTTCCCATGTCCTTGGCTAGATCCTCCTTTATTATTTCTATAAAAAATGTTAGAATTCCCCTTGCCCCACGGCTTTGTCCTCGGTTCACATCTCCTTTTTATTTACATTCACTCTCAGCACTTTAAATACCAGCTTCATGTCAAAGATTCACACTTTGGCATCCCCAAACGTCAATTGTAACCTGTTATTCCTCTGAAAAATCCCTCCAAGGTCTTCTTATAGTCATTAGAGTAAAATTAAAATGCCTTACCATGGTTCTCAAGACCCACCAGACCTGGATCTTGCTTTGCTTTACAACTGCATTTTCTACTTTCCCGTAGACTATGCACTACAGACTCTTCTCTCTATCAGACCAAGCCCATTTCACCTCAAGACACTATAAGCCAGTGGCCTAGGGCATTCTTTCCCTTGTTCAGGTTTTAGCTCATGTGTTGCTCCCTTATCACAGTCACACTTTTCTATTACCCTGGTCTGGTACCTTCATGACACTTCTTACTATTTTAAATGATCTTATTTGTATGCTCTGGTAAATCTACCTCCCATTAGAATGTATCTGGACTGACTGTATCCTATTCACTCTTATGTTCATGTCTTTAGCACCCAGAATAGTACCTGACACATGGTAAGCTCATAGTAAAATGAGTTTAATAAGTGAATATCTAAACCTTGGAGGAGTGGTTAAGGGTTATGTCAGTCAGCTTTTCATCACTATGATGAAAATACCTGAGAAGAAGTTTGAAGAAGAAAATTTTATTTGGTGTTCATATATTAGAGGTTCAGACCATGGTCAGCAGGAACAAAGGTAGAAACAAAGGTAGATGGGAATGGTGGAGAAAAGTTTCTCAGCTCATGGCAGCCAGAGGCACAGAGAAAGAGTGAGAGAGGGAGAGCAGCCAGAGACAAGATGTAGTCCAAGACTATGCCCCCAGTGACCTACCTCCTCAGCCATGCCCTACCTGCCTACAGTTTATTACCCAGTAGTCCAAATGATTAACCCATAAAATTAATTAATCCACTGATTAAGTTACCACTGTAATGATCTAATCATTCAACTCTGAAAACCCTTACATTAACATATGAACTTTTGGGGGGGCTTTAAAGAAAGGTCTAGGTGAGATAGTTAAATATTAAGATGTGATCCCTAATTGTGTGATAAAACAGAATTTCAGACAAAGAAAGCAAATAGGGAAGGTATTGGGGACTGGAGATCTTATACAAACTTTGAAATCCACACTAGCTAGGAAGTCACGTATTGTAGAAAGGTCCTTGAGCTTGAGCATATATCAGGAAAGCAAAGATTTTTCTTAATTTCTATTAAAATAAGAAGAGAATACCTCATCGTGCAGCAACCAGATAGAACTTACAGGACAAATTTTCAATCACCAGCAAAGAACTAAAGGCCCGATGCAATGAAGGCACTCTGATTAAGAGCAGGTGGTTCTTTTCTTCGCTATTCCATCAAATGCCAGATCCTTCCCTCCCAAGCTGATATTCTGCATTCCTGCTCTGGTAACTTCTTCATTAACTGATCAGCTTCTCCCCCACAACCAACTACAACACCTTCTTTTACTGTTCTTTGTGCAGTCAAGGCAATCTCAAACATTAACCAAGTCTAAAATTTTCTCTCTTTTCCACACAAAATGGCTGCCTAATCTTTGTTAACAAATAAATGACAGCTAAGTCAAAAGTATAGGACTAACCATATTCCAGGAATTGTTTCCCTGGATTTAGAATTAGGATGAAGAAAATAAAATAGCAAGATATCAAAAAGTGACTTACAGGTGTGGAGTTACTTTAGATATGACCATGAAGGAGGACCTCTGTGAGGATGTGACATTTCATTCAGCAAACACTCATTAATCAACTACCAGGTACCAAGCACAGATCAAGATGATGCTGACAGAGCAGTAGGGAAAGGAGACAAGGTTCTATGCTCTAGTGGAAGAAGATAAAAAATAAACCTGTGAGTAAATGAGAGAAGTTTCAATAGTGATAAGGAGTAGAATAATTTACAAGCACTAGCATTTCTGTCTTTTGAATGAAGTATCATAAATGCTTAGGTACACAGAGCTATAGAAAGACAAACCTTCCTCTCTATTTCTAGATTAATGACTTTGGGCAAGTTATCTAATGCGTCTGTCTAAACTCTGTTTCCTTATTTGTAAAATATTGATAATAATTTCTTCTTAGTAGAGTTTCTTTAAGGACTAAATGAGAAGATGTTTATAAAGCAGAGCACAGTGTGTAGCTAAAGCAAAGATTCAAGAAATGGTGCTACTCTTATTCTCCAGTCCTGGAGATAGGTATTCTAACGTGCCAACACCTATATACAATTTGGAGCAAAATGAGAATTCAAATGCAGACAAAAGTCTGTGGGCCTTTGACCACTCAAGAAGTATCTGAGACAGGACAAAAGAAAGTTGAAATTACTGTTAGTACTAAGTGGCCTTTTTCTAAGTTGCCTACCTCTTCACTGTTTACTTTTTACTTTAGAAAGCTCAGATGTAGCACTGATATTTAGCACAGGCTCTGACCCCAGAACTACTTCCCAGACTCAGCATGAAGTCCCGTCACCGATGCCAACATGGTGCCAGCGTCATGCAGAATTCCCCACCAGAGCAGACAAATAAGCCCAAAATAGAGGAAGAATAAGTGATGATGCTGTAGCTCAAGTACTAACATTGAATTTTTCTCAGCCTCTTCCCCTGGGCAAGTAAGATAAACATTTACACCAAATTTAGAAGGTTCTATATATAAATCATGACCTTGTCCTGGGAATTTCATTTTTATTTAAAGGCTACATCTACATGTGGTCAACAAAGCCAACACGTATTGCAGATACATCTTTTTGTATTTGTGTGCTCAATAGCAATTATGAAAATAAATATTTTTATTCACAAAAAAAGTTAATTTTTGTGTAATGTATTTCAGATTTCCTAATAAAACATACAGGGCCTTTAAATAAGTAGAAATGTTTATTTCCTAGTTAGCCAGTTAGGCAAGTAATATATACATCTTAAATGTCACCAAGACTGTCCCCTTTAGCCCCTGCCACACTGGCATAATCCTAATTTCATTTCATTTTATCTTTTAAACAATTGCCTGCTACATACCCTCCCTCTGATTCCTTCTGTACTCAGCAGCTAAAACAATTCAGAGTCTGTCACTGTCCTGCAGAACACCTTCCCTGGCTCTTTCCTGCAGATGTCATCCTCTGTGGCAGCTCCAGGAGGCCATTCACATTTTTTAAGATCTAAATCCCAAGGCCTACAATCCCATTCCTTCCCTACTTTATCATTCTCTTTAGCACCTAGCACTTTCTGACCCATTACATGTCTAATTTCCTTTTTTTTCCTCCTCCAACTTGAATGTAAATTGCATTAAAGAAATAATCTTGTCCATTTTCTTCCCTCCTTTTATCCCTAAAAGAGTACCTGGCACATAGAGGGATCTCAAAAAATACCAGTTGAATGAGTAGGTGGATTAATTTATGAATGAAAAAAATGAATGACGTTCAAAAGCCTCTAAAAGGGCACACAAGTGTCAGGGTAGCAGATCCCAACCTTGCTCTCTAGTCGCTTCTCTCTGTGACTTTCAACTCTGCCCTTGTACTTCAGTCAAACTGGCTTCCTCTTAGTCACCCAGCCTTCCCGCCCCATGGCCTGGCATTTGCTTTCTCTTCTGCTGGAAGACTCTCCCTTCCTCTCCTTTTGTCTAGATAACTCCCACTCATCCTTCAGCACTCCAACTCAACATTACTTTTCAGGGAAGCCTTTCCTGACTCCTAGGTGAGGTACAGGTGAGATCCATTGTGAGCCATGCTTACATGACTTTCTACCTCCCTAGCCCTTCTCAAGACTGGCTGATACCCAGCAAGTTTGAATGAAGAAGGCAGACTTATTAGAGCTATTTAGGTCACATGGGGAAAAAAATTGGAACAAAGAGGAGAATGTTTCAGGGACTTTCTAAAAGTCACAAGTGATCTAAGAGGGATGGTCTAACTCAGGAACATGGAGAAAATGGTAGGTGTGACAGGAAGGAGGAGGCTAGGATTCAGGTATCAGATGGGACATTGGACCAGATTCATAGTTTGCACACTCTATCTCAGGATTTTGGGACAGCCATAAAGTCATCTTCATGGTTCTCAGGCACTCCAGATTTTTTTCTTCCTTTGGTTTGGAAAAAATAGAATGTAAATTTCCAGAAGAGAAATTATAGTTTTCAAACTTGAACACATAGTATATACCTGATAGTTTTTTATTTATCCAGATTACCCATTAAAGTATAACTCTGTAAAGCTGGGAAGAGTATCAAGAAGCTGTGATATCCTTTGGAAAGCTTCTATTTGAGAGAGAATTTTAACAGCATTTATGCTCTTGGCACCACCTTAGAGGCCTTTGAAAGACAAAAACCTGACAAATAATCACTAAAATCAGTGTTTTAAAACATTGAGCCCTTGCTTAAACTTATGGGGAGGTGAGAGAACCTTTGGACCAATAGACATACAGTCATTTATCCAAATCTGGGCACAAAACAAAAATTTTTAAGCAAAGGGATTTTTAATCCTGGTATGAAAAATATGAAGTATTTAATTATAACAACATTGTGAGTACTATCTTTTAAATTAATTACTCAGCTAGAACTTGAAAAATTAGAAAATAATTTATCTTAGACCTGGTGGTGATGGACTCTAAGTCTTTGTCTAAAAAACAAACAAACAAATAACAACAGTAAAAACCCATGATCTAGCTCTAGATATCAAGCTTGCAATTTATTTTCAAATAAGTGGAACTGGGGCAGCGTGGCATAGGCTGGTAATCCCTGTGACTCCCAAGGATGAGGCAGGAGGATCTCAAGTTCAAGGACAGCATAGATAACTTATCAAGACCCTATCTCAAAAAAAGGGGGTGGGGGCTGGGATGTAGTTTAGTGGTAGAGTGCCTCTGGGTTCAATTCCTGGTAGCACACAAAAAAAATTAAAATAAAGTCTGGTATTGTGATACCTCCTGCTTCACTCTTCTTGCTAAGGATTGCCTTGGTTATACTGGGTCTCCTATTTTTCCAAATGAATTTCATGATTGTTTTTACTAGTTCTATGAAGAATGTAATTGGGATTTTAAAAGGAATTGCATTAAGTCTGTATAATGGTTTTGGTAGTAAAGACATTTTGACAATATTAATTCTGCCTATCTGGGAGCATAGGAGGTCTTTCCATCTTCTAAGGTCTTCAATTTATTTTTTTAACATTCTGTAGTTTTCATTGTAGAGGTCTTTCACCTCTTTTGTTAGATTGATTCCAAGTGTTTTTTGTTTGTTTGTTTGTTTTTTGTTTTGTTGTTGTTGTTGTTTTTGGAAGCCATTGTGAATGGGATAGTTTTCCTAATTTCTCTTTCAGCAGATTCATCACTGATATATTGGAAAGTGTTTGATTTATGGGTATTGATTTTAAAACCTGCTACTTTGCTGAATTCATTTATGAGGTTCTAGAAGTTTTCTGGTGGAATTTTTTGGGTCTTCTAAATATAGAATCATGTCATTAGCAAATAGTGATAGTTTGAGTTCTTCTTTTCCTATTTGTATCCCTTTAGTTTCTTTCTTCTGTCTAATTTCTCTCCCTAGAGTCTTAAGGATGATTTTGAACAGAAGTGGTGAAAGAAGTCATTCTTGTCTTACTACAGTTTTTAGAGGGAATGCTTTCAATTTTTCTCAGTTTAGAATTATGTTGTCTTTGGGTTGAGCATATATAGCTTTTATAATGTTAAGTATGTTCCTACTATCCCTAGATTTTCTAGGGTTTTGAACATGAAGGGGTGCTATATTTTGTCAAATGCTTTTTCTGCATCTATTGAGATGATCATATGATTCTTATTTTTAAGTCTGATTTTAAACTATACTACAAAGCCATAGTAACAAAAATGGCACAGTATTGGCACTAAAACAGACACATAGACCAATGGTACAGAATAGAAGACACAGAGACAAAACCATATAAATACAGCTATCTCATACTAGACAAAGACACCAAAAACATTCAGTGGAGGAAAGAGAGCTTATTCAATAGCTTATTCAACAAATGGTGCTGGGAAAGTTGGAAATCCACAAGTAACAAAATGAAATTAAACACCTATCTCTCACACTGCACAAAACTCAACTCAAAGCAGATCAAAGACAAGCACTAGAACAGACACCCTGAGCCTAACAGAAGAAAAGTAGGCCCAGATCTTCACCATGTCAGCCTAGGATATGACTTCCTTAACAAGATGCCTAAAGCACAACAAGTGAAATCAAGAATCAATAAATGGGATGAATCAAAACTAAAAAGCTTCTTCTCAGCAAAGGAAACAAACAATAATGCGAAGAGAGAGCCTACAAAATGGGAGAAAATCTTTGCCACATGCACCTCAGATAGATCATTAACCTCCAGGATATATAAAAACTCAAAAAACTTAACACCAAAAAAACAAATAACCCAATCAATAAATGGGCTAAGGAACTGAACAGAACTTCACAGAAGAAATACAATCGATCAACAAATACATGAAAAAAATGTTCAACATCTTTAGCAATTAGAGAAATGCAAATCAAAACTAAGATTTAGTCTCACCCAAATCAGAATGTCAATTATCAAAAATACAAACAATAAATATTAGTGAGGATGTGAAGAAAAATGTACACTCATACATTGTTGGTGGGCATGCGAATTTGTGCATCCACTATGGAAAGCAGAATGAAGATTCCTCAGAATACTTGGAATGGAACCACTATTTGACCCAGCTATCCTACTCCTCAGTTTATACCCAAAGGACTTAAAATTAGCACATTACAATGATGCAGTCACATCAATGTTAATAGCAGCTCAACTCACAATAGCTAAACTACGGAACCAACCTAGGTGCCCTTCAACAGATGAATGGATATATATATATTGTATTTCTTCTGTGAAGTTCTGTTCAGTTCCTTAGCCCATTTATTGATTGGGTTATTTGTTTTTTTGGTGTTAAGTTTTTTGAGTATATATCCATATATATATATATATATATATATGATGAAATATTATTCAGCCTTATAGAAGAATGAAGTTATGGCATTTGTTGGTAAATGTATGGAGCTAGAGAATATCATGCTAAGTGAAATAAGCCAATCCCAAAAAAACAAAGGCCAAATGTTTTCTCTGTTATGTGGATGCTAATTGACAATATGGGAGGGGTGTAAGAGAAGAATAGTTAGATTAGGTAGAGGTGAGTGAAGGGAGGAGAGGGGGTATGGGAGTAGGAAGGATAGTAGAATGAATCAGGCATCATTACCCTATGCACATATATAACTATTCAACTGGTGGGATTCTACATCATGTACAACCAGAAGAATGAACAATTATATTCTATGTATATATGATGTATGAAAGTACATTCTACTGTCATGTGTAATTAGAACACATGAAAAGTAATAACATTCAAAAATAAATTAAATCAGTGTAAAAATTAATTAATAAGGGGGTTTCCTGATTATAATATGAAATATTCTTTTATTCCCCTTTTTGTAACAATATTGGAAATTGAACCTAGGCAAGTGTTCTACCACAGAGATTTTTTTTTCCTTTTTATTTTGAGACAGGGTCTCACTAAATTGCCCAGGCTGTCCCTTGAACTTTCAACTCTCCTGCCTCAGGTTCCCAAGTAGCTGGGATGACTTGTGTGCACCATACCTGGCTAAAATGTTTATGTTTTGTTTTGTTTGCGACAGAGTAGTGCTAAGATTCTGACCTCAAATTTGTGATCCTCCTGCTTCATCCTCATGAGTAACTAGAGATACAGGTATTTGCCACTATACTCAGCCCTTGAAATATTCTTATTTAATTGATAGCTCTAGATTATCTTGACATTAAGCACAGTATACATTTTCCATAGAAAGCCTGGAAGGAACATGGGTCCTCTTTCTTGCTAATAATTACATAGTGATAATAGTTGGTTTAAAATCCAATAGGTTGGGATTAAATATTTTCTCTCAGTGACAAAGTCTACAAAAGAAAAATCAAAGAAGCAAGATTTCCTAGTTATAGGAACTGAATTTAATTACTTTCTAGCAGTACTGATGAAGAGCAACTGAAGTTTTTTTCTATTTGGCTTTCATTATAAAATAAAGTATGCCCTCATATTAAAAACAAGGTTTTGAAAAAGATTTGCTAAAAATTCCAAAACAAAAAATGTATAAGGCTTTTGCACTTCTGTGACTTATCCATATTAGCCCAACAGTCCCTCACATCATGCCAGGAGATGACCATCTTCCAGAATAAAAAGAATGGTAATAAATCTCATGAAAGCCAGGAATGCATGGGAATAAGTAATGGGCAAATTTTTCATAATTGCTAATGTCCATCATGATATACCTTTATTTTGACTTTGAAGTCCTTCAGGAATTTTCAAAATTAGGATACCAGAGTGATGCCCAGCTTCCTGTCATCTGACATATGAGATATAGTGAAATGCTCAGATCACCCTAAAAATGTCATGTTAGTCAATAACTCCAGTTGTTTCCTCACAAAACTTTTTGTCCAGAAACCTAACAAGTAGCAAAGTTGGTTAATGTGACTTTTAATTCCTCTCCCTTTTTCACTCTACCCCTGACAGTTTCTAGAGAACAGGGAAATGCAGGAAGTCTACAGTTAAGAGTCGATTGTAATTTCTGCATATTCTTCTGCCTCTTGAGAGGATATTTTTAGAAACACTTGGTATTGCATATGAAGTCATCAGATGCTGCAATTTCCCCTGGAAAAAAAAAATGAGTGTGAATGCATAACCAAATTCATTCTTCAAGAGTTAGTTCCAAGATAAAGAAAAAAATAAGACCTGAAAATGGAGGGGAAAAGAACCAGGTAACATTGTACTTTGAAGTCAGTCAGAAAAGGATTGGGCTCATAGACAAAACGAGACATAGTGGTAGGTTGGGATTCAATTCTAAAATGCCTGAGATATTAAATAATTTTTCCCTCTGCAAAACTGTGAAGAACATTTAAAATAAACCCCCAGAGAAATAAGGGGTAATTAGAAATTTATGTTAATGCTATAAATAAAAACAGGACAGGAGACTTTAGGAAATGGGGACATAAAGAATTGTTCTGTTTTCTTGTTGTTGTTATTCTGCAATGTAGGGAGTTGAAAAACTTCCGTTGGGAATGAAGGTGGAATAAGAACCCTACTCCTGGGGCTCTGCCTCAGCCTGGCCCATCCCAGCAATAGGGACTGAGAACAGAAGGAGAAAAGAAGCCTCTGGTAGCCCCATAGAACCCAAACAATCAATACAGCTCTCAGGTCAGCATAGAGGTAGCAGACACTATCCTATGTCCACGTGGCCCAAGTGGTGCTGCAGTGTATTGAATGGTATATCCCCAAAAGCTCCATCCACTTGAAGTTTGTGAATGTGGCTTTATCTGGGGAAAAAGTCTTTGTATATATAATTAAATAAAGAATCTTGAGATAAAATCATCCTGAATACCCAGGTGAGTCCTTAATCAGAAGACAAATGTACTTCTGAGAGACAGAAGACAATAACAGATAAACACAGAGGAGAAGCATGTGAAGAGGGAGACCTAGATTTGAATTTTGCAGCAATGAGTTATACAACTCATTGTAGTAGTATAGGTAAGTGCTCAGAAGTTCAGGTGCAAGTTCATACTGAAAGACCCTAAGCCCCCCTGTCCAAGGAAGAACTCACGTAATCACTGGCTGCAAAAGCAAGAGGCAGTTTATTGGATACACAGGCGCCTGCGGGTGCTCAGTAAAACCTCAGCCGGAGCTTCGGTGAACTGGCACACCGGGCTTTGGGGTACAGGTTTTTTATAGGGTAAAGGGGCAGGTTTCGTGCGCGGTAAGCAACAGGTTTCCTATTGGTTATTTTGAATCCAGCACGTACACAGCACATAGGTTACTTGAAGGGTAAGGTTATTATATCCCCAAAAAAATCCACAATTATTACTTGGTATTCTTGGTATTTTTATGGTTCCTGGTTCCCGCTTATCAGTTCCTGATTGTTCAGGCACTCCCTGGGACCCGATGATCTATGCTTTCCCAACCGCCCTATTCTTTCTTAACCTAGTTATCAGTTTAACGACCTCCAGGTAGGCCGTGCAACCTTCCCAGGGGGGGTTTGGTAGAGTGTCCTAGGTCATGGGTTTAAGACAAAGAGCTGGGGCCTTTCATTTTCCCCCTTTTTCTTTATCATGGATAGAATCTTATATCCATTTGTCCATCCTGCCTCGGTTATGCTGATGTTCTAAAAGTCCCAAGAAGTGAGCGCACCCTACATCTTTTATAGGTTAAAGTCTCTTTTGTTCTCCAGTTCTCTCCCCCCTTACCTCTCTCTCCTTCCTGCCTTCGTGACTAGGCCCGGTTTTGCATAAGTGAGAAGCCAAGGGCAGGGGGAGGGCCAAGGTGATTCAGGCAGGTAAGGGCCCAGGGGGCATTAATTAGCATCTCCTTGCTTGCAGTCCTTGATAAAGGCAGGTAAATTTGGTCATCAATGGGCTCCGGAGATCCTTGACATTCCATTCTTCCAGGGGCAGTCTCCAACTTCCAAAGGCAGATGGCTTTATGGCCTCCATTTCCTCGAATTGACCCGATTCCCTATTTCTACACTAACTACCTATCCTTAATTCTGGCTTCATTCCCCCCTTTAGCTATAGGAACTCCCAACTGCTTTAAGGAAAAGGGGGCGTCGGTCGTTCTGGCTGCTTCGAAGCTGAAAGGGGGCAGTGAGGGGCAAGCAGTTTGGAGTTTCTTTTAAAAATCGGGTCAATCGAGGGGTCCAAGGTAGAAGTCTGGTTGGGGAAGAGCAGGTTGTAAAGTCATCTGGGGGTGGGTGCTTCTATGACAGAAGAACAAAAAGACATGAGTACTGAAATGCAATTAGTACAAAGTAAATGTTGCAGCATCTGGAACATGCCACTGAGTATCATGAAAATGACAGAAGTCAATCTCTCACCAGGAGGTGGAAGAACTGAGAAATTGTTCCCATAACTAGACCTAGCAAAGGCTGGAAAGGACAAGGCCTTTATTTGGGAACTTTAACATTGTCCAGGTTATCAGGAATGTAAACACAACATTTAACTCTTAATGTCATAGATATCCCAAAAAATATAGTTAAGCTACTTAAGTCATCTGATTTTGTAAAATATCCCTTTATTGGTATAACCTGTGTTTAGTAGAAGCTCTATACTTCTGTTACTTAGGGCTAGGTAATCATACAAGCAAACATAGATCAAGTCTACCTGTATAGCTTAGGAAGGTCTGCAGGCCTTAAACTGACTAAAAACTTCTGACTCTGGCAGTTTCTCTTGATAGTTATCAGGCACATTTGCTGAAGAATCTTTCTTTCATTTGTAGCTTCCAGTTTTTATTCTAGTGGACTAACACAAGTGTACATCTTAAGTTACATTTAACTGTTATTTCTTTTAAATGCCCAAGAATGGTTATATTTTGGTTTTAACTGTTTTGCTGGGTGTCTAACATCAAGTTGGTCAAATTGACCTGGTTCCTGTCTTGTTAAAGAGTCAGCTGAGTTCCCACAGGGGCCACTTGTAGAGAACTTAAGGGCAGCTTCTTAGCTCCACCAGTGCCATTGGTTAGGTAGGGTCTCCTTGATGAGGTGACTTCCTTTGGAAGCATTAAGGGATGTCTCCCTTTTTCCATGACCCTCCTCTGCAGCAGATGCACTGAGTGATTTTTCATCCTCTAGTCTCAACAATCTCCTTGATCAGGAGGTTGTGTGACCCAGAGTTGCAAAGCTCCTTAGAGAAGTTCTCTTATTCCCTGGGTTCAGGCTGACTGAGGGCAAAAGATCCAAATACTGGTCTATCTTGCCTTCTGTATTTAATTCCAATCTCTAAGTTTGATCTTAATCATCCAGCAAGCCAGTTTCACCAGTCATAAAGTAAGAGTACTGGGCTTTAACTTTAATGTCCATAACTTTACAGTTATTTACCCTTTTATCTAACTGGAGTCTGCATTAGTTCTGGAAGTTACCACTATCTGTTCTGATATCTGTTACCACTATCTGTTAGGTGATGGCTTATTATCATAAGTTACCTAGGTTGTGTGTTCTTGAAGCAGCTACTTCTGCAAAACATTAATAGGTAACAGTTTTACAAAATGAAATTAGCAAGAGTAAAAATATATTCTGCTTGTATAATAGCTATCTTGAATTTTGACTGAGAACCACATTATATTTCCTATTTGAGATCATGGTAATTTTACAAAAAAACCAATCTTTTGATTATAACTTTAAATAAGCTGAAGTCTGACTTACAAATAAATAAGCTGGAGTCACTCTAACATGCAGTAAGGTGGGAGGCAGAGCCTTATCTCAGGTAAGGCATGGCTCTTTACAGACCTTAAGTGTTCTAATCCTACAACTAATTTTTGCCCCTTTTGCCATGACCAGCATGACCAAATTTTCAAGTTCAGTGAGGGTCAAAGGAGTATTAGAAAATAAAGGTTTATAAACACAGATTTTGAAGATTAAGCTGAGATCAGATGGAGCTCTATTCTCTGATGGAAATGTAGATCTAAAGAGTTATGTTAGCAATCTTTATACATGTCTTATTATTAAGTTAAAGACTATGTAAGCATTATTCTTTGTTTTTAGGAGAATTACAGAGACTAGACCATCTATGCAACTTTTTCCCACAACTGCAAAGTGCAATGTTAGGAACTCTGTGTAGCTCTCAAATAAGTCCACTGTCCAAAGTTACTGTAAGGTGGGCAGGAACTAGAGAAGGGAACTGATGAAACACTGGTTATCTAGCAAAACAATTTCTTTCTGCCCAAGAGCTGTGTGCCTGATATCAATGTAAGAGCTGATAGGACTCCTGTACAGAGCCTCCCCAGGGAGGTTACTGCCACAGCAGTTAGGCATCTTGTGCTCCTACACAGGAACACTTCCAGGCACCAGGCATGCTACAGTCATGAAGTCAGGGACCCCAATCTCAGTCATTGTTGTCCCATTTTTGCTATAATGCATTATACTCTTTCTTAAATTGTCATTTAAGAAGTTTATATATATTGATTTCTGAGTCCATATGAACATTAGTTAACACAGTCTAACATTATATCCAAAACAGGAATCAATCAAAGAAAGGCTGAGAGAGCTTTTAACTTTTCTTTTGTGTAGCAAAATGCTTTTACCTTCTATAATATGAACCTTTAAACAAATCAGGCTGTCAGTAACTCTTAGATATACATTTACATTTAAATTTGAAGTTCTTTATCTCAGTGTAAAAAGTAACAAATTTTACACGTACCCCATTGATAGCAGGTCCTATAATAGAACATTAAATGATAGAAATTGATCCCCAATAAAATTTACTCTTTATAAGCTTAAAATTACCATTACAGACAAGTTTATCTGGAGAATAGCAGCTCGATAAATTTCCTGCTTTAAAAACTTGTATACCTGAAAAATATGAACACATTTAATATACAACTAGAAACCATTTTACAATTACCTTGACACTTTTTTTTCTTACCAAATTTAGTTTTTTTTTAAAGAAAAATTTAGACTCTGTAACACAGTACAATACTTTAACAGTTGTTTAACCATAATTGTATACACCCCAATTTTTAAGACTAATTGTTCTAAAGAATAAAACTTAATAGACACAAAGTTAAGAGTAAATTAGTGTTTCTAAGAAATCCTTGTTATTTTACCATATAGATTAAACTTTGGTTTATATCAGAACATTAGTATTCCACCTTAGAAAAAAAACCTTAAATAGCTTTAGCTGTCTCACATACATACAACCAACTTAGTTACACGCAAACTTGTTGAAACTTGCCCTTTACATACACAGACTTTCTTAGCACTTACTTAGACCCTCATGTATTTCATCATACAAGCACTTTCTTACCCAGAAACATTTCCTTTTTCCTTTTACTAAATATATTTCCATACCCAGAACCTTTTATTTTCTCTTTCCTATTTGTTGACCCCTTTTTGTTCACATTCTGAAACAACTCTTATGAAATTTCTGAATTTAGATAAATTGCTCTATTTTAATAAGATTAAATAGTTTGTTGTTTATAGTACTCTAATTGAAACACAGTTGAAACTTTTGGGACCCTTTGTATATAGAATTGCACTTGTTAGGACATAACTCTTAGTAACTTTGTTTTTAGTTTAGTGATGACACAAAGCAAGTTTAAACCCTTTTATTTACTAACCTATGAAAACACCAATAATGTTTGAGTATGATACCCCATGGAATTTAAGGAGTTAAGAGTACTTGATGTTATTTAACAATTAGCATTTTAACTTTGCAAATTAATCAGATGTCACCAACAAACACATTTGAGTAGTCCCATACATGTTAACTCTAATTCACTTATTCTGTAAAAACCAAGAAAGCAGGCAAGTGTCCTGAACAGTATTTGCTGTCTCTTTCCTGTTGAAGAAAAGTCCTAGGAACAATTGATACTAGACATTTTATTAACATCAATATTTTATTTGCTTGACCACCTAGAGACTTGTGAGTTATTTTCAAAGACATTTTACTTTCATTAGTTTACCCAATTTGAATTGAACCTTTAAATCACGTGAATTAAAGTATTTGGACCCATTTTAAAAAATTTAATTTTTATGCACGCTTATATTTAACACAAAACTAAAGGCCTTGTAATATTCATCTCCATTGCAATGTAGCAGATGTTTAAAAATAACTCGAGTTGGATAAAAAGAACTGATCAAAAATCATTAACCTAGGTCTGTAGGATCGAGGGTGAGACTCAGAGGGGTCACCATGGATTGCCCCATTTCAGTCTTGCTGGTAAAAAAAGGAATTTAAGAAACAGGCACAGTACACAAGAAAACATAGACCAGACAACAGATTACAAGCGCTGCGCGTCTTGGTCGGAGAGTGCAAGCCCCTCCGGCCAAAAACAAGTCCCGACGAATCGAGCACCAAACAAGTCCCGACGGATCGGGCACCAAAACCCCTAGGACGTCTCCCAGGGTAGCAGGAGAGAAGTCAGAGTTCGTCAACTCCTTCTCAGACTGCCCAAACTACAAATGGAACACGCGTGCCCCTACAAAGTACAATCGCTGCGCTTCAGAACTAACAAGACAAAGCAACTACACAAGACAGACAAAGACAGACAATAACCCCCTGCTGGCCAGCTTAACTCACCTCCCAGAGTATTTGGCCGTTCCTCGGGCAGGGGTTCGGGGTGTCGAGGGGATATCTCGGTGGGACCTCCAAATGAAAGACCCTAAGCCCCCCTGTCCAAGGAAGAACTCACGTAATCACTGGCTGCAAAAGCAAGAGGCAGTTTATTGGATACACAGGCGCCTGCGGGTGCGCAGCAAAACCTCAGCCGGAGCTTCGGTGAACTGGCACACCGGGCTTTGGGGTACAGGTTTTTTATAGGGTAAAGGGGCAGGTTTCGTGCGCGGTAAGCAACAGGTTTCCTATTGGTTATTTTGAATCCAGCACGTACACAGCACATAGGTTACTTGAAGGGTAAGGTTATTATATCCCCAAAAAAATCCACAATTATTACTTGGTATTCTTGGTATTTTTATGGTTCCTGGTTCCCGCTTATCAGTTCCTGATTGTTCAGGCACTCCCTGGGACCCGATGATCTATGCTTTCCCAACCGCCCTATTCTTTCTTAACCTAGTTATCAGTTTAACGACCTCCAGGTAGGCCGTGCAACCTTCCCAGGGGGGGTTTGGTAGAGTGTCCTAGGTCATGGGTTTAAGACAAAGAGCTGGGGCCTTTCAATACTTAGGAGGATTGCTCTTCCAGTTTCACAGTTTAAGTAAACTACCTGGATGTTATGATTCTCAGCATATTTGTCTTCCAGTTCAGAATTTTCCACTTTATTAGTAATCTCGAACTCACTGTAATATCATAGGGCAGGTGGTCCTGACTCCTGAGGTGTTCAAGGTCCATTCTCAATGTGATCTCTGATTTCTGATGATTTGTTTTGGCTTAATCAACTCTATAGACATGGCCTTTTCAAGTTAGAACCAGGACAGAAACTATCCAACTTTTTCAAGTTCCCTAAATTAAAGAGCTAATGGTTAATTAAATGTTCCATGTAAAAATGCGTCTTGCCCTATCACAGGTTTAGGTTTAGTCTGTGTGTTTTGCATCATGCCACTAGGTATGGCAGGTATGGCTAAGGGGTGCTGAACTTTGTATCATCTCTGATCTCTGCATCATTTCTTGGAGAAACTGGTACTAAAGTAACATTTTCTCCAGCTTTTCATTTCATGAGAAGGGATTGGTTATGAATGAACTGTACTATTAAGATTCTTGGAGATCCAAGGTGGCGGACTAAAGGGAGGCTGTGTTCCTTGTCGCTCCGTAACTCCAGTTTCAGGCAGAGGATATCTGATTCTTGGTGAGGCAGTTATTGCTGCTTATCGATCCCCTGCTGTTTACCCCATTTGTCTGCTGTGATCACCTGCAATCTGCCAGCATATGGATGCCTTTTTTGAGTGCAGATTGCTCACTGTCAGGCATCTGTCATCTGCCATTTACCTACCTCTCGCCTGTCCATCGCCTGCCTTACATCTATCCATCACCCAACGCACGAGGTTCACCTACCAATCGTCCGACAACAGTCAGCAAACTGATCGCCGGCTGCCAGTGGAGCACCAGCTGCCTGCTGTTGCCTGGAAGTTCACTGTTACGGTACCTGCAGGTTTGATTACACATGGCTGCCACCATTTTGAGACAACAGCCAGGCACCGTAGGACCCCTGACCGGATTGACTGAGCCCTGTCTCCAGGATCCCTCAGCCCGACCGATCACTCCCTGCCTCTGGGGCCCTCACATCGACTGACTGCTCCCTGCCACCAGGACCCCCAGACCAACTGACTGCGCCCTATCACTGGGACCCCAGACCGACTGATTGCACCTGGCATCCAGGACCCCACAACCACACCAAACACACCCGACCTCCAGGACCCCTGCCTGACCAACCACACCCCGCCTCCAGGACCTCCAGCTGACCACGTCCACACCCTGAGCTGCAACTCCCCATTTGCCAACACATTTGGAAGCCAGAGCAGCCATCTTGGATAATCCTGGAAGCCGTAGCTCTGATCTTTAGGTGGGGAAAATCCCATCCTGAGACACCTGCTGGAGACTTGAAGCTCATTGTCAGGTACCTCTTATGCATCAGCCTACTGAACACTGGGAGGTTTCATTACTATATGACTGTTATACTGTAGATTTTCTTTTTTTTCCTTATAGAAAAAATTTGTTTTTATTTCTTTACTTTTCTTGCTCTCTTTTCCTTTTGTTTACCTGTTCCCTCAGAGTCTCTTTCTCCCTTTTATGCATGCTAACATCCAATTTCTTTTGATTACACTCTTACCATTTCTATTATCTAGAACTTCTGTATAATCTATTCTTATCCCATTAACAGTCCATTCTACATCCCTCTGCATCCTCTTTGTCCTCCATTAGAAACTGCAGACCTTATTACAAACCTGTTTGTTCTATTGAAGATAATATTTGAATTCATTCTGTTTATTATGACAATTTTGTTATTGTCCTCATAGGGGCTATGTGGTCTAGGATTGCATAGCGTCTGAATTGGGCACTGCTAATATTGATCTCCGCTTAAAGAAAGGGTTTTGGAAACCTATAGGGCCACTATAAGCATATAGGGGGAAATCTGCAATACCCCAGATCTGCACTGCTAGAGGGGAAGATACATGAACAACATGAAAAAACAAGGGAAGAAAATGATCCAAACAAATCTAGATTCTATAGTAATAGAATCCTATGAGAGTATGTTAGAAGAAATGTCAGAAAAGGACTTCAGATTATACATGATTAAGATTATTCGTGAAGCAAAGGATGAGATAAGAGACAAAATGCAGGCAATGAATGATAATACCAATAAGTTGAAGGAGCACCTGCAGGAAGCAAAAGATCATTTCAACAAAGAGATAGAGATTCTCAAAAAAAACCAAATGGAAATCCTTGAAATGAAGGAAATAATAAACCAAATAAAAAACTCATCACCAAAAGACTAGACCACTTGGAAGACAGAACCTCAGACAATAAAGACAAAATATTTAATCTTGAAAATAAAGTTGTCCAAACAGAGAAGATGATAAGAAATTATGAACAGAATCTCCAAGAACTATGGGACATCATGAAAAGACCAAATTTAAGAATTATTGGGATTGAGGAAGGCACAGAGATACAAACCAAAAGAATGAACAACCTATTCAATGAAATAATATCAGAAAATTTCCCAAACCTGAAGAATGAAATGGAAAGTCAAATACAAGAGACTTACAGAACACCAAATGCACAAAATCATAACAGATCCACACCAAGGCACACTATAATGAAAATGCCTAACATTCAAAATAAAGATAGGATTTTGAAGGCCGCGAGAGAAAAGCATCAGATAACATATAGGGGGAGACCAATACGGATAGCAGCTGACTTCTCAACCCAGACTCTAAAAGCGAGAAGGGCCTGGAACAACATATTTCAAGTTCTGAAAGAACATGGTTGCCAACCAAGAATCCTATACCCAGCAAAACTAACCTTCAGATTTGAAGATGAAATAAAATCCTTCCATGATCAACAAAAGTTAAAAGAATTTACAAATAGAAAGCCTATGCTACAGAATGTTCTCAACAAAATATTTCATGAGGAGGAAATGAAAAACAACAATGGAGGTCAGCAAAGGGAGGAACTACCTTAGAGAAAAACCACTCAAAGGAGAAACCAAGCCAACTTAAAAACCAAAAATAAGCCAAATGACTGGGAATACAAATCATATCTCAATAATAACCCTGAACATTAATGGCCTAAAGTCATCAATCAAAAGACATAGACTGGCAGAATGGATTAAAATGAAAGACCCAACAATATGCTGCCTGTGAGAGACTTATCTCATAGAAAAAGACATCTGCAGACTAAAGGTGAAAGGATGGGAAAAAACCTACCACACACATGGACTCAGTAAAAAAGTGGGGGTTTCCATCCTTATATCAGATAAAGTGGACTTCAAGTCAAAGTTAGTCAGAAGGGATAAAGAAGGACATTACATACTGCTTAAGGGAACCATAAATCAGGAACACATAACGATAGTAAATATTTATGCCCCAAACAATGGTGCATCCCTGTACATCAAACAAATCCTTCTCAATTTCAGGAATCACATAGACCACAACACAATAATTCTGGGTGACTTTAACACACTGCTGTCACCACTAGATAGATCTTCCAAACAAAAACTAACCAAAGAAACCATAGAACTCAATAACACAATCAATAACCTAGACTTAATAGACATATATAGAATATTCCATCCATCAACGAGCAGATTCACTTTCTTCTCAGCAGCACATGGAACCTTCTCGAAAATAGACCATGTTATGCCACAAAGCAGCCCTTAGGAAATGCAAAAAAATTGAGATACTGCCTTGTGTTCTATCAGATCATAATGGACTGAGAGTAGAAATCAATGACAAAATAAAAAATGGAAATTACTCCAACACCCGAAGACTAAATAATATGCTATTGAATGAAACATGGAAAACAGAATACATCAGGGAGGAAATAAAAAAAATTCTTAGAGGTCAATGAGAACAACGATACAACATATCAAAATCTTTAGGACACTATGGAGCACATTACAGAAAAGAATGAAAAGTCAACAACTAAATGACCTAACATTACAGCTCAAAGTCCTAGAAAAAGAAGAACAGAATAACAGCAAAAGTAGTAGAAGACAGGAAATATTTAAATCAGAGCTGAAATCAATGAAATTGAAACAAAAGAAACAATTCAAAAAATTGACAAAACAAAAAGTTGGTTCTTTGAAAAAGTAAACAAAATAGACAAACCCTTAGCTACACTAACAAAGAGAAGGAGAAAGAAAACTCAAATTAATAAAATTTGTGAAAAAGGAAATATCACGACAGACACCACTGAGATACATAACATAATGAGAAGCTACTTTGAAAATCTGTATTCCAACAAAATAGAAACTACCAAAGACATTGACAAATTTCTAGAGACATATGCTTCTCCCAACCTGAACCAGGAGGACATACACAATTTAAACAGATCAATATCAAGCAATGAAATAGAAGAAGCCATTAAAAACCTACCATCCAAGAAAAGCCCAGGACCAGACGGATTCTCAGTTGAGTTCTACAAGACCTTCAAAGTAGAACTCATTCCAATACTTCTACCAAACTCATTCTATGAAGCTAATATCACCCTTATACCCAAACTAGGCAAAGACACATCAAGGAAAGATAATTTTAGACCAATATCCTTGATGAATATAGATGCAAAGATCCTTAAAAAAATATTGGCAAACTGTATCCAAAAACATATTAAGAAAATCACGCACCACGATCAAGTGGGGTTCATCCCTGGAATGCAAGGATGGTTTAACATCTGTAAATCAATAAACGTAAACCATCATATCAATAGACTTAAGGATAAGAATTATATGGTTATTTCAATTGGCGCAGAAAAAGTGTTCAACAAAATACAACACCCCTTCATGCTCAAAACACTAGAAAAAATAGGTATAGTAGGAACCTACTTGAACATTGTAAAGGCTGTTTGTGCTAAGCCCATGGCCAACATCATTCTTAATGGAGAAAAACTGAAACCATTCCCTTTAAAAATGGGAGAAAGACAGGGATGTCCTCTTTCACCACTTCTATTCAACATTGTCCTCGAAACTCTAGCCAGAGCAATTAGGCAGACTAAAGAAATTAAAGGGATACGAATAGGAAAAGAGGAACTTAAGCTGTCACTTTTTGCTGATGACATGATTCTATATTTAGAGGATCCAAAAAACTCCTCCAGAAAACTTCTAGACCTCATCAATGAATTCAGCAAAATAGCAGGCTATAAAATCAACATACATAAATTGAAAGCATTTTTATACACAAGCAACAAAACAGCTGAAAGGGAAATGAGGAAAACAACTCCATTTGCAATAGCCTCAAAAAAAATAAAATACTTGGGAATCAATCTAACCAAAGAGGTAAAAGATCTCTACAATGAAAACTTCAAAACACTGAAGAAAGAAATTGAGGAAGACCTTAGAAGATGGAAAGATCTCTCATGTTCTTGGATAGGCAGAATTAATATTGTCAAAATGGCCATACTACCAAAAGTGCTATACAGATTCAATGCAATTCCAATTAAAATCCCAATGATGTACCTTACAGAAATAGAGCAAGCAATCATGAAATTCATCTGGAAGAATAAGAAATCCAGAATAGCTAAAGCAATCCTTAGCAGAAAGAATGTAACAGGGGGTATCACAATACCAGAACTTAAACTATACTACAAAGCAATAGTAACAAAAACGGCATTGTATTGGCACCAAAATAGACAGGTAGATCAATGGTACAGAATAGAGGACACAGACACAAACCCAAATAATTACAATTTTCTTATACTAGACAAAGGTGCCAAAAATATGCAATGGAGAAAAGATAGCCTCTTCAACAAATGGTGATGGGAAAACTGGAAATCCATATGCAACAGAATGAAATTAAACCCCTATCTCTCACCCTGCACAAAAATCAACTCACAATGGATCAAGGACCTTGAAATCAGACCAGAGACCCTGCATCTTATAGAAGAAAAAGTAGGTCCAAATCTTCAACTTGTTGGCTTAGGATCAGACTTCCTTAACAGGACTCCCATAGCACAAGAAATAAAAGCAAGAATCAATAACTGGGATAGATTCAAACTAAATAGCTTTCTCTCAGCAAAGGAAACTATCAGCGATGCGAAGAGAGAGCCTACAGAGTGGGAGAATATCTTTGCCACTCATACTTCAGATAGAGCACTAATTTCCAGAATATATAAAGAACTCAAAAAGCTCTACACGAAGAATACAAATAACCCAATCAACAAATGGACTAAGGATATGAACAGACACTTCACAGAAGAAGATCTACAAGCAATCAACAAACATATGAAAAAATGTTTCACCATCTTTAGTAATAAGAGAAATGCAAATCAAAACTACACTAAGATTCCATCTCACCCCAAATTAGAATGGTGATTATCAAGAATACAAGCAACAATAGGTGTTGGAGAGGATGTGGGTAGAAAGGTACACTCATACATTGCTGGTGGGACTGCAAATGAGTGCAGCCACTCTGGAAAGCATTGTGGAGATTCCTTAGAAAACTTGGAATGGAACCACCATTTGACCCAGCTATCACACTCCTCGGCCTATACCCAAAGGACTTAAAATGAGCATACTACAGAGATACAGCCACATCAATGTTCATAGCTGCTCAATTCACAATAGCCAGATTGTGGAACCAACCTAGATGCCCTTCAGTTGATGAATGGATAAAGAAACTGTGGTATATATATATATATATATATATATATATATATATATATATATGTAATGGAATATTACTCCACCATAAAGAATGATAAAATTATGGCATTTGCAGGCAAATGGATGAAATTGGAAAATATCATGCTAAGTGAGATAAGTCAATCTCAAAAAAACCAAAGGACAAATGATCTCGCTGATAAGCGGATGATGACACATAATGGGAGGTGGGAAGGGGACAAGAATGGAGGAAGGAGGGACTGTATAGAGGGAAAAGAGGGGTGGGAGGGGTGTGGGGAAGGAAAAAATAACAGAATGAATCAAACATCATTACCCTATGTAAATGTATGATTATGCAAATGGTATGCTGTTACTCCATGTACAAACAGAAACAACATGTATCCCATTTGTTTACAATAAAAATAAATTAAAATTTAAAAAAAAAGGTTCTTTACTGTAATCTGTTTACCTTAAGAAAAATATTTTTAAAGGACTTATTGGGGAAATATTGGGTAACTCAGAAGCCCAGTAAGAAGGCCAGAGAACTGGGCTCACAAAACACACAAAACTCAAGGTAAAGACGTAAGTAGGAAGCAATGCTCTTATTGCTGAATACCTCCCTGGCCACTTGACTGAGCTGCCACTGGATGCTGTCATTAGCCATAGACACTGACTGCTGTTAAACCACCATGAGAAACACCAGGATACAAATCTCATAATACTCCACTCACTTAAGATTTATTGTCTGAATGAATACATAGCCAAGCACGTACAAGGAAGGGAGGAGATGTCCCAGCTGATGGCTTCTCCAGAAATTCCTGTCGTGCACCAAGACTCTCACAATGAGGGAATTCCCCACACCAGAAATACTCAACAGCCCCAATTCATGACAAATGAGTTTATCTTTATGACTACATAGAAACATGGTCATTTCTGTCAATCTAGAACCTAAGTCACAATATCACTTGTATTGAGTCTCAGAATTGGAAGAAATAGCCTCATGGCAGGTTATATAAAGACTTTCATTGAGCTAAAAAGCCATGTGATCTGTTCTCCTCCTTTTAGTTTCTGCTTAATTGCACCTTGGGAAGATCGTTTCATGGCATTAGGCCCTCCCATCTATATAACAAAACTGAGCAGTCCCTTATGTAGAGAGGGGTTGGCTTTGTCATCACGATCTAGAGTGGCTCTACATTATTAGCAGTGTTCTCATGTTGTAGGCACACATACAGTATGATAACACTGTAAGGCACACTAAAGGAAACAGAAGTAATTTGGGTGGTATAGCACTCAACCTGGGGTGTGATCAGGTGTCCCAGCTATCTCAGAACACCTCAAGGACTATGAAGACCAACATCTTAGTATACTTCAGACTCTCTAATATCTATTTCTGGGTTAGGTCAAGGTAGAAGATAGCTGAACACTGGAAACTCACTACTTCTAGTGAGCCGACCTCTTGAATAATGCCATTAGTCTTTGTTAAAGGTTGTCAGTAAGAGATGATCTGTAATGATTCATTACTGCATAGATTGTACAGACGGATGTTCGTTATACCACACAGAACCCAGGAGAACTTCTTTCTGGCCTCAGTATAAAGTAAAGCACATGAAAAAAAAAAAAAAAAAAAGCACATGACTTTATTTCACGTCATGGGCAGGACACTGTAACGGATCCCATTTCCCTGCTAAGTTTTCTCTGGGAGGGCTATCATAAAATTTGAAGCCTGTCTCCTACTTGTTTATAAGGCTTTAGGGCAGGTACTTTCCATACAACTTCACATCTGAATCAATCTCACTTTTCCCCCTTATGTTCCCCCCAAAATTTCCACTTATTTCACCCTGTTATATTGTATATAGTTCTGTAATTCTCTTTAGATCATATTAGGAACTTAGTGGAGATGGAAGAAAGGGAATGAGAGAAGAAAAGAAGACAGGAAGACTGTCTTAAAAGTCTTGACCATGTGCATTTGCTCAGTCAAATCACAACTACAAGGTAAACTCTTCAAGGTGAGAATATAATTTACTCATTTTTATATAAACATAGCTTTTAATAAGTTATTATGGATAAAAATATCACAATGTGAATGTACTTAATGCTACTATAACATGTACTTAAAATGGTTTAAATGGTAAATTTCTTGTTATATGTATTTTACCACAAAAACCTAAAGTTATTCAATAAGATAAAAACTATTCAGTAGCTCTAA
The DNA here is from genome assembly GCF_902686445.1 of Sciurus carolinensis. Classification (NCBI taxonomy): domain Eukaryota; kingdom Metazoa; phylum Chordata; class Mammalia; order Rodentia; family Sciuridae; genus Sciurus; species Sciurus carolinensis. The sequence goes on along the minus strand of NC_062219.1, from coordinate 45,887,911 downwards.
ATAAGTCTTAAGCTTCTTGTAGGTAGAATCTGTCTTATTTATCTTTGTGACATATACAACACCAGCGCTTAGAACAATAAAATGTACATAGGGTGCCATTTGATTTAAGTTTTTTTAATTGAATTCCCAGTACATAAGTGGACCTCACATGTAGGTGCTTGCTTATGTGTGTGGTTTGGGATTCCTAAAAGTTGCAGGTGCAAAAGTATCCCCCCATTATTTGTAGTAACTGAAATTCTCACTATTTCCCTTGGATTAAGATAGATATCCTAAGACAGCAATGTTTGTTGTTGTTTGGGGTTGGTTTGTTTTTGTTCTATTTTTGTTTACGTTTTAGTGGTACTGGGAGTTGAACTCAAGGCCTCATGGGCAAGACAAGTGCTTTACCACTGAGTTACATCCCCAGCCCAGGAGGAATTATTTTTAAATGCATCCTTTTTAAAGCTATCTAGCAAAGAGTATGGCTTGGAAAGGAACTGCAAAAAGGTAAGTTAAGGTTGAGGTTGAAGTTAGGAGGAGAAATAGAATAGCATTTCAAACGGGGAAAATTTTAGAACATGGCCTGGGAGGCCTGGTAAGAGGGCATAAGCTGTAGTGGAAATTCAGGAGCTTCCAGAAAGCATGGTAAGAGCATTGTGTGACCTTGGAGGAAGATACTCCAAAAGATGGGAAAAGGGTGCTGATAATCTGGAAGGTACTTTCATGAAGAGGAAAACTGAGCTGCTTTCTACCTAAAGTAGCCTGGTATCACACAGTATACTACATTATAGTCTTCAGAGCTGGGAGGAATCTTAAATATCCTTAAATCTCATGCCCTCCCGTATAACTGCAAAAGCAGAGATACAGGGAGGGGCAGTTGGTGGCATAAACAAGAGAAAACCCAGATCCCCAAGTTGGTCCCACTTCTGTACCCTCCCAAATTGTTTACCTCGAGTAGGAGAAGATTTTTATTTTCCTAACTTGTGCCTGATTGTTTGATTCTAGCAGTTGGAGCGCCAATGATTTCTCAGAGTAATGAAGTACTTAATGCCCACCAGGTGGTAGAGCTTATGATGATGGGAGAGAATTCAAATTGCAAACTGCAGCAGGTGAAAATTGTACACTGACTCAGGAATAATGTGTGTAATCTTTCTCTGATGGAGGTGGATGATTTGTTTACATTTTAGAAGATATTTGGCAGCCCTTGCTGCCATTTTGCCAAGAAAAAATTTCCTTCCAATATTATTTCCAGTTGGGCATTAATTATTCTACCTTCAGAGGCTAAAATATAAAGGCATCATGGGAAGGAGAGGAGGGAGGGAACTGCAGAGTCCTTGGTATGTTCATTGCCATCTCACTGGCACAGCTCTCTTTTGCGGTGCCCAGTGTTGGCTCAAGCCATTTCATCAGTCACTTCCCTTGCCCAGTCACACAACTCATCTAACCTCTCTTTGATCCTCTTTAGCATTTTCTCCTTTTCTTGCTCTGCTTTTCTTAGCAACCGGGCTCATTTTCACTAGACACCACTACCTTTTCTTCCTTCCTTTTCTTTTCATTGTTTGGGAAACACATGAATCATGCATTCTCAATGTGCTTGATTTATAGAACCCAATAACAAAATGCAAGGTAATCCAGAAATACTGCCATCCCAAATATCTAAAGTCCCAGGTAGATAACCAAGTTAAATTCATTTGGCAATGACAACTTCTGCAAACTCTAAGTTATAGATCTTTATACGGTTAGCACTTACCACGTTCTAGGCAACATGTCCAGTGCTTCTGTTATTAACTCACTGAATCCTCATGACAACCCTATGAGTTAGGCACTATTATTGTTCCCATTTTTCAGATGAGGAAATTGTTGCACAGATATGTCAATGTACCAATGGATTTGGTTAATAACTGACAGACCTGGATATAAACCAACATGGCCCAAATGTCTGTTCTATCAAACCTACCCCATGCTGTTGACACCTACACAGACAGGGAGAAAATGAAACTTTTCTCAGCCACAATACCAACTTCACCTGCTCTACCTGTAGTTTTATCATTAGACTGCTTCCTGAAGGGGTTAGCAATAGAAAATAGAGTTTGTAGATGGGCGGTGCCTTTGGCAGGTTAAATGACTAATACTTAGCCCGTCCCAAGTGGAATGGTGGTGCTTTCTTCCTCAGTTTCCAGCATTCTCTCTTTTCCTTTTCATGAGACCATTTGTGCCCATCTTCCACACCAGCCCCTTGAGATCCAAGTTTATAGAAAAGTACATATTAGTAAAAATTGTGACTGGGAACAGTGGTCCATGCTTGTTATCCCAGCTACTTGGGAAGCTGAGGCAAGAGGATCACAAGTTCATGGTCAGACTGGGTAACTTAGCAAGACCCTGTCTCAAAAAAAAAAAAAAAAAAAGAAAAGAAAAAGAAAAAAATTAACGATTATTGAATGCTTGATATATGTTGAGCATTGTTCTAAGATCTTTGTATATTATCACATTTGATTCTCAAGAGGCAGGTATTTGTTATCTTTGCTGTACAGGTAGGAAAATTGAAACACACAAAGGCTATGTGACTTCCTAAGGCTTTATAGACAGTGAGCAGAGGAGCTGGCATCTGGCTCCAGTGCCAAGACTCATGTCTACCCAGGCCTTGCAACTCTGGGCTGTTGCTGGATCAGTCTACCCCTGCCCCCTTGCACATAGTACTTGACCCAGTGTCCCAGGGCTAAAGAACACTGTCAACTCCTCCCCTCAGTCCTTTCTTGAGCTTCTCTCATTACCTGTCGTAAGTCATCCACCACATGGAAGCAGGCTATGGGTATGAGGCTACAAGTGTACAACCCTCCTCGTGCCACTCAGCCTGTTCTGACCACTAGGAGTCTGTGATTACAAGATCCAGGAAGTAGTTTCCTCAGAGGTCATCTGAATTCCAGCCCTCACCTCCTCCCTCTCACCTTTTTCTGATTTGTGATTATATTTTTCTTTCCCAATGCCCCAAACACATTTTCTTCTTTGGTATAATGTTAACTACAATAGTCATAAGAAAGTACTATCTCATTCTGTCACTATTTAGGCCATAAAATTTATAAATAAACTTATGGAAATAATTTCAAATGATATTACACAGTCAACCCAATTAAACTAACTGAATTTTGCAGAGGAAAATAGACCTTCTGTGAGCTGGGGAGAGGGAGATTAGAAAGGGCTTCAAGGAAGATTACCTAGATTCACAGTCTCTGACAACTAGCTAGCATATCTTGATATTCCTCATCAAGAAAATGAAAGTATCAGACTGGTTTCACATTTTTTGATGTTATTTTACTCATGGGCAAAATATCTAAATTGTGCTCATTCCTTGATAGAAAAGGAGAGAAAGAGAGACAGGAATCTTATTATCACTGAAATTTCTTTTTCTGAAATATTACATTAAAAAAAGAATTGATAATGGAGGGGGAAAATCCTCTGAGCCTGAAGCTATGTATTATCACCTCAGTTTGTTTTCATCAATCATGGATGTTAGGACAATCTGTGATCTCCATCCTCCATGTAAACATGAGTGTTCTTGTGCTTCCTGCCTATTCACAGAGTAGTGATGAGTTTTTAGCCATGGACATTTAAAATTTCATCTGTGTGATAAGGAAGTACCACCTTGAATCAAAAAGTGAGTTAATAAGAATATCTATGCTGCTGTGCACAGTGGCAGATGCCTGTAATACCATAATACCAGAAGTTCAGAAGTCTGAGGTAGGAGGATTGCTAGTTCAAAGCCAGCTTCAGCAACTTAATGAGGCCCTGAGAAACTTAGCATGACCCTGTCTCAAAATAAAAAATAAAACAGCCTACAGATTGATTAAGCATCCCTGCATTCAATCCCTGGTACCAAAAAAAAAAAAAAAAAAATCCATGCTTAAAGTTCAGTTTGAGACCAATTCAGAAAGAAACAATTATAATAAATACAATGATTAAAGTCACTGGACACAGGTCATCTCAAGAGAGCCTAAGAACACTGCTCCTAAAACCAGGTCTGTGAGGAATCCTGGATTTAGTAGCAGTGGGTATCATCCAAGTAAGATGCAATGCCCCCAAAACAGAAAGGGATCTGCCACCAATTGTGACCATCAAATGCACCAGCCTGGGCAAGCAGGAATTGCTCAGGGAAAACTCAGAGCAAACATTCACATGTTTTTCCTCAGTGGCCAATATTTGGTTAACCACAGAAGCATGTTTTGGTGTTTTATTTTATTTTTTAACTATGGTAAAATATATATAACATAAAATATACCATTGTGACCATTTCTGACAATTCGATGGCATTCACATTATTCACAATTCACATTTTTCACATTCACAAAGTCATTCATTAATATGCAACCATCACAATCATTAATTTCCAAAACCTTTTCATCATCCCAAATAGCAATTATATACCCATTAAACAATTACTCCTCATTGCCCCAACTCCTGGTCAATTCTATTTTTTCTCTTTCAGAATAAGCATACTCTCAGATACCTGTTCCTCGTATACAGGGACTCATACAGTATTTGCCCTTTTCTTCCTGACTTATTTAGCTCAATGTTTTTCAAGTTCATCAATGCTGTAGCAAAATTTGTTCCTTTTAAGGTGAATTAATATTTCACTGTATGGATATGCCACCTTTCATTTACTCATTCATCTGTTGATGGACATTTGGGTTGTTTCCACCCTATTAACGATTTTGAATAATGTTGCTATGAACATGGGTGTAACTGCTGAAAGATTTTAAGCAAAGGAATAATATGATCATTTTCTATTTCAGAAAAGCCATCCTTGTACCAGTCAGGGTATAATCAGGAGACAGAAATCATGCCAGTAATTCATAGAGATAATTATTATCCAGGTAAATTAAAAGGCAAGAAGAGAACGATACATTATTATAGAGGTAAGAACAGCTAAGGCAGCTACTGCCTTTGGAGCTAGGGGAAAATGTTGGAATCACTAAAGCACAGAAGCCTGGGAAGAAGCCCATAGAGCCAACACTCAGACCCTTGAGAATGGGAAATGGCTTAGCTGTTGCTGGTGTCTCTGAGTTCAGAGGAGAGGACCCATGGGCCTGGATTCCCACACTCTGAAAGGGACATTGCTTGATTGGTGCCAGTGTCTCTGAGTAGGCATAATGAGTGTTGGGAAGACTGCAAACTGGATTCAGAGGCTTCTACTGGAATGAAGTAGTGGGCAAAGAAGTGTAGTGGGAGTAACACTACCAAAGACAGGAAGCCAACAGGAAGGAGCAAGTCCCTTCTCCACCTCCACCCTTGTGGGCTTCCTGTAAGCCCCACACTGCCAGAGCCCATGAATCCAGCAAAGCAGAAATGTGGGTTGCAGAATTCCTGCCCTAGTGTCACCAAACAGATTATAGAAGGATGAGTTTGAAGTTGAGAGACAACAACTTCTTACTAGAATAATCATAAAGCAGTGTGGAAAATTAAATTGCAGGAGACAAGCCTACAGTCATGAATACAGTATATGTTAGACATATTCCCAGTCATAAACAATGCTTAAGGGTGACTCAGTGCAATATCTCTCCAGTGGGTATTTATAATGGCCACATTGGTACTGTGTAACTCATCCACTGACTGTAGCTGATTTATTCATGCAGGTCACTTACTTCAAGCTGAATTCACATTGTCTTTCTGGTCTTTGAAATCTGTAAAAGATGCATATAAAATCGGTGCATTATTAGAGCTGAGCTAAGTAAATGGATCTGCAGACACTTACTGTGGGAGCCCTGGAGCTGAGTTGGTCCCTCCCTTTCCATGTTCTTCTTTCTCACCCATACAAGGGTTTGGACTACTGAGCCACATCCCCAGTCCTTTTTAATTTTTATTTTGAGACAAAGTTCCTCTAAGTTTCTGAGGATGGCCTTGAACTTGCATTCCTCCTACCTCAACCTCCTGCATGCCTGGGAACACAGGTATATGCCTCTGTGTCCAGCATTTCACAGGTTTCTGATTATTCAATTCTAACTTTGACTACATGAGATAACCCAGAAAACTTCCAATAAATTGTTTCTTTCCTTAAGCTAACCAGAGCCACTTTCTGTTGCTTCATATTTTCTCTAACCTCCCACAGCTTTTATTTAAAAAACAACATCACCACTTATGGTTGCTAAGTCCATGGGTTAGGACCAAAAGTAGAGGAGAAGCAGAAATGGGGTGGGGATGGAGGGGAGCCAAATATTCCATACACAGTGATCTGCTGGATGGCCCAGAGGCAAAAGAAAATGTTGTATGTCTTAGCAAATGAAAGCAACCAGAATGGCTCACATGAAGAAGTAGATGGGAATGGAGAGGCATAATTATAATGGTTTATCTCTTGAGGATTTATGTACCAAGCACAATTCTAAGCCATTGTAAGGCATAACTGATTTAGTTCTTGCAATAATCCAATGAGGTAGTTAATATTGTTGAGAGACATTTCTCCCTGTCTCTTGAATTTCTATATGATTTTATGAGTCAGGGCATTCAAAGTTTTTTTCTGAACTTTTTTTTTTTTTTTAAGATTGCGTGGCAAATACCCTTTGCACATAGTTATTATGTCTTTTCTGGAACAGAGGGCAGATTTGCTTATAATTTTTAATAACAACAATGTATTTCCTCCCAGGTGCAGTGGCACACACCTGTAATCCCAGCAGCTTGGGAGGCTGAGGCAGGAGGATCACAAGTTCAAAGCTAATCTCAGCAAATTTAGCAAGGCCCTAAGCAACTTAGTGAGAATCTGTCTCAAAATTTTAAAAGGGGTCTGGGAATGTGTCCCAGTGGTTAAGCACCCCTGGGTTCAATCACTGGTACAATTCTTGCTGGGAGAAATCCATACACATTTGCTCATAGTCCTCTTAAAGAGTTAGGTGTCCTAACTGTGATATAAACCCATTATGTGTACAGGAACAACCTGGGCTTACATTACCAGGGATCTTTGAGAACAAGAGAAACCAATTCAAATCTGAAATTATGCCATCTATTGTGCTACGAGTGATAATGTTCTTTTTCTGTGAACCAGGAGTCTCATGTTTTTACTGGCATCCATTAAAGAGTGGCAAACTAGCTTGCAAGGATGATAAAATTTCAAAGTCTTTAATATATCTTAACAAATATCTCCTTTTTTTTCTAAGGAAGAAATGGAGACATAGAGAGAAAGTTTAAGTGTTTTATCCAAGTCAATGAGAGAGCCAAAATATGAACCCATGTGGAAGTGATCTGGAGCCTGTGGTCCTAACTACAACAATGAAGCTGAAAAGCAGAAATCACATAGGACATTGTCAGCTGTGTTCCAGAGTTTAAATTTCATGCTGAGTGATTAATAGCTTATTAGTGTGAGTGGGCTAGCTGCTACAGCAATTAGATCTCAATATGTATATTGGTTCAAACTTAACAGAAAATCATTTCCTGCTCATGTACTAGTTTAGAACAGAAATTCTGATCAGTGGGCAGCTGTCTTCTAAAAGGTGACTCAGGAACTCAGACTTCTATCTGGGGCTTTATCCACCCCTAAGGCTGTTATCTGCTTCCACCTAGAAGAACAAGACAGCATGGAAAATCACATTTATTCTTAAAACCCAGGCCCTGGATGTGACCTGTATGGCCAGAAACAAGGAGACCTGTCAAATGTAGTTGCTGCTTTCTAAGGATAACTATCCTATGGAAAGGGAACATAAATCATGGAGGATAGCTTGCTATCTGTGCCACAGGAAGCCACCCAAAGATTTAAGCAGGTGTGATAATATACCAGATTTATTCTGCAGATATGGAAATTTGGAGGGAATAACACAGGAGAGAGGAAACATGCTAGGGATCTATTCTAATAATCTAAGTAAGACTTAAATTTCCAGGCAGGAAAAAATAAAGCAGAGAGTATATGAAGTCAAGAAATGTTTAGAAGGTAAAATCTACAGAATTCTCTCTCTCCTAAATTACAACCATCTATTTGCTATCCTATTTCAACCCCGACCCTAACTCCATTCCTGTGTTTATAGTCTATTAGTTTAAGTGGGCTAGCTACTATAGAAATTAGATCTCAATATATATATTGAGTCAAACAGGAGGATCTCAAGTTTAAAGGCAATCTTAGCAACTTAGCAAGGCTCTAAGAAAATGGGTGAGACCCTGTCTCAAAATAAGACAATGTCTGGGGATATTGCTCAGTGGTTAAATGCCCCTGGGTTCAATCCTTTGTACCAAAAAAGAAAAAAGAAAAGAAAAAAATACACACACACATATCACATATATATATAATATCTGTATCTCTCTGTCTCTCATATACATATATATATATATATATATATATATATATATATATTTCCTTCTGGGGAAAAGTTTATGCAAATTTGCACACAGCATATATGTTATTCATTATATATATATATAATAAATGTTATAGCAGCAGAAAAAGGAGAGATATAACTAAGACTCAAAGAAAGAAAATCCTCGAGCTTCTCCAGGTTCTCGGAACGGAACTGGCCCGCTAGTGAGAGCCTTTCTGATCAGAACAAGCTCCGAGTCCCGGAGCCACTGCAGCGCAGCGTACTCCGGCAACAAACCAGCGGAGAGCCTCCATCCGCAAGCAGCCTCTGGGTTCAGGGCAGGGCAGCCAGAGACCTCTTCAGGCGGCTCTGCCCACTCCGGCTGCAGGCTCTCTTCACGGGGCGATCCAAGATGGCGGCCTAGAGGGAGACTGCACCCCCAGTCGCTCCAGAACCCTGGAGTTAAGAAGGGGAGGCATTGAGAGACTCGGACTGAAATAGAGCCACGGGTGAGTCTGCCCACTGGGTAAAGCTCGGCCCGGGTGGCAGGCCCAGATAGAGGTGGCTTATCGGAGCCGGGCAGGGCAGCTAGAGTCTTCCCAAGGTAGCCTTCCACACTCCGGCAGTGGGCTCTTCCCACACGGCCAGCTGCACGGTGCAGGCCCACAGTGAGAGCATCTCCGCACAGAGCCAGTTCCAAACCGTGGAACCAGTAGGGGGCTAGGGGCAGTTTTCTTCGGATGAGCTGCTTTATCAGATTCCTCCAAGACATCAGGCTACTGAAGGCTGGGAGGTGATACACTGGAAATCTACCGGGACACTATAAGCCAATAGCGGAAAACTGCAATATCTCAGGGTCCCACAGACAACTGACCAATATGAGAAAACAAGGGAAGAAAATGTCCCAAACAAACCTAGATACTACATCAATAAATGACAGCACAGCAGAAGAAATGTCAGAAAGGGAGTTCAGAATGTATGTAATTAAAACGATCAGGGAAGCTAATGAGGAAATGAAAGAGCAAATGCAGGCATGGAAGGAGGAGATGAAAGAGCAAATGCAGGCATTAAATGATCGCACCAATCAACAGTTAAAAGACCAAATACGGGAAGCAAGAGATCATTTCAATAAAGAGTTAGAGATACTGAAAAAAAACCAAACTGAAATCCTTGAAATGAAGGAAACAATAAACCAAGTTAAAAACTCCATAGAAAGCATAACCAATAGGCTAGAACACCTGGAAGACAGAACCTCAGACATTGAAGACAAATTATTTAATCTTGAAAGCAAAGTTGGCCAAACAGAAAAGATGGTAAGAAATCATGAACAGAATCTACAAGAATTATGGGATATCATGAAAAGACCAAATTTAAGAATTATTGGGATTGAGGAAGGCTTAGAGAAACAAACCAAAGGAATGAACAATCTATTCAATGAAATAATATAAGAAAATTTCCCAAATCAGAAGAATGAAATGGAAAACCAAGTACAAGAGGCTTATAGAACTCCAAACATACAAAATTACAACAGACCCACACCAAGGCACATTATTATGAAAATACCTAACATAGAAAATAAAGACAGAATTTTAAAGGCCGCGAGAGAAAAGAATCAAATTACATTCAGAGGGAAACCAATAAGAATATCAGCAGATTTTTCAATCCAGACCCTAAAAGCTAGAAGGGCCTGGAACAACATATACCAAGCCCTGAAAGAAAACGGATGCCAACCAAGAATCTTATACCCAGCAAAACTTACCTTCAAATTTGACGATGAAATAAGATCCTTCCATGATAAACAAAAGCTAAAGGAATTTACAAAAAGAAAGCCAGCATTACAGAACATTCTCAGCAAAATATTCCATGAGGAAGAGATGAAAAACAACGATGCAAATCAGCAACAGGAGGCGCTAGCCTAAAGGAATAGCCAAATAAAGGAGAAACCAAATCATGTCAAAAACAAATGAGTCAATTGACTGGGAATACAAATCATATCACAATAATAACCCTGAATGTTAATGGCCTGAATTCATCAATCAAAAGACACAGACTGGCAGATTGGATTAAAAAGAAAAATCCAACAATATGCTGCCTGCAAGAGACTCATCTCATAGAAAGAGACACCCATAGACTAAAGGTGAAAGGATGGGGAAAAACATACCATGCACACGGACACAGCAAAAAAGCTGGAGTATCCATCCTCATCTCAGATAATGTGGACTTCAAACCAAAACTAGTCAGAAGGGATAAAGAAGGATATTACATGCTGCTTAAGGGAAGCATAAATCAGCAAGACATAACAATCATAAATATCTATGCCCCAAACAGTGGCTCATCCACGTACGTCAAACAAATCCTTCTCAATTACAGAAATCAAATAGACCACAACACAATAATACTAGGCGATTTTAACACACCTCTCTCACCACTGGATAGATCGTCCAAACAAAAATTGAATAAAGAAACTATAGATCTCAACAACACAATCAGCAATTTAGACTTAACGGACATATATAGAATATACCATCCAACAAAGAATGAATACACTTTCTTCTCAGCAGCACATGGATCCTTCTCTAAAATAGACCATATTTTATGCCACAAAGCTACTGTTAGCAAATACAAGAAATTAGAGATACTACCTTGTACTCTATCAGATCATAATGGATTGAAATTAGAAATAAATGACAGAATAAAAAACAGAAACTTCTCCAATACCTGGAGACTAAATAATACACTATTATATGATGAATGGATAACAGAAGACATCAGGAGGGAAATAAAAAAATTCTTAGAAGTAAACGAAAAGAAAGACACATCATATCAAAATCTCTGGGACACTATGAAAGCAGTACTTAGAGGAAGATTTATTTCATGGGGTGCATTCAAAAAAAGAAGTAGAAATCAACAAATAAATGACTTAACACTACAGCTCAAAGCACTAGAAAAAGAAGAGCAGACCAATACCAAAAGTAGTAGAAGACAGGAAATAGTTAAAATCAGAGCCGAAATCAACGAAATCGAAACAAAAGAAACAATCGGAAAAATTAACAAATAAATAGTTGGTTCTTTGAAAAAATAAATAAAATTGATAAACCCTTAGCCACACTAACAAAGAGAAAGAGGGAGAAAACTCAAATTACTAAAATTCGGAATGAACAAGGAAACATCACAACAGACACGAGTGAAATACAAAACATAATTGGAAGCTATTTCGAAAATCTATACTCCAACAAAACAGAAAACCTCGAAGACAACAAATTTCTAGAGACATATGAACTACCTAAACTGAACGAGGGGGACATACACAACTTAAATAAACCAATTTCAAGCAATGAAATAGAAGAAGTCATCAAAAGCCTACCAACAAAGAAAAGTCCAGGACCAGATGGGTTCTCAGCCGAGTTCTACAAAACCTTTAAAGAAGAGCTCATTCCAATACTCCTCAAACTATTCCATGAAATAGAAGAGGAGGGAACCCTACCAAACTCGTTCTATGAAGCCAATATCACCCTGATACCTAAACCAGACAGAGACACATCGAGGAAAGAAAATTTCAGACCAATATCCTTAATGAACATCGATGCAAAAATTCTCAACAAAATTTTAGCAAATCGCATACAAATATATATTAAAAAGATAGTGCACCACGATCAAGTGGGTTTTATCCCAGGGATGCAAGGTTGGTTCAACATTCGGAAATCAATAAATGTCATTCACCATATCAACAGACTTAAAGTTAAGAATCACATGATTATTTCAATAGATGCAGAAAAAGCATTCAATAAAATACAGCATCCCTTCATGCTCAAAACACTAGAAAAAATTGGGGTAGTGGGAACATTCCTAAACATTATAAAGGCAATCTACGCTAAGCCCATGGCTAATATCATTCTAAATGGTGAAAAACCGAAAGTGTTCCCCCTAAAAACTGGAACAAGGCAGGGATGCCCTCTTTCACCGCTTCTATTCAACATCGTCCTTGAGACTCTAGCCAGAGCAATCAGACAAACCAAAGAAATTAAAGGGATACGAATAGGAAAAGAAGAACTCAAACTATCCCTGTTCGCTGATGACATGATTATATATTTAGAGGAACCTGGAAATTCCACCAGAAAACTTTGAGAACTCATAAGTGAATTCAGTAAAGTAGCAGGTTACAAGATCAATGCTCATAAATCCAATGCATTTTTATACATAAGTGATGAATCTTCAGAAAGAGAAATTAGGAAAACTACCCCATTCACAATAGCATCGAAAAAAATAAAATACTTGGGAATCAATCTCACAAAAGAGGTGAAAGACCTCTACAATGAGAACTACAGAACACTAAAGAAAGAAATTCAAGAAAACCTTAGAAGATGGAAAGATCTCCCATGTTCCTGGATAGGCAGAATTAATATCAAAATGGCTATACTACCTAAAGTGCTATACAGATTCAATGCAATTCCAATTAAAATCCCAATGATGTACCTTGCAGAAATAGAGCAAGCAATTATGAAATTCATCTGGAAGAATAAAAAACCTAGAATAGCTAAAGCAATCCTCAGTAGCAAGAGCGAAGCAGGGGGTATTGCAATACCAGATCTTCAACTCTACTACAAAGCAATAGTAACAAAAACGGCATGGTATTGGTACCAAAATAGACAGGTAGATCAATGGTACAGAATAGAGGACACAGACACAAACCCAAATAAATACAATTTTCTCATACTAGACAAAGGTTCCAACAATATGCAATGGAGAAAAGATAGCCTCTTCAACAAATGGTGCTGGGAAAACTGGAAAACCATATGCAATAGAATGAAATTAAACCCCTATCTCTCACCCTACACAAAACTCAACTCAAAATGGATCAAGGACCTCAGAATCAGACCAGAGACCCTGCATCTTATAGAAGAAAAAGTAGGTCCAAATCTTCAACTTGTTGGCTTAGGATCAGACTTCCTTAACAGAACTCCCATAGCACAAGAAATAAAAGCAAGAATCAACAACTGGGATAGATTCAAACTTAAAAGCTTTCTCTCAGCAAAGGAAACTATCAGAAATGTGAAGAGAGAGCCTACAGAGTGGGAGAATATCTTTGCCAACCATACCTCAGATAGAGCGCTAATTTCCAGAATCTATAAAGAACTCAAAAAACTCTACACCAAGAATACAAATAATCCAATCAACAAATGGGCTAAGGAAATGAACAGACACTTCACAGAAGAAGATGTACAAGTAATCAACAGATATATGAAAAAATGTTCAACATTCCTAGTAATAAGGGAAATGCAAATCAAAACTACCCTAAGATTTCATCTCACCCCAATTAGAATGATGATTATCAAGAATACAAGCAACAATAGGTGTTGGCGAGGATGTGGTGAAAAAGGAACACTCATACATTGCTGGTGGGGTTGCAAATTAGTGCATCCACTCTGGAAAGCAGTGTGGAGATTCCTCAGAAAGCTTGGAATGGAAACACCATTTGACCCAGCTGTCCCACTCCTTGGCCTATACCCAAAGGACTTAAAATCAGCATACTACAGAGATACAGCCACATCAATGTTCATTGCTGCTCAATTCACCATAGCCAGATTGTGGAACCAACCTAGATGTCCTTCAGTTGATGAATGGATAAAGAAACTGTGGCATATTTATACAATGGAATATTACTCCGCATAAAGAATGATAAAATTATGGCATTTGTAGGCAAGTGGTCGAAATTGGAGAATATCATGCTAAGTGAGATAAGCCAATCTCAAAAAACTAAAGGACGAATGATCTCGCTGATAAGCGGATGAGGACATATAATAGGGGGTGGGAGGGGCTAGCATTAGGTTTAGGGTTAGGTTTAGAGTTAGACCAAGGAGAGCGGTAAGAATGAAGGAAAGAAGGACTGTGTAGAGGGAAAAGAGGGGTGGGAGGGGTGGGGGGGAGGGGAAAAATAAAATAAACATCATTACCCTATGTAAACGTAAAAAAAAATAAAAAAATAAATAAAAGAAAGAAAGAAAATCCTCAATGAAGATTTCAGAGACACATGCCAGACACGTGCCAGGTTCGGGATTCCCCTTTCCAAGTAGCTCACTGCAGAAGGATCAGTGCAGTGGGGCATAGCAAATAACTTATTTTTGATAATCTATGCTTAGTTAAGGAATAGTGTGTCTATATAAATACGTGTATGTGTGGAAAGTTCCTGTGTTCTAGGTTCTATAGTTTACAACAAAAACTGTATAGCCTACAACAGCAGCACAAGGCACAAAATGCAGTTTGTGTCTCCCAGAAAACTGATTCTGAGGTGGATATGGGCAGGCATTGTTTATTTGAAGGGGGAGGAAGCAGGGATTGCTGTTAGAGTTCTCGCCTTCAGTCATGAAGGAAGCATTATTGTTCAGAAGTTGATCTTTGATGCAGTAGCAATACCTCCAACCCTACATGGAGGACTGGAGCTTGACTGGCCTTCAGTATTGTCCCCAGTTGGGGCAAAGACATCTGTATTCTTGCCTCAACCAGACATATTGGGTACCAATGCCCTAAAGAAGGAGGCATGACCTTGGGTAAGACACTACTTTTTAACTGAGAGGAAAATCTCAAAGGAACTGAGTGAAGAGCTGTAAACTGCCAACATTCCCAAAAGCTGGAAGAATAAACACTTGAGTTCTGGAGGAGGGGATCAAGACAGCATATGTCACTGTTACCTATATATATGTGCCTGCATGCCTCTTAACTTCTTGCTGATTGAGTCTGGTCTTGACCACACACACACACACACACACACACACACACATGCACACACACACACTTTGGAAATATGAGAGTTTGTAAAAATGAGAAAATTATAACACAGGGCTTTTAAAACTAGCATGCTATTGAACTATGCATTTATTAGCTCTCCTTTCCTCTCACCCTGGAGAAATATGGTATCCTTGGGACACATTTTAGCTTTTCCAAAATTAATTATATGATCCCCTCTTAGGAGTCTCTCTAGTGTAATGTATTCAATCAGACAGTAGAATGAGATAGAGCTGGGATTAAAGCCTCATTCTGCAACATAAGACTGCATGGTGACACACAAATCACTTAGCCTCTACCAGCCTTCTTTTCCTCATCTATAGTAGAGGGGAAATGACAGCACCTTAGTGTTGTGAGAATAAAACAAGATAACATAACTAAAGTATCCACATGGGGTCAGGCAAAAGCTATGACAAATGATGCTATAGCCAGTAGACAGATCTATGTTATATATACAATGGGTCAAATCACGTCTGCTAGAGGATGATTGAGCAAGGTGTTCCAAAAACAGATCTAGTGAACATATTCCTGGAAGCTATTTAAAATGAATTCCTGATAAACCATGTGTGGGTGAAAAATTGTGAAATTTTGAAACAAGATTGCATTTAGTCCAAGTCATGAAAATCCCCATTCTAAACCCTGTGTTGTGTTAGAGATACAGGGACTGTACCCTACATGGTTAGTAACCACCAACAAAGTCTTTACTTAAGTATCACCCGTTGGTGGTAGACCCTTCTGTGTCCACTTCCTCTATTAAACCAGTTTTTTGGTTTCTCTGTTTCAGTGCTTATAACCATAAGAAATATTCACTAACTGTCCATACAGACAGCTTTCTGTGAGACTGAGACTGCTTCCTGGCACAAAGGAAGACATTTCCCAGCATCTCTTGCAGTCTGCTGTAACCATGTCATTGACCTTCTGGTCAGTGGGATATGAGTAGAGGTGAGGTATGCCATGCCATGGAGAGGGGCCAGCTCTCCCAGTTTGCTCACAACTGAGAGTTTCCTGGACAGTGGATTTTCTGTTCTAAAATCAGTGTAATTCAAGGAAAATTAGGTAAGTTGATCACCTTACTTCCGGGCCCATAAAAATCTGCAAACTGCCAACATGCTTTTTTCTTTCTGTCTGCTTAAAGATATCACAAAGAGCAACTTGGAAGTTGTTTCAAAGTTATCAGAGTCACACATCAAGGTCTGTGAATAACCACCTGAAGCAGCATGTCTTGGACTAAAGTTAAGATGCTCCATTGATCTGGAGCATCTACCATGGACCTTACATAAGTGAAAAAAGATTCCTCATTGTGTTCAACTCATGGCTTGTTGAGAATATTTTCATAACTCTTTAGCCTGTCCTGACTAATACAGAGGAACTCTAAAGTCAAAATAGATACAAACTTCACAGACTAGTACAACAGTAAGGCAGGCATACCTCAGAGATACGTACTGACTCACTGGGAAAGTTTTTACAAGGAGGATGGAATTTCAGGAGAAGTGAGAGGCAAGGAAGGTGGATAAAGATGCCAAATCTCATATAAACTTAGCTCCACTGTGAAAATTTTCCAGATCTATTCTCAATGATTAGTAGTATGATTTTAAAATGAATCATGTGCTCCAACATTGCAGGGTGCTACAGGGAACACTGCAGGGGATCAGAATTCAAATTACCTGGGTTCACACCAGCTGCACCAGATAGCAGCTGAGTGATAGTGGTAAGACAGTAATCTTTCTGGACTTTAGATCTCTCACCTAGGATGTGAGGATGCATTTTACCTTCTGACTGAACATTTTCCATGAACCTGTCAAGCATTGGATATACAAAGATAAGTAAGTCTTCAAATTCACAGGAAGCTAGAAATGTCTTAAAGTGGAGTGACACCTGGGGCTAAAATAAGAGGAAAACAACAGGGAGAGTTTTAAGCTGTTTATGTGCCCAAGTAAGACCATGGGTGTGAAAGACTTTGCCAGGTGCTGGGATCAGTAGAATTCAGGGAAGCAGAGGCCAAGATTCAGGGAGTCTTATGAATAATGAAATTCCCTTGGTCGACAACCACTCAAGCATTTATTCAACACCTATCATATACTAAGCTTGTGTCAGCCTCTGGATTCAAGGATGAAGAAGACACTGCCCCCTGAGTTCTTCCTAGCCAAATGGGGCATCATATACATTCATAATACAAAACTATGCGATAGGTATCATGGTGGAGGAGGCACTGAGGATGAAGCAAGAGTTAAAGACAGGCAGTTAATGTAGATAGGTGATCAGGTTGGATCAGGAAGATAGAAGCTGGTTCAGGTCTGGGAAGTTGGAGATCACCTCTGGGGGACTGATATGCTGTCTTCAGAGCCCTTCCTCCATCCTTACCAAGATAACCTGCCCCAGGAATTGTTCCTTCCTGTAGGAGCTGTCAATTAATGCCTCCTGGTCTGCTACCTACCTGAATCATTCTGCCATTTGACCCTTCCCCTTTGCCATTTGCTTTCCACCTTCTGGCTCACCCGGGCCTGGTCATGTAGGCCTAGTCACAGTATGCAGGATGGGGAGAGACAAGAGTAGGAAGAAGGCAGGAGAACAAAGAAGATCTAAAATGTATAAAAGGGGTAGGACACCCCCACTTCTTGGGATACCAGGATACCAGCTATGACCTCCTTCTTGCTCCCGGGAGAAGCCTGTGTTACTATTATTTAAATAAAACTTGCTTCCTTTCTACGCTTGCCTTGGCGCTTCCCTGGTATTCAAACTCCAACATTTAGGGAAGCAGAACTCGCATCATGGATGACCAGCAGTATCAAAGAGATGCTGCTCATACAGAATGGCGGGGCTTAGGAAGCCTTCCTGAGGAGTTAGTCCTGAGAAAAACCATGAAGCCTATGTATGTGTTAGCCAGATGGAAGAAGAAAGGGGATGCTGGAAATGAAGGACAACGATGACCTGGCTAGGGGAGTATAGAAAGCAATGAAGGAATGGTGTGTCTGTGGACCAGGAACCAGGATGAGAAAAGATTTCTCTTTCTCTTTTTCATTCTTCTTGAGGAGTTTTACCTTATTCCTAAAATCACAAAAAGCCATTAAAGGCATTTCAGAGGATGTCTGGCAGGAAAGATTGCCCTGGCAGTGACCAACAGGGGTTATAGAGGGAGGAGGAAGACCACATTGCAGATGCTGTGGTCATCCATCCACCTGAGAAATGACAAAGGCCTGAACCAGGGCAGTGACAGGCAAGATGAGGAGTTGGCAGATGTGACGGCTGTCCCTGGTAGGCAGAATTTACAGGAGCTGGAGACTGTTTGCATCTGGGGCATGTGCTAAACGCCACCTTGCAGGCAAGAGCCTCTGCTTATCCAGTGAGGCACCATGTAAATAGCAAACTTCACACATCAAAGGGCAGAGTTAGATGGAAAAGTGAGTGGAAATCGAGTTTGTCTAAAGCTGCAAAGACGTAAGGGAAGTAATATCAGTTAGGGTGATAGAGGGCCCCGGGTGACCTCTGAGAGGGTGGCTGCCTCTTCAGGTGGTGGTGGGGAAATCTTCAGCTGAAGAAAAGGTTGCAGAGCTCAACCACTAGCTCAAAAGCTTGGCAATATTTCAGCTCTTAGAAAATATATAAAATGACCTCAATCACTCAGATACACAGGCCCCATTCTAGCCAATAGCCACATTCTTGGAAAGCTATGATTTGATGAAGTAGCTTAAAAGATAGTTTATTTAAGTTGGAGTTAGCTTTCAGAGTCCAATTCCTATGAAACTGTGCTGTTTCTTGTCAAAATTTCACAGCATCTCTGACCATTTGTAACTGAAGACTATAATAAAAAACTGGAAAGAGAAAGAAATAATTTAACTAAAAAAGAAAAAAGGAAAAAGGTTTGCTATGGCCAAGTGCCTGCCTTCCTTGAGGACTGAATTGCCACCCTTTGATTTTCCTGATGTTTATGAAATTATAAGAGTGACTTGCAGGAGCAATTTGAGAATGCAAATAAATTGGGAATTTTAACTTGTCTTTGGTGGTTATTCAAGATCCAGAGGATATATTTTTCCAAGAAACTTGTCCTTCAGAGATTCCTTTTTTCCTGGAAATTTGGAGAAAATCTTAAAGAAGTGAAAATCAAATTTTTATTTAGCAGGTCAGAGAGCTGAAGTTGCTCTCAGCCACCATGCCAAGGACCAAATGAGCAGTAGTTGGCCATGCTAAGACAGCATCTGTGACAGGCCAGCAAGACCCTTCTCTAAACTCACATGATGCAGAGAAGGGGGATGGAAGAGGGGAGCAGGGGAGAAGAGGGCAGGTTCTGCCATCAGGTAGACCTAGGTTTAAGACCCCTTCTGACACTTACTAAACTGTCAGCTTGGCCATGTTACCTGGCTCACAAGTCTTCAATTGAACCTCTTTTTATCTCATCAAAATGAAGCAAATACTTCCTTATTTGGGAAAAAGGCTCACTATTACCTCCCCCATTACTGGTTCATCCAGTCTAAATGATACACATGCTATTCTCTTTCAGGCCAGGAGCTATTTGGTTGAGTTGTATCTATTATTTACAGACAGAATTTTATCTGACAAGTCCTACCAAACAGAAGATTTTTATCTTCCAACAGTTGGGAAGCCCTTGAGAATTCTAAACCTAGATCTACTCTCTGCTGTCACATCAAAACAGTCACTAAATGAATTGAGAAAAGCCCACTGAGTATTCTCTTTAAAGTAAGGAGATAAAGGAAGGGTTCTAGCCACAGGGAGAAGCTGTGAGGAGAATTGTGTTTTACAAACTGTGAGGTCACCATGTGTTTCTTCCCATCCACCATCAGCGAAAAAGACCACAAAGGGCACAACCCAGACACAAAGCTTCAGGAACCCACAAGCAGGCAGGTTTACATTAGCAAATTATAAGCAGATGAGTTTTGTTTATTTGTATCTATAAAACTCATCCTGGACCAGATATAAAAACTCTTTGGGAATCTACAGTGTGCTGTATGTTATATGCTGTGTTGCTGGGGTGCCTAAACAAAGGGTAGATTAAATGGTTGTAAATAATCAACTAAACTTACTGTTTGACATCTTATAAAACTGTACAGTGGCTATATTCCAACAAAGGCGGAGGTGACCAAGTTAAGTTTTCTTCCTTCGTTTCTTTCTTCCTTCCTTCCTTCTTCAGGTATTACATAGACAGACATTCAAAAAGCATATACCTAAAGACCAAATTATTTAGGGTTTAAAATTCAGCTTCCCACTATGCTCTTGATAGATTGTGATCTCTGTAGTAGGTGCTAATTAGGGACCTTGGTTACAAAGCCGAGTGCGTTGTGACCAACTTAAGCAGAAAAGCAATCTCTTAGAGGGTATTATGTATCTTTCTAGAGTCTGTGGAAAGACAAGGGAATGAAATTGGTACTAAGCAGCCAGGAACTGTGGATTGAACAGACACAGTCCTGAACATAGGACCCCACTACAAAGACAACTTCCAGTAACCCTTCAAAAGCTGCTGCCTGTCCAACCCTTCAGCCACCCTCAAAGGGGAATAGTTCCACTCAGGGGCTTTAAAAAGATGATTTGTGTGGGTGGGTTCATTGGCAGAGACTGAGTCTCCATTGACATTATCCTAGCTTGAGAAATGTTGACACTGAATTCTAACTGTACCTTAGGGAAGTAGAACCTGAATGGCAAAGTCCCTAAACAAACTGGTCAAAAAGCAATGACCAGGTAGAATATCATGTATGTATCCAGGATACTAGAAAATATGTCTTTGCTTTATCTTTCTTTGAATTTACCTGTGACAATTTTGAATTGACCTATGAGAACAGCATGAACACTAAATTCAAATACATATATCTACCATTAATAATCATTTTCTAATTGGATGGACTGCCCAAAGTGAGTCTGATCACCAGAGTGAATATAGTTCATACCGTGCTATTAAGTAGGCAGCTTACAAATGAAAAAGTCTTGCTCAGCCTGAGTAATTTTTCATCTGACTACATTATATGAGACTTTTTTTATGCTAGACAAAATAGAAACTTCTTCCTCTGCCTGATAGTTCATATTTCATGAACATCTGTTTCTACTTACATGTCCCTTTTCTTTACCTGGTAGAAGGGACACGTGTTTTTCAAGATTGTGATCAGAAATAAGACCAGTCTATGAATCAAAGAAAGAATCCTTATAAACATTTAAGTCCATCAGTTTTCTGGATTAAACTGGCAGTGAATGACATAACTAAAGCACCTTCCAGCATTTCTTAAAGTGTTTATGAATTAAAATATACCTGTCTCAACTCATAAATCATTATCATGTTAAATAGGTTAAATACTAGAAGAAGTTCTGTTCAGGAATGAGAAAGGTACATCTACTCTCACCACTATTATTTGACATCGTTCTGGAGGTTGAGAGCTAATAGAATTAGGTAAACCTATAGATGATGTATTGATGAGAGAGAAAAATTTAAAATAATTAGTATTTGCTAATGATGTGATTATATCCCAAAAACTCTGAGAAGAATCAATTTGCAAATAATAAGAGAATTATGCAATATGACCAGGTACAAGACAAATAGATCCATGGTTTAACATCTACAAGAAAATTGATTAAGAGCTGGGAAAACTGGAAGTCCATATGCAACAGAATGAAACTAAACCCCTATCTCTCACCCTGCACAAAACTCAACTCACAATGGATCAAGGACCTTGAAATCAGACCAGAGACCCTGCATCTTATAGAAGAAAAAGTAGGTCCAAATCCTCACCTTGTTGGCTTAGGATCAGACTTCCTTAACAGGACTCCCATAGCACAAGAAATAAAAGCAAGAATCAACAACTGGGATAGATTCAAACTAAATAGCTTTCTCTCAGCAAAGGAAACTATCAGCAATGCGAAGAGAGCCTACAGAGTGGGCTCTTTGCCACTCATACTTCAGATAGAGCACTAATTTCCAGAATATATAAAGAACTCAAAAAACTCTACACGAAGAATACAAATAACCCAATCAACAAATGGCCTAAGGACATGAACAGACGCTTCACAGAGGATCTACAAGGAATCAACAAACATATGGAAAAATGTTCACCATCTTTAGTAATAAGAGAAATGCAAATCAAAACTATACTAAGATTCCATCTCACCCCAATTAGAATGGTGATTATCAAGAATACAAGCAACAATAGGTGTTGGAGAGGATGTGGGGAAAAAGGTACACTCATACATTGCTGGTGGGGATGCAAATTAGTGCAACCACTGTGGAAAGCAGTGTGGAAATTCCTTAGAAAACTTGGAATGGACCCACCATTTGACCCAGCTATCCCACTCCTTGGCCTATACCCAAAGGACTTAAAATCAGTATACTACAGAGATGCAGTCACATCAATGTTCATAGCTGCTCAATTCACAATAGCCACACTGTGGAACCAACCTAGATGTCCTTCAATTGATGAATGGATAAAGAAACTGTGGTATATATATATATACAATGGAATATTACTCAGCTATAAAGAGTAATAAAATTATGGCATTTGCAGGCAAACGGATGAAACTGGAGAATATCATGCTAAGTGAGATAAGCCAATCTCAAAAATCCAAAAGGCGAATGATCTCACTGATAAGTGGATGATGACACATAATGGGGGGTGGGAGGGGGGCAAGAATGGAGGAAGGAGGGACTGTATAGAGGGAAAAGAGGGGTGGGAGGGGTGGGGGGGAAGGAAAAGATAACAGAATGAATCAAACATCATTACTCTATGTAAATGTATGATTACACAAATTGTATGCCGTTACTCCAAGTACAAACAGAAACAACATGTATCCCATTTGTTTACAATAAAAATAAATTAAAATTAAAGAAAAGAAAATTGATTAAGAGATATAATGGAGAGGACTTTTATTTATCATAGTAATGAAAAAGATAATGAGAACAAAAAAGGTTATATGGAATAAATTAGCAGGTTATATATAAAATCTTTATGGAGGAAATATTTAACCTCCACCCCAAGGGACACAAAGGAAAACTTTGTACAAATCATATATTGATTGCTCTTTGTGAAAATCATACATGAACAAGTGAAAAATCATACCATCCTTGTGGCTACAAAGATGTCAAATATTAATTCATTAATTTTAAAACTAATATTTAAAATTAAATTTAATTTTAAAGTGATCCCAATAGAAATCTACTAGGATTTTTCTTTTAAATTAGAGAGGAAAATGCTAAGAAAATTCACAAAGTAGAATACGTGTAAAATTCCTAAAATTATGAGCAATGTGGGGGAGATACTAACTCTGCTAGAATAGAAAGATAAGGACAATGATAAAGATTGATAAAAATTAAAATCAGTAATGTTAATAGCTGACAAATGATTGTTTAATAACAAATAAAGCAATATACAACAAATCTTCTTTTGCTTACAAAAAAGAAATTGCACAAAATCTAAAAAGATAATGATCATATAATGAGTATGGTATTTTGCAATTATAAGCCCATATTATGATATGTAATCTAATGCTATTTTAATATCTTGATGAAATGGGGCATTTCTTGGATGATATAAACCACCAATATTGTTTCAATAAATAGAAAATTTGATCTGACCAATGACAAAGAAAAAGAGAAAACACTTTCCAGAATTCATGTCCCCAAGACCTCCATGGTATGATTGTTTTATAGGCAGCTTCTTTCAAATGTCCATAGAATCATTAATTTTCATTCCACATCTGATAAAGGTTAAACAAACTGATGAAAATCTACTCAGAGCATGTTATGAAATCAGCATATTCTGAATTCTAAATCCTAGAATTGATCTCCAGTTTTCTTTGTAGTGTTTGATCCTTCACATTCTTTAACACAAGTAAAAAATATCTTTAATAAATCACTAGAAAAATAAATTCCAAAATATATTTCACAATAACCATCTACAAACAAGTAACATCTATCAAATAAATGAGAGAAAAGATAAATATTTAAGAAATCTATTCATAAGTTGCATTGGTAAGTAAAATATGATAAAATGTAATTGATTAAATGAATTTATCTTATGCATTCTAAATGAGACACCAACATCCATTCCTGATTTTTGAAATAACTTCTAGTAAGTAGCAATAAAAATAGAGCACATTAACAATATAAAAAATAAATAGACAACATTTTAAATGGCAGCAAAACACCAGAGGCATGGAATTATAAAGCGGAAAAAAGGCAAGGATATCCACTCTCAGCATGCTTATTTTAACCTGCTGTATAAACATTAGCCCACACAAATAAAATAGGAAAGAGAAATAAGTGGTATAATTATTAACTACAGGGTATGCTATCAAAATTGTGCATAAATAGTAAGAGTAGATAATAATTATATCTGATAAAATCAATTAAAACTGAGCTAAAGAATTAATTAAAGCAGGTATGTACAAAATACAGTTTTCCTTTATAATTATAAAAATGAAATATTATATACATATGTATACATTAAAAAAAACTTCATTCATGGGCTAATGGTGTAGCTTAGGGTAGACCACTTGCCTAGCATGCATAAGGCCCTTGTTATAGATCCTCTTAATTTATTCTATATGTCCTTTTTTTGTTCCCATTGTCTTTTTCATTACTGTATAAAGTATGAAATGCTAGAGATGAACCTTAACAATATACCTACAAGTTCTATAAGAAGAGAACCCTTTCATTAGAAAAAAAAATTAATTTCCTGTGTTGGAAAATTAAAGTAAATATAAAACAAAATATTGAAGTTGGGGGAGAGCTGGATATTTCCTTTTATCTCAGAATAAAGACATTTTGAAAAAAAAACTGAAGGAACTATATGGAAAAAGTAATATAATTTACTAAATAAAAATGTGTTAAGGCTTTAATGTGCAAAAAATGCCATGAACAAAGTTAAAATAATGATAGCACAAAGAAAAATATTTGTAATATGTGACAGTTCATTGATATTTTCAGCATAAATAGTTCTTATAAAGCATGAGACAAATAACCCAAGAAGAAAATGGGCAAAAGACAAGAAAACAATATACAGGCACAAATAGCATAAAAAACGATCAACTTTACTAAAACAAAGAATTTAAAATTAATACCACAAACCAAGAGCCATTTTCTTCTATTAGATTAGAAAAGTATTTATGAATAATAATACTATCATGACTGGGAACTCAAATACCTTTGATGAATTTGAAAATTTTCAATAACTTTATTGAAAGAAATGCAGTACTTTGGCTTCAATATTGAGATAAAATCCATGCCAAGTCATTTTAGTACTAATTATATTTACTCAGAAAATATTTGTTTAAAACACAGACTCAAAAATAAAGCCTATAATCCCACTAGCTAAAGAGACTGAGGCAGGAGGATCAAAGTTCAAATCCAACCTGAGTAACTTAGTTTATAAGGCTTTCTGCCTAATATCTGTGTAAATTTGAACAACAGATGTGACATCCCAGCCCATGACAAATTTTTAACATACCCCAAACTGATAATGCTGTTTGTAACAAACTCCCATTAACTGGCCTATGGATGCAGCCCTATGTGGTATGACTTTTGCTCTATTTTATGCCTCTCTCTGTTTTCCTTAGTAACTCAATCCACATTGGCCCTGCCCCTTGGGGTCCCTCAAATACATTGAGCTTATTCTTTCTTTATTTATGTTCTGCTGATACCCACCTTCAAGGATTCTGTTCCCTGGCATTTTCAGATATCTACCTTGCATTTATATATCTAAGTGAGACCTTCCTGAACTCTAAGTTACCCTTGTCTATATAATTAGTTATTAGACCTGACTATACACTGGAATCATTGGGGATTTTAAAATACTGATATCTGGTTCTTATCTCCAGAAATTATGATTTAATTTGCCTGGGGTATAGCCTGGCATTTGAAAAATTTAAAAGCCCACTCCCTAGGTGATTCTAAGTTGCATGAAATTTTAGAACCACTGCCCTAGATCTCATCACCATGTTTCTTTCCTTTATAGCACTTGTAGACCATAGCAGTGATTCATATGCTTGTGTATTAATTTATTGACTTCCAACCATAAAGACAGGATCTGTTTAATTTTTATTACCAAAAGTATTAATGAATTAATATGTAAGAGGAAGGAAAATTAGTGGACATTTCATATTCTACATTTAAAAATGGAAAATCACAAGAACTCAAACCAGAATTTCTCTAAGTTTAATGTGCCTGTGAGTCACCTAGGATCTTGTTAGCATGCGGATGCAGATTCAGTATGACTTGGGAAAACTGTCTCAGTTTCTGTGCTCCTAACAAGCTCTCATTGTTTGAGTAGCAAGAACCTCACGCAACGTTTTCATGAACTTCCATAAAAAGAAGAATCACCTGGAGCCTCTAACTGAAAGAACAGATTACTGGTTCACAGTTCGGAATTACTAGATCAGAAATGGCCACAAGGAGAAGATAGTAATCTGTGTACAAAATAAGCATCCCAGCTGATTGTTAACTTCAGGGAGGTTTGGTAAAACAAGGAGTTACTCAGACACCGCTATTTATTTTGTTTGCATTCAAAAGTCATGAAAGGGAATTGCTAAATAAGCCTCTATCAGACCGACCCATAAAACTACAACTCTGGATAGTCTGAAGATTATAAGGACTAGCAAAAGCAAGTAGATTCTGGAGGGGAGTGACACTTTCTTTTGGGGAGGAACCAGTAGGAATTGCGTTTTCAATTTATATCATTTTGTATCAGATTAGTCATGCTAAAGTCTGCCCTCTACAGGGTAGCTAAAATTCCAATAGAAAATCAGAAATCTGGGAGGACAGAGTTCTGGGCAACCACAGGCCCTTAGAACGTAAGGGGGTGGGCATGCTAAAAGCTAGAGGTGCAGAGTGGCAGGGTGGGGAGCCACAGAGTCAATGTATGTTTGCCCAAATCTCTGGCTTAACTCACCCATGCATTAGTAGGGCAATCTGCAAGTAAACCAGCTAAAGATAAAAGGATTGAATGGAGATTTGAGTGATGGCCAAGAGACCAAGTGTGCCATTTAAATCCAATTCACTTAATTGAGAATTCAACCAAAACAGACAATATTCTTAAGAGACTATAACAAAAACCAGAGTCTCCACAACATAGTATTCACAATGTCTCAGAAAGAATCCAAAATTACTCAGGCCAAAAGGACAGATATTGCATTATTCCATTTATAGGGAGCATCTAGAAGGTGCAATTCATAGGAAAGGAAAATGGAAGTTACCAGGTATTAGAAGGAAGAATGGAGAGTGTTTTAGTCAGCTTTTTCTGCTGTGACTAAAGGATCTGACCAGAACAATTTTAGGGGAGGAAAAGTTTATTTGAGGGCTCATGGTTTTGGAGGTCTTAGTCCATAGGCAGCTACCTCCATTCCTCAGGACTCGAGGTGAGGCTAAACATCATAGTGGAAGAGTATGGCAGAAGGAACCAGCTCACACAATGATCAGGAAGCAGAGAGTCTCCACTCTCCAGATACAAAATATATACCCCATAGCCACCAGTGAACCTCTTACTCCAGTCACAACCCACCTGCCTCCAGTTACCACTCAGTCCCATCATGGGTTAATTGAATGACTAGGTTAAGGCTATAGCCCAATCATTTATTTTCCAGACCTTCTTGCATAGTTTCACATGTGAGCTTTTGGGGGACACTTCACATCTGACCCGTAACAGGGAGTATCTGTTGGGATGATAACAAAGTTCTAAAGATGGATAGTGGTAAAGATTACACAACACTGTAAATGTACTTAATACCACAGAAATGCGCACTTAAAAAAGGATAAAATGGTAATTATATGTTGTTCAGTCAGTTTTTTCACTGCTGTGACTAAACGGCCCAACCAGCACGATTGTAGAGGAGGAAATTTTTTTTTGGAGGCTTTTGATTTCAGAGGTCTCAATCCATAGACAACCAGGTTCATTCCTCAGGGCTCAAGGTAAGGCAGAACATCATGATGGAAGAGTGTGGTGGAGGGAAGCAGCTCACATGTTGATTAGGAAGCAGAGAGAGATAAATTACACTCACCAGATAGAAATATATACCCCAAAGTCATGCCCTCAATTCCCACCTGCTCCAGCCACACCCTACCACTTCAATTACTACTCAGTTAATCCCTATCAGGGGATTAATTCACTGATTGAGTTAAAGCTATCATAACCCAGAAACAAATGCTGCATTTGATAGGATCATCAGTAGACTGAACATAGAAAAGAATTGGTGAGCTTGAAGCTATATCGAAAAACATCCCAAACTGAAAAAGAGAATGAAAAAAATGGACTAGAATATTCAAGAACTGTGGAACAATTACAAAATATGTAATACACATAATGAGAAAAACTGAAATAGAAGAAACAGAAGAAATATTTGAATTTTATGAGAATTTTTCAAATTAATATCAAGCACCCAAACATAGATACAAGTAACTGAGAGAATACCAACCAGAATAAAGGCCAAAAAAATCTATACCCAGGAATACTTTATTAAAACTGCAGCAAAACAAATACAAAGAGAAAGGTGTTTGGTTTTGTTTTGTTTTGTTGTTTTTAAGTTAGAGAATTAAAACACTTTTCTTACAGAACAGGAATAGAATTGCATTAAACTTATTTTCTGAAGCCATGGAAACAAGAAGAGTATGGAAGGAAATCTTTAAAGCATTGAAGGATAAAAAACACCAACCTACCAGTCTGTTTCTACTGAAAATATTCTTCAAAAGTGAAGAAGAAATAAAGAGTTTCTTGGACAAACAAACATTGAGGGACTTTGTTGCCATTAGACCTGATTTTTAAGAAATGTTAGAAGTTCTTTAAATAAGAGACCCAGAATAGCCAAAGCAATTCTCAGCCAAAATCCAATACTGGAAGGATCACAATTCCTGACTTCAAACTATACTACAGAGCTATAATAACAAAAACTTCATGGTACTAGCACAAAACATAGGCAAAAGTACAGAATAGAAGAAAGAAAGACAAAGCTATACAGATACAGTCATTTCATCCTTGACAAAGATGGCAAAAACATACATTGAAGAAATGATAGCTTTTTTAACAAATGGTGCTAGAAAAACTGGTTATTCATATAAATAAGAATGAGACTAAAACCTATCTCTCATCCTGCACAAAAGGTAATTTAAAATGGATCAAATATCTAGGAATAAGACTGAAAACTATGTAACTCCTAAGAGAAAATGTAGGGACAACACTACAACATATAGGCACAGGCAATGACTTTCTCAATAGGAAACCTAAAGCTCAGGAAATAATGCCAAGAATTAATAAACGGGATTGCATCAAATTAAAAAGCTTCTATACAGCAAAGGAAACAATAATGTGAAGGGAAAACCTACAGAATGGAAGAAAATCTTTGCTAACTACTCTTCTAATAGAGGATTAATATCCAGAATACATAAAGAACATAAAACACTGAACACCAAAAAACAAATAATCCAATTAATAAATAGGCAAATTAACTAAAATGATACTTCTCAAAAGAAAAATACTGCCAACATGAAAAGGTGTTCAATATCATTAGCAATTAGGAAAATGAAAAGCAAAACTACATTATTGAGATTTCCATCTCACTCCAGTTAGAATGGCAATAATCAAGAATACAAATAATGATAAATGTCAGGGAGGATATGGAGAAAAAGGAACACATTTACACTGTTGGGACTGTAAATTAGTCAACTAGTATAGAAATCAGTATGGGGATTCCTCAAAAGGCTAAAAATGGGGTCTGGGGTTGTAGCTTAGTGGTGGAGCACTTGCCTAGTATGTGTGAGGCACTGGGTTTGATTTTCAGTACCACATACAAATAAATAAAACGATGGTCCCATTGACAACTAAAACAATATTTTTTAAAAGACTAAAAATGGAACCACCATATGATCCAGCTATACCACTTCTCAGTATTTATCCTAAGGAAATAAATTCATCAATACATGTATACCCATGTTTATAACAGCATAATTCACAATAGCCAAACTATGGAACCAGTCTTGGTGTTCATCAATGCATAAATGGGTAAAGAAAATGTGGCATATATACTTAATGGGGTTTTATTCAGCCTTAAGGAAGAATGAAATTATATTATTCTCAGGAAACTCGATGGAATTTGAGAACATTATATTAATGAAATAAGCTGAAATCAAAAAGTTAAGGGTCATACATTTTTTCTCATATGTGGAAGCTAGAGAGGAAAAAGGAAAAGAAAGGTAAGAGGGAGATATGGAAATTAAAGGAAAATCAACAAAGGAGGGGAAAGGAGGGAGAGATGGAGAAGTAGAGGGAAAGGAGAAATACCAGGAAATGAAAATGGCCAAATTATATTGTTAAATTGTGTGCATATACAAATATATAACAATGAATCCCATTATCATGTACAACTATAATGTACCAAGAAAAAATATGGAAAAAAAGGAAGTTCTTTAGAGAGAAGGAAAATGATATGTCAGAAACTCAGGTGTACAAAAACAAAGACCATTAGTGAAGGAATAAGTGAATATGAAATAAAATGCTTTATTTTTTGTTTTTAAATTATCTAACAGATCAAAATTTGTTCAAAATAATAATAGGAACAATATATTCTGTGATAGCTAATGGAGAAGTAAAATGAATGATGGCAATATAGTAAGGTACTGAGCAAGGAACTTGGAATATTTTGTGTCAGGTACTTACACTAGCCATGAAATGATAAAATAATATTTGGAAGTGGACTAGAATTAGTTGTAAATGTACATTGTAAGGGCAAATACTTTTTAAAAGATTAAAAGATAATTTGCATGTTAATAAAGGAAAAATCATCTTATAATATGCCCAATTAAAACCAGCACAAGCAGAAAAAGCATGAGTGACAAGAAAAAAGAAAGAAGGAAGGAGGAAGTGAGGAAGAAGGGCAACAAGATAAAACAGATATGAAATATTATTGATATTAATCCAACTGTATCACAATCACTTTAAATGTGAATGATCTAACTAAACCAATTAAAAGATGGAGGTTATCAGAGTAAATAAAACAAGCAAAAAACCCCAAACAATCATATTTTGTTTAAAACAAATCCACTTTATATATAGACACAGGTAAATTAAAAGTAAAATGGAGAAAGATGTACCATGATAAAGTGTGAGAAGAAAGCAGCAGATGTATAAATTTCAGGCACAGAAACTTCAATCAAGAAAAGTTATCAGGGATAAAGGCATAATTCTTTATACAATAACAAAGGTACCAATTCTCCAAGAACACATAATAACCCTTGGTATGTATGTGCTTAACAACAGAGCATCAAAATACTTGAGGCAAAAACTGATAGAACTGCAAGAGAAATAGACAAATCCATTATTATAGCTGGAGATGTCAACACCCCACCATCAGTATTTGAGAGATCCAACAGGCATAAAATCTGTAAGGAGATAGTTTATCTGAACAACACCATCAATTAACTGTGTCTAAATGACATTAATTGAATACTTCATTGAACAACAGCTGAATTCGTCTGCTTATCAAGTTGACATGCAGCACCCACTAAAATAGACCACATTCTGGCCCATAAAATATACCTTAAATTTTTTTTAGAATAGAAATTATATAAAGTATGCTGTCAGACTATGAAGGAATTTAATAGAAAATCAATAACAGAAGGGCATTGGTAAAATCCTAGAATATTCAGAGATTGTTGTAGTCAGCTTTTGTGTTTCTGTGACTGAAAGATCTGACAAGAATAACTTTAGAGGAGAAATGTTGATTTGGGGTCACATTTCAGAGGTTCAGTTCATGGTTGGCTGAGTCCATAGCTCTGGGCCTGAGGTGAGACAGAACATCAAGGTGGAAAAGCATGGCAGAGGAAAGCTGATCAGGACAAGGCCACCAGAAAGCAGAGAGAGAACTCTATTCACCAGGGACAAAATATAGACCCCAAAGGCACATCCCCACTGACTTACTTTCTCCAGCTATAAACTACCTGCCTACAGTTACCACCTGGTTAATCCATATTAGTGGATTAATCCACAGGTTAGGTTAAGACTCTCATAACCTAATCATTTCTCTTCTGAACATTCTTGCATTGTCTCACTCATGAGCTTTTGGGGCACACCTCATATCAAAATCATAACAGAGATTAAACAACATACTTCTAAATAATACAGAAGTTCAAATAATATTTTGAACTAAATGAAAATAAAAACATGCTTAACAACATTTATGGGAGTAAAAGTCATGCTTAAATTGCACTCTTTATGTATGATCTTTTAAAATGTATAAACACATTCTACTGTCATGTACAACTAATTAGAACAAGTGAAATAAAAAACTTATAAAAATAAATAAAAAGGGGAATTCATATAATTGAATGGATATATTAGAAAGGAGGAAGAGCTATAATTTTTTTTTTGCTGGAGATCAAAGTCATGCATGCTAGACAAGTGTCCTACTATTGAACTACCTTCCTAGCACTCAATAATCTGTCACTAGGGGGTTGCAAATAAAAACAATAATGATATACCACTGCAATCTGCTACAATGGTTAAAATTCAAAATCCTGACAACACAAAATGCTGGTGGGGATTTGTAAACACAATTCTAATTCATTGATGGTGGAAATACAAAAAGATACATGTACTTTAGAAGGTAAGTTGGCAGTTTCTTACAAGGCTAAAATAAAGTCTTAGTATACATTCCAGCATTCATATTCCTAGATATTTATCCAAATAAGATGAACTTACATCCACTCAAAACTTGCACACAATATTGATAGAAGCCATACTCATATTTGTGAAAAACCTGAAGCAGCCAAGATACCTGTCAGTAGATTAATGGATAAGCAAACTGGTATAATTTCACTAAAATAAAAAGACAATAAATACACTTTTAAAAGCTTGTGCCAAAAACATCACACCAAAAACTTTGATGAATTAACACATTCTTTGAAAAATATCTATCAACTAGAATATATGAATAATTCTATAATTTTTTATGACATTGGGTTCATACTCAAAATCTTTTCACGAAGAAAATTCAAAGCCTAGATGATTCCATCAGTGAATTCCATAAATTTTCCAGGAAGAAATAATACCAATCTTACACAAATCTCGAAAAGGGGAAAGGAGGAGAGGAAGGAGAACGAGACAGAGGAGAAAGAGGAGTGGGCATCATAGACTGGTCGCTTCAGTCTTTTAAAGTCTAATAGTCCGTCCATCTGCCTTTCCAGAAGAACTGTCCTCAGCCCTTTCAGGCGGGTCGTACCCTTCGAATTCTCAAAGAAGTATGAAAAGAAGAGACTAGTGTCAGAAGCCTTGCTGTCTAGACACAGAGTACAATACAAACCCTCCTTTTAGCACTGAGAGTGAACTCTGCGGGCTTACATCCTACATTCAGCAGCTAATATGCCTCTCTACGGTTCATTGAAACTGCTCTTAGCTACTGGAGGAGAAAAACTGGTCATTGGAATGTTTACAGGTGACTGAGCCCACAATGAGAGTTACAGTCCATGTGCAAGTCAGATTCTGCTTTACCCTTAGCCCACAATGATTGTGTCACCAACAGCAATGAAGCCATGCCTGTTTTCCTTTACCCAAGGAAGGAAGGGTGAGACTCTCTTCAGCACAAGCAAAAGAAAATCTACAAACAGATTTATAAAAAATTAAAATTATAACAATAAATGTTAGTTACACATAGAACAAAATATTTGGATGGACCCTGGGTCTCTTATTGAAGGATAAACAGAGTACTTTTTGCCTTTGTCAAGAATGTGAAAGAAAAGTATTTCAACACTCTGCAAAGACTGAGATTTCAGATGAGGTAGCATGTGGCTCATGGAGGGAGACTTTTTTGAAACTGACAGTTTGATTGAAGAAAGGAAATCACATCTAGAGAATCGTACACTGACTTTTTCATGAAATGCAGAGTATTTCTCAGGCTTCTGGCTACTCCCTTACAGTGATGGTGCTGCAGATAGTATACCCACTGCATTGGAAACCATTCCATCAACACTTTCAAAGTTCCCAGAATTATCCCCTAATGAGCACACCAAAAAATCAATTGATGAAAACTCAGCCTCCCTGCTCAAATCTGCAGCTGTTTATTCATGAACTACGGCATACCCAGCCAAAAACCATTAGCAAACTGGTGTCCAGGAAAAGCCTTTAAATTTTGGCCAACTCTGAGCACCCAGTGTGGACTCTGACACAGCTGATCATTCCCAGGGGACTCAGAGAGGTGAGATCTGATTGGCAATGTTTTTAAGAGATTTCCCTAAAGAAGTCAAAATGAACCTTGTCATTTAATGATGGTGTAAATACATGGTGACCAGGAGAAGATCATTGCCATCTCTCTCATGTGTAATGTCCCTGCAGACTTTGCCATTTTCCTTAGGTCAGAATGTGTCCAAAAGGACTTCTTCAGAATACCAAGAAGCATCTCAGCACCAGAAAGCTTACCATTCAGTCAAAAGTTTCCCCAAGCACTGGTCATAAATGTTGCTATGCCAGCTTGATCAAGATACCAAAATCTATGTACCCAAGTGTCTATTCCACCAAGTAAAGTTAATGCAGTTAATTACAGCTCTGACTCTTTGATATAATACTAATATGTTTGAACACATTTTAGGAACTTGACACTCACTAAAAATTCTATCAATAATCTGAAAATTCTATCAATAATAATGCCAGTCCACCCTCATTTCAGATTACTATTATCCTTGTTTGTAGATGAGAAAACTGAGGTTCATGGAATTGAAATTATTTTCCCAAAGCAGTCTATAAGGTAACGGTAGTTGGAATTTATATAGCTGATTAATTTATGTAAATCTGAAATGTTGTGACATGTAATATCCAAATTCTCAGATCTTAAATGTACCATCGAAACAATTTTGTATTAATCCATAGCAAGATGAAGAATATGTCAATCACTCCAGAGAGTTCCTTTGTGTCCCTTCCCTATCACCCTGCTATCCCCACCTTAAGCAATTGTTGATCTGATTTCTATCAGTATGAGTTAGTTTTACCTGCAATTTCATTTAAACAGATAATACTGTATGAACTTTTTTGTGTCTGACTTCTTGCACTCAGTGGAAGATTTTGGGGATTCACCCTTTGTAAATAATACCTCATCTCTTTTTATTGCTGAGTAGTATTCCATGGCATGGTGGATGTACCAATGTTTAGTTATCCATTCTTCTGTTGAAGAATATTTGGGCTGTTTCTAGGTTGCACTATTTGTAATAAAGCTGCTAAGATCATTTTTCCACAAGGCTTTTAGTAAACATGTTTTCATTTCTTCTTGAAAAAGCACCTAGGAGTAGGATTATTGGGTCATAGGATGTGTGCTTAAATTTTAAGAAAACTGTCATAAGGTTTTCCAAAGCAATCATACCTTTTAAAGTTCACTTTTAATTTTTTCTAACTCATTGTAATATATTAGGAATTCAAATGGATAGGAGTCATCCATAAATAGATACATAAATGAATACTTATTGTGTGAAGTGCAATGAGTCAGAGAGCTCAGAGGGAAGCCTCAACGTCCCATCTCTCCATGCCAAGCCTTGCTCCTTTGCCCCGAGGTATGTGAAGACAGAGGGGCCTAGTGTCCACATGGCCAGAGCAGGGGAAAGGATTCCTTTGGCCAGTTAGCTTTTTAATCTTTCCCACCATGTGCGTCCTTGTTGAGAAGAAAGCTAGAAGCCAACATTCCAAATAGGGTGGCCTGGGTTCTGTCATGCATTGAGCATTCTGGCCCATGCTCTTAAGTAGATAGGGAATGGCATGTATCTGTGGCTATGTCACAATCTCAGAGAGATGCAGGGGGGTGTCCCATAGAGAAAGCAGAGCCATAGTAAATGTATCCCTGTGTATTTGAACTCTAGGAGGAAGATCTAATATGAGGAAAGATTTTAGCAGCATTAGTAGCCACTAATGGTATCCTTGGGAGTATCCGCCTATCCAATGAGTGATAGGTAGAGTTTAAGCACTGCGATGCCAAGGACAAGTCAAGTCCAAGTGGATAGCCATGAGGGTGAGCACCAACACTGAGTGCCTCGGCCCACAGCCCCATGGAGTCCCTCTTCATTCTGGTCCTCCTAGGGCTCATCAACCCAAAGGCCCTAAAACATCCACCCTCTGAAGTCCTTCTGGGGGAGAGGCAATTTCCTACCCTTCAGGGAAGTCCTCAGGGACCAGAAAAGGTAGGTACCACCTGAGAACCTTCTTGATACAGAAAAAGCCAACAGCATGACCGAAAAAACATCCAAACTCCTCCCAGCATCCTCCAAGCTAGACCCAGGCTTCTCAGCCTTTTCCAAGCCTGAATCTACATTTCCAGGACTAGTAATCATCCCAGAGAACCCCAAATTCCTGAGAATCAGATTTTCCTGCTAATTGTAATCAAATCCCTCATCAGTGAAGATTTTGTGGTTGAAGCCATCTGGGAACCTCTTGCAACCTACTTGGTCTCTGGCCCAGTAGCTCTTCCCGGAGTCACCTTGGGGAGGCTTAGGGAAATTATTGCATATCTTGTTCACACACAGGTCCAAGCATTTGAGCAGGTTGGTAAATTACTTTTACCCCACTCTGGATTTTTTTGTAACAAGTTTCACCTTGAAAACAGGTTAGACCCTGCTTTCCAAAAGCACCTTTAGAAGAGTCAAAAGACAGGATAAATACTATGTTTCTCAATGATGAATTTACCCTTCAAGCACCCAAACTGGTCAGAAAAAAACCAGGTGCTGTTCTGGTTTGATAGAAGTAGTTATCACATGCTATTTAGAGAGTGTGTGGAGGGTTTTTTGGCTCCTCTTGAATCCTGGAATTCTGTTTCCAACAGGCTTTCAGCAGTCATGACTGAGTCATCTGCCTGGTGACCAGAAGCTGGAATCCAACATCATGTGCCTCCCCAGATAATAAGGTCAAAAGTTCCAGACCTGCCAGGGGTCTGATAACTGGCTTATTAATGTCCCCAAATGATAGCACTTTTGATTAAACCTCACTTCTCTGCCTGTTCCCCCTCTCCTCCCTTCTAAAATTAGAGCTGGTGTTTTGCTAACCATGCCCTTGCTTAAACTCTAGGATGGTTCAAGGATAGTGGAAAAGCAAAATGTTCCTTGTCTATTATTCCCAAGGACAGGGGGCTTCTGGGATCACAAGGTCTTGCACTTTAATTCAAACCTTGCTAATTTTTTCCTCTTTGGAATACACTGATATTTTTTTAAGCCCACAAAGTATAAAATAAAGCTTTAGGTTTAGTTTCTGGAAACTTGTGTTCCAGTAACAACTTCTGCCCCTAAACCAGATACGTAAAACAATAGAAGTCACTTAAATATCATTGTGCCTCAGTTTCCTGTCTATAAAGAGGAAAGAGCTACTTCCTAGAACTAGTGGAAGAAGCAAATAACATAATAGAAATCACTTTGTGAATAATAAAAGCAGTATTCATGTAACTGCAAGGTATTATCATAATTATTATTCCTGTTTCTAGGATTTCTATTCCATGGCAACATTCTCTGTTTAGAAACTGTCATTTTTAAGCCAATTTGTTCTATTTTGACATTTATGTTCATGACATAAAATATAAGAGAATTTAGAAATATCCTCTAAAATGACCCTGAACCTAGGGCATTAAAGATGTGATAGGATGACAGACAGCTCTAGAGCCCCAGGAAAGTGAGTGGAAGAAAGTCAAGAGCCAGACTGATGAAAAACAAGGGTCAAGCAGAGTGAAATGGGATAGGGGTATCAATGACAATAGGGAGAGTCTGCTAGCATGAGCATCTGCGGCTTAGGAAAAAGCTTTGGGCTTGGGACACCCACGTGAGGATCATAATGAGGTTGCAGAGCAGGTGGGAGGGAAGGCCTGAGAGGAATAGGAGGAGAGCAAGTGAAGGCAGAGAGGGCCAGGTGGTAACTTCAGATCCCGGGGATGTGTGCACAGGTGTGGATGATAGAAATGGGAGAGTAGAAGAGGTGATGTTGAAGTCAAGAGCCCCTAGAGCCAGTGTCTTCACCACGGAACCTCACTGCATATAGTTTCCCAGCATTGGAGCGGGACTGAGGAGACAGGAAGGTTTTCATGCACCCAGGAACCATGACCCTTGAAAAGGCTTCCAGATCAATGGTGCTTTCTCCAGATGATCAGGTGTTGACATAGAGGAAGTAGAAGGAATTGCTCAGCGCCAAGGTGGGGTACGTAAAGGATTCTGATCCCAACTTGTATGGGTTCCAGAGGATCTGAGCAAAGGTCTGCATACAAGGCAGTATAACCATGGAAGGTTGAAAGGAAAAGTAGAACCCAGAGACTGGCTGAGGAGAATGACTTGTATTGGGGGCTACGTCTGAGTGACAAGGATGGGTAGAATGAATGGACTCAATGTTCTGAGTGGGACTCTAGTCATGCTGAGACTTCAAGCCTTTTCAAGAGCAATGGTAACAAGATTCTTAATGGATCTTTGGGGGATGTGGTGAGGTGCAGACTGGCCCTGAAGCCCTCTCACATGAAGTTCAGAAGTGAAGTCTTTCATGTATTCTGGGGACAATGGATTTGGAGGTACCATGACTTCTTTTGTGCCCTGGAGTAGGATGGAGCTTCTGGACACCCACAAGGCAGACCTTCAGCCAACAAGTGGGCCTGCCAGAATCCTCTCTGAAGTGTTGTAGTCTGAGGTTAGCTCTCAGTTATCCAAGGCTGACAGAACATAATCCTGACTGTGTATTGACATTGAGTCCTTAAATTACATAATGGCATAGATTGACTCCTTCTTGCTCCTTTACCTTAACCTCTGTGTTTTTCTTCCCCTTCTTCCCACATTTGCAACATTATTGGTAACCTTGAAAAACTGGTGACAACCTAAATGACCTGACCCCAAAACAAGAGAATAGTTAAATAAATTACAATACATTTTTGTTTTGGGATACCAAGAGGCAATCTTTAAAAGAGGGCAAGCTTGTATGTGCTATTATGGAAGTGCTTATTGAGTGAAAAAAGGATTTTCAGCACAAAACTAGAATAGGATCTCATTTGGGAGAGAAGAAAGGAGAGGAAAAAAGAAAGGGAGAAAGGGAGGGAGGGAGGATAGATAATTTCATGCTTTTATATACTGTGAGTATGTATGTTTGTATGTTTGTGTTTTTGAAGATTTTTGAAAAGATAATGAACTGATAATTGCTGTTACCCCCTGCTGGCAGGAAGGGAGAGAGAAAGAACTTTTACTACTTATTCTACACACTTCTGTAATTGCTGGATATTTTACAATCACGATTATTCACACCACTAGTAATTAAAGACATAAACACTCCTATAAACGGTTCTATCTAGATCGGGTCTTTTCAAGCTCTAGCGCATCCTTGAGCTTTATTAACTTTGGTTCTGGGCATGATATAAACAAGCACCAAGTGTTTGCTTACTCATTGAAGGCACATTGTGTGGAGGAACTTGGAGCAAAGATGAAGGAAGCAATTTGCAAAATCACTCAGCAGAAACCGGAGAATGTTGTCAATGAGTTGGAAAATTGTTCTGAACAATGTGTTATGAAGGTTAGTGGCTGGGCTAAAGTTGAAAAATTGGAACTGCCTTGCTTTTGTATACCGTTTGCTATCTTCTGATTATGAATGAGAACTCAAAGTATTAAAGTTTAAAATTATATAAGAAGGCAATTTTCCCATTCTTAAAAGTCACCCACAAATAATTGCAGGGTATAAAGTATTGAACCTGAAACCTATACTATAAATATTTTGAAAAGTTAATTTGATTTAATTTTAAATATTGAAATGTGAAGTGTTTAATCATTTTCCTATGTGATTTGTTTTTATGATTTTCTACCCACAGGGTGGGTGAACATCCTTGCTACTCAATCCCTCAGAAAACTGTTAAAGTTGACACCCATGACTTCATCTTATATTAGTTTCCTGTCTAAATATATCTCTGAAAAAATCACTGTAGACAACCTCAGTGCTAAAACTGCTTTTTGTATAAACATAATCTCCTGAAAGTGTGAATGCACTGCACTTGGAAATTCTCTCCCTGACATTACTTTCCAAAGTCAAGGACATTTCACTCAGTCCCCTGGGTGGGGTCTCAAGGGACAAAAAGGGTAAAGGTTGGCATGGGGGAGCTTGGCCTTCAGAGCCTGCCTCTTCATGCCCTCCTGTCGGTCCCATTCAACTCAGGATGCGAGTCCTGCCTCTTTGGGGGTTGCTCTCTTTCCCCATCCTACCAGGCCTGAATTCTTCTCCCAGGGTCTCCGCCCAAGTTTCTTCTATAAAGTTCACTCATACATTGCAAACCAGGTGCAATGAAGGATTATTCAGAAAAAGCAAGCCTGGTTCCTATTCTCTTTCATATTCTCCTTCATTCATTCTCTCTCTCTCTCTCTCTCTCTCTCTCTCTCTCTCTCTCTCCACACACACACACACATACACATACACACACACGTTATAGGCATTTTGAATTTCAAGAGATGATGAAAAAACTTTTAATTTAATTCCTCCCTTTCAAAGCTGAAGAAACCCACTCCCTGTGAGTTGTGTGACCAGCCAGGACCAAATGGTTATTTTGTGGTCAATTTAATGCTACACAAAAAGAGATTAGCTCAGTACGAAAATATTTCCAGATCATATTGGTGAAATTAAAAACATGAGTATATAAAAATTGTGGTACAATTGCATTATATACCTATTAGGTGACCAGACAACATCGTAAATTGCAACTTTTTGGCATCCGTTCTTTATTCTACAGATTAAATATTCATTTAGAAAATATTTAATCCGATTATATGCCAGGCACTGTTCAGGGTATGGGGAAGAGCAGGGAACCAAATAGTCATTGGAGAGTTTTGAGCAGAGAAGAGATGTGACCTGATGTGTTAAAGAACCACTTGTGTTGCTGTGAGACAAATAGACCATAAGGCAGAGCTAGGAGGCAGGCAAGAGTAGAAGCAGGAAAGTCAGTTAGGAGCCTGTTGTAATAAATATGAGCAAGCCTGATCGAAGAAGGTGGTGGCAGAATTAATGACATTTTGAAGGAAAAGACAACAGAATTTATTAAATGCATTAGATGTGACTATAACAGAAAAGTACCAGGGATAAGTTCAAAATATTGCTTTTGATGATTAAAAGAATAAAGTTTCCATGAATTGAAATGGGGAATGAACTCTAGAATTCAGATTTGGGGTATTTTGTTTGAAAACACTGTAAGATATTCAAGAGTGACATAAATAAGCCCAGAGGGATCTAGAAATATGGAGTTCAGTGTGAGTACTGGGTTGGATTTTTTCATAACTTGGATTTTGAAGTGAAGAGTTTAATTATATCTCAATACCCACAGAGACTATTAAAAAGCATTTCTCATTAGACTGCTAATAACTATTATATTATCTTGATTTTTAACTGGTTCTTATTTATTTGGCATCAGGCACAATTACAGGTTCTGAGGTTACAAAGATGATCCTTGTTCTGTGACCAAATCTAGAGAAAGAGACAAAATGAACAATGACAATAAACACCTTGAGAACTGTAAATTCTGCAGAAGTATGCTTAAGTTGCTAAAGAAACACAGATGCAGGTGTAACTAACTACATGTAGAAAGGCCTGAGATCGTGTTTAGGAAGCATCTTTAGGGTTGAGTAAGTTCTACAGACATCCAAGGGTAGGAAAAACGTTCCAGTCAAAGAAAACATTCACAAATGTACCAAGGCAAGAAAGAACAGAGCTCATTTCAGGACCCATGGAATGCATGATGGCCCCAGCTCAGACTGTGTAGGGCAAGGTGGCCTCTAAGTGCTGGGATGAAGAGAAAATTGTGGGTGTGGTGTGCGGGAGGTAGGATGTGCTGGGTTGCTAGGTTACCTCATGAAGGAAGAGGAAACAAACACAGACCAGATGAGTAGATGCTGCGTGGGACTCCACTGAGCTCTGGTGAAATGCAGTTGATCTCCGGGCAGCAGAGGAGGTGGCCCTGTTGTCAGGGAATGAGGAACAGGTGCTGGGAGCTGACATTAGCTTGAAAATGTGCCCTTCGGTGGTTTTCTGCAATTTCTGAACTGGGTTGGGCAGTAAAAAAATCACAAAGGCCCAGGAGAGGATTTTGCCTCTATCTGAGTGGAGAGAGAGGCACTATCTAACTTTTGTTCAGAGAGTGGCATGATGAGCTATTGCTAAGGGATTGCTCCTTCTCAGGAGACTTCAACAGGGAACGATGCTTCAATTCACGGAAA
Source organism: Sciurus carolinensis (assembly GCF_902686445.1). NCBI lineage: Eukaryota > Metazoa > Chordata > Mammalia > Rodentia > Sciuridae > Sciurus > Sciurus carolinensis. The sequence continues at coordinate 45,845,743 of NC_062219.1, read as the reverse complement.
TCTATCTCATTTGGCAGAAATACATAAGTGGGTCATGAGCTTGGGCAGAGAACACTGAAACAGATGTACCTCAGATTATATCATAGGAAGGACTCACTATTCCTTTTTCATCTAAGACAGACCTGAAAGTGTGTGACTTTTGTCCAGTGTTAGTCTTTGAGAGTCACAAAAGGGATGCTTTGCTTAGTATATTTCACAGTAATGAAATGTCTGCAAATGCTTATCAAATTTGAATAGTGTTAAGATTTAAATAAACCTCTAGAAAGAATCATCTATCAAAACTATGTTCTTTTTTCAAAACATGTTGTGCAGTGATAAATATATACAAATTTTATTTGTCAAGGAAAAACAAATATTAGCAGCTTTCACTACTGGCATTTAGGATATGGAGGGTCAATACTATACTATGTCCTCCCCCCTTCCCATCTGTTCCTTCTTACTTCCTGTCCTCCAGAAAACAGTTAAGCAAATTGTGTTCTCTTGTTAGATAGGAGATAGGGGAAGGGCAAGGGTCCCCAGGGGGTCCTGGGTCCATATTCTTGGCAACTAGAGAATTGAGTGAGCTGGGAGAGGTTGGCAGGTAAGGCAGGGTTTATTGAAAGTCAAAGAAAACAGCAGAGTGGGCTGAGCTGCAAAATAGCTCAAGGACATGTCTACATAGTGGAGCTCACTTTTATTGGGCTGTGCTACTTCTCCCCTGGGTGAATCTGAGGTTGATTGGCACCTTGATTGACAGATAAATTTTCTATAATTTCTCTTCTACTGTTTATGTGTTAGGTTTCCTTTTCCCCATGGAAAATGCGCAGAGGGGGGGCAAACTGCAACACTAATGATATGTTAACTAGCAATAAGTTGACTTGAAGTCAGTCCCTTGGGCTATTACGCATGCCCAAGATTGGGCACTTTCTCTCCATGGTCTTGAATTCTCCTTGTAGTCCTCCAGCTTCCTCCCTTTAACTGTAAGCTGGTTCAGTCTCCCCTTACAGGAGGGGCTTCAGGTGGAGTGTGGAGTAGGAGGCTGAAAGCCCTGGCTGGAGCTGAGAGCCCTACAGGGTGGTCCCTTCCCCTTGTTCTCTCTCCTACCAACACTCTTATACGAGATTTTCAGAAATATGCAACTAGACTCTTGACTTTGGAGGAAGAGAAGGGTATAAAGAAACTAGTTTACATGTACCAAGACCACATGTACACATACATTTTGTGACTTTGTACATATTTTTATAACATTTAAAAATACTTAAGGTTTAATACACTCAGTCAGGCTCTTCTTGTGCCTTACAATCTAGACAACACAGGCTCAAGCATCCCAACTCCACAACTCATGGAATGTTCAATGCCCTTGCTGTACTCCTGGGATTTCCAAGGGTATTAGGTTATCATGGTTGCCTCTTTGTCAGAATGACTGCTTCAGCAAAATTGTTTTGTTCTGGTGTCATTGCCCTTCACGTGAGGAACCTGGTCCGCACCATGTGAATTTTCCCCATGTTCAGGAATGCCAAACAAACCACTCACCTAGCATCCTTGCACGTGAAGTTGACTTTCCTAAGGGGTGGGAGAAATAATGAAAAGCTTATATATGGCAACTAACACAACTTTTAAATTTTTTAATTGACACATAGTAATTGTACATATTTTGGGGTACAGTTCTATATTCCAATACATCTATACACTGTAGTATTAGATCAGAGTAACTGGAATATCAATCACCTTAAACAGTGATCATTTCTTTGTGTTGGGAATATTTAAAACCCTCTTTACTAGCTATTTTGAAATACAGAATTAGTTTTGCCAACCACAGTTACACTGCTGTGATATAGAACATTAGAAGTTCTTCCTCCTATCCCAACTGTATCCTGAATACCTGTGAATCTTCCTCCATCTGTCCATCCTTCCACCACACATTTCTCAGCCTCAGGTGACTACTATCGTACTTTCTATTTCTATGACATCAACTTCTTAGCATCCGTGTGTAAGTGAGAACATACAGTACTTACCTTCCTGTGTCTGGTTTATTTCACTAATGTAATGTCCTCCAGTTCCATCCATGTTGCCACAAATGACAGGATTCCATTCTTTCCGTGGCTGCATAATATTCTATTGTAAATTCATACAACTTTAAATCTAAATAGTCATCTCTCTTCTTGTTTGTTATAATTATGAATGCATATTAATTGTATAAATTAACAGGTTTCACTATGACATTCCCATATATCATGCTTTGATCACAGCCACTCTCCTTTCTACCCTTTCTTGTCCTTCCTTCTCTCCCTATTCTCCATGATTCCCTTCCTCTTTCATGGGAGTCCTACTTTTAGTTTCATTACATCTCCTTTTTTGCCCCACATTTTTATTAGTACATTATAGTTGTACATAATGATGGAATTTGTTGTTACATATGTGTACATACGTACAACATAACAATATAATTTGACCAATATCACTCTCCAGCACTTCCCCCCTCCCTCCTCACTTCCCACTCCTTGGTCCCTTTCCTTTATGGATATCCCTTTGATCTTTAGGAGATTTTCCCCTGCTTCTTTTCTTTTTTCTTTTCAAGCTTTCATATATGAGAGAAAACATAAGACCCTTAACCTTCCAATATCATCTTATTTCACTAAACATGATGATTTCTAATTCCATCCATTTTCCTGAAAAATGCCATAATTCTATTTTTCTTCATGGCTGAGTTATAAATATGTATCACATTTTCTTTATCCAGTTACCTGTTCATGGACATCTAGGCCTCCATAGTTCAGCTAAACATGTTTATGCCTGTATCATCATAGTAAAATGACTTTAATTCCTCAGGATAAATACTAGGAAGTAGTATAGCTAGGTCATATGATGGTCTCATATCTAGTCTTTTAAGAAACCTCCATACTGATTTCCATAGTTGTACTAATTTACAGTTCCACCAACAATATAAAAGTGTTCCTTTTTCTCCACACATTCTCCAGCATTTATTATTATTTGTATTCTTGATGATTTACCATTCTGACTGATGTGAGATAAAATCATAGTATAGTTTTGATTGGCATTTTCCTAATTGCTAATGATGTTCTCTCAAGTATTTAATGGCCATTTTTATTTCTGTTTTTTGAGAAATATTTGTTTAATTCATCTGTCTATTTATTAATTAGGTAATTTGACTTTTTGGTGTAAAGTGTTTTGAGTTCTTTATGTATTTTAGATATTAATCCTCTGTCAGAATAGTAGCTAGCAAAGATTTTCTCCCATTCTGTAGGTTCTCTCTTCACATTTATGATTGTTTCCTCTGCTGTACAGAAGCATTTTAATTTGATTCCATCCATTTATTAACTCATGGCATCCTTTCCTGAGCTTTAGGGATCCAATTCAGAAAATTATTTCTGTGCCTACATGCTGGAGTGTTGACCCTACATTTTCTTCTGGAAGTTGTATAGTTTCAGTGTAATTCTGAGGTCTGTGATCTATTGTGAGTTGATTTATGTGCAGGGTGAGAGATAAGGTTCCAGTTTCATTCTTCTACACATGTATAACCACTTGTCCCTGCACCATTTCTTAAAAAGGCTGTCTTTGTTCCAATGTATGTTTTTGGCACCTTCATTAAGGATCAGATCACTATAGTAGTGCGGTTTTTCTCTGTATTTTCTATTCAGTAACATTAGTCTCTGTGTCTATTTTTTATGCCAGTACCATGCAATTTTTGTTACTATAGCTCTGTAGTATAATTTGAAGTCAGATATTATGATGCCTCTAGCATTTCCTTTTTGGCTTAAAATTGCTTTGGCTATTCCAGGTCTCTTATTTTTCCAAATGAATTTTAGTACTGTTTTTCCTAGTTCTGTGAAGAATGTAATTGGCATTTTGATAGGGGATTGCATTAAATTTGTATATTGCTTTTGATAGTATGGTCATTTTAACAATATTAATTCTGCCTATCCATAAACATGGGAGGACTTTCCATCTTCTGAGGTCTTCTTCACTTTTCTATGGTTTTCATTGTAGAAGTCTTTCATCTCCTTGGTTAGTTAGATTTATTTTGAGGTTATTTTGAATGAAATTATTTTCATAATTTCTTTCTCAGCAGATTCATTGTTGTTATATAGTAAAGCTATTGACTTTTGTATATTGATTTTATAAACTGGTACTTTGCCAAATATGTGTACTAGCTCTAACAGTCTTTTGGTGGAGTTTTTTTGGAACTTCTAGATATAGAATTTTATCTGCAAACAGTGATAATTTGACTTCTTCCTTTTCTATTTTTTTCCCATTTTTTCATTTTCTTGCCTAATGACTCTGGTTAGAATTTCTAACACTATATTAAAAAGGAGGGGTGAGAATGGACATCCCTATCTTGTCCCATATTTTAAAAGAAATTCTTTCATTTTTACCCATTTACTATGCAGTTGTTCTCAGTTTTTCTTATATAGCCTTTATGATGTTGAGGTAGGTTCCTTCTTTCCTTAGTTTCTTCAGTGTTGTTATTATGAATGGGTGCTGGATTTTGTTGAAGGCCTTCTCTGCATCTGTTGAGATTACTAAGTGATTTTTGGCCTTAATTCTGTACTTGTGATGAATTACATTTATTGATTTATATATATTAAATCATCTCTGAAATAAAACTAACTTGGTTATGGTATACAATCCTTTTAATACGCTGTTGAATATGATTTTCTAAGCATTTATTAAGTATTTTTGCATCTAACTTCATCAGGGATGTTGGTCTGTAGTTTTCCTTTCTTAATATGTCAATTTCTGGTTTTGGTATGAGTGTGATACTGGCTTCATAGAATGAGTTTTGAAGTGTTCTGTCCCTTTCAATTTCATGTATAATTTGAGGAGTATAGGCATTAGTTCTTTAAAGTTTTGGTAGAATTCAGTTGAGAATCTATCTGGTCCTGAGATTCACTTTGTTAGAAAGCTTTTTATCACTGCTTCTATCCCATTACAAGTTTGTGGTCTGTTTAGGTTTTCTATGTCCTCTTGATTCAGTTTTGTCACATAGTATTTGTCTATACATATATCCATTTCTTCTAGGTTTTCCAATTTACTGGAGAATAACTTTTCAAAATAGTCCCTAATGATTCTATGGATTTCTGAGATGTCTATGGTGATTTCTCCTTTTTCATCTCTAATTTTTTTAATTTTGTTGTCCTCTCTTTTTCTCTTGGTTAGTTTGGCTAAAGGCTTATCAATCTTGTTCAGTTTTTCAGGGAAACAATTATTTGTTTCATCAATCTGTGGTATTTTTTTCTCAATTTCATTGACTTAAACTCTGATGTTAATTATTTTCTTCCTTCTACTTGTTGTAGAATTGATTTATTATTCTTTTTCAAGGACCTTTAAATACATGGTTAGGTTGTTTATTTGGAATCCCTCTGATTTTCTTATGTAGGCACTCATAACTAAAAACTTGCCTGTTAGAAGTGCCTTCATAGGTTCTGGTATGTTGTATCACTGTTTTCATTTGAATACAAAAATTTTTACATTTCTCCCTTGATTTCTTCTGTCACCCACTTGTAATTCAAAAGAGTTTTGTTCAATTTCCTTGTTTATTTAGATTCTACAGGGTTTTATTGTGCTGCTTTCTTATTTCATTCCATTGTGATCTGATAAGTAGCAAGGAATTATGTCAATTTTTTGCATTTGTAAAGAATTGCTTTGTGGTGTAAATATGGTCAATTTTGGAAAAGTTTCCATGAGCATTGAGAATAAAGTTTATTCAGTTGTTCTTGGATGAAATATTATATAGGTGTCAGTCTCATTTGATTTATAATATTTTGCAATTCCAAAGTATCTTAACTGAGTTTATATCTGGATGACCTATCTAATGTGAGAGAGGTATGTTAAAATCATCCAGTATTATTGTACCAGAGTGTATCAAAAAGTGAACAGAGAATGCAGAAGAAGTGTAGCATGTGATGGTAACAAGAAAGAAGGAGATAAAAACAGAAGAAACAAAGTAAAGGAAGAATGAAAGAGAGAATAATAAAAAAAAATGGCTATTAGCAGAGGAAAAGAGAAACAGACAAATAAAAACAATACAAAATAAACCAAAATATACTAATCAAAATCCCTCAATAGTCAAGGAAAAGTAACTACATTTTTAAAAATAAGGGAAAAGGAAACAAATACATATGTGTATAGGTCTATGAACCAATTAGCACAGCAAAAATGGAAAAGAAAGAAAGAAAGGGAAGAAAGAAAGAAAGAAAGAAAGAAAGAAAGAAAGAAAGAAAGAAAGAAAGAAAGAGAAAGAAAGAAAGAAAGAAAGAAAGAGAGGAGTTTCAAGATGGTGGCCTAGAGGGCGGCTGCATTTCACGTTGCTCCAGGACACAGGATTCAAAAGAGGAGATAGTGAGAGACTTGGGACCAACTCAAAGCCACCGGGTGAGTCTCTCCCGTTGGGGAGGCGTCCCGGATGGGGCTGTAGCCCCGGAACACAGGGAATTTGTGAAGTGGAGTTGCTCAGCAAGACGCCCCTCCACCCACAGGAGTGGTAAACATGGACAACTGGGATCATCGTAGAGAAGCGGCTCAGCACAGCGCTTGGACTCAGAGCAACCACTGGGGCTCCGGACGGCTGCCTGAGGAGGAGCTGCGTGGTGAGCTGTTTAGACTCAGAGTAATCGCTTCTGAACACCGGGGGGTTGCCCGGAGGAAGAGAAGAAGCACCGCGGGTCTCTTGGTCTAGGAGTGACTGCATCAGAGCCACAGGCAGTTGCCAGAGGAGGAGCTGCGTGGCGAGCTGTTTGGACTCAGAACGAGTGCTCCTGAGCACCCGGGGGTTGCCCGGAGGAAGAGGAGGAGCGCAGCGGGTCGCTTGGTCTAGGAGTGACTGCATCAGAGCCACAGGCGGTTGCCAGAGGAGGAGGCAAGTGGTGAGTTGATTGGACTAAAAGCGACCGCTCCTGAACACCGGTGGCCTGCCTGGAGGAGGTGTGCAGTGGGTCACTTGGTCTCGGAGCCACCACCGCTGAACACCCGGGGGCTACCCCAAGGAGGAGGAGGAGGAACAGGGCGGGTCACTTGGGCTTGGAGTGACTGCCTAGGGCTACTGGAGGTTGGTGGGAGGAGGAGACGCAAAGTGAGTTGCTTGGACTCCTAGTGACTGCATCAGAAACCGGGTTGCTGTCTGGTGGAGGAGGTGTGTGGCGGGTCTCTGGGTCTCGGAGCTATTGTACGGGGCTCCAGGTGGCGGCTCAGAGGAGGGGCCACATAGCCAGGCGATTAGGTGCAGAGTAGGGTCCCAGGAGCTAGGTGGCTTCTTGCTGGAAGAGCCACACAGAGACACACCTAGGGGCGGAGCGAAGTTTCCAGGACTGCGGGCAGATTATCTGGGAGAGGCAGCCTAAGGAGACTCGCCTGCGGAGGGTGAGGCTCCCAGGCCCAGGAGGTAGGTCCGGGCCCCTGGGAACATTGCAGAGGAAGACAGCCCAGCCCAGGCGGTAGTTGTAGATTGAGGGGAACCTCTAGGAGGGCAACTGACCAGCGAGACGTCCCCACCAAGTGAGTCTTCCCTACCGGGAGAGGTTTTCCCACAGGGACGGTAAAACCAGAGACACAGGCACAAACAGGACTTGCCTCAGCCAGTAGCCTAGTTCCCCGTTGGATGACCATTGGTCAACAAGTGGAGACACCTCTGCCCACTAGCAGGGAATATACGCCACCTGAGGGTCACCACCCTAGAGAAGCAGCTTCTTCGTGGAGCTCCGCATTATCAACCTCCTCCAAGACTTCAGGCTACTGAAGGATAAGAGGGGATATACTAGCAATCTTCAGGGACATTATAAGTCGATAGAGGAAATCTGCAATATCTTAATGACCCACTGATTCCTGAACAATATGAGAAAACAAGGGAAGAAAATGCCCCAAACAAATCTAGATGTTACATCAATAGAATCCAACGACAGCATGGCAGAAGAAATGACAGAAAGTGAGTTCAGAATGTACATAATTAAAATGATTAGGGAAGCAAACTATGAGATGAAAGAGCAAATGCAGGCATTGAATGATCGCACCAATCGACAGTTAACAGAGCAAATTCAGGAAGCAAAAGATCATTTCAATAAAGAGGTAGAGATATTGAAAAAAACCAAACAAATCCTTGAAATGAAGGAAACAATAAACCAAATTAAGAACTCCATAGAAAGCATAAACAATAGGATAGAACACCTGGAAGACAGAACTTCAGATATTGAAGACAAAATATTTAATCTTGAAAACAAAGTTGAACAAACAGAGAAGATGGTAAGAAATCATGAACAGAATCTCCAAGAACTATGGGATATCATGAAAAGGCCAAATTTGAGAATTATTGGGATTGAGGAAGGCTTAGAGAAACAAACCAAAGGAATGAACAATCTATTCAATGAAATAATATCAGAAAATTTCCCAAATCTGAAGAATGAAATGGAAAATCAAGTTCAAGAGGCTTATAGGACTCCAAATACACAAAATTACAATAGACCCACACCAAGGCACATTATAATGAAAATACCTAACATACAAAATAAGGACAGAATTTTAAAAGCTGTGAGAGAAAAGAACCAAATTACATTCAGGGGGAAACCAATACGGATATCAGCAGATTTTTCAATCCAGACCCTAAAAGCTAGAAGGGCCTGGAACAACATTTTTCAAGCTCTGAAAGAAAATGGATGCCAACCAAGAATCTTATGCCCAGCAAATCTTACCTTCAAATTTGACGATGAAATAAAATCATTCCATGATAAACAAGAGCTAAAAGAATTTACAAAAAGAAAGCCAGCATTACAGAACATTCTCGGCAAAATATTTCATGAGGAAGAAATAAAAAACAAAGAAGCAAATCAGCAAAGGGAGGAATTATCCTAAAGGAACTGTCAAATAAAGGAGGAACCAAGATGTGTCAAAAAATAAATAAATAAATAAATAAAATTTTAAATATGAACCAAATGACCGGGAATACAAATCATATCTCAATAATAACCCTGAATGTTAATGGCCGGAATTCATTAATCAAAAGACATAGACTGACAGATTGGATTAAAAAGAAAGATCCAACAATATGTTGCCTGCAAGAGACTCACCTCATAGAAAGAGATACCCAAAGACTAAAGGTGAAAGGATGGGGAAAAACATACCATGCACATGGACTCAGCAAAAAAGCTGGAGTATCCATCCTCATTTCAGATAATGTGGACTTCAAGCCAATGTTAGTCAGAAGGGATAAGGAAGGACACTTCATACTGCTTAAGGGAAGCATAAATCAGCAAGATATAACAATCATAAACATCTATGCCCCAAACAGTGGCTCATCCATGTATGTTAAACAAATCCTTCTCAATTTTAGAAACCAAATAGACCATAACACAATAATACTAGGTGATTTTAACACGCCTCTCTCACCACTAGACAGATCTTCCAAACAAAAATTGAACAAAGAAACCATAGATCTCAATAACACAATCAATAATTTAGACTTAACAGACATTTATATACCATCCAACCAAGAGCGAATACACTTTCTTCTCAGCAGCACATGGATCCTTCTCTAAAATAGACCATATATTATGCCACAAAGCTAATGTCAGCAAATACAAGAAGATAGAGACACTACCTTGTATTCTATCAGATCATAATGGATTGAAGTTAGAAATAAATGAAAGAGTAAAAAACAGAAACTACTCCAACACCTGGAGATTAAACAATATGCTTTTATATGATGAATGGATAACAGAAGATATTAGGAAGGAAATTGAAAAATTCTTAGAGGTAAATGAGAACAAAGAAACATCATATCAAAATCTCTGGGACACTATGAAAGCAGTACTTAGAGAAAAATTTATTTCATGGAGCGCATTCAATAAAAGAAGTAAAACTCAACAAAACAACGAGCTAACACTACAGCTCAAAGCCCTAGAAAAAGAAGAACAGACCGACACCAAAAGTAGTAGAAGACAGGAAATAGTCAAACTCAGAGCTGAAATCAACGAAATTGAAACAAAAGAAACAATACAAAAAATTGACAAAATAAATAGTTGGTTCTTCGAAAAAATAAACAAAATTGATAAACCTTTAGCCACACTAACAAATAGAAGACGAGAGAAAACCCAAATTACTAAAATTCGCAATGAACAAGGAAATATCACAACAGACACGAGTGAAATACAAAACATAATTAGAAGCTATTTTGAAAATCTATACTCCAACAAAATAGAAAATTTCGAAGACATCAACAGGTTTCTAGAGACATATGAATTGCCTAAACTGAACGAGGAGGACATACACAATTTAAATAGACCAATTTCAAGTAATGAAATAGAAGAAGTCATCAAAAGCCTACCAACAAAGAAAAGTCCAGGACCAGAAGGGTTCTCAGCTGAGTTCTACAAAACCTTTAAAGAAGAGCTCATTCCAATACTTCTCAAAGTATTCCATAAAATAGAAGAGGAGGGAACCTTCCCAAACTCAATCTATGAAGCCAATATTACCCTGATACCTAAACCAGACAGAGACACATCGAGGAAAGAAAATTTCAGACCAATATCCTTAATGAACATTGACGCAAAAATTCTCAACAAAATTTTAGCAAATCGCATACAAAAACATATTAAAAAGATAGTGCACCATGATCAAGTGGGTTTCATCCCAGGGATGCAAGGTTGGTTCAACATTTGGAAATCAATAAATGTAATTCACCATATCAATAGACTTAAAGTCAAGAATCACATGATTATTTCAATAGATGCAGAAAAAGCATTTGATAAAATACAGCATCTCTTCATGCTCAAAACACTAGAAAAAATAGGGATAGTGGGAACATTCCTTAACATTGTAAAGGTCATCTATGCTAAGCCCATGGCTAATATCATTCTAAATGGTGAAAAACTGAAAGCATTCCCCCTAAAAATTGGAACAAGGCAGGGATGCCCTCTTTCACCACTTCTATTCAATATCGTCCTTGAAACTCTAGCCAGAGCAATTAGACAGACCAAAGAAATTAAAGGGATACAAATAGGAAAAGAATAACTCAAACTATCCCTGTTTGCTGATGATATGATTATATACTTAGAGGAACCAGGAAATTCCAGCAGAAAACTTTTAGAACTCATAAGTGAATTCAGTAAAGTAGTGGGTTATAAGATCAATGCACATAAATCTAATGCATTTTTATATATAAGTGATGAATCTTCAGAAAGTGAAATTAGGAAAACTACCCCATTCACAATAGCTTTGAAAAAAATAAAATACTTGGGAATCAATCTCACAAAAGAGGTGAAGGACCTCTACAATGAGAACTACAGAACACTAAGGAAAGAAATTCAAGAAAACCTTAGAAGATGGAAAGATCTCCCATGTTCTTGGATAGGAAGAATTAATATTGTCAAAATGGCCATACTACCAAAAGTGCTATACAGATTCAATGCAATTCCAATTAAAATCCCAATGATGTACCTTACAGAAATAGAGCAAGAAATTATGAAATTCATCTGGAAGAATAAAAAACCCAGAATAGCTAAAGCAATCCTTGGCAGAAAGGGTGAAGCAGGGGGTATCGCAATACCAGATCTTCAACTCTACTACAAAGCAATAGTAACAAAAACGGCATGGTATTGGTACCAAAATAGAAAGGTGGATCAATGGTACAGAATAGAGGACACGGACACAAACCCAATAAATACAATTTTCTCATACTAGACAAAGGGGCCAAAAATATGCAATGGAGAAAACATAGCCTCTTCAACAAATGGTGCTGGGAGAATTAGAAATCCATATGCAAAAGAATGAAACTAAACCCATATCTCTCACCATGCATGAAACTAAACTCAAAATGGATTAAGGACCTCGAAATCAGACCAGAGACCTTGCATCTTATAGAAGAAAAAGTAGGTCCAGAGGTTCAACATGTCGGCTTAGGACCAGACTTCCTCAACAGGACTCCCATAGCACAAGAAATAAAAGCAAGAATCAATAACTGGAATAGATTCAAACTAAAAAGCTTTCTCTCAGCAAAGGAAACTATCAGCAATGCGAAGAAAGAGCCTACAGAGTGGGAGAAAATCTTTGCCAATCATACTGCAGATAGAGCACTAATCTCCAGAATCTATAAAGAACTCAAAAAACTCTACACCAAGAATACAAATAATCCAATCGACAAATGGGCTAAGGAAATGAATAGACACTTCACAGAAGAAGATCTACAAGCAATCAACAAACATATGGAAAAATGTTCAACACCTCTAGTAATAAGAGAAATGCAAATCAAAACCACCCTAAGATTCCATCTCACCCCAATTAGAATGGCGATTATCAAGAATACAAGCAACAACAGGTGTTGGCGAGGATGTGGGGAGAAAGGTACACTCATACATTGCTGGTGGGGCTGCAAATTAGTGCAGCCACTCTGGAAAGCAGTGTGGAGATTCCTTAGAAAACTTGGAATGGAACCACCATTTGACCCAGCTATCCCACTCCTTGGCCTATACCCAAAGGATTTAAAATCAGCATATTACAGAGATACAGCCACATCAATGTTCATAGCTGCTCAGTTCACCATAGCCAGATTGTGGAACCAACCTAGATGTCCTTCAATTGATGAATGGATAAAGAAACGGTGGTATATATATACAATGGAATATTACTCAGCCATAAAGAATGATAAAATTATGGTATTTGCAGGCAAATGGATGAAACTGGAGAATATCATGCTAAGTGAGATAAGCCAATCTCAAAAAACCAAAGGAAGAATGATATTGCTAATAAGTGGATGATGACACATAATGGGGGGTGGAAAGAGTTAGTGTTAGGGTTAGAGTTAGGTTTAGGGAGGGGGGCTAGAATGGAGGAAGGAAGGACTGTATAGAGGGAAAAGAGGGGTGGGAGGGGTGGGAGGGGTGGGGGGGAAGGGAAAAAATAACAGAATGAATCAAACATTACCCTATGTAAATTTATGATTACACAAATGGTATGCCTTTATGCCATGTACAAATAGAGAAACGACATGTATCCCATTTGTGTACAATAATAAAAAAAATAAAGAAAAAAGAAAAAAAAGAAAGAAAGAAAGAAAGAAATTCTTAATAAAAACAATCATTTTCACTGAAGTGGTCAAAAAAGTTGACAAGAATAAATGGTCATTGTCTATGTCTTACTATCTTTCCATTTCTTCTTGAGTTATGTACTGAGAGTAAGAACAAGGGCTCGGGTTGTTATATCCTTCCTCTTTTCTGTTGCTCACCAACCTGCCAGTTGGAGATACCTAAACTGGTTCAAATAATCTTGTTTCTCTTCTCCCCAGTATCAGGTAGGATGGGATGGGAAATACTATCCGTTAGAGTTTTGTCTGCAAAGACCAGATTGATGAACTCCCAGGGTAAGGCCACTTACAGAGTTCTATGAGTAGAGTTCCTCAGGGGCTTTTTTGGGTGGTATCTGATCTGGAGAGATTAGATCAACACACCCCTAGGGTCTGGCGGTTGCTGATCTCTGCTGGGATCTAGGTCTCAGGACCCTCCAAGAATTCTAATCATGGGTCAGGGGCGCCAATGCGTCCTTTCCTCTGCTGCACATGAACACAGGCTTCCAAAGTTTCCAAGGCTTAGTCCCTGAGTGTACTCACCAGAGTAAAAGAGGGACATGAGTTAAGTTCACCTTCACTTTTCTGACTTGAATCCCCTGGTTAAAATATTCCCTGTGCCTGTTTCACTCCTATTCTGCTAGGTAAAATCTAGGCCATATGGTATGCACTTGCCAGAGCAGTGTAGCCATGTTTACTCAGATTGCTTGGCTCCCATAGCAACATCTGCAGCATGGCCATCTCAAGATGGCTCCCACCCCAACTCTCTATGGCCAGTTGGGAAACATGGGGCACTTTTCAAGCACCAGTGCACAGTGCAGCCTCTGGATCAGCTAAGGGCAGCCTGCTTTTCTGATCTCAGGTTTTTCTGTACTAAATCTGTCTGTTGGGTTTCTCTGTATTCTCCCTTCTTCTGTGCTGAACCAGCATGGCTGACACTGCTGGCACTGCCGTTGTCACCAGTTAACTCCAATATTTCTTCTTTGTTTAATGTACTCAAATTTCTGAGTCTTTAAGACACTTTGACAGTCCAATATTGAGTTTTAGTGAAATGCCTCCTTTACCTATCTTACAGAGAAGCAGTACTCCTTCTGCTTGATCCTGAGTCACAAAGCAACTAGGAATAAAGTTTTCCTAGCTCACGATCTTGAATATTCCATAACAATTCTCTTCTTTTTTTTTTACCTATGTTTTTTTTTCCTTCTTTTTTTTTATTGTAAACAAATGGGATACATGTTGTTTCTCTGTTTGTACATAGCATAAAGGCATACCATTTGTGTAATCATAAATTTACATAGGGTAATGTTGTTTGATTCATTCTGTTATTTTTTCCCTTCCCCCCCACCCCTCCCACCCCGTTTTCCCTCTATACAGTCCTTCCTTCCTCCATTCTTGCCCCCCTCCTTAACCCTAACTCTAACCCTAACACTAACCCCTCCAACCCCCCATTATGTGTCATCATCCACTTATCAGCGATATCATTCATCCTTTGGTTTTTTGAGATTGGCTTATCTCACTTAACATGATATTCTCCAATTTCATCCATTTGCCTGCAAATGCCATAATTTTATCATTCTTTATGGCTGAGTAATATTCCATTGTATATATATATATACCACAGTTTCTTTATCCATTCATCAATTGAAGGACATCTAGGTCGGTTTCACAATCTGGCTATGGTGAACTGAGCAGCTATGAACATTGATGTGGCTGTATCTCTGTAGTATGCTGATTTTAAATCCTTTGGGTATAGGCCAAGGAGTGGGATAGCTGGGTCAAATGGTGGTTCCATTCCAAGTTTTCTAAGGAATCTCCACACTGCTTTCCAGAGTGGCTGCACTAATTTGCAGCCCCACCAGCAATGTATGAGTGTACCTTTCTCCCCACATCCTCGCCAACACCTGTTGTTGCTTGTATTCTTGATAATCGCCATTCTAATTGGGGTGAGATGGAATCTTAGGGTGGTTTTGATTTGCATTTCTCTTATTACTAGAGGTGTTGAACATTTTTCCATATGTTTGTTGATTGCTTGTAGATCTTCTTCTGTGAAGTGTCTATTCATTTCCTTAGCCCATTTGTCGATTGGATTATTTGTATTCTTGGTGTAGAGTTTTTTGAGTTCTTTATAGATTCTGGAGATTAGTGCTCTATCTGCAGTATGATTGGCAAAGATTTTCTCCCACTCTGTAGGCTCTTTCTTCGCATTGCTGATAGTTTCCTTTGCTGAGAGAAAGCTTTTTAGTTTGAATCTATTCCAGTTATTGATTCTTGCTTTTATTTCTTGTGCTATGGGAGTCCTGTTGAGGAAGTCTGGTCCTAAGCCGACATGTTGAACCTCTGGACCTACTTTTTCTTCTATAAGATGCAAGGTCTCTGGTCTGATTTCGAGGTCCTTAATCCATTTTGAGTTTAGTTTCATGCATGGTGAGAGATATGGGTTTAGTTTCATTCTTTTGCATATGGATTTCTAATTCTCCCAGCACCATTTGTTGAAGAGGCTATGTTTTCTCCATTGCATATTTTTGGCCCCTTTGTCTAGTATGAGAAAATTGTATTTATTTGGGTTTGTGTCCGTGTCCTCTATTCTGTACCATTGATCCACCTTTCTATTTTGGTACCAATACCATGCCGTTTTTGTTACTATTGCTTTGTAGTAGAGTTGAAGATCTGGTATTGCGATACCCCCTGCTTCACCCTTTCTGCCAAGGATTGCTTTAGCTATTCTGGGTTTTTTATTCTTCCAGATGAATTTCATAATTTCTTGCTCTATTTCTGTAAGGTACATCATTGGGATTTTAATTGGAATTGCATTGAATCTGTATAGCACTTTTGGTAGTATGGCCATTTGACAATATTAATTCTTCCTATCCAAGAACATGGGAGATCTTTCCATCTTCTAAGGTTTTCTTGAATTTCTTTCTTTAGTGTTCTGTAGTTCTCATTGTAGAGGTCCTTCACCTCTTTTGTGAGATTGATTCCCAAGTATTTTATTTTTTTCAAAGCTATTGTGAATGGGGTAGTTTTCCTAATTTCACTTTCTGAAGATTCATCACTTATGTATAAAAATGCATTAGATTTATGTGCATTGATCTTATAACCCACTACTTTACTGAATTCACTTATGAGTTCTAAAAGTTTTCTGCTGGAATTTCCTGGTTCCTCTAAGTATATAATCATATCATCAGCAAACAGGGATAGTTTGAGTTATTCTTTTCCTATTTGTATCCCTTTAATTTCTTTGGTCTGTCTAATTGCTCTGGCTAGAGTTTCAAGGACGATATTGAATAGAAGTGGTGAAAGAGGGCATCCCTGCCTTGTTCCAATTTTTAGGGGGAATGCTTTCAGTTTTTCACCATTTAGAATGATATTAGCCATGGGCTTAGCATAGATGACCTTTACAATGTTAAGGAATGTTCCCACTATCCCTATTTTTTCTAGTGTTTTGAGCATGAAGAGATGCTGTATTTTATCAAATGCTTTTTCTGCATCTATTGAAATAATCATGTGATTCTTGACTTTAAGTCTATTGATATGGTGAATTACATTTATTGATTTCCAAATGTTGAACCAACCTTGCATCCCTGGGATGAAACCCACTTGATCATGGTGCACTATCTTTTTAATATGTTTTTGTATGCGATTTGCTAAAATTTTGTTCAGAATTTTTGCGTCGATGTTCATTAAGGATATTGGTCTGAAATTTTCTTTCCTTGATGTGTCTCTGTCTGGTTTAGGTATCAGGGTAATATTGGCTTCATAGAATGAGTTTGGGAGGGTTCCCCCTCCTCTTCTATTTTATGGAATACTTTGAGAAGTATTGGAATGAGCTCTTCTTTAAAGGTTTTGTAGAACTCGGCTGAGAACTCATCTGGTCCTGGACTTTTCTTTGTTGGTAGGCTTTTGATGACTTCTTCTATTTCATTACTTGAAATTGGTCTATTTAAATTGTGTATGTCCTCCTTGTTCAGTTTAGGCAATTCATATGTCTCTAGAAACCTGTTGATGTCTTCGAAATTTTCTATTTTGTTGGAGTATAGATTTTCAAAATAGCTTCTAATTATGTTTTGTATTTCACTCGTGTCTGTTGTGATATTTCCTTGTTCATTGCAAATTTTAGTGATTTGGGTTTTCTCTCGTCTTCTATTTGTTAGTGTGGCTAAAGGTTTATCAATTTTGTTTATTTTTTCGAAGAACCAACTATTTATTTTGTCAATTTTTTGTATTGTTTCTTTTGTTTCAATTTCGTTGATTTCAGCTCTGAGTTTGACTATTTCCTGTCTTCTACTACTTTTGGTGTCGGTCTGTTCTTCTTTTTCTAGGGCTTTGAGCTGTAGTGTTAGCTTGTTGTTTTGTTGAGTTTTACTTCTTTTATTGAATGCGCTCCATGAAATAAATTTTTCTCTAAGTACTGCTTTTATACTGTCCCAGAGGTTTTGATATGATGTTTCTTTGTTCTCATTTACCTCTAAGAATTTTTTAATTTCCTTCCTAATATCTTCTGTTATCCATTCATCATATAAAAGCATATTGTTTAATATCCAGGTGTTGGAGTAGTTTCTGTTTTTTACTCTTTCATTTATTTCTAACTTCAATCCATTATGATCTGATAGAATACAAGGTAGTGTCTCTATCTTCTTGTATTTGCTGACATTAGCTTTGTGGTATAATATGGTCTATTTTAGAGAAGGATCCATGTGCTGCTGAGAAGAAAATGTATTTGCTCTTGATTGGATGGTATATTCTATAAATGTCTGTTAAGTCTAAATTATTGATTGTGTTATTGAGATCTATGGTTTCTTTGTTCAATTTTTGTTTGGAAGATCTGTCCAGTGGTGAGAGAGGCATGTTAAAATCACCTAGTATTATTGTGTTATGGTCTATTTGGTTTCTAAACTTGAGAAGGATTTGTTTGACATACATGGATGAGCCACTGTTTGGGGCATAGATGTTTATGATTGTTATATCTTGCTGATTTATGCTTCCCTTAAGCAGTATGAAGTGTCCTTCCTTATCCCTTCTGACTAACATTGGCTTGAAGTCCACATTATCTGAAATGAGGATGGATACTCCAGCTTTTTTGCTGAGTCCATGTGCATGGTATGTTTTTCCCCATCCTTTCACCTTTAGTCTATGGGTGTCTCTTTCTATGAGGTGAGTCTCTTGCAGGCAACATATTGTTGGATCTTTCTTTTTAATCCAATCTGCCAGTCTATGTCTTTTGATTGATGAATTCAGACCATTAACATTGAGGGTTATTATTGAGATATGATTTGTATTCCCGGTCATTTGGTTCATTTTTTAAATTTTATTTATTTATTTATTTATTTATTTTTTTTTTTTTGACATACCTTGGTTCCTCCTTTATTTGACAGTTCCTTTAGGATAATTCCTCCCTTTGCTGATTTGCTTCTTTGTTTTTTGTCTCTTCCTCATGGAATATTTTGCTGAGAATGTTCTGTAATGCTGGCTTTCTTTTTGTAAATTCTTTTAGCTTTTGTTTATCATGGAATGATTTTATTTCATTGTCAAATTTGAAGGTAAGTTTTGCTGGGCATAAGATTCTTGGTTGGCATCCATTTTCTTTCAGAGCTTGAAAAATGTTGTTCCAGGCCCTTCTAGCTTTTAGGGTCTGGATTGAAAAATCTGCTGATATCCGTATTGGTTTCCCCCTGAATGTAATTTGGTTCTTTTCTCTCACAGCCTTTAGAATTCTGTCTTTATTTTGTATGTTAGGTATTTTCATTATAATGTGCCTTGGTGTGGTCTGTTGTAATTTTGTGTATTTGGAGTCCTATAAGCCTCTTGAACTTGATTTTCCATTTCATTCTTCAGATTTGGGAAACTTTCTGTTATTATTTCATTGAATAGATTGTTCATTCCTTTGGTTTGTTTCTCTAAGCCTTCCTCAATCCCAATAATTCTCAAATTTGGCCTTTTCATGATATCCCATAGTTCTTGGAGATTCTGTTCATGTCCAAGCAACTCACTTCGCGTCTCCTCCTCCCGCCAACTGCCCATAGCCCTAGGCAGTCACTCCGAGTCCAAGTGACCCGCCCTGTTCCTCCTCCTCCTTGGGGTAGCCCCCCGGGTGTTCAGGAGCGGTCTTACCATCTTCTCTGTTTGTTCAATTTTGTTTTCAAGGTTAAATATTTTGTCATGCGGCCCCTCCTCTGAGTTGCCACCTGGAGCCCCATATGATAGCTCCGAGTCCCAGAGACCCGCCACACACCTCTTCCTCCGGACAGCCGCCCGGTGTTCCGACGCAGTCACTAGGAGTCCAAGCAACTCACTTCGCGTCTCCTCCTCCCGCCAACTGCCTATAGCCCTAGGCAGTCACTCCGAGTCCAAGTGACCCGCCCTGTTCCTCCTCCTCCTCGGGGTAGCCCCCCGGGTGTTCAGGAGCGGTCGCTCTGAGACCAAGCGACCCACCGCGCTCCTCCTCCGGGCAGGCCACCGGTATTCACCGGTGTTCAGGAGCGGTTGCTTTGAGTCCAAACAACTCACCACTCGCCTACTCCTCTGAGCAGCCACCCGGAGCTCTGATGCAGTAACTCCTAGACCAAGAGACCCGCGGTGCTCCTCCTCTTCCTCTGGGCAGCCCCCTGGTGTTCGGAAGCGGTCACTCTGAGTCTAAACAGCTCACCACGCAGCTCCTCCTCTGGCAGCTGCCCGGAGCCCCAGTGGTTGCTCTGAGTCCAAGCGCTGTGCTGAGCAGCCACCTCTAGGATGTTCCCCGTGGTCCGTGTTTACCGCTCCAGCGGGGGGAGGGGCATCTTTTATTATATTATGGAGAACAATTAAGTTTTTAATGTTTCCTACCCTGGAACTCAGTTACAAACTGTATTGCTTATCCAAGATAGAAGAAGTTCCAATGTCCAAGTAGGGACCTGACCTGCCTTGATTGACTGAATTTTTATACAAGAATTAAAAGACTAGCAGTTAATATCTTTGCCTGGTAAGATTACAGCCGATTGCTATGTTCTTTGTGCTTTTTCATAATTTTCAAATTGTCAACCTTATATTTTATGAAGGCAAAAGTAAATGATCAAATGCTTTTAAAATGTTTTGGAAAAACAAATTCAAGCTCTTTTAGAAAATAAGTTTCTTGGAGGACATATGTAAGAAAAATTTGTAGAAAGATAAAGTTGATGCCAAGGTAGAGGCCAGCAAACTTTTCTTCTAAAGGGTCAGAGAACAAATATTTAAGCTTTGTGGGTCAATACTTATCACAGTCACTCAACTCAACCATTGTCAGAGAGCAACTAAAAACAATACACAACCAAATGAGCATGTTTGTTTTGTAATAAAACTTTATTTAAAAACTAGGTAAAAAGCCATAATATAAGCCCATGATCTATAGTTTGCCAACCCCTAATAAGAGGATGTATTGAGTGTTATCAAGCAATACGTGTCACAGATGGGAATTTGAGTGGAAAAATGGGTAAAGTTGAAATAATAGATATGGTTAAACCATTATGCAGCTATCATAAATTTTGATTCTCTTTTTAGTATCTTTCAGAAAGTCTAGAAAGAAAAAGGATTTGGTTCCCTGAAAAACTTTAGTAACTGTAAAAAGAATTGGGAGATTAAAGTACTTGGTAATTTGGGTTAGAAAAAAATACATCTATCACATTTGCATTATCACAAAGGTAAACTTTCTGGTTATGGGAGAAGCAACACCAGCAAAGACTGCCATTCATGGTCTCAGGAAACCCCAGCATACATCTAACTTCTTCCAGGAACTCACTGATATTCTTATCAATTCTCTTCTCAGGAGCTAATATTCCACTAGTTGAGGTTAATGTCCTTTCTGGCTACAGGATTCCATGAAAGACTATTTCAGAATCTTGTAGAGAACTAGAAAAGGATGTCATAATATATTTTCCATCTTTCTCCCTGTAAGCTTTAATAAACATGTTGTGTGTTCCCATGGGCCAGGTTGCCTCTACATTATCTCCCTCCACACTCCCAATAACCATCACAGCTCTTTTCCCTGGACACATCAAGTTGAACCTAGTGGCTGAATGTCAGTACTGTGGTCCTCTCACCCAGGCTTTTTAGAAGTCCAGTGACTTACCCATAGCTCCACAGTCAGAACTGAAAGGCAAAGCTCTAAGCCTGCCTTTTCAAGGAATAGCACTGACTCAACTTAATTGTAACTACAGACCTCCCTCCTTTTTTTCAGAAAAGGAAAAATTGGACATTGAAAAGACAAAGGACTTTTTTTTTTCCTGAGAGTTAGCACAAGTAGGAGAAGTCAGTAAGAAATTTCCAGAGTATATGTTGGAAATATATGCTATTGAAGAAGACCTTCAAAAACAAGAATAGTTTAACTTAAGTCGAAGTTGATTTTCTAAATAGGCCTAAAAAATAGAAGCTAAAGTCAGGAAAGGAATAGTTATTAGAAAGTGTGAAGCAGGATTCAGGAGTCAATTTCAATCAGTACCTGGGGGAACCTAAAGTGAACAAAGTCCTCTCTCCTCCAAGGAGAGATACCTGTGTCATTATAGAAGTTCATTTCCCAAACTTGGGGCAACTTTGCTGCACCTGGGGTTGTGCTTTACAAGGTAAGGGATAGTACACTTGGGAGAAAAACCATGACTTTCTGAAAAAGGAACAAACTTTGCATCCTTTTTCTACTACCTTCTTTATCTCTTATTAGTACCTTAGTGAAGACCAACAGATTCTTGTAAATCTCACAGGGACAGGACAGAGGGAGGAGGAATGAAGTTGATACTGTCTTTGAAGATGGCTTCAGACACAGCAGTGACAAGTGACAACATTTTTGCCTCCAATTACTGACCTTTAGGTAAAAGAATTGGTTGTATCTTGATCCCAGGCTTTTGTTGGAAAATATATTATAGCTTTTCTTTTACTTTTATGTTGTGTGTATCTGAATGTGTATGCATGTGCATAAAACTTTTCCCACCTCAAAAGTCCTTATTACAGTCACTAATGGAATCAGGAGAAATCACTATAGAACATGGATGGCAATGTGTCAGGAAATTGCATTCTTGTTTGGAACCAGTTATGGTGCACAGTTGCCCCAGCTGCTCTTGGTACTACTGTGCCTTTTGGGGCATCATGACAAAGGGAAGGAAAGTAAGACATGCTAAAGCAAGATGAAAAAGTGAGTTCATGGTAAAGGAAGGTGGATGAGAAAAGCAGAAGGATGATTATCCTTCTCAACCAAGTGGAGTCCAAAACCCTGTTCAGTATGCCCAACTTAATGCATTCAGCTGATAACTTCCAGGCAAGTTCAGCAGGTAAGTTAGTCTAGAGATGCATACAGCTCTCTCTGCTATCTCACTGGGTCCCCCACCATCTTTTTCCATGAGGAATCCTACATAGGTTCCTTGCATTGACAGCTCAGTCTATTTGATTGGCTGAAATCCCCACTGTGTCAAAAAAAATGTCTACTTTTAAGAAACCAAGGCACCTTAGTGAACTTTCCTGCCTCTCAAGTTTGGATGAGCTTTTCAGATGAAGACTAATCTATATCTTACTATCTTAAGAACCTCAAACCATCAATATACATTTGTAACAGTTTTAGAGTAAGAATCAAGCAGGTAAGAACACCCCTAAGATGACTAATACCATTCAGGGGACCCATTTCAATCAAATCACATTAATGGGTATTTAACTGAAGTATTTAAACTCAGGAGAGAATGAACAATTAGCCAAATACTGGCCAGCCATGTTTAGATGGATATATGGCAACTGAGAAAGTCCTGGTTAGAAGTTGTGTTTAGGAAATTAAAAGAGGGAAAGTGATCCTGTCTGGTAAAAATGGTTCTGCTGAGTGCTGTGGACTCCTGGGGACTTCCTGGGGAAGAAGCAGAACAAGGAATTCACTAAATGCCTTCAAGGACAGAGGGACTCTCTAGAGCTTTCCAAACCATTAGCAGCATTTTCAATACCATACCACATCCCTCCTCATGGATCTTCGGAAAACTGTTTTTCTACTCAGCACCTGGGTCATGTGCTGACCCTTTCTTGTTTCCTTTTTCTTTCTGTCTCTTCAAGAGTATACCAGTAATATAAAGACAACTTGGATCCTGTGACCCACGAATACCTCCATTTCATCAGATTTCTCTGAGTCAGTTTGGAGAGAAAGGTTAAAATGGGGAGACAACTGAATCAGAATTGTCTGAGGAGAATTTCTTCTATACATCATTCTCCCTGGCCTTAAAAGCAACAGCAGAAGAAAAAAGTGATAGGGAACATCAATATGTGGACTATTTTATGGGAAAGTTAGTTCTAATTCTAGCAATTATTTTGTATTTACAAAACAAAACCACTTATAAGCTGTCTTTGAAGGTGCGAGTACTTGGTTGCCCTTAAGGTATGGTCAAATCTTTGAAGGCTTATCCCAAAGAAAAATACTGAATTTACTCTGATTATTCCTAAGGGAAGAATTAGAACCCATATTTAGAATTTGCAGGAAAAATATATTTTGACAACCTATAAAATTAAAAAAGGGCTACCTTTCCTGCCTTGAAAAGCAGTGAAATTCTCAGCACTGAGTTTAACAAGATGGCAACCTGGGCTGTGTTAGTCAAGGAAGACCACGCTGATGTAAGGAGCACACCCAAAAGATTGAATGACTCAGAAGGCAAGACGTTTGTTTGTTTGCTTGTTTTCTCATGGAACAGCCCAAGTCAGGCATTCAGATCTGTCTTTCAGAGATCCGTGATGACTACACTGGTGTGTTACAGTTGTCCTAGATGTCACCATCTCAGTGCCCCAGGATGAGGAAACAACATGAAAATCACATAGAGAAGGTTGTTCTGGGATGGACCTGGAAGTAGTGAAGCCCTGCCCTCCTTCCCCACCACTCTGTTTGCATTGGTTAGAACCAGGCTCATGGTCCAAAACTAACTATAACATACTGGGAACTATGTACAGCTATAACTTCCCAGTATAACTAACATACTGGGAAGCATGGTCACCTGTGATCTTGGACAAGCTACTTAACATCTTAGTCACATTGTTTTCCACTATAAAAATGAAGCTATCTCAAAGGACACTATGAAGAAAGTGAAAAGACAATCCACGGAATGGGAGAAAATGTAAGTCATATATCTGATGAGGGTCTGTATCCAGAATAAAGAACTACAATAATTCAACAATCAGAAAGACAACCCCAGTTTAAAAATGGTATAGAATTTGAAAATTAATTTCTCTAAAGAAGTATACAAGTTCTGGGGGAAAAAAAGAAGTATACAAATGGTTAAGAAGCATAAGGAAAAAAGCATAACATTATTAATCAGAGATACACAATTCAGAACCATAATGAGGTACTCACTAGAATGACTAGAATAAAGAAGACAAACAATAACAAGTTTTGACAAGGAGGAATTGGAATCATCATTTGTTACTGGTGGCAATACAAACTGATATAGCTGGTTTTAAAATCAGTTTGTCAGTTGCTTGAAAAGTTAAACATAGATCCAATATGATTACAATATGATCTAGTAACTTCACTCTCAAGTATATACCCAACAGAAATAAAAACACATATCCATGGAGACACACATTTTTAGAGTTGAATTGTTCATTTTATTCTAAAATGTGGAAATGACCCCAAACCCAAATGAACATCAACTAATGAATGGATAAACAAAATGTGGTGTTTGAAAGGTTGTATAATATATGACTTGTTTATATAAAATGTTCAGAATAGACAAATCACAAAGAAAAAAGTAGATTACTGGTTTCCAAGGTTAGGGAGATAGAGAAATGGGGGTAACTGGTAATAGGAGCAGATTTCCTTTTTGTGGTGATAAAAAGTATGTGCAATTAGCAAAGATGACTGCATGATTATGAGGCTATACATAAAGCTACTTATCATTTAAAAGGGTGAGTTGTATGGTATGTGAATTTAAATAATTCAGCTATCCATCAAAAATAATACCTACCTGTGCAAAGGCTGAAAGTTGATTCCTCCCACAGTAATAGGGTTATGGTTGTGACATAATTTCCCAGACAAGGACTACATTTTCTAAGTTTCACTGAACAAAATAGGGTGACTATAAGTTCTTACTGGTGAAACATGCTGGGAGAGCAATGACCAGAGCAAGCTCAGGAGACAGATCTTGCAGAAAACAGAGCCACTGCTAATCCAGGGGTATGGGTGACATACAGACAGAGTGCTATTCACCCTGAAATATCTCCCAACTGCTATAGGAGAGATGCATGTCTGGATTGTCAAGCCACACTATGGAGTCTCTTTGTTATAGAAGCCAGTGTTACTGTCTCTGATACAGAAGTAGGTAAATGAAGTAGTGCTATCATAACAAAAATCTAATATGCATGGCAGTGATTTCATAGTCAGGCATTGAGTAGTAAGAAAATGGATAATATAGGCTGGAAAGCTGGAAGCATTTGTATATATGCAAAACATTTGCCTGCAACTACTGAGTCAACATCTCTAGGGAAAGTGCTTAAATGAAACTGGATATTTGTGTGTGCGGCCTGTTCCTTGCCGTTTTTAGCATGTCTTTATAAAAAAGAGAATTTAGTTAAATAAAGAAAAAAAAAACAGGTTGGTTTACAACCAAGAATGGAAGGAAATAGAAAAAGTATGGAAATTTAAAGTGTCATATACATGCATTTGTTCATTCATTCAACTAATGTTTCAGGCACTTGGACTGCATTAATGAACAAAGCACACATAGTTTATATTCCAGTTGGAGAGACATACAATAAACCATACAGATAATAAATTATGTATGTAGCAAATATGCTTTGGAAAACAAAATCAAGGAAGATGGTAAGGATAAAAGTGGGGGATTTTGAGTAGGATGGTCCAGGTGACCCTAAATGTAAAGGCAGTATTTGAGTAAAGACCTACAGATGCAGAAGCTAGATGTATAGATGTTGAAGGAAAGTGTGTTCCAGGTAGAGGGATCATAAAGGCCATGAGGAAATGCCTAGGATATGCAAGGAAAACCAAGGAGGCCCAAGTGACGGGGGTTCACTTAGCAAAGGGAGTTGGCAAGTAAGTTAAGAGTCACAGAGGAAATGGGGCAAACCTCATGCCTTTGGTTTTTATTCTGGTGAAAAGAGAAGGCTTCCAGGGTGTGGGCAGAGCAACAACATTTCAAAAGACTCACTCTTGCTGTGGGGGAGTTGGCAGAAACAGATAAGTAGAGATGGCAGAAACAGATGAGTGGGGGCGGTTCTAACCATAGCCCAGGCTGGAGACAATGGTGGCTTAGAGCAGGGTAATTGCACTGGAGGTCAAAAGAAGTGTATGCAGGTTAACTTTTGGTGAGATGATTTTGTGGAAAGAATTGGAAGTAGGTTGGGAAATAAGTGAAGAACAAATGACTCCAAAGTCCTTAAAAAAATAAAGTGAAATTATACAGATAAAATGCAAAGACCACAGCCAAATGAAGGTCAGATTCTCCAGTTATTACAGGATTTTCACAAATCATGTCAGAACCATGGTTTAGGCCTAAGGCCACAACAGAGCTGCCCAGTGCCCCACAAATACCACAGTTCTCACCACTGAATTAAACTGGCCCTCCAGAAGCTGGAGAACTTAAGATTTTCTTTGATTTCTCTTCTCATGAAGGGTACTTGGGGGGGTGTTGCATAGCACATAGAGCTTGCAAGAGCCATGTGAGCCCAGTGTATGTAAGAACTAGTGATCCCTCAGAGCAGAAGAAGGATCAGGGTCCATTCGCCTTTCAACACATTCCTCTTCCCACAGTAGCCCACCAGATAGGTGCTCTCACAATCTCCCAATGCTCACCTTCCTCCCTCCAGAAGAATGAGAATAAGGTGGAAAAGGGACTAGCAGATTTCCCTAGAATCAGAGAAAATGAGAAATGGGTCCCCCCCGCCCATAACTATCAAGATTATTAAACTCTACTAATAGAAATATATCTAGTTTTTGAAGAGAATTAACCTTCAGGGTATGTCTTTAAAATATCATTTCTGAATGCATTATATGAAAGAATTAGGTTGTTCTTGTGTTCATAATATTCTTCCTTGCTTTGCCAATGAATTTCTCTGAGAAGCAGCAATGTTATAAAAACATTCTAAATCTGGGGGCAGACTTAATTCAGTTCATCTTGACCATTCCACCTTCCAGGTGTAGAGCCTTAAGCATGTTATTTAACAGCTTTAAAATTCAATTACCTGGCTCTAATAGAGGAGTAATGATACTGAATGAATGAGATTGCATGTGGAAGGTAAATTTCAAAGGGTCCACCTGTGGAATGCACCAACCAAGGTTAGTTTTTCCTTAATGCAGGAGTCTCAGAGGCTATGTGCAAAACCAGCTTTCTGACAGACTTGGGAAAGAGCTGTCCTCATTGAAACACTGACTTTCATCTATGAAACGCAGTTTGCCAAAGTTGAAAGGGGAAACTTTGCTTTCCATTCGATCGCCTTTGGCTTCCTTTTTGGACTTCTGAAAGTTTGTTGACTCCAGGCACAATGCTCCCGATGAAGAAGAACAGTCTGTGAGAATTCAGAACAATGATGAGAAGAATCATCTCAAGAAATAACTATTCTTGTGCAGCTGTCAGCCCTCTCGCAGTTGCCAGTACATCAAATAAGTGAAGCCTGCGGTAAAAAGGAAAGCTTCACAGAGGTTTGTTCATAGAAGCTGACTTGCTGGTAGGCTACATTTCTCCACGATTTTCCAGTCTGATATTTTTATTAGTGATATTTCAGTGATATGCAGTTGATTGCAAATTTTTCCACCAACACAATACTGGCTCAGAGCTCTTACTAATTATGAGAGATGTCATGGAGAAACATGATAAGGGGATTTCAAATACTTTGATTAAAATGACATTCACAGAATTGACATTTAAATAACCATTTGGTTCTTCTTTCATGCTGTAAGTTAACCCATATTTTGGGCTGTATCTGAAAGAAAATTTGGAGAATTCCAGGAACAAACTACTAGCAGCAATAGCAATGTGGGCAGCAATCTATTTATAAAATAGTCCTTAGTGTTTAAAGAAAAAAATCCTGTTGCTATATAGGGAGCTTTATTTTTAAATGGGATGAACATACCAGGAGAGTAAATTGCTTCATAACATTTTTTGACATTCTTCAGTACTTCCCCACAGACATTTATACCTTTGTGTAATGCGATAGAGCACAAAAAAGTAGACTTTGGAGTTTAATAAAAGTTCTTGATTTTCTTCTCAAGTCAGCTGATTTTTGACTCGGGAAACAAAAGCCTCGGTTTTCTCCATCATAACATAAAAATAAGTCATAAGATTATTCCACAGATCTAACAAGAAAAATGTTAGAAACTGTCTAGCATTAGGACTACTATCTAGCAGGCAATCACTAAATGGCAGCTATTATTTACACAAATAGTTATTAAAAATTGTTAATCTTATTTTGAAGGTCATTTCAAGGACAACGCTATGTAAAATCTGTGCCAGACAATTTTGCCTATTTTGTTTACTACTCCATTTCTTGTTCCTAAAATAGTACTTGGCACATAGTAGGTACTTACACTTTTTTGTTGAATAAAAGAGTTAGCTGATGCAAGTGAGTATGGTAGCAATTGCTGATCCCTCCCTGCTTCTTCACAAAGGCTCACCCGAATATCTGTATGGGGAAAGGAAATCACAAGGTCATGAAAGTCTAGACTTTTATGCTGCCAGTACTCAGGGATTCACCTCATTAACTCAGAAGAACTCTTATTAATGGTACGTGTGCACTTCTGCTTTATCCTCCGGCAGGCCTGGCTACACTCAAGTCCCCAATCCCATAAAGGTATTATACTGTACCTTGCTATGGCATTATAATGTGTCTAAGTTCATCCGCTCTAAAATCTCTGCAGTGGTCCTAGTGTTACATCATTTCTATGGTACAAATGGCCTCCTGACACATGGGTTCACTGTCTTAATTCCCAGGACTTGGTCAAACTGGACTCCCTGAGCCAACCTGAGCAAAACAGGAGAAAAAAGGGAACAAGTTCATTTGACCACTGGTCTCTAGAACATGGGAGAATGCAGAATTTTCCATTCTCCTCTGAGATTACAGAGATGAATTCAGGGATCCCTTGTGGGTTACCTCCCTACACTCCTTCCACAGCTGGGTTGGCTCCCTGCTTCCTTTGCTCTGCCTAAACTTTTGTTTCCTATTCTTGAATTCACAAAGTAGGGGGCTCCTTTATCAAATGACAGTCCTATACTATCCCCAATGATCCCACTTCTTCCCTTGCCTTGTCCTGCTTTTTGAGCCCAAGGACCAGTAACTCCAATTCTGAGCTTACTGGAGTACAAAGCTCTCACCTGCAGTTGGCAAAAAGCACTATTTCCCCACCCTCACAGTGTTTCCAAGACTGACATCTGCAGACTTCAGTGAAATTTTGTTCAACATCTCATCACTCAGAGCTGAGGAAAAAGCAAATAACTTCCATCCAGAAACATTCTTCTGAATGAGGATACAAGGGAATGTATAAGGATGACATTTTGGTCTCAAAGACAGTCATCTTTCCTCTACATAATACCCTAATTTCCGCTGGGCACAGTGGCACATACCTGTAATCCCAGGGGCTAGGGAGGCTGAGGTAGGAGGATCATGAGTTCAAAACCAGCCTCAGTAACTTAGTGAGACTGTAAGCAACTCAGCAAGACCCTGTCTCTAAATAAAATATAAAAATGTGCTGGAGATGTAGCTCAGTGGTTAAATGCCCCTGGGGTTCAATCCCTAGAACCAAAAACAACAAAAACAAAAAACTAATTTCCCACTGATTTCTTACAGTTCATAATGAAGACCTAACAAACCATGTTTTTTTGTTTTTAATTTTTAAAATTCATATTGTGGGAACTTCAGAGATGGGGAGCATTTATTACATATACTCTTGAAGCAGAAGAATTCATTTGAACACATGAAGCTAATGGTTTCCCTGTCGGAAGGGCGCCCCCTGTTTCATGAGCTGCCATTGTAACCGGTTCCTAAGATGGCATCTGAACTTAAAAGGAATTTTCTAATTTATGAGCCCTGTCTTTGTGTCCCTCCTGTCTTAGATGAAGTCACTGAGCTATATTTATAACTCCATCATCCTTTCCCAAGCAACACACTGAGCAGCTATAAACAGAACATTAGGGAAAGCCAAACCCACACAACTAAGGGGGAACTAGGTTAAACACTGGTCTACACAATCAAAAGTAACCCTAGTGAGTTAATTAAAGAGAAGTAGCTCTGTTGTCTGTATTTCTATTGCCTGTGACGTTATTCTACTGCCCAGAGAACAAGTGTTCCAAGTATTAGCACTTGACTCCCAAGGTGAGATCATGATTTATACATTTTCTCTCTAAAGAAATCACTGGCTATGAACAGAGGGAAACCCCCACACTTTCTAGTTTATCTGTGAAAGTGATTTGGTGCAACTTGCAATTTGTGTGGGTGTCTCCAAAAGGTCAGAGATGAGAGTTGTCTTCTACACCAGAGTATCTCTCATCCTCACTTTAGTTTCCTGTACACTCTAGATCCCAACACATATTCACTAAAAATAACTTACTTGGCAATCTGAGCTCTTCTTTCTCTGAGTGCTTTTAGCCTATCCACTTGGGCTACAGGAATTCGCAGCAGATGTTATCTCGGAGGTAGATCAAACACAAAATAAAATCTCTCTGACCTCTTTCTGGCCTCTTCCCTGGAAAAGGAAGAGAAGCTGCTTGTTAGTTAGCAAGTCTTTGAACTTGCACACGTTCTTCCCTTGAATTTTGAAGAGTGGTTCCGCAGCAAGTTGCTTTGATTCCTTTTTTATTTCCATGTCTATATGGAAATCTTGATTTTAACTGGTGATTTGACTTTTCTTTTTGTTGCTGTTCCTTTAAAGTTTTATTTTATTAATTTAATAGTATGTAGTTTATCTACTCTTGGTGGGAATGTTTTATATGAAGTTTTTTTTTTTTTAACTTATCTAAAAGAATATTGGTAAATGATAAACAAAGTTCTCTCCTCTTTCAGAAAAATCAACTACCAGTAGACCACCAGAGTGTTGTTATAAGTTAAGAAAATAGCTCTTAACTTTGTATTTAAAAATAGAACAGAGGGAAAAGCACTTTGTCCTATCAAATATAGAACATGGATGATAATAAACATTACCTGCATCTGACTAGGCAAATATATAAAATACCAAAAGTAGGAAGAAACTAAAAGAGAGTAGATTTGAAATCAGAGGAGCTAGGCAATGACAGCCAAGGTATCAGAACCATTATTTTAGAAGTATATAGTATACACTTGCAATTTAACACATTATATGTAAAGAAAATGGAATATGTACTCAAACATCATCACTCCCTAATTATTTTTTTCAGTTATTTAAAGATTTATTTAATGCATTTTCCAAGGAGTGTCATTTTAGATTTATAGACAGTTGTCCTTTCAAAGATAGTACTGATATAGGTTCTTCAAATACTGTTAATACCCTCTATGACTGCGGACAAAGCACTTTACCTTTTTAATTCAGTTTCTGGTTCTATAATTCAAAGGATATTGGACTGGGTGAATATAAAAATCTCTTCTAAATAGAACTTCTGTGACTCTGCTATTAATAGTTATTGAATGAACTGATGTTGGAAAACAAGAGGCAGCAGTGTTTGCTGCCTCAGGTTTGGGCTGGGCTATCTTGGCATTGGCAGGGTTATTAGTATGACAATATCATCCCTGCTCAGGTCAGGCTAGGAATTTATGAGAGGAGAAGGCAGATTCCCAACCACAACCATTTCCACCTCCCATTCATTTTTTTTTAAAAATTGATGCACATTAATTTTACAGAACTTCCTAGTTATTCTACTATATTCACCATTATCAATGCTCTACACTCGGTCTACATATGCATTGTATTGGTGTAGCAGAAATACCATACAGTGACGTATGTTTTACTGTGTGTCTCTTCTCAGGTCTTTGTGTGGTGATATGAGGTTGGCAGATTGAAATAGGAATGTTGGAATATTCACACCACAGAATTTAGCAAATACTACAAATTTTTCTCTCAACCTCTGGTTGTTTCCAACATTTACCAGTACACTACTACCTAGCAGAATAAGAATCATGCTATTTTAAAGTGTAAATAGATTTCAAGGACCTATTCTGGAGGCGATGGCTTTGGACACGTTTTGGGTTTTTGTCTTCTAGCACCTTTTCCCTACTTCATTGTCATCATTCTTTTCTCTATGATATGACGCTTCCTCACTCCATTTGGTTGGGCCAAAGGGCAGGAGTTCATGAAATCCATCCCTTCCTTGCCTCAGGAGTGGGCTCAAGATTTGAGTCTGATCAGCCCTAGTACTCCATAGCCATGGCTATTGGTTCAGTCATGTACATATGAGCCAAACTGGCACAGGATCCTCCTTGAGATGTGGTAATCATCGCCAACTAGGATGAAGAGCTGCAGATGCAGGCTTAAGGCTGTCACTGGCCATCTTTCCCTCTTTGGATGATACATGAAGGGAAGCAAGACCCTAGTGACATTATTTGAAAGCTTAATTGAAGCCAGATGCGGCTTAGAGTTCCCAGAAATAAGAGATCTCATTCCAACTAAACCTAAGCTTAACCATCTAAAGTTGTTTTTAAGAGGCTACCTGAGCCAATATAATCCCTTTCTTGCCTGTCCAATAAGCATTTTTATCATGAGTCCCTCTGTTAAATGCTCTAACTTATGATAAGTTCATATGGAAAGTATTGTTGGTTCTTCTTGGATTATGGTGACTGAGATGCATGGAGGGGTGTTGAGATCTGATCTATATCTATATCAGATCTGTAGACTAATAAGATGTTCTTTAAAAGACCTTTTATTGTACTTATTAACAAGAATTTTGTGCACATGGAAAAGATTGTATTTTTTCAGAGAATAAATATTTTATTTATTAAAATGGTATCGACTGTGAGATATAGTATTATCTGTAGTATCTTTTGCATACACCTGATGCCAGGACTCTCTATGCCACACCATGCATGCACATATGAAAGCTGAGTCAGATTCACTCCTCCTTCTCAATCCCCTCGATCTACTCTACTGATCTTTCCTCGATTTTGATGAAATTCCCACTTCCTTTTTTAAATCTTTCTCTAAAGACAATCTTATACATTTAATAATTTAAAAAACCTACTATGTATTTACCTGATACTCTCAAGTTTAAAATGATGTATTAGTCAGCTTTGCATTACCTTCAAGAAAAGCTGAGATAATTAATTTATAAAAGGTTTCATTTAACTCACTGTTCTGTAGGTTCTCGTCAAGATCAGGTGGACTCACTGCTTTGGGCCTGGCTTAAGGGTGCCAGTGGCAATAACAGAGAGTGTGTTGTGGAGAAAACCCACTTACCTTATTAAACTAGGAAGTAAGGAGAATGGTGTGGGGGGATGGACCAAGGTCCAATGTTTTGGTTTCAATATTGGGTGTCCCCCAAAAACTCGTGTGAGAAAGTGAAAGAAAGTTTAGAAGTGAAATGATTGAGTTGTGAGAGCCTTAATCTAATCAGTGAATTAATTCCCTGACAGGGATTAACTGGATGGTAATGGCTGGAGGAGGTGGGTTGTTGGGGGCATGCCTTTGGGGTTTATATTTTGCTAGTGGTAAGGGGAGTCTGTATCTCTCCTTCTCCCTCTCCCTCTCTCTCTCTGTGCTTCCTGGTGCCATGTTCCAAGCTACCTTCCTCTACCATGTTGTTCTGCCTCACTTCAATCCCTAAGGGATAGACTCTGCAGTCTATGGACTGAGATCTCTGAAAACGTGAGCCTCCCAATAAACTTTTCCTTCTTAAAATTGTTCTTATTAGGTCTTTTGATCACAACAATGAAAAAGCTGACTAAAATACCCTACGATCCCCTTCTAGGGCACACCTCCAATGATCTAAAGATTTCCCATAAGACTCAAAGTAAGGCTTCACCTCTTAATGTTACCACCACCTCCTTGGGGACCAAACCTTAATACATGGGCATTCAACATCCAAAGTACAGCAAAAGGTAAGGACAATGCAATATCTACCATTGTATCCCCAGGACTTATTCCAGTATCATATGACTATAGTAAAAAAATTGTTCAAGAAATCTTTGTTGGTTGAAGAGCTGCCTTCTGAAGGCTGTGCATTCATCCATACCTATATGGTGATTCAGCAATTTTATGTAGCACCCCACAGTTTTCTTTGTGAGAAAGGCATATGGACAATGTCGCTGGATGTGAGGCAGAGTAAGCTGATTCAACAAAGTCGTTCTAGCTCATCAGTATGCCATTTGACCTTGAGAGCTGAACTTGTGTCTGTGTATACCAGAAATCTCATTTCTAAGACTCTGGGTTCAAGGGAACCAACCAAGATAAATATCCTATCCTGCTTTAAAATAAGCTAGAAAAGGTTAATCCATTGGCTATTTACAAAAGAATTTAACAGCTAAACCTCTTAGGCTTTGGAAGTTTCAAAAATACTTTTCTAATATATTTTACATCTACCCACAACAACATCCAGTAAGAAGAGCACTGTCCTCATCTCTGTTGGAGATGAGAGACAATCTGTTGGGGGAACAATAGCCTCTCCTTTTATATTTCCATGGAGTAAATATATCTAGTTTTTTTTTTCTGTCAATTTACTTGTTTTTCCTCATTGGAATAAAACAAATCTATCTGGGAAGACAGAGAATGAGCTGACATGTATATACTGAGGTGACCAAGGTAAGAATAAATTCAGTAAACTCTGGTTTCCCCATATGAGGAACTAGGAAATATGTGTGCCCTGCGGGAATGACTCTCCCTACAGGAAGGGAACAAGGTCCAAATTGAGAAGAAACTAGGAGACATGAGATCTCATTCTAACTAAGCCTAAATTCAACTATCTAATACTATTTATTGGGGGCTTCCAAGCCAACAAGGCTGAAACTACATATGGTATATTCCATTTCCTTTTACTGTGTTGATTAGGAACCCTGAAGTTGAGTTATTGCTGGGTGATTAGCACCCTACCTACCAACATAAGGCATTTTGGCCTGGAAAATTCATACCTAGTCATAAGAAGTAGCATTTGAGTGGCAAAGAACTACATGGGGAGCCAAGTATTTTAGTGTTTTCTACATCTGGTATCCTTGGAGTTTAGGTGATTAATTGGCATGACCCCACAAGATTTATATTTTCAGTATTAATTAAGCTTTGCCTGGTACCTTAAGGCTCAGAGTCCAGTCTGTTTAGAAAGGAAAGGATTCATTTTGGGATCAAGACAGAATTTTCTAGAACCTCAAACTGGGTGAGAAAAAATATGTTCTTGTGTGGAGAAAGAACCATTCCTGGGTTTGAGAGAGGGTCTTTATGGAAGTTTTGAGCAAAATTATAGCTTCTCTTCTTTACAAAACTCAGAGGACAAGGTCCCCCCTGCTTGATAAAATTTATCTCAGGGCCATCAGAACGTACAAAGATAGGCATAAGTGGAAGGAAAAATTCTTGATAAAATTCTTTTTAGAAGTTACTTGTCAACAAAGACTATAGCTATAAAATGGACAGGAGATAAGAGTAGTGGTGGTGTAGTTCTTCTGGCAGCTGTTGGAGACTTTTGTATTCTTATGCAAGGATCAAATTCTGCTCTGTTCCACTTTTTTTTTTTTAACTACAACAAGGGATGAAGACAAAATTTGAAGAAAGTAGTCTGAAATGGGTTGACCATCTAGAATCATCTCTGCCATGTTGCTTCAATTTGGATCTAAATTAATTATATATGCCCTGAACATGATTATAAACTTCCTGTGGTCAAGGAAAGTATATTTTATTTAAAAACAAATATACTAAGGAGAATAGATCCTTTGTGGTACAGGATACATACCAACAATTTGAGTTGAAGTAGTAAAAAAAAAATCTCAGTGGAGTTATCACATCCCAAAGAGGATATTTTGGAAGCCTATTCTGGACAAATCTTATCTCTAGGCAGTTATTTTTTTCAGAACCAAAAAGAAATAAGAGCAGTGTAAAAAATCATGTTTGAATCTTAAACAATCGGGGGGGGGGGGGGGGGGAATGAGAAGAATACTATAACTCCTTAGGTGAAAAGTTAGTCTCAGAGGCCAGGCTAGTAAACTAGGATAGGAAAAAGGAGGTAAGCCCTTTGTTGGATGCTTTTAAAGGTAAAATCAGAAAGGAGAAGGGCACTGTTGTTACCAGATTAAGGAGTTGGTAAGTGTCTTTACAGTATCCCATCTACAGAGGTCTATTTGTACACCTGCTCCCCAGACCTCCTTGTCCCCACTCTTAATCCTACTGCTCCTAGCTTCCTGATAACCAGACAAATCATTCGCTGCCAACATCAATCAGTGGAGAACTGACTTTGTAGCCATTTTTCCCTCCAGTCAAAATGCAGAACCAGGTGAGCTTCTCGAAATTCTGCTCACTAGGATGATTTTCTACTACTCTCTTTCAGTATCATCCCATGGAGTGGAACAGGGGTTGGTCCTATAGTGCCACACACATCATTTTGGTATGGTCATAATATCATGCACAATCATCTGCAAATCATACCCAGAATTTTTCTCTTTGGTTTTGGCCAACCTTTGAAGCCATGTTGTGGGGGTTGAGAGAGAAGTTTATGTAGTAGGAGTAAGAGACCATGGCTTTTCGGATAATTGGGATAATTTGCATTGGGATAATTGTTCATGCAAATTAACTGTCCCCTTAGGACTTGCTTGAGCCCAGTGGCTAATATAACATTTTCATTTGATGTCAAAATGCTGCTGTGTCAAACTTTATGGTGGGTCAGAAAACATCCAGTTCATGTTCGGAAAATTGGGTCTCAACAGAAATGTGTTGACCTGTGGCCAGGTACTCAGTCTCTACTAATGCCCAGCCACAAACTGGTTCTCAAGAGAAAATAGTTGTCTTCAGAGGATGGCTTACCTTTGCTCCATATCTTAAAATCTGTGCTGTCATTCAACTAATACAGTTTTGCCAAAGTTTCTGCAGCATCCCTATCATCCCTGAAGACAACACCATCAGATCTGGTGGCTCATTCTTAAATTTCTGTGGTATTTATTTCCTACCCTTTGTCACATGTTTACTTTTCCAAGATTTTTAGGGCAGTTGCTACAGTTTCTCACCAGATCCCATCAGTATAATACCATTAATGCAATTGAATAGCAATCATTCAATCCATTCATTCATTTCTGTGGAAAGGAATAATAAGCAAGGTCTGTATAGACCAGATTTGACTTAGAACTGGAAAACTGATATGACCTGAAGGTCAGATAGTGAAAATAGAGAAATATCTGACTTACCATGGTTAGATTTATGATTTTTAGATTTTACAATGGTGTGAAAGCAACATGCATTCAGTAGAAACTTTACTTCTGATTTTAAGTTTTGGTCTTTTACTTCTGTAACCATACACAAATAATATTCTCTTAAAATGCTGGCAGTGGTAGCAAGCAGCAGTTCCCAGACAACCGTGTGATTAAAGGGTAAACAACCAATCCTCCACAGAGCACTGCATTGCTGAGCCATTTATTCAATAGGTTGGGTACACTAAATGAATTTTCAATTATGATATTTTCAACTATCAGGATGTGATCCCATCCCCATACAGAGGCACATCCAAATAATGCCAGATTTGCCAGTTGAAAGCAAACTGCTCTGACAGTTTTACTAATTGATATAGCGGGAAATGGTCTCACCAGATCAATAGCTGCCTTCTAGGTGCTTAGGGGACAGGTTGATTTGCTCTAGAAATGAAGCAACATCTGGAACAGCAACTATAATTTGAGTTAGCATCTAATTAAATTTATGATAATCAACCATCATTCTCCAAGATCTATCCATCTTCTTTACAAACCAAATAAATAATGGAGATTTAATAGAACTCACCATGTGAATTTTCCAAAATCTGTATGGTGAC
The DNA here is from genome assembly GCF_902686445.1 of Sciurus carolinensis. Classification (NCBI taxonomy): domain Eukaryota; kingdom Metazoa; phylum Chordata; class Mammalia; order Rodentia; family Sciuridae; genus Sciurus; species Sciurus carolinensis. The sequence continues at coordinate 45,807,847 of NC_062219.1, read as the reverse complement.
ACTAATGTCTGAAATCCTAAAAATATAGTAGTATTGTTGTTCTACTACATGGGAAGGAGAGGTAGTTTTAATGGCATCCATTTAGCCTCTTCTCCCATCACAGCTTACTTCACGGGACACAGAACACATTTTGGGTCTCTGTCAGCTAATGAATATGTCTTCCAACAACAAATCTAGAGCTGCAATGCTGGAATCCCTCCAAAAAATTTGAACTAAGACAAGGAATTCAAAATCTTGTCCTGGTAAACCTACATTAATAAATCCCTTCCAAACAAACATCACATTCCTCCATCCTCATCCAGCACCCTTAGGATCCATCCCCATAAATGTTTCTCAGATTTCTGGTGATATAAATGGGAAAATTTTGTTTTTGTAAGAACATGTATGAATTGCATATCTTCGTAGGGCACATCTTATATCTTACTTGAGGCCTAGCAGAAACTATGTCTTCTTACATAGGTCAATAAACAATGAACTATGGTAAAGGTAAGTCCTGAGAAAGATTGCTTATCTCCTCAAAGCAATTGCTACTTCTTTTGTCTTCTACAGCAGACGGTAGAGGAAGGGCTAATTTCTATTGGCAAAAGAGATTTGGTGAAATTTAGGGGCTTAATGTCCTAATTTCAATAGAACCTTCCTATATGTCCCAATCAAATTTTTAGGACCCCACTCCTTCCCAATCAATGACCTAATTTAACATGTTGGATAGGTTGATAATCCAATTTGTCTTATAATTCAGTCATTAACCAAGTTAAACTTTGGGTTTAACTTTTAGAAATCTTGGCCTTGTGTTTACAAGAGAGATTTTTCTTAAGGCATGATAAAAATCTTTCTACTTCCTTATGTATTCATATGGGAATTTAAAGCCTTTAACTCATCATTTTGTGTCTTCAAATTCCCTGTTGCAGTATTACAAGAACCGACTCAGAGAACTGAACCCTTTGGGTTTGTTCCTCTGAAAATACTTCCAGTACCAAATTCAGTATAAGTCAGGATTTGATTAGAGAAGCAGAATCACTCTGAGTGATGTAGAATAAAGGGTTTGTTGTAGGGAATGCACATTACACATTGTGTCTGGTGGTGGATTTGAGTAGTTACAGATCAGCAGGGCTGGCAGTTAGAGCTGGACATAAAGTGGATGAGAACAGGGACAAACTGAAGTGCACAAAGATGAAATGAAATCCTCAAGGAAAAACTAGAACCTGAGTCTGTCTCCAATTGCTTCCAAACTCTACAGAGTAGATGGCCTAGCAGGAGCAGCTGGTATCTTTATTGTGAAACTTCAACACACCTGGACCAGGTCTGGGAGACGTCAAAAAAGGCAGCAGGAGCTGGAGCTGCTGCAAGTCTGCATGCTGTTGGGCACCAGCAGGGCCAGTTGGCAGATGTGTGAGACACAGGTGAGCTGCCACAATGCCCAACACCCTGTACCAATTCAGAACACAAAAATGGATGCTTCTTCACTCACACCTTCCAAATTTCTTGGAAATTTCCCTTGTTGCAAAGCACAACTCAAATCATACAGGAAAGAAAATACAGGGAACCATGTCCCCAGCTTAGCTGGTGACCAAGGACAAAGTCACCAGAAGGAAATTTGGAGGTGCTGGCAGTATATTTTTCTCTTTTCTCAGATGGGCAGGGTGTGGTTGGGGCTCCTTATTGACCTGTTCCCCTTTGGCTCACTGCTGTGCTTAAATTAAATCAGCAAGAATTCCACCAGCATTAGAATCTGGGATTCTGATATAAGATCCAGAGAAAGTCTCCAAATGGTGGAGCCCCGCAGAATCAAATGGTAGCAACACTGAATACAAAGTTATCCATCTGGAAACAACTGGCATCTGATGACAGGATTTAGTCCTGATGAACTATTTGGGGCCAGGATCCTAAGACTCATAACCTCCTATCACTAAGATCTGACAAACAGAGTATACATCCAAATATCATAAGTCAAATAAGAAAGAGGATCATTTTTTCAAATCTGTGAAAGTCTCCTACGACCTCCAGAGCAGAACACTCTGACAAAGTGGTGGTTGAAATATAGCACATCCATTACAGCCTGCACAGAAATCCCAGAATTGTACTGAATCCAGTTAATAGAATCCACACACTCTCAGACTTGCCTAAAGAAACAGGGGTGCATTTGAAGAGCAGATTTTTAATCCTCTTATCCAAGTCCCTGACAGGACTCTTCCAGGACCTTGGTCCTATCCAGGTGTATTTACTGCTTGGGACAGAAAGCAGAAGTGTAACCCTTGTTCCTGGACCTAGAGATGCAGGAAAGGAAGTGAAAGAAAATGGATGTCTGGAGCCTGAATCTTTCTTCTGGGCTCCAGTTATTCTCCCACCAGCAGTCTTCATCCAAATTCAATAGATTTCAAGTTCTGGTCAGATTGCCATCTTTAAACCTATTAGGGAAGGAGAAAATAAAAGGGTAAAAAGAGGCAACATTTCTAGTTCTTGCATTTACCCCAATGAGGAAAAGGGACAAATCCAACGGAAACAAAACCTCTAGTAAGAGTCTAGACTACATAGTAGGATTTTAATTTGAGAGAATAAGATCAGAAAATGTAGGTTCAAGTGTTTAATTAACATAGGAGAAACAGACTGGTGTGGTAGATCTAGGTAGGCTCTGGTCCTGCCGAGTGAGCTATGCTTTACTAGCACTTCTATCTCAGGAGGGACCTAGATGCAGCCTCACCTTTGAAAGTCATTAGGACATGGCACATGGAGGCATGGAGTCACCACCAGAGCTTAGTACTGAATTCCTAAGCAGAACTTTCCTCAAGGCCATCCAACCCTCCTTTGTTGAAAATTAGAAAGCTAATCAGATATCATCCCAACTTCTAAAAATGTGGCCCCTTAGACAAATTTGCCCTGAAGTTGGTATTGTGCAGACCTGTGACAGTTAGGGGACAATGAGAGTCACAGGTAATTCTTTACAAACCTAATGTATTTCTGCAGGAACTGTTCATGTGGTATTAAAAACCAGTGGAGGCTTTTAACTTTTATTTTCATTTCATTTTTATACATCCCAGAGTGCAAAAAAATCCAGAAAGCACATTTCATGGTATAAAACCACAAATTCCTGTTTAGTTCAAGAAACCAAAAGACTGAGACCCCTGCCTTCTGATGGATGCAGAAACTAGTATGGTCTCAGCTAAGAATAAAGCAGATCCAGCAAACAACTCTTCTGGAGAGGACAGAAATCAGCCAAATTCTTGCCAAAAATTATTCTTTTAAATGCTAACTCCTAAGGTGGCAACTGCAATTTCATCTTTCCCTTTGTAAGTAGAACCCCCTTCTATTTTCTGAGAGGCCAAAGCACTACTCTTTACAAGGTGATTGATTTTTTTTTTTTTTTGACAGAAGCCAGAATTTAAAAGGGGCATCAAAATCCAGGCCTGAATCCAGGAAGAAGAAAGTAACACTGCCTATTTTTATCTAGAGATGGGACATTCAAGTTTTCAGTATATTGATGGTATATTTGCCTAAGAACAAATTTAGGAAGTCTGATTGCATGATACCTCCTGTCTCATGATTATCACCTGCCTCTGTACATTTTGATGAGATGGTATTGGCAATTAAGGGAGCAGTCACCAGGGACTGCTTCCACCACAACAGTTCAGTTAAATTAAGCAGCACATTCATGGTATTCTTTCTCGTGGTGACCTGGACCATGGCTATCTACTCCAGAATGATGAAATCTCTGGGAAAATCAAGGGCTTGTGGTAGGGTGCGGGGGTGTTCCACATGACTGATCATGCTGAGACAGGGACTTGCCAAGGAAGAAGTGGAAAAGATTCTTGTTTGATGGGAGAAGTAGGGGGTGCAGCTGATGGAGGAGGTACAGATGAAATGTAAGATTTCTGAAACATTCTAGAGATCAAAATGGGACTTCTGAGTTTCAGAAGTTTGTTCAGGAATAACAAAAAAATAATGGCACATGTTCTTTATTGTAGAAGGCTTTCAAATTATGAATATCTTCCCTTTGACATATTTTCAAAGACTTCAGTATAAAAATAGTTGCATCACTGGAAATTTTCCATGCTTAAAGGGAAGCATAAAACTATTAACATGGAAAAAGTGAAATCTAAACCAAGCATTCAAAAGATATGAAAATGATATTTAATTTTGAGATTTAACTTTGAATGGATTATCAAGTCTTCTTAAAACGTGCTCTAATGATCATACACCCTGGTATGTTCATTATATCTCTGTAAAGAAGGTTATAGCTTTATAGGAATGCACATCAGTTTTTAACTTCAGCATTAGAAAGGAGAATTGATTATTAAAGGAGAATTGATTATTAAAGGAAAGAGCTGGAATTTTGGATGGAAATCCAGAAATGCAAATAAAGTACAGTCTGGGGAACACTTAAGGTCACAAAACCTAAAATTATTCTGTGAAGCCTGCTGTCTTTATTTTCTACTTATTCTTCATTACAAATCTCCATATTATCTAATTATATAATATGTAGCTTATTAAATATTCTATCTTAAAACTCCCCATCCCATCTCTTCCTTTACCAGAGAAAACTGGAGAACTACCTTTCAAATATAAAATGTCTACATGGTTGCTAAGAATACAATATTTGTTTCCATATTCATGAAAATCATTTAAAAAAAAAAAAGCCTTTGGACAATAAACTGCAGTAGTCGTTTTCCTTGTATCCTGAGAGCTTAGAACAGTGCCTAGCACATAGAAACTGGTGGTCTTAACCAGAAATCCCCAGAAAGCAAAACCAGAGATAAAGACTTTAAGTTCAATTACATTGCAGTAAATGAAATCCCAGGGGACCAAAAGTGAGGATAAGGGGCTTGTGAGGCAGAAGGAAGAGCCATTCTTTAAACTTCACAGCACTAAATATACACATTTGCTCCATCTCATGAGATCATCCTCTGCTATCCACAGAAAGTACAGCTCATGTCAATCCACTGGGGGAAAAAAGAAGAGCTTATCCACCAGCCCCATCTCCTGCTGGTACCTCTTGCATTTCTGAGTTGTGCATGCTTTAGGGTTGCACAGGGACCCCCAGAGTCTCTGTGGTCAACAGAAGAGCAGCAAGCTCTTCTGAGTGGGCTCATTGTACGTGGGGGAGGAAGTAAGAACCCACAGAGAAACAGGTGAGGAAGAGAGGAGCCGAAGTGGTAGATAAGAGGAATCTGATACAATATGTAATAAATATTTGCTGAAAGAATGTGGTTTTACTACCTAATCTTAGTTGTTGATTGAAGAGGAGTAAAAAGGCAACAGTAATCCATCATAATCATCTGTAGTTTAGTGAAGACACAGGCTTTGTTTGGGAGCTCATTGCATGGAAGAATTTTAGTATTTGCTTATTTCTAATCTCTTTCCAGTTGTCAGCTTAGTGTAACTAGAACTGATTAACTAGTAACAAAAAGTCATGGATGATGCACCTGCTCCTCAATTGAACTAGAGAAAAATTGTTCATAAAAGCATGAAGCACCTCATACATTTCCATGAGCTGTTAACAAATATGTGCCAGGTGAGCTTTTGTGCTTCTTCAAATTAACCACTCTCTCATGTGCTGATCCTTCCTCCATCCCCATAGCATTTTATTACCACAACCCATCCTTCAAAGCTGAGTCAGGAAATCACAGCTTCCAAAAACACCTTCACACTCATTCATATTCTCCCTCCGCCTCTCTCTTCCTCTTTCTCCCCTCCTTCTTTCTCCCTAATTTGTTCTAAGAGTTTTCATGCGACTCAGTTTTACTGCTATTGCTGTATCCCTTGTATTCTATGGTAAGTTTGCCTATTTCCTCTCCAGATTGTCAGCTCATTCTGTGCTGGGACTTATCTTCCTAGGACCTTACACGTAGGAAGCATCCAATGAATTTCAAATGAATGAAAGAACAGACAGGTGGTTGAGTGAGTGCAGGGGATTTGGGGAAGAGAAAGCAAGCTGACTGCAATAGCTGGCTACCCAGGGAAACCTTGGAGGAGTGGGACATGGGACTAGACACAGAAGGAAAATGAAACCCATGAACGTGGAGAGAAGCAAAATGGCATTCCAGCTGGGTTCTGACCTTGAGGCAGAACTGCACTCAGCTAACTTTCTGTAGAGCAGAAAGATCGAGAGTAGGTCGTAGAGAAGAAAATTGGAAAGTCAGAGCCAGATTGCAGAGGGCACAAAATGCCAGTCTAAGCAGTTTTGTCTTTTCCCTCTATTTTAGGCTCTCGGGATTTGGGGGTCAGTAGATAAGATGACCAAATGGAATTTTAAAATGGTTAGTAGAAACTAGGAGTGGGGGGTGTGCCCCTTTAGTACCACCTACTCAGGAAGTTGAGGCAGGAGAATCACTTGTGTCCACAAATTCAAAACGAACATGGGCAACATAGTGAGACCTGCCACTCCTACCCCATCTCAAAACAACAGCAGCAACAAAGATGGCTGGTAGATGGGTGGAATTAGAATTGGGAGGGAGAAACCAATAATGTAGAAGAAAAAGCTTCTCCTTGTCAAGTTATGAGCCAAAGAAGTAAGACAGAGTTTGGCTTTGGAAAAATAATTTCAGAGGGATTTAAGGACTATTTATAAGTTTAGCAATTTCCTATCCCTTGCTTAGGGTAACATTCTCCAAGATGTGACCCAGCCTCCACAATCTACCCTTGTTTCTTCATCTCCTGCCAAATGGAACTGTTAACTGTCTTCATACATGGCCACTATTGCCTCATCTCTGGGAAAACTGTGGTGCCTGGAATATTCTCCTTCCACCCACTTCCTTCTGCCAAAAAAAAAAAAAAAAAAAAAAATGACCTGCATTTGACCTCTCTCTTCTAATACTACCTCATCCATGATAGAAAATACATGTAAAAAAGTCACTCCCCAGTGACACATGTCACTTCTGCTTGGGCCTTCTGGAGACAAGCTGTCCCACTTCACACATCTGATGTATATGTACAGGGGTCAAACAAATGACATCTCTCTTGAGTTTTACATATGGAGAAAGAATAAGATGTGGTGTAAACAAAGTCTACATCAGAAGACCTGGATCACAATTCTGTTCTTTATGTACTGAGTCATTCACAACCACAGCTTTCTCATAGGCAAAATAGACAAGTTGGACAATATCATCTTGAAAGTACCAAATACAGCACTCTGTGAGTAATAATGAGAACTTCATACAGCACAGGGAGATAGATACACCCAAGGCTGACAGTGTGCCACCTATAGTGACTGGCACTGAGGATATGCCCAGTAAATATTTCTTGACTGATAAACTACCCCCTCCATACACTCTGACAACTCAGATGTCTATACTTGTCTCTGTTTGGAATTGACTAAGTGTAATGCTGAAGAATCAGAGCTGACTGATGAGATGGCAGTAACCGTAGTATTTAAAGCAGCTTCTCAAACTCCGGTACCCATATGCATCACATAGGGACCTTGTTCAAATGCAGATTCTGGTTTAGTAAGTCTGAGTGACTCTGAGAGGCTGTATTTATAACAAGTTCCCAGTGATACAAATGGATTGTTCCTGGGCCACATTCTGTTATTATTATAATTATTAACATATTAATCATACAAATGAATGGGTTTCACTATGATATTTTCATACATGTATATATTGTGCTTTGGTCCTATCCACCCTCCTTTCTACGTTATTTTGCCCTCCACTCTCACTCCTGCCCCCAACCCCTTCCCCTCTCATAATGGTCCCTCTTCAACTTCCAAGTCATCTTTTCTTTTTTTAGTTTCTGCATATGAAAGAAAATATGTGGTACTTTCTTTTGGTTTCTGACATGTTGTGATGTATTCCAGTTCTACCCATTTTCTCACAAATGACATGACTTCATTCTTCTTTATGGTTGAATAATACACACACACACACACACACACACACACACACAAATGGTTGAATAATACTTATGTATATACACATATATGTATGCATATATATGAAGTATTTATACATATACACGTATAAAATATTTTCTTTATCCACTCATCTGTTGACAGGCATAAAGGCCAATTCTATATCTTGGCTACGGTGAAGAGTGTCACAATGAACATGGGTATGCAGGTATCTCTTGTATGCTGTTTTAATTTTCTTCAGATACATAACCAGGAGTGGGATAGCTGGTTCATATGGTAGTTTTAGCTTTAGCTAATTTTAGCTTTTTGAGGATCTCTACACTATTTCCATGGTGGCTGAACTAATTTTCATTCCCACCAGTATATATAGATTCCTTTTTCTCTACATCATCGACATTTATTTTTTGCTTTATAGCCATTTCAACTGGGTTAAGATGAGATATCAATGTAGTCTTGATTTGCATTTCTTTGATGGAAAAGGATGCGGGGCATTTTTTCTTATATTTATTGGCCATTTGTATTTCTTTTAAAAAGCGTTCCCATTTTGGATTGGATTACTTTTTTGTTTTATGTTTTTTGAGTTCTTTATATATTTGGGACATTAATCCTCTGTCAGATGAAGAGCTGGCAAAGATTGTTCTTCATTTCTGTAGGTGGTCTCCTCACCCTGTTGGTCTCCTTTGCTGTGCTTTTTAATTTGATCTAACACTATGGGTCAGTTTTTGCTTCTCTTTGCTGAGCTATTGGATTCTTATTAAGGGAATTGTTGCCTGTGACAGTATCTTGAATTGTTTCTTCTTGTTTTCTTCCAGTAGTTTCAAATTTTCAGTCTTACATAGGTCTTTTTTTCTTTTCTGTTTTTTTCCTATTTGGGTTCACTTATGTACAGGGTGAGAGATGAAATCTAGTTTCAATCCTCTACATGTAGATATTCTGTTCTCCCAGTAGAGGTTGACTATCTTTTCTCTGTGTTTTTTAGCTGAGGCATATGGGTTTATTTCTGGGTCCTCTGTTCTAGTGCATTGGTCTATACATCTGTCTTTATGTCAATATCAGTCTGTCTTTGTTACTATGGCTCGGTAGTACAATTTGCAATTGGGTATTGTGATACCTCTTTTTGCTCAGGATTGCTTTGTCTATTCAGGGTCTTTGGTGTTACCTTTGAATTTTAGGATTGTTTTTTCTACTTCTGTGAAGAATGTCATTGGTGATTTGTTGTAGATTGCACTGAATCTATAAATTGCTTTCTGAAATATGGTCATTTTAACAATATGAATTCCACCAATCCATGAATATGGGTGGTCATTCCCTCTTCTTCAATTTCTTTCTTCTGTGTTTGATAATTTTCATTGTAGAGGTCTTTTACCTCCATGTCTAGGTTTATTCCTAGGTATTTTATTTTATTTATTTTATTTTATTTTTATTTATTTATTTTTTTATTATAAAATTGTAAACAAATGGGATACATGTTGTTTCTCTGTCTGTACATGGCGTAAAGGCATACAATTTGTGTAATCATAAATCTACATAGGGTAATGTTGTTTGATTCATTCTGCCATTTTTTCCCCTTCCCCCCCTCCCCTCCCACCCTTCCCCTCCATCTATGCAGTCCTTCCTTCCTCCATTCCTGCCCCTCTCCCTAAACCCAACTCCAACCCCAACACTAACCCTTCCCACCCCCCATTATGTGTCATCATTCACTTATTAGCGATATCATTCTTCCTTTGGTTTTTTGAGATTGGCTTATCTCACTTAGCATGATATTCTCCAGTTTCATCCATTTGCCTGCAAATGCCATAATTTTATCATTCTTTATGGCTGAGTAATATTCCATTGTATATATATACCACATTTTCTTTATCCATTCATCAATTGAAGGACATCTAGGTTGGTTCCACAATCTGGCTATTGTGAACTGAGCAGCTATGAACATTGATGTGGCTGTATCTCTGTAATATGCTGATTTTAAGTCCTTTGGGTATAGGCCAAGGAGTGGGATAGCTGGGTCAAATGGTGTTTCCATTCCAAGTTTTCTAAGGAGTCTCCACACTGCTTTCCAGAGTGGCTGCACTAATTTGCAGCCCCACCAGCAATGTAAGAGTGTACCTTTCTCCCCACATCCTCGCCAACACCTGTTGTTGGTTGTATTCTTGATAATTGCCATTCTAATTGGGGTGAGATGGAATCTTAGGGTGGTTTTGATTTGCATTTCTCTTATTACTAGAGATGTTGAACATTTTTCCATATGTTTGTTGATTGCTTGTATATCTTCTTCTGTGAAGTGTCTATTCATTTCCTTAGCCCATTTGTCAATTGGATTATTTACATTCTTGGTGTAGAGTTTTTTGAGTTCTTTATAGATTTTGGAGATTAGTGCTCTATCTGAAGTATGATTGGCAAAGATTTTCTCCCACTCTGTAGGCTCTTTCTTTGCATTGCTGATAGTTTCCTTTGCTGAGAGAAAGCTTTTTAGTTTGAATCTATCCCAGTTATTAATTCTTGCTTTTATTTCTTGTGCTATGGGAGTCCTGTTGAGGAAGTTTGGTCCTAAGCCGACATGTTGAAGCTCTGGACCTACTTTTTCTTCTATAAGATGCAAGGTCTCTGGTCTGATTCCGAGATCCGTAATCCATTTTGAGTTTAGTTTCGTGCATGGTGAGAGATATGGGTTTATTTTCATTCTGTTGCATATGGATTTCCAATTCTCCCAGCACCATTTGTTGAAGAGGCTATCTTTTCTCCATTGCATATTGTTGGAACCTTTGTCTAGTATGAGAAAATTGTATTTATTTGGGTTTGTGTCCGTGTCCTCTATTCTGTACCATTGATCCACCTTTCTATTTTGGTACCAATACCATGCCGTTTTTGTTACTATTGCTTTGTAGTAGAGTTGAAGATCTGGTATTGCGATACCCCCTGCTTCACTTTTTCTGCCAAGGATTGCTTTAGCTATTCTGGGTTTTTTATTCTTCCAGATGAATTTCATAATTGCTTGCTCTATTTCTGTAAGGTACATCATTGGAATTTTAATTGGAATTGCATTGAATCTGTATAGCACTTTTGGTAGTATGGCCATTTTGACGATATTAATTCTTCCTATCCAAGAACATGGGAGATCTTTCCATCTTCTAAGGTTTTCTTGAATTTCTTTCTTTAGTGTTCTGTAGTTCTCATTGTAGAGGTCTTTCACCTCTTTTGTGAGATTGATTCCCAAATACTTTATTTTTTTCGAAGCTATTGTGAATGGGGTAGTTTTCCTAATTTCTCTTTCTGAAGATTCATCACTTATATATAAAAATGCCTTCGATTTATGTGCATTGATTTTATATCCCGCTACTTTACTGAATTCACTTATGAGATCTAAAAGTTTTCTGGTGGAATTTCCTGGTTCCTCTAAGTATACCATCATATCATCAGCAAATAGGGATAGTTTGAGTTCTTCTTTTCCTATTCGTATCCCTTTAATTTCTTTGGTCTGTCTAATTGCTCTGGCTAGAGTTTCAAGGACAATATTGAATAGAAGTGGTGAAAGAGGGCATCCCTGCCTTGTTCCAGTTTTTAGAGGGAATGCTTTCAGTTTTTCACCATTTAGAATGATATTAGCAATGGGTTTAGCGTAGATGGCCTTTACAATGTTAAGGAATGTTCCCACTATCCCTATTTTTTCTAGTGTTTTGAGCATGAAGGGGTGCTGTATTTTATCAAATGCTTTTTCTGCATCTATCGAAATAATCATGTGATTCTTGACTTTAAGTCTATTGATATGGTGAATGACATTTATTGATTTTCTGATGTTGAACCAACCTTGCATCCCTGGGATGAAACCCACTTGATCATGGTGCACTATCTTTTTAATATGTTTTTGTATGCGATTTGCTAAAATTTTGTTGAGAATTTTTGCGTCGATGTTCATTAAGGATATTGGTCTGAAATTTTCTTTCCTCGATGTGTCTCTGTCTGGTTTAGGTATCATGGTAATATTGGCTTCATAGAATGAGTTTGGGAGAGTTCCCTCCTCTTCTATTTTATGGAATACTTTGAGAAGTATTGGAATGAGTTCTTCTTTAAAAGTTTTGTAGAACTCGGCTGAGAACCCATCTGGTCCTGGACTTTTCTTTGTTGGTAGGCTTTTGATGACTTCTTCTATTTCATTACTTGAAATTGGTCTATTTAAATTGTGTATGTCCTCCTTGTTCAGTTTAGGCAATTCATATGTCTCTAGAAACCTGTTGATGTCTTCGAAATTTTCTATTTTGTTGGAGTATAGGTTTTCAAAATAGCTTCTAATTATGTTTTGTATTTCGGTCGTGTCTGTTGTGATATTTCCTTATTCATTCCGAATTTTAGTGATTTGGGTTTTCTCTCATCTTCTCTTTGTTAGTGTGGCTAAAGGTTTATCAATTTTGTTTATTTTTTCGAAGAACCAACTATTTATTTTGTCAATTTTTTGTATTGTTTCTTTCGTTTCAATTTCGTTGATTTCAGCTCTCAGTTTAACTATTTCCTGTCTTCTACTACTTTTGGTGTTGGTCTGTTTTTCTTTTTCTAGGGCTTTGAGCTGTAGTGTTAGGTCGTTTATTTTTTGAGTTTTACTTCTTTTATTAAATGCGCTCCATGAATAAATCTTCCTCTAAGTACCACTTTCATAGTGTCCCAGAGATTTTGATATGTTGTTTCTTTGTTCTCGTTTACCTCTAAGAATTTTTTAATTTCCTTCCTAATATCTTCTTTTATCCATTCCTCATATAAAAGCATATTGTTTAATCTCCAGGTGTTGGAGTAGTTTCTGTTTTTTACTCTTTCATTAATTTGTAACTTCAATCCATTATGATCTGATAGAATACAAGGTAGTGTCTCTATCTTCTTGTATTTGCTGACATTAGCTTTGTGGCATAATATATGGTCTATTTTAGAGAAGGATCCATGTGCTGCTGAGAAGAAAGTGTATTCGCTCTTGGTTGGATGGTATATTCTATAAATGTCTGTTAAGTCTAAATTATTGATTGTGTTATTGAGATCTATGGTTTCTTTGTTCAATTTTTGTTTGGAAGATCTGTCCAGTGGTGAAAGAGGCGTGTTAAAATCACCTAGTATTATTGTGTTATGGTCTATTTGGTTTCTAAAATTGAGAAGGATTTGTTTAACATACATGGATGAGCCACTGTTTGGGGCATAGATGTTTATGATTGTTATATCTTGCTGATTTATGCTTCCCTTAAGCAGTATGAAATGTCCTTCTTTATCCCTTCTAACTAACATTGGCTTGAAGTCCACATTATCTGAAATGAGGATGGATACTCCAGCCTTTTTGCTGAGCCCATGTGCATGGTATGTTTTTCCCCATCCTTTCACCTTTAGTCTATGGGTATCTCTTTCTATGAGGTGAGTCTCTTGCAGGCAACATATTGTTGGATCTTTCTTTTTAATCCAATCTGCCAGTCTATGTCTTTTGATTGATGAATTCAGGCCATTAACATTCAGGGTTATTATTGAGATATGATTTGTATTCCCAGTCATTTGGTTCATATTTAAAATTTTTGACACATCTTGGTTCCTCCTTTATTTGACAGTTCCTTTAGGATAATTCCTCCCTTTGCTGATTTGCTTCTTTGTTTTTTATCTCTTCCTCATGAAATATTTTGCTGAGAATGTTCTGTAATGCTGGCTTTCTTTTTGTAAATTCTTTTAGCTTTTGTTTATCGTGGAATGATCTTATTTCATCATCAAATTTGAAGGTAAGTTTTGCTGGGTATAAGATTCTTGGTTGGCATCCATTTTCTTTCAGAGCTTGAAAAATGTTGTTCCAGGCCCTTCTAGCTTTTAGGGTCTGGATTGAAAAATCTGCTGATATCCGTATTGGCTTCCCCCTGAATGTAATTTGGTTCTTTTCTCTCACAGCCTTTAAAATTCTGTCTTTATTTGTATGTTAGGTATTTTCATTATAATGTGCCTTGGTGTGGGTCTGTTGTAATTTTGTGTATTTGGAGTCCTATAAGCCTCTTGGACTTGATTTTCCATTTCATTCTTCAGATTTGGGAAATTTTCTGATATTATTTCTTCAAATAGATTGTTCATTCCTTTGGTTTGTTTCTCTAAACCTTCCTCAATCTCAATAATTCTCAAATTTGGCCTTTTCATGATATCCCATAGTTCTTGGAGATTCTGTTCATGATTTCTCACCATCTTCTCTGTTTGTTCAACTTTGTTTTCGTGGTTAAATATTTTGTCTTCAATATCTGAAGTTCTGTCTTCCAGGTGTTCTATCCTATTGGTTATGCTTTCTATGGAGTTCTTAATTTGGTTTATTGTTTCCTTCATTTCAAGGATTTCTGTTTGGTTTTTTTTCAATATCTCTAACTCTTTATTGAAATGATCTTTTGCTTCCTGAATTTGCTCTGTTAACTGTCGATTGGTGCGATCGTTCAATGCCTGCATTTGCTCTTTCATCTCATCATTCAATGCCTGCATTTGCTCTTTCATCTCATCGTTTGCTTCCCTAATCATTTTAATTATGTACATTCTGAACTCCCTTTCTGTCATTTCTTCTGCCATGCTGTCGTTGGATTTTATTGATGTAACATCTAGATTTGTTTGGGGCATTTTCTTCCCTTGTTTTCTCATATTGTTCAGGGATCAGTGGGTCATTAAGATATTGCAGATTTCCTCTATCAACTTATAATGTCCCTGAAGATTGCTAGTATATCCCCTCTTATCCTTCAGTAGCCTGAAGTCTTGGAGGAGGTTGATAATGCAGAGCTCCACGAAGAAGCTGCCTCTCTAGGTGTGGTAACCCTCAGGTGGCGTATATTCCCTGCTAGTGGGCGGAGGTGCCTCCACTTGTTGACCAATGGTCATCCAATGGGGAAGTAGACTGTGGGCTGAGGCAAGGCCTGTTTGTGCCTATGTCTCTGGCTTTACCGTCCCTGTGGGAAAACCTCCCCCGGCCGGGAAGAGTCACTCGGTGGGGACGTCTCGCTAGTCAGTTGCCCTCCTAGAGGTTCCCCTCAATCTACAACTACCTCCTGGGCTGGGCTGTCTTCTTCTGCAACGATCCCAGGGGCCCGGACCTACGTCCTGGGCCTGGGATCCTCACCCTTCGCAGGCGAGTCTCCTTAGGCTGCCTCTCCCAGAGAATCTGCCCGCCGCCCTGGAAACTTCGCTCCGCCCCTAGGCGTGTCTCTGTGCGGCTCTTCCAGCAAGAAGCCACCTAGCTCCTGGGACCCTGCTCTGCACCAATCGCCTGGCTATGCAGCCCCTCCCCTGAGCCACCACCTGGAGCCCCGTACAATAGCTCCGAGACCCAGAGACCCGCCACACACCTCCTCCTCCGGACAGCCGCCCGGTTTCCGACGCAGTCACTAGGAATCCACACAACTCACTTCGGGTCTCCTCCTCCCGCCAACCACCCGTAGCCCTAGGCAGTCACTCCAAGTCCAAGTGACCCGCCCTGTTCCTCCTCCTCCTCCTTGGGGTAGCCCCCCAGGTGTTGAGGAATGGTGGCTCCGAGACCAGGTGACTCACCACGCTCCTCCTCCAGGCAGGCCACCGGTGTTCAGGAGCGGTTGCTTTTAGTCCAATCAGCTCACCGCTCGCCTCCTCCTCTGGCAACCGCCTGTGGTTCTGATGCAGTCACTCCCAGGCTAAGCGTCCCACCGCTCTCCTCCTCCAGGCAGGCCACCAGTGTTCTGGAGCAGCTGCTCCGAGTTCAAACAGCTCGTCACGCAGCTCCTCCTTTGGCAACCGCCCGCAGCTCTGATGCAGTCACTCCCAGGTCAAGCAACACGACGCGCTCCTCCTCCTCCTCCTCCGGGCAACCTCCCGGCACTCAGGAGCGCTCGCTCTGGGTTCAAACAGTTTACCACGCAGCTCCTCTTCTGGCAACTGCCTGTGGTTCTGATGCAGTCACTCCCAGACAAAGCGTCCCGCCGCGCTCCTCCTCTTCCTCCGGGCAGTCCCCCGGCGCTCAGGAGCGCCCACTCTGAGTTCAAACAGCTCACCACGCAGCTCCTCCTCTGGCAACCGCCGTGGCTCTGATGCAGTCACTCCTAGACCCAAGCGACCCGCCGGGCCTCTCCTCCTCCTCCGGGCAACCCCCCAGTGTTCGGAAGCGGTCACTCTGGGTCCAAACAGCTCGCCACGCAGCTCCTCCCCAGGCAGCCACCCGGAGCCCCAGCGGCTGCTCGAGTCCAAGCGCTATGCTGAGCCGCCTCCTCTACGATGATCCCAGTTGTCCGTGTTTACCGCTCCAGCGGGGGGAGGGGCGTCTCGCCGAGCAACTCCACTTCACAAATTCCCTGCGTTCCGGGGCTACCGCCCCATCCGGGACGCCTCCCCAACAGGAGAGACTCACCCGGCAGCTTTGAGTTGGTCCCAAGTCTCTCACTATCTCCTCTTTTGAATCTTGCGTCCTGGAGCAGTGTGAAATGCAGCCGCCCTCTAGTCCGCCATCTTGGCCCCCTTTATTTTATTTTATTGACTTATCTGTGGTTATTTTGAATGGAATTGCTTTCCTGGTAGCCTTTCTTAGCAAGTTTATTATTGTTGTATAGTAAACCTACTAATTTTAACATATTGATTTTGTATCCTATTACAGGCATAGGAGTGCAGGCCTGGAAGCCCAGCTACCAATGAGAGGCAGAAGGCTAAGGAAAGGGGTTGACAAGTTCAAGCACAGCCTGGACAACATAATGAGACCCCATCTCAAAATAAATAAATAAATAAAATGTAGTATTAAGCTGTGTGGTGCCATTCTGTGATTCCCAAAGTAAGGTCACAGTCAGAAATGGGAAGTGAGAGTCTTTTGAAGGACTGTTACCTTTAAGAGCAAATGAAATATAATTCCATAGACTTCCATTTTTAAATACCAATAAGTACTGCTTAGTAGTAGAAGTTCCTACTGAGAAGGCTTGATTGTCTTGTAGTGGTTGGTAATTATGCAAAGTGCCTTCATTCACTCAGCAACTACTATAAAGCATTTCCTGTGTGCCAGGCACTGATCTAAGGATTGGGAGTACATTTAAACAGAACAAACAAAAACTCCCTGCTCTAACAGATCTTACATCTCAACAGGAGAAAATATAAAACAAGACACATACATACTTGGAATTCCCTACACCTTTAGGAAAATATACTTTATTGTATATCATCAGTATTAAACCGATTTCAATGCTGCTATTCTTGCCTTTAAGTTATAAATTAACATTGGTTTGCCTGAAATTATCAATTTAATGGTGGCCTCTTTTGTTGAATCCAGTGGAGAGTAGTTACACATGTTTGCACTGGTGACCTCTGCATTTCCATTAGCTAGACTTTCAGGTATGCATGCATTGGAGTTTCAAATATAAATTATCCACACCCTAATAATTTCTAAGCCAGATAGACCTAATCTCTTGTGATATTCTGCTTGAGCAGTAACATAACTGTAATCATTGGGTCCCCTTCCAACAGAAGGAAGAAATGAATAAGGTAAGTGCACCACAGTTGTACTCACTCCCAGAATGCTTATCAGGGAGAATCACTTGGAGGTTGAGATTTGTGAGGATGCCAGACATAAGCAAAGATAGCTGCCACCTGGAGTTTTCCAATTATTATTTTATGTATCATGATTTTTCTCTTTGTCTTATCCGGGTACCTCCTGAGTTTCTTTATCCCTATTCTCTCTTAGTATCAGGACATCTATTATTGGTTTCATTTTCTCCTTGCAGATTAGGTTAAGGTTTCTTTTCAAGTCTGAATACTTAAAAATTTTGAATGTTACCTCCACTTTGTGCTTGGACCAAACTAAACAATATGACACATCATCCTAGTAGCAAGTCAGACTAATAAATGTCAATTGTCTTCTTTAACTTTGAAAATACATGGTCTTTTAAAAATCCTACATAGTAAAAAGATATAATTTATTTTCTTGGTATGTGGTATTGAACTCAGGGGCACTCAACCACTGAGCCACATCCCCAGCCCTATTTTGTATTTTATTTAGAGAGAGGGTCTCACTGAGTTGCTCAGCACCTCGTGATCCTCCTGTCTCAGCCTCCCGAGCCACTGGGATTACAGGCATGCACCACTGTGCCAGGCTGAAGATATAATTTTTATAAATTAAAAAAGTATTTTAAAAATAAATTACTTTTGTTGAGAACAATTGAATAAGTACAGTCATTCTTTGTTATGAAATTAAATGAATGGTAAGGCAATGTTTTAAAAATATAATGTTCATTTCTTTTTTGGCTAAAGGAAGTGTTGTGGTATACATATGAAGTGTCTCCCAAAAGCTCATATGTGAGACAATACAAGAATGTTCAGAGCTCAAATAACTAGACAGCTGTAATCTAATAGTGAATTAATCCATGAATAAGGATTATCTGGATGGTAACTGTGGGCAGGTAGGGTGTGACTGGAAGAGGCTGGTCACTGGAGTGTGCCTTGGGGTTAATATTTTATCCATGGTGAGTGGGGCTCTCACACTCTGCTTGGTGGTTGTTGTGTCCTAGGCCGCTTTCCTCTGCCATGCTCTGCAGTCTTGATGTTCTGCCTCACCCTGGGCCCAGAGCTACGGAGGGGCTAACCATGGACAAAACTTCTGAAACCATGAACCAGAATAAACTTTTCCTCGTGTAAGTTCATGTCAGGTCTTTTGGTCACAGTAACAAAAAGCTAAATAGAACACAAAGACATAGTCATAATTTTTTCAGAAAACTGAATAAGTACCCACTACCCTGGGAAAAAAGGTCAAATAATTCCAACCCATTTTCCTACAATCCCAAGTTAGTCTCTGGTAGAGTGACTCAGGCCAAGACTGCTAGTTGGAGAGGACACCACAGACTTCCCCGTGCTATGGGAGGGACATTGGTCAGTGGCTCCAACTCCACAGGGGCATAGGGGCCTGTGGGAGCATCTGGCGGCTAGGAGTGATCCTGCTGCTGCAAGAACCCTAGGATCTGGCCAGCCTATCAGTGTCCTGCATGGACACGGAGGCAGAATTTACTCTCCCTGAGCCCCACTATTCCCTAATTTCCAGAGGGGGAGGAGGGCTCAAATGAAAGATGCTCTACGCTGATAATGAAGTGGAATAGGAAAAAAGTATTAAAAAAGATAGAAAAACCAGGTGTGGTGGATCATACCTGTGACTCCAGAGGCTGAGGAGGATCACAAGTTCAAAGTCAGTCTCAGCAATTCATCAAGGCCCTAAGCAACTTAGTGAAACCCTGTCTCAAAATAAAAAATAAAAAAAGGGTTACAGATGTGGCTCAGTGGTTAAACTCCCTTCAGCTCAATCCTTAGTACCAAAAAATAAATAATTAAATAAATAAATGATGGTAGAAAGGATGAGAAAAAAGGAAGGACTCCAACTTTATTCAAAAGACCTTTTGCTGAAGGTCCTCATATCTTTACTCCCCAAGTCAGTTCTCTTTCCCAGACCCAACATGCCTAAATTCTGGGACAGCTATAAATCTGTACTTAAGGTCTTCAAGTTAACAAAGGAAGATACAGAACCTATAATGGGGTACGTTTCCAGAAACCTATAATATAGGTCACTCTCCCAATGTATCAATAGATCAGATAATGGAGAAGATGTCAATCTAAGGATCCTGAGAACTGCCAGGTCACCATAAACCCTTCTCTGATCCCTAGACTGATGTCTTCCCATATACCTTCCCATGCACACCCCTCACCAAGTTTCCTTTAAGAGTCTAAGAACCCCAAAATTTCCTCTCCATCTTAAGATGGTCACATTCTCCCTTGAATGTATATTCCAAGCTTTCTTAAATAAATCTCTTTTCCTCAATAATTGATTCATGATGAAATTCTTTTCTGTCACATACATTAAGGACCCCATGGTCCTGACTTGAGGTTCCCTCACCCCCCAGGACCTCCTTGGACCCCTAATGTTAGTGGTGACACAAACATTTAACTATTAATTGAGAAAATGTAAGTGGAGGGGAAACAAAAATTTACCTCTGCCTTCTTAGGATTTGATGTACTAGTGATTGAGTGTATTACCTCATCAAGGTGTAGGGAGGAACTCTTACATATTCATTAGTTAAGTATCAGATATACAAGCTCAAAAAACATGATCACAGGCTGCAAAACAATCCAGTCAATAATGAGAAAAAATTAAAGAGGCATACTTCAATAAAGTAGAAAATAAACCAGCCAAGTAAAGGTACCTTTCTTAGAGAAGCAATCTCAACATAACATGCTTATTACTGTATTTTACAAATCTATTCCTATCTGTCTCAGCCTTGTATTGTCTAATTTTCAGGAGCTGATGAGGAAATGTCACATTATCTGGCTTGCATTCTAGAAGAATTTATCAAAGTCTCCTATGCCCCTAAGCCTTAATAATATGTGGTGATACAAATGACTTATAACCTAAAGGAAAATACAAGCAGAGACAATTTTGTAAAGAAATTTGTAAAAAAACAAAACAGGATACTGAGTATTTTCAATAGAAAACTATGCATTGTTTTGAGCACACTCTTCCAGGCTAGCAGATTTAATCCTTTTATTGACTTTCAGCTATTTCACAACTTGTAAATTGTAGATAACTGGTAACAAAATAATTGTCTACTGACAATTTTTATTCATCAATCAACAAATTGTGTCTCCCGGCAGTTCAATTAACTTTCCTTCCCCCATGATAAAAAGTCAGTTTTACCATGTCCTACAAATTCATTTCAACATTCTTGATTTATAAATGTATTTGTTCTTTGGATTCTCTTTTGAATCAGTTGTAATTTTGTCCCCAGTTCCCTCATTTAATTAATGAGTTAAATAAAATCTTTGACATATGTTCATTTTATATTCATATGAGTCATGTTACTTTTCTTGGAAAATTACCCTTTCCGAGACGTATGAAGCAAAACATCATTTTCAAGTTGAAAAGAAGACTTCAATTTTTACTTAAAATTGAATCTAACCATTAGATTAAATTTAAATCAATTTACATATTCCTGTTACATATTCCTAGCATAGCACTCTTGAATGAAAGCATTATTCCTTGCATAGATGGAGTGACAGCCCAAGACCATTAAATGTGTTGTTTTTTTCTCCACTTCCCCACTTTTGATAAGTTCTGGCTGTAAAGTTTTCCAGAACAGATCTATTCCATGGCAAAGGAAAAGCTGGGGTAGAATCATAGAAAACATAAATTTATTTGACTTGCTTTGCAAATCACCATATCGAAGTCAAGACTGACAACAATGTAATTCTAAAAATAATTGCTTGCTGACAGTGAAACAGGTATCTCTGAACAATAATTTCACAATTTACATGTCACAGAGAAGTAAGGAAAAATAGGGAAGGGAATGTACCCTCTAGCCAATACAGAGAGAGAGAGAGAGAGAGAGAGAGAGAGAGAGAGAGAGAGAGAGACACCTAGGACAAACTATATACCCCAAATGCCCAAATGCATGCCCCCAGGGACCCACGTCCAGTCACACACACTACTTAGCACAGCACTGATCAAGATCTTCGTAAGCCAATAATTTCATCTCTAAACTCTCTTGCATTCATTCACACATGAGCTTTTGGGAGACACCTATTTTCTAACCCATAACAAACTATTTCATTTTAAACTGAAAAATCAGATAAAGACACTATCTAACCCACCATGCTCACCAATCCTTGTTGTCCCCATCATATTCCATCATATTCAACTTACATATACTCCATTAATATACTGTCTATTCTCCACCACAACTCTTATTCTTTCCCCAGATCTGACCCGGGAGTACCTGAACTGTTACTTAATGTTTTGTAGACTGCCAACATTATTGAGGGCAACTGTCTAAATATGCAAACTGAGCTTAACTATAGATTTGGATACTGTGCAAAGGATATTTATGGGAAGGCTTGAGAAGGTGGTTCCTCTTTCTATGCAATAAGAGATTGCATAGTCCAAGAAATATTAAAACGCATGTGTTTTCAAATACATTAACTATATACCTTCCTCTGGATTCCTAAATAACTCTTATGTATTTTTGAATATTCCTTCATAAAATTAACCATACCCTTTAGTTTAGATGACTTAATAAGAAGTCTAAATGCCAAAAATTCTAGTATTCTCAGATAGTGGGTCACATGATTTACTTGGCCAATTAAATTATAATAGAAATTAGTGGATTCAAATTATTCAACTGTCTAAAACTCCTTTACAAAATCTTCCCATACCATATTGATGAGAGTCATTATTCAGTGATTATTATCTTGGCTTCCTAATGCTAGAAATAACTTCATTAATCTTAGCAATTGCGTTTAGTAATGATCTGAACACTTGTGGAGGAAATAAAAACAAAAACACTGACAATGACAGAGAAAAATAGTTAATCTTTGTTTCTTTAAAAGAAATATTGAGAAAGTGAAATTACTAAAAGGAAATATTGTGTTTATTTAATGCACACTACATGCAAGACACTCTCAGGTATATGAAGATAAGGAAGATATGGTTAAACATAATTCCATCTACATTGAATTTTGAAAAGTAGAAATATGAAGGAGTAACCAGGCATAGAGGTGAACACCTGTAATCCCAGTGACTTGGGAGGTTAAGGTAGGAGGATCACAAGTTCAAAGCCAGCCTCAGCAACTTACCGAGGCCCTAAGCAACTCAGTGAGACCCTGTCTTTAAATAAAATACAAAAAGGGTGGGGGGTGGGGGGGGTGGCTCAGTGGTTCAGTGTTCTTGGGTTCAATCTCCAGTTCAAGAAAAAGGAAAGAAAAAAAGAAATAAGAATAAGGAAGTTCATTCTGAAAGAGAAAGAAGCATTAAATTGGCTAAAAATAATTTGGTATTTTTTTGAGCAGAACTGAGGATTTGATTTGACCAGTGTCAGATTGGTGAGAAAGAAAAACTTGAAGATAGGAAATTTAAAAATGGAGTGTCATATCAAGGTTTTCCTTACTAGAAAATGGGGCCTCACTGAAGGTGTTGAGAGCCTGGGTAGGGCTGTCATTTGAAGGTTATTCATAAGCAAAACCACAGATAAATTAGAAAGGGATGGACCTTAGTGAGGTAAACATGCTTTTGAAATGGTCTAGGAAGGAAGTCGTTTTTATGTGGTAATAAACAGTTCTTGTAAGTATAGGAGCAGATTCTAGAATAACTGCATCCTGCATCTCCTAGCAAAGCACTGGAAGAGGTTGAAGGTACCAAAAGACAATCCTTGGCAAATAACGTTTTAACCAACAAAAGGGGTTGGTAGAGAGCCCATTTTTAAGCTAAATTTATTTGAAAACTTGAAAAAATGTCTTATAAGAAATGATTAATAAAGATATTGGGATTTTAATAGGAATCATTAAATCTTTAAAACGCTTTTGGTAGTATGACCATTTTGACAGTATTAACTGCCTATCCTAGAGCATGGGAGGTCTTTCCATCTTGTAATGTCTTCTTCAATTTCTTTCTTCAGTGTTCTGTAGTTTTCATTGTAGAGGTCTTTCACCTCTTTTGTTAGATTGATTCCCAAGTATTTAATTTTTTTGAGGCTATTGTGAATAGAGTAATTTTCCTAATTTCACTCAGTAGACTTACCACTGATGTATAGGGATGTTTTTGATTTATGGGTCTTGATTTTTATATCCTGCTAGAGAGTCCTTGGAAAATTTGGAATGGAATCACCATTTGACCCAGCTATCCCACTCCTCAATTTTTACCCAAAGACCTCAAATCAGCATACAATAGTGATGAGCTACTTCAACGTTTATAGCAGCTCAATTCATAATAGCTAAACTGTGGAACCAACCTAGATGCTCTTCAATGGATGAACAGATAAAGAAAATGTGGGTACATTTACACAATGGACTATTACTCAGCCTTAAAGAAGAATGAAAGGATGACATTTGGTGATAAATGGATGGAGCTGGAGAATATCATGCTAAGCAAATAAGCCAATCCCAAAGAATCAAATGCCATACATATGTTTTCTCTGATATGCAGATACTAATTCACAGCAAGGGAGGGGCTGGGGAAGAATAGAGTTACTTTGAATTAGGAAGAGGGGAGTGTAGGGTGGAGAGGGGGCATGGAGTAGGAAAGATAGTAGAATGAATCAGGCAATATTATCCTATGTGCATATATGACTGCATGACCAGTGTGATTCTACATCATGTACAACCAGAAGAATGAGAAGTTATATTCCATTTATGTATGATGTGTCAAAATGCATTCCACTGGGATAAAGAAATTATGGTATATATATACAATGGAACATTACTCAGTCTTAAAGAAGAATGAAATTATGGTATTTGCCAGTAAATGGATGAACTGGAGAATATTATGCTAAGCGAAATAAGCCAATTCCAAAGAACCAAAGGTCAAATGTTTTCTCTGATATGCGGATGTTAATTCACAATAAGGGGATGGGGGAGACTAGAGATATTTTGGACTAGGCAGAGAGGAGTGAAGGGAGAAGAGGAGGTATGGGGATAGCAATGATAGTAGAATGGATCAAACGTTATTACCCTATGTATTGTATGATTACATGACCTTTGTAATTCTACATCATGTACAACCAGAAGAATGAGAAGTTATACTCCATTTATGTATGATGTGTCAAAATGCATTCTACTTTCATGTATAACTAATTAGAACAAATTTTTTAAAAGTCTAAAAAAAAGATTTTGGCTTCTAGTTGTAGTAAACTAGAAAATCAGATCACCAATTCCAACAGAAAACAATCAGAAAATGCTAAGGGAAAAGTTTATTAAAGACATCAGAGAGTTTATCATTTCATTAAAAAAATTAAGTCAACTATTTAGTTGAAAAACCAAAAGAGGGTTTCTGGTTTTGGAGCATCCATGTCCCCTCTGCCTTTAGAGCTAACATTTCTAGAAGGAAGATCTCAGAGGAGAGCTTTCTTATATCAATGAAATTAGAGCATGGGTCAGCAATGTTTTCCTATGAAGGAGGAGATAACAATTTTGGCCTTGAAGGATATATGGTCTCTGTTACAATTACTAAATTCTACCATTGTAGCAAAAATGTAGACCTAGGCAATAGATAAATGAACAGGCCTATCTGATTCAATAAAATTTTATTTACAAACCTGGGTGGCAGACCAAATTTGGCTGGTGGGTCATAGTTCACTAATCCCTGACCTATGAGCAAAAAATATTCATAGCTCTCTCAGGAAGGGAAGACCTGGTAAAATCCTGGGACTCTGTTGGGTGAACTGCTTTCCCAGCAGCTCAGCTCAGATTCTTAATCTAAATCAACTGAATTTCCATTTTGATTAAGATGATTCGAATTCCTAGCACCCCTAGCCCTAGCAGAAGCAAACTTAAATCCTACCCAGAATAATGTAACATTATTTAAAGCTTCAAATTATGTCTATAATATTTTCATGTTCAACAATCCAATTGTGATTTAAAATAATCAGGCATATGAGGAAACAAAATTCTAGTTAAGAAAATGATGAGGAAGAACAGACAGTAGAAACAGACTCATTGGGGGAACAATAATGGGTTTTAAAGTAGTTAAGTTTCATATGCTGAAGAAATAGAAGAAAGTTGAGAATGTTACCAGGTGTTTTAGTCAGCTTTTTCCTCTGCTGTGATGAAAAGACCAACCAGAAAAATTTTAAGAATAAGTGTATTTGAGAACTCAGTCCATAGACACCTGGCTCCATTCCCTGGGGCTTAAAATGAGGGGGGAAAAATGGCAGAAAATTATGGTAGAGGAAAGCAACTCACATGATAATCAGAAAGCGGAGAGAGACTCCCCTCACCAGATTCAAAATATATACCCTAACGGTATACCTCCAATGACCACTTCTTCCAGTCACACCCTACCCACTTACAGTTACCGCTCAATTAATCCTGTCAGGGGATTAATTCACTAATTGGGTTAAGGCTCTCATAACACAATCATTTGTCCTCCGATCGTTTCTCCTCTTGCATTGTCTCACACATGAGCTTTTGGGGTACATCTTACATCTAAGCCATAACATTCTGCCCCTGGTCCCAAAAAGCTCATGACCATCTCACATTGCAAAATGTATTTTGTTCACTTCCAAGAGTTCCCATAGTCTCAACAATTTCAAGATTGCCCAAAAGTTCAAGTCCAGTGTCTCCTCTGAGACTCAGGGCAAGCTCCCATCATGGGCTCCTATAAAAATCAAAACCAATTTACAAGTAGCCAATATATAAAGGTACAGAGTAAATATTTCCATTCAGAAAAAATAGGGGCATAGAAAGAAGGGGTGGGACCAAAGCAGACTGAAATCCAGTTGTGCAAACAAGTCCTGTAGTTCTGTGTTCAGCATCTGGAGAACATTGCATTATAATGTTCTCTCCAAAGGGCTTGTGTAGATCCAGCCCTATGGCCTTACTGGTTACAACAAAAGTGGCCTTTCTATTGGCTTGTCTTTGCTCAATTCCTGCAGTTTTCCTAGGATAATGTTCGATATTATTGGCATTTCTTAATCTTTGGGGTCTCCACAGCAACTTTGGCTCCCTCCTCACAGCTTCACACTTTGCCCTCTCAGCAGGTGCCTGCAGGGACTCTGAGCCTACTGCACTTTGCTTGACTTCCTTTGAAATTTTGGCAGAATCCTACTCAATCCCCTAACTCCAGTGCTCTGCATTCCTGCAGAACCAGCACCACATGGTTGATGCCAAGGTTGCCCTCCATCTTGAGCAGTACTAAGCCTCCAAGGATCCTGGTTGCAGCAGCCTCTGAGTGCCTGGGTAGTTGAGCATGTTGAAAAACTTCCTAGGACCCCTGTGCAAGAATGGTACTCCACTGTCTCTTCTCAAAGAATTTTTACTTTTACTTCCTTGAGTCTGAGATGGATATGATCTTGCAAATTCCTGAGATGGCCTCAAGTCATCTTTCTTATTGTCTCTGGGCAGTCTTTAGCATTTCTGTAGTGGCAGTAATGTCTTTAACAACTTCACCTTCCTCAGGCCCAGTTTTACTCCTGCCTCTCAAGTTTTTCAAATGTTTTTGCTCTACTTTCCACTCCTGAATATCACAATAAATTTGACTAAAAGCTGCCAGCAGCATCCATGCCACTGCCTAAATGCTATGCTGCCTAGACATTTCTTCTGCCAGATTAAGAAGTCCATTATTTTTTAAATCAGCCTAATAGAAAGTCTCAGGACATGGGCAAACTGCAGACAATTTCTTAGTCAGAACATAACATGAGTGGCCTCTACTCCAAATTTCAATAGAGTTCTCCTTCTCTGAACCCTCTTTTGGCCTATCTTCACTGTTCACAGTCCTATTGGCATTCTGATCTTCTGAGTTTCCACCAGAATTGGCCATTAAGCTCCACTGACAACAATCTAAAGTATTTCCATCTTGCACTACTACACATCTCAATATTCCTCCAACAAATTTAAAAAAGCTCCAAAAGCTTCTGAACCACATGGTCGGGTTAGTCACTGCAAGGGCCCCACTCCTGGTACCAATTTCTGTTTTGGTCAGCTTTTATACTTCTGTGATTAAAGACCTGGCAATAATAATTTTAGAGGAGGAAAAGTTTATTTGGTGCTCATGGTTACAGAGGTCTCAGTCCATACGTAACAGGGGTTCACTTGATGCTTTGACTATATCCCTTGTTGCTTTGAAACTTACATGGTTTTTTCTTTTCCCCAACCTTTTCCCTGATCTTCTCCCTGATCTTCTTTTCCCTGATCTTCTCCTTCCTGATCTCTCCTCCTAATCTCATTTTCTCTGAATCACCTCTTAAAAAACCCCTGTTCCCCATTATGGGCATAATCACAGCCTTTGGGACAGGAGTCCGCCATATTTCTCCTTTGCTAACAAAGCAATAAACCATCTTTTTCCTTTTTCTCAAAACCATGTCCTCCTTATTGGATTGGCATCAGGGACAAGGACCAAGATTTTGGCAACACATAGACAGCTGGCTCCATTCCTTGGGGCTCTAGATGAGACAGAGCAACATGGCAGAAGTGTATAGTGGAGGGAAGCAGCTCACATGATGGTCAGAAAGTAGAGAGAGGTTCCTTTTGCCAGATTCAAAATATATACCCCAAAGGCAAGACCCCAATGCCCCACCTCTTCTGGTTACACCCCACCTACATTCGGTTACCACTCAGTTAATTCTGTGAGGGGATTAATTCATCCATTAATTGGGTTAAGACTCTCATAACCCAATCATTTCTCCTCTAAACCTTGCATTGACTCATACATGAGCTTTTGGGGTACACCTCACAACCAAACCATAACATCAGAAAACTAGAAATTCTAGAGAAGTGTCAAGTGGAAATTTTAGAAATAAAAGATACAATAATTTAAATTCGACATGGTGAATTAGAGGAAGATTGTCTTCCTAGTTTCTCCATGATTTGGGATTCAAGCAGTGGGAATACTGCTGCTCTGTGAGATGGCTAGGTGAGGGATTTTACTAAAACTCAATACAGACCCATCAGAGTGTCTAAAAGACTCAGAAATTTGGGTACAATAAACAAAGAAGAAAGACAAAAATGGAGCCAAGCCAAGAAGCAGCAGTAGAAGGAGTAGTGGTGCTGGCTCACCACTGAGGGAGGGAGAACACAGGATAGATTTAGTGTGGAAAATCCTGAGATCAGAAAAGCAGCATGCCTTTAACTGGTATAGAGTCTATTCTGTGCACTGGGGCTTGAAAAGTGCCCTGTCTTTCCCAACTGGCTTCAGAGAGTAGGGTGGAACCATCTTATATAGCAAACACTGTCACACTGTCCAGACAAATGCTTACCATGTGGCATAGGGTATACCTAAAAGATCATAAGTGAAATAGGTAGACAAGATTATACCCAGATGAATTGAAGTGAGAAGAGAGAAGGGGAGTCCAAATCTCTTCTTCTTTGAGGCTGGCAACTCACATGACCAACTGAAGCAGGTCAGGAATCTGAAGAGGTGATGTAAGACACTCAGGGACTAAACCTTGGAAGGCTGTGTTCTTGGGCAACAAATTGTGTGGAGCATTGGTTTCCCTGGCACATGAGTAGAATTCTTGGGAGGCTCCTGAGGTCCAGACTCCCAACAGAAATAAGCAACTGCCAGGCCCTAGGGGTATGGTGGTCTAATCTCCCAGAGCAGACACCACTGAACAATTTCCCTGAGGTCTGATGAAACCTAAACCCCACGCACTAGAACGCCCTTTATAGAACTTGGCAGCAGCCTTCTCCTGAGAGTACATTGATCTGGTTTGTGCATATAAAATTCCAACCAACAGTACTTCCTATCCTATCCTACCTTATACTGATAAGAAGGAAAGTTGAAACTTATTTGAAAGAGCTTCAATCTTAGGCCACTCCAACTGGCAGCTTGGTGAGCAACACAAAAAGAAGTGGTTAACAACCCTTAGCCCTTGCTTTCACTCTTAGTACCTAGCTCAAGAAGAAACTAAAAGAAATACATTCAGACACAGAAACCAACTATTTTTGTCAACTATTTTATTACCATAGTGGAAATAATTCTTTCATTTTTCACTAAGAATCTTTTTCCTTTATTCTTTTGTTGGTGTGTGCATGCACATGCAAGCGATTGATTTATGGACATATATGCTCATACATATTTGTTTCTTTTTTTCTCATTTTTAGCATTTTTAAAATGTGCTTATTTTTCTTTGTCTTGTCTTTTTGAGAATTAGGGTTTTGGTGTGCAAATTTTGGTTTGGTTTTTGTATTGTTTTCATTTGTCTCTTTCCCTTTTTTCTCTTTTTCACTTTTCTGCTCTTGCTAAGAGCCAAATTTTATTTTCTTTCTTTTATTCTCCCTTTACTTTGTTACCTCTTTTTTTTCACTTTCTACCTTATAACCATCACATGCTACATCTCTTCTTCATTCTCCCCATTCACTTTTTGAAACTATAAACTCTTTGCTACCTTCCTATTCCATTTTCTTGTCCTTTAATTAACTGTATTCTTATCATCTTTAGCATTAATTGGTTTATATAACTCCTGCCCTCACAATTAGTGCTGTTACAATTATTACTGCTGTGGATGACATAGTTGACACCTGTTTTATATTTTAATGCCAGATATGTTTCATGGTTACTAATTGTTTTTGTTGTTGGCTATTGCTAACTCCATGATTTATGGTTTTGTGTGACAGTTAACATTGTAGATGTCATAGTAGGAATCAGATATTTATTTTAATACTGTATATGGCTTGCATTTTTTGTTGCTATTGTTTGTTTCTAGCTATTCTATGAGATATCTGGAAACCACAGGGACACTACAAGTTCACAGGGTAGAAACTCTCCTATTGAACAAAACTTAACCAAAAGGCAGCACACCTTGCTCCACACACAAATTAATGACACTCAATCTTCAGTTATACTTTAATACAAAGAATAGAAGAGAGAAGAACCCAAATTAATGAGTAGGCCCCAAGTAGAAATGGAGAGTGGTGGGCCCCCAGGTTCCATCTACAGACATCCACTGCTACAGCAAAAATGGAGAGAATTAACACAAAGGTCGTGGATACCACACCTATGAGGGGGTCTCCATCTAGATCACCCGAGGAAACTTTGGCAACTGAAGATTGTATCCTAAAATGGTCTACCCATGAGAGTGGAAGAGAAATGCTTCCCAACAGTTGTACAAAACCCAACACAGGAATATAAGAAGTATGGAAATAAAGGTAAAATAAAACCTCCTAAAGTTCATAATTTATCAGCAAATGACCCCAAATATATGGAAATGGGTGAAATATCAGATAAGTAATTTAAAAAAATCATTATGAAAATCATTAATGAATTCCAAGAGAATACAGAAAAACAACTGAATGAATTACAGAAGTCAGTAATAGGATATAAATTAGAAATTCAATAAAGAGATAGAAATATTGAAAAAGAACCAAACAGAAATCTTGGAAATGAAAAACACAATAAATCAAATAAAATATTTAGTCGAAAGTCTTTCACTAATAGATTATACTGAAGACAGAATCTCAAATCTGGAAGACCAAGTGGCCAGTCTTGAACATTCAGACAGCATTAAAGAAAAAAAAAAGTAACCATGATAAGATTATACAAAAGTCTGGGACAATATGAAGAGACGAAATTGAAGAATTATTAGAATTCAGGATGGTTCTAAGATGTGGGCTAATAGAATGGATAAGCTCTTCAGGAAAATATTAGTAGAAAATTTCCCAAACCTTCAGAGGAGATAGATAACCAGATACAGGATGCATTCAGAACACCAAACAGACAAGATCAATAAAATTCTGGCAAATCATATACAAAAATATATTGAAAAAATAGTGGGCCACAATCAAGTGAGGTTCATCCCAGGAAGGCAAAGTTGGTTCAACATACTGAAATCAATAAATTTCATTCATCACATTGATAGATTTAAAGACAAGAATCATATGATCATCTCAATAGATGCAGAAAAAGCATTTGACAAAATACAGCATCACTTCATGTTCAAAACACTAGAAAAACTAGGGGTAGTAGGAACATACCTCAACACTATAACAGTTATATATGCTAAACCCAAGGTCAATATCATTCTAGGTGGAGAAAAATTGAAGGCATTCCTTCTTAGAACCGGAATAAGACAAGAATGCCTTCTTTCATCATCCATGAAACTGTAGCCAGAACAATTAGATAGAAGAAAGAAAATAAAGGTATATGAATAGGAAAAGAACTTAAACTAGCACTATTTGCTGATGACATGATTCTATATTTAGAAGATCCAAAAAATTATAACAGGAAAGTTCTAGAACTAATAAATGAAATCAGCAAAGTAGCAGGATATAAAATTAACAGCCATAAATCAAACAAATTCTAATATATGAGTGATAAAACCACTAAAATAGAAATTAGGAAAACCATCCCATTCACAAGAGTCTCAAAAAAATAAAATAGTCAGGAATCAATCTAAAAAAAGAGGTGAAAGACCTCTTCAATGAAAACTGGAGAACACTAAAGAAATAGAAGACCTTTTAGATGGAAATATCTTCCATCCGGTTGAATAGGCAGAATTAATATTATCAAAATGCCCATATTGCCAAAAGCATTATACAGATTTAATACAATCCTGATTAAAATCCCAATGACATTCTTCATAGAATTAGAAAAGTAATCATGAAATTCATTTAGAAAAATAAGGGAGCCAGAATTGCCAAAGCAATTCTTAGTAAGAAGATTAAAGCAGGAGGTGTCACAATACCAGACCTTAAACCATACTGCAGAGCAATAGTAATAAAAACAGCATTGTATTGGCACCAAAACAGACACATAGACCAGTGGTAAGAATAGAAGACACAGAGACAAACCCACATAAATACAGTTACCTCATACTAGACAAATGTGCCAAAAACATACATTGGAGAAAAGACAGACTCTTCAACAAATTGTGCTGGGAAAACTTGGAAATCCAAATGTAGTAGAATGAATTTGAACCCTTATCTCTCAGCCTGCACAAAACAACTCAAAGTGGATCAAGAATTTAGACACTATAACAGAGACCCTGCAATTCATAGAAGAAAAAGTAGGACCAAATGTTCTCCATGTTGGCTTAGAAACTGACTTTCTTAACAAGACCCCTAAAGCAAAAGAAGTAAAATCAATAATCAATAAATGGGATGGATTCAAACTAAAAAGTTTCCTCTCAGCAAAGGAAACAATCAATAATGTGAAGAGAGAGCCTTCACAGAATGGGAAAAAATTTTACCACATGTACAGAGCACTAATCTCCAGGATATATATAGAACTCTAAAAACTTAACACCAAAATAAATAAATAAAAACCCATCAATAAATGGGCTAAGGAACTGAACAGACACTTCCCAGAAGAAATACAATCAACAAACATATGAAAAAGTGTTCAATATTTCCAGCAATTTGAGAAATGCAAATCAAAAGTACACTGAGATTTCATTCCACTTCAGTCAGAATGACAATTATAAGAATACAAGGAACAATAAATGTTGGTGAGGATGTGGGGGAAAAGGTACACTCATATATTGCTGGTGGAACTGCAAATTGGTGCAACCACAACCATTATGGAAAGCAGAAAACTTGGAATGGAACCACAATTTGATCCAGTTATCCCACTCCTGAGTTTATACCCGAAGGACTTAAAATCAGCATACTACAGTGATGCAGCTACATCAATGTTTATACATGCTCAATTCACAATAGCTAAACTATGGAACCAATCTAGGTGACCTTCAACAGATGAATAGATAAAGAAAATGTGGTACATATACACAATGAAATATTACTCAGCCTTAAAGAAAAATAAAATTATGGCATTTGAAGGAGCTGGAAAATATCAGGCTAAGGAAAATAAGCAATCCTAAAAAACCAAAGGTTGAATGTTTTCTCTGATATGCAGATGCTAATTCACAATGAGGAGGGGTGGGGCTAGAGAAAAATAGAGTACTTTTGATTAGGCAGAGGAGACTGAAGGGAGGGGAGGGGCATGTGGATATAAGGATAGTGAAATGAATTGGATATTATTACCCTATGTACATATATGACCATATGACCAATGTGATTCTACATCATGCACAACCAGAAGAATGAGAAGTTATATTCCATTTATGTATGATGTGTCAAAATGCATTCTACTGTCATATATAACTAATTAGAACAAATAAAAATTATTTAAAAAAGAACCTCTCCATGACACATTATAATTAAAATTCCTAACATACAAAACAAGGATAGAAGTTTAAAAGTCTCAGAAGAAAACTGTAAGAAACCAGTCAGAACCATTCCTGGTTTCACAGCATAAACTCTACGAGCCAGTAGGGCTTGGAACAATATGTTCCAAGTCCTGAAAGAAAATCACTGTCGACCCAAACTGCTATATACATCAAAGCTATCATTCAAAATTAAAAAAGAAATAAAAACACGTAAAGGAGAAACTAAAAGAATTCATGGCTATTAAACTGGCACTAGAGAACTTACTTAAAGAAATACTGCACACAGAAAAAAATTCTTAGGTTCAAATGAGAATAGTGACACAACATAAAAGAACCTCTGAGACACTGGAAAGGCACTTCTAACAGGCAAGTTTTTAGTTATGGGTGCCTACATAAGAAAATCAGAGGGATCCCAAATAAACAACATAACCATGCATCTCAAGGTCCTTGAAAAAAAGAACAAACCTATTCCAAAACCAAGAGAAGAAAGGGAATAAGATTGGAGCTAAAAATCAATGAACTTGAGAATAAAAGAAAAAAAATACAAAGGATCCATGAAAGAGTTGATTCTCTGAAGTGTTAAACAAGATTGATAAGCCCTTAAACAAACTAAAGAAAAGAAAAAGAGAAAACCAAATTAATAAAATTAGAGATGAAAAAGAAGAAATCACCACAGACATCTCAAAAATCCAGCAGATCATTAAGGACTATTGTGAAAAATTATACTCCAATAAATTGAAAAACCTAGAAGAAATGGATATATTTATAAACAAATATGATCTGGCAAAACTGAATCAAGGGGACATAGAAAATCTAAACAGATAAAGAACTTGTAATGGGATAGAAGCAATAACAAAAAGCCTTCCAACAAAATAAAGTACAGGACCAGATGGATTCTCAACTGAATTATACCACAACTTTAAAGAAGAACTAATGCCCATACTCCTCAAATTATTACATGAAATAGAAAGGGACAGAACATTTCAATATTCATTCTATGAAGCCAGTATCACACTCATACCAAAATCAGATAATGATACATCAAGGAAAGAAAGCTGCATACCAACATCCCTGATGAACTTAGATGCAAAAATATTTAATAAACTCTTAGAAAATCATGTTCAACAGCATATTAAGAGGATTGTACACCACAACAAAGTTGGCTTTATTCCAGAGATTCAAGGATGGTTTAATATACATAAATCAGTAAGTGTAATTCATTACATGAACAGAATTAAGGACAAAAATCACTTAGTAAACTCAATAGATACAGGGAAAACCTTTAACAAAATTCAGCACCCAATCATGATAAAAACATTGACGAAACCAAGGAAAGAAGGAACCTACTTCAACATTATAAAGGCTATATTAAAAAAAATAAAAACCAACATCATAGTAAATAGGGGAAAACTGAGAACATTTCTTTTAAAATCCAGGACAAAACAAGGATGTTCATTCTCGCCACTTTTGTTGAATATAGTGCTAGAAATTCTATCCAGAGCCATTAGGCAAGAAAATGAAAAAATAGGATAAAAATAGAAAAGGAAGAAGTCAAATTATCACTATTTTCAGATGATATAATCCTATATCTAGAAGATCCAAAAAACTCCACCAAAGACTGTTAGAGCTAGTACACATATTTGGCAAAGTACCAGTTTACAAAATCAACATACAAAAAAGTCAATAGCTTTACTATATATATACCAACAATGAATCTGCTGAGAAAGAAATAATGAAACAGTTTCCTTCACAATAGACTCAAAATAAATCTAGCAATTAATCTAACGAAGGAGGTGAAAGATCTCTACAATGAAAACTATAGAAAACTGAAGAAAGGTATTGAAGAAGACATCAGAAGATAGAAAGTCCTCCCATGTTCATGGATAGGCAGAATTAATATTGTTAAAATGGCCATACTATCAAAAGTAATATACAGATTTAACACAATCCCTATCAAAATACCAATCACATTCTTCACAGAACTAGGAAAAACAGTCCTAAAATTCATTTGGAAAAATAAGAGACCTGGAATAGCCAAAGCAATTTTAAGACAAAAAAGAAATGCTAGAGGCATCACAATATCTGACTTCAAATTATACTACAGAGCTATAGTAACAAAAATTTAATAAAAATTTTTAAAATTCCTAACATACAAAACAAGGATAGAAGTTTAAAAGTCTCAGAAAAAAACTGTAAGAAACCAATCAGAACCATTCCTGGTTTCACAGCATAAATTCTACAAGCCAGTAGGGCTTTTAGAGACCAGTGTTACTGAATAGAATACACAGAGAAAAACCATACTACTATAATAATCTGATCCTTAATGAAGGTGCCAAAAACATACATTGGAGAAAAGGCAGCCTTTTTAAGAAATGGTGCAGGGACAAGTGGTTATATATATGTAGAAAAATGAAACTAGAACCTTATCTCTCACCCTGCACATAAATCAACTCACAATGAATCAAAGTCCTCATAATTAAACCAGAAACTATACAATTCCTAGAAGAAAATGTAGGTTTAACTCTTCAGCATATAGCCACAGGGAACAACTTTCTCAGTAGGACCCTAAAGCACAGAATAATGCCATGAGTTAATAAATTGGATAGCAACAAACTAAAAGGCGTCTGTATGGCAAAGGAAACAATTAGGAATGTGAAGAGAGAACCTACAGAATGGGAGAAAAATTTTTGCTAGCTCCTTTTCTGACAGAGGATTAGTATTTAGAATATACAAAGAACTCAAAAAAATTAACACCAAAACCCCAAATAACCCAATTAATAAATGGCAAATGAATTAAACAGACACTTCTCAAAGGAAGAAATACAAATGGCCAACAAATACATGAAAAAAGTTCAACATTATTAGGAAAATGCAAATTTACCAGTTAGGGAAATGCAAATTAAAATTACACTGAGATTTCAACTCACACCAGTCAGAATGAAAATCATCAAAAATACAAATAATAAATGCTGAAAAGGGTGTAGAGAAAAAAGAAAACTTTTATACTGTTGGTGGAACTGTACAACCACTATGGAAATTCATATGGAGGTCCCTCAAAAGACTAGTCATTGAAACACCATATGACCTAGTTATACCATTCCTCAGTATTCTGAAGAATTGAAGTCATCTTATAACCTGCTACTTTACTGAATTCACTTATGAGTTCTAACAGCTTTCTGGTGGAATTTCCCGGTTCCTCTAAATATATAATCATGTCATCAGCAAATAGGGATAATTTGAGTTCTTCTTTTCCTATTTGTATCCCTTTAATTTCTTTGGTTTGTCTAATTGCTCTGGCTAGAGTTTCAAGGACAATGTTGAATAGAAGTGGTGAAAGAGGGCATC